>NC_137898.1:27786112-28418553 GCF_963455335.1 Martes martes | reverse complement strand
ACAGATAGAGGGATCTGAGTTTGAGTCCCAACGAGGCCATCTTTGGGCTGGGTAACATTTAACAAGTTTCTTTGCCTCTCTGCACATAGGTTTCTTCATCTGTATAGAGTTTAAATGTCTAATAATTGAAGAGCTATCACCCACATAAATTAACAGACTCTTTCTCTCTCTCTCTCTCTTTTTTTTTTTTTTTAGGAATACAACATTTATTTCTACAAGTTCCACACATGCTCACTGGCCAGGGTCGAACGCAAGCCACCTTGTTCTCTACAAGAGTAGTGAGGAGTATCTTTGAGATGCCTTCCAGTTCTTGCTAACCATAATGAGAAGATAGCACCAATACAACATTTATTTCTACAAGTTCCACACATACTCACTGGCCAGGGTTGAACGCAAGCCGCCTTGTTCTCTACAAGAGTAGTGAGGACTATCTTTGAGATGCCTTCCAGTTCTTGCTAACCATAATGAGAAGATAGCACCAATGTCAGTAAGACAGCCCCCAAGATGATTCAAAACTTATTATATATAAGTTTACAACGAATGTATATTTTATTATGAAGAGTGAGGTGCTTCTGTAACAGAAACTTAAAATGTTGGAGTGGTTTTGGAACTGGGTAGGGAGAGAAGCTGGAAGGACTTGGGGGATAGTGTTAGCAAAAGCCTGAAGAGTCTTGAAGAAATTGTGAGCACAATCCTGATGGCTTTTGAGAATGCTGTAGATGAAGGGGTAGGGAAAATAAGGGAAATATTGAAAACAGGAGGAAAACGGTCTCCATAATGTCGTGGCAGGAAGTTTAGCAACACTGTCACCTGTAGGAATGTGTAAGATAGAAAACTGTGTCTAATTAATTGCATGTTCTAGCTAAGTGGATTTCCAGGTAGAGTGTTGAAGGTGCTGACCAATGTCTTCTTCCCTATTACAGAAAAATGTGAGAAGAAAGAAAAAAAAATCCTGAGAAGAACTGAAAAGAAAAATCCAGAACTTGCTAGACTTGAAAATTCTCATCTTCTCTAGATGAGGAATAATGCTAAAATGAAGAAATGGTTTCCAGTCAAAAATAAACTCTAGGGTTCTGCAGGGAGCACACTGTCAAATGACAAAGCTGAGAGTGTAGCTATAAAACCCTTTGTTCGGACCTCAAAAAGATCTACAGCAGTAATTCAGAGAATCATTCAAACAACAGGGATTCAAAGAAGCTGATGGGTGTAGTGTCTAAGCAGCTTCTGCAGAGGGACTTTTAAAAGTAGAGAAGGGCTTATCCAGAGAGACCTGTGGGTATGGCTTCTGAGCAATGGAGTGGTGCCTCAATTACCTTCATAGGAGACTCACAATACTTGAAAAGATTTATATTGAGAGAAGCACTGGCAGCGTAGACTGAAGGGGACAGAGTCAGTATGAAACCTAAAGGGAACTTTTAACCCCCTAAATTCTACTGGTAGGAAGTAGACCGATAAACTACATAGCTGCAAACATGGAAGATAGAAAAAGGAAGGATGACTCAGAGAGTGGAATCAAGAGCCCAAAGAGTAAAGTCAAAAGCCATGGAGAACCATTCCCTGGCATGAGTAGGACTGAGCCCTAATCAAGGAATTTCTAACCTGTTTCCAAATGGATTTCAGGCTTGCTATAGACCAATGACTCTTTTGTGCCTCCTATCTTTTCTCCTTTTTGAACAGGAGTGTCTGTACTAGTTATCCTAAACCTGCCCCACATTGTAAGTTGGACGCAGGAACTTAATTATTCAGATGAAGAGAAACTATACTTTAGGAACTGCATTTAAGACACAAGAAGCTTCATCCCCAGCTGACCTGATTTAAATAATAAAATTTTGGACTTTGAGCTGATTATATAATGGGTTGAGATTTTTAGGGGATCTTGGGAGAAGTAGGCATATATTGCATTTAAGAGAGATGTGAATCATTAGAGGCCAAGGGGCAGACTATGGTAGTCAGCATCAAAGATGGCTCCAAAGATTCCCACTCTTGACATTCATGCCCTTGTGTAATATCCTCCCACAATGAATAGGGCTGATCTCTGTAACAAATAGACTATATTGGAACTGATGATGTGTGACTTCTGAGCTTAAAGCATAAAAGACATTGCATCTTCTACCTTGCCCTCTCTTGGATCATCACTAGCTTTGTAAGAATTCAGCTGCCATGTCGTGAGGATGCTCGAGCAGCCCAATAGAAAGTGGATGGCCTTCCCGCCAGTAGCCATGTAAGTAAGCCATCTTGAAAACAAATCTTGCTTTACTAGTTAAGCCTTAAAAGTGACTATAGCCCCAGGTAATGTCTTCACTGAAATCTCTTAAAAGATTAGGAGTTAGACCATCTAGCTAAGCCACTCCCATATTCCTGGCTCACAGAAATTATGTGCGATAATAAATATTTATTGTTTTAAGCTGTTACTTTTTGAGGTAATTTTCTCTGCAATTATAGATTATATAACAAAGTTTCTGTCTATGAGTGCTACCAAAGATTCATGGGGAAATCAACCCATTCTGATTTCTGTGCAGAGCAGTATAGAAGGTCTGTCTCCCTGAGTCTGCCACACCTCATTGCCAGAATTTTATGAAGTCCATTTTTAACAGTTCCATCAACTTCTAAGACCCTCTTACCATAGAGGGTTCAAAGAAAGATTTTGAAGTGTTCAATACTGAACAGCATAGTACAATCTTTTCACTTTCTGTCAGATAAAATTAAGAACAAACAACAACAACAACAATATGACCAAAAAAAGATATCCATCCCTCCCTACCAAACAGCCTGGACACAAAAATGTTCTTTTAAGACATTAAAAAATGTTTTCATTGAAAAAATATTTTCTAAATGTGATAACATTATGTTTGCATAGGCTGTCATTTCCTTTTAAGCTCGGGGTGGTGGAAATAACCAAGCAAGAAACACTATTCACTAGGTATATTAATGTTGATATTTGAGTTGACATTTGTTGAATTTTTTTTCCCCCCAATGGTGCATCAGTCCCTGTTTCAAAGGCAGACATAGAATTAATTTCCAAAGAAATGAACTGGAGAAAATAGAAATGTATATGGAATCGGAACAAAACAAACCTTCTGATTCCAACCCCCCACCCGAACAGACCAATATTCTATAGAATTGTTCTGAGGTTTAAAAAAACAAAAGATTTCAAAAATATAAATCTTTGACAAAAGCTGCACATGGATTAAGCATACATTATACATGTGGAGACACTGAAAATTATTTTAAATGATTTCTACCCCACCCCACGCCCTGGCATTTTTGCGAAAATCATATGGAAATTCTATCTCAAAATTACCCAAGGGAAGTCAATGGAAAACAAACACTACTCCATTCCCCTCCATTCTGCTCAACCACACCTCAGCCTCAACCTGGACTAGTTCAAAATGCCCTTTTCCTCTCCTAAATACAAAACAAAAGCTCCTAAAAAAAGAAAAAAGAAAAAAAAAAAGATATGGGGTGGATGTATACCAGCAGCCAGCCAAAAATGCCTAATGTGTTAAAAATATGTTAAGGGGCACCTGGCTGACTCAAAGATGAAGCCTGCAACTCTTTATCTCAGGGTGGTGAGTCTGAGCCCAACTCGGGGTGTAGAGATTACTTCAATAAATACATCTTCTAAAAAGTGTTTAAAGAGTCCTTCAAAGGGTCATTATATGCACTACATATCATTTGTGCTAATAACAGTAGTTAAAATCTAGTGAATACTTCCAGAAGACAGGCACCTTTACATTTCATTCACAAAGGAGCCCCATCAGGTAGATATTACCATTATTTCCATTTTACCTATTTTTTTTAAGAAGTGGAGAACAGAATGATCAATTAACGTCTCCATGGTCACAAAGTCAATTAAACTGTGGCACCAGGATTTGGGAGCCTTCAACAGAGGATCTTCCAAAACCAGCTTTTAAAACGCCACAAAAAGATCTGGCCTGATTCTTGGCGCTTCAGTGGTTTGTTAATAAATAACAGTCCTTTCCATTTTTCTTGGAACCCAGTCTGGATCTAGGTGGTCTCCTTACATAAAGGAAAAGGAGTGCACGTTGGAAGTCTCACTGGACAAATCCTCTCTCGCCACCTACTTCACCTGACATCTCAGGGGAAACCAAGGCAAGCTCTCAGAAAAAGGCATAGAGGTTGCCACCCTCGAGATTCCAAGCCCCTAAGAAGCAGGAATGCAAATAGACTTTGCAAACAGACAAAGTGTAGTATTGCTTTGGATCGAAAACGTCTGTTTGCAGAGCCTGACTCTGAAATTCCCTGAGCCTGGGAGAACAAACACGACCCTTCTCGGGGCCGTCTGAAAATCCCAGAGATCGGGCACAGTCTGGTAAAAAACCAGCCAGTCCCGGCACCTTGCAGAACACCTGGCGGTGGGGGCTGGGCCGGGCGGCGACGGACTGTTCGGACAGAGACTGACACGCACACGTACACCTGCCTAGCAGCCTTGAGAAGTCAGGTGGACACCTCCGGGGCCCTGGGAGGCGGAGCCCGACTCCCGCCTCGGGAGCCAGCGGGAGACCTCCTCCATCCTCCCCCTCCTTCTGCGGCTGCCGAGCGTCCCCTTCCCTGCCACCCCCTCCCCCGGCCGGGGAACGCGGAAAAGGGCCCTTGCCACTTTAAATGACTCAGGAAGTGAAAGGAGGCCGCCGACAGGGAAAGGGAAAGCGGAACCGGGGCGGCGGGGCCAGCAGCGCGGCAATCTCGCCGGGGGCAGCGCGAAGCAGGGAGGCGCGCGGCGCGGGGGCCGACGGGGGCGCGGGGCCGCCGCGCCGGAAGTGCCCGCGCCGGCGGAGGAAGCGCAGCGGGCGCTGAGCGGCCGAGCCGGCGGGAAGGCCTCTAGCTCCTCGACCCGGCAGGGTCTGGCGGGAGCAGGCGGCAGCGGCGCCGCGGCCCCAAGCCTGCCCCGAGACCCGGCGCGGCCAGTGCCCGGGACGGGACCCGGGCGGCGCGGAGGTCGGGAGGAAGCCGCGCGGAGCCCCGGCGCCGAGCTCCGAGGCCCAGCGGCCTGGGCCGCGTCACCGCAGCCACATGGCCTCGGGAGGGGGCGCGGCCTTCGAGGAGCTGCCGCACGACGGCACGTGTGACGAGTGCGAACCCGACGAGGCTCCGGGGGCCGAGGAAGTGTGCCGAGAGTGCGCCTTCTGCTACTGCCGCCGCCACGCCGAGGCGCACGGGCAGAAGTTCCCCAGCCACCATCTGACCCCGTACGTCCACGGCGCTGCCCAGGCCTGGACCGCCGGGGCCCCGGGGCAGGGCGACGCGAAGGAAGAAGCTGAGGCCAAGGTGGAGAATGAGCGGGACCTAGAGAGCGAGGTGGGGGAGGAGAGCGAGTCCGAGGAAGACAGTGAATCGGAAGAAGAGAGCGAGACGGAGGAAGAGAGTGAGGATGAGAGCGATGAGGAGAGTGAAGAGGACAGTGAGGAGGAAATGGAGGATGAGCAAGAGAGCGAAGCAGAGGAAGACAACCAAGAAGGAGAATCTGAGGCGGAGGGAGAAACGGAGGCAGAGAGTGAATTTGACCCAGAAATAGAAATGGAAGCGGAGAGAGTGGCCAAGAGGAAATGTCCGGACCATGGGCTCGATTTGAGCACCTATTGCCAGGAAGATAAGCAGCTCATCTGTGTCCTGTGCCCTGTCATTGGGACTCACCAGGGCCACCAGCTCTCCACCCTAGACGAAGCCTTCGAAGAACTAAGGGTAAGTATTGGGCATTCAGAGCATAGACCTAGAGGTCAGGACACCTGGGTTTCAGCTCACATGGCCTGCTTGTGGCCCCATTTGCCTTCCCCATGACCTTAAAAAGCTAGTGTAGTCAACTTATTGAGGCAGGGCTTACCCTCTTTGGGGTTGAACTCCTTTGAGAATCAGTTGCAAGTTCTGGACTCTGACTCGAGGAAAATATATGTACACAGGAAGCCTAGTGTACGATTTCTGGAAAATTACAAGCCTCTGGTCCCTGGATCCCAGTTAAAGCATTCTTTGGGAGTGTTGACCCCATAAGCCAGTTCCCACAGCATCACTGTTATTGAGGCTAGTGCCTGGACAGTAAGGCAGTCTCTTTGCCTCCTTGAGAATATGGGAAACTGTGCTTCAGCCAGATGAAACCAAGCAGACGGTTCCTTTGTAGTGAAGAGGTGGTGGTTTCCATATTAAGGTCATATGTGTCCCCAGTTTCTTTTAGGTTCTCCATGTGTGATAATTGTTTGGAAAGGAGGATGAGAGGTTGGAGACAAACTTAGAATGGGAATGGGAGTTCCTGTGTCTTCCATCTTTGGCAGGAGGGCAGGACCTTTGTCTTTCTTGGACCTTGCTGATCTCCTAGAACAGTGTTTGGAAAGTCGTAGACATTATTAAATATTTTTTGGGCGAACAAATTTGCAGATGATTTGCATTTTGTTTATGGTGTGGATGTTTGTAGTCAGTGAGAGAAATTGCTGGAGTTATCCAGGGAGGAAAGTTGGAGCCAAGTGACCAGTTTATTAGTGAATGTTGTCATATTATGACTTTTGTTTCCCTAAGCAACCTTGCAGTTACTTGCACTGGGATAATAAATAGGTTGTTAACAAAAATATCAACACAGGAGATTGTATTTTTTTAATTGTAAAATACATAAAGTGTATAAAATCATATGCACAGTCTAACAAAAAATTATAAAGCAAATTCTGATGTACTCTCTACCCAGGTTAAGACATAGAATATTAGCATCAATATTGAAGACCTCTGCTCTTTCCAGTCATAACCATTTCTCTTCCCCATAGGAAACCATTTTCTGGACTTCTGTGGTGATATTTCCTTACTTTATACTTTTATCGCATATGTATGCATTCCTAAACTTACTAGAGCTTGACACAGTTGATGTTGTATTGTGCATTCTTGTGGGTTTTGCTTCATTTTTTTCAGCATTGTGTTTGTGAGATTCATCCAGTGGGTAGCTGTGGTTTGTTCATTTTCATTGTTCTGTAGAGTTCTGTAGAGTTTTATGACTATGCCATAAGTCACCTATTCTGTCAATGATGACCATTCTATTTCCAGATTCTGAGGTTTCTGCCTATTATAAACAATATTGGTATAGGCATTCTTGTTCTTTTCTCCTGTGAACATCTTCATATATTTAAATGAAATGTAAACCTAGGAGTGAGATTATTGGGTCACAGACTAGGCATGTCTTAAATAGCACCAGATTTTGCCAACTGTTTTCTAAAGTGGTTGTACCAGTTTGCATTGCCATGAAGAGTGTATGAGAGTTGCTGTTATTCTGTATCATCATCAGCACTTGCTATTGGAGAATTAAAAAAATTTTTTTAAAACATTTTTTTAAGAGTTTATTTATTTGACAGACAGAGATCACAAGTAGGCAGAGAGGCAGGCGGGGGGGGGGGGGGGAAGCAGGCTTCCTGCCGAGCAGAGAGCCCGATGTGGGGCTCCATCCCAGGACCCTGGGATCATTATCTGAGCCGAAGGCAGGGGCTTTAACTCACTGAGCCACCCAGGTGCCCTGAGAATTAAAAATTTTTGTCAATTTTGTGGATATGTATATCTTTTTGTGGTTTAAATTTTGCATTCCTCTAGTTACTCAGGACTTTGTGTAATCTTTCGTATCTCACCTTTTGTGAAGTGCCTCATTCAGGGTTTTTTGTTCATTTTTCTCTTAGGTGGTCTGTCTTTCTCATTGACTTATAGAAGTTTATTCTGACTTCTTTGTTGTTTCTGTGGGTTGCAAATATCTTCTAGTCTTTTTTTTTTTTTTAATTGTGCCTTGAGTAGAAGCTCTTCATGTTAATGTAGTAGAACTTATCAATAATTGTCTTTATTGTTAGTGCTTTTTGTGTCTTGTTCCACTTAGTATTGATTTTCCTATAGTGGAAATAGGGGCTCAATTTCATTTTTTCCCCTTACAGGTAGCCATTTGCCCTAGCAGCATTTGTTGAAAAGCTTGTCTTTTCTACATGGATCTGCTGTGCACGTGTCCATATGCCTGTGAATGTGTTTCTTGGGTCTTCTGTTCTGTACCATTGATCTGTTAGTGTATCTCTGTGTGAAAAACATTTTTTCTTGGTTACCATAGCTTTGGAACATGTCTTAATATCTGGTAGAGCAAGTCCTTCTACTTTGTTCTTCTAGAAGAGTGTCTCAGCCAGTCTTGGCCTTTTACATTTCTTAGGAGCATACTATAAAGTTATATTAAGAAAGCCTGCAGAATGTTTTTTGAATTGCCTTGAGTTTATAAACCAATATATAGAGAATTAATACCGTTCCAAGATAAAGTCTTCTCATATATTTAGGTCTAAATTGCCTCATGATAAAGTTTTGTCATTTTTTTTTTTTTCTGAAGGAACTTGTACATCATTTTGAAATTTATTCCTGGATACTTAAAATTTTATAGTATTGTAAAAAAAATTTAAAACTTTTGTTTTCTAACTGTATATAGGAAAATGATTAACTTTTATGTATTGATTTTTGTGTTAAGATGTCTGCTAAATTCTCATAAATATTCTAATATGTAGATTCATTCTACATACATGATCATATTATCTGCAGAGAGGGACAGTTTTTGTTCTTTCCAGTCCTTATATATGTTGTTTTTTTCTTGTCCTACTTATAGGACCTCCAGTATAATGGTGAATAGAAGTGATAGTGGGTATTCTGCCTTTGTTTTAACTGATGAATAATTTACAACATTTCACACTTAAGTGTGATAGTGGTTTGCTTTTTTTCACAGATATATTTCATCAGGTTAGGAAAATTCCCTTTAATCTTAGCTTGGGAGTTTTTCTTAATTTTGAGTGGCTGCTGAATTTTGTCAGGTGATTTTCCTGCATTTATTGGGGTGTTCATTTGATTTTACTCTTTTACTAGGTTAATGTGGTGAATTATGTTAATTGATTTTTTTCTTAAGATTTTATTTATTTATTTGACAGACAGAGATCACAAGTAGGCAGAAAGGCAGGGAGGGGGGGGAAGCAGGCTCCCTGCTGAGCAGAGAGCCAGATGCCGGGCTCTATCCCAGGACGCTGGGATCATGACCTGAGCCGAAGGCAGAGGCTTTAACCCACTGAGCCACCCAGGCACCCCATTAATTGATTTTTTTAAATTTAAAAATCAGTAGTATGTTCACATGTCTCAGAAGTCTCTAGTTCACTTTGTCTTTTTCACCTGGTTTTGTCCCCAACAACTATTAGTAACCACTTTTATTAGTTTTTTGCTCATCTTTCAAATGTTTCTTCTTGTTTTTGTACACAAAAACATGGGGTGGGGTGTGAAGGGTCTTATTTCCGTCCCTTTACGTTACTGTATTTTACAATTAAAGCAGTTTTGCATTTCTGGAATAAATGCAACTTGGTCATGGTGAAGTATCTTCATGTTTTAAAATTTGGTTTATTAATAATTTATGTAGGTTTTTTTTCCATTTTTATTTATGGGAGAAATTAGCTTGTAAATTTTCTTTTCTGTACTGCCTGTATGAGATTTTGCTATCAGGGTTATGTTGGCTTCGTAGTATGAGGCACAGTGTATTGCTTCTCACATAGGTTCTCTCTTTTAATGCTCTGGAAGTATTTGTATAAGATCCATTGGTATGTTGTCTGGATCTGAA
Source organism: Martes martes (assembly GCF_963455335.1). Lineage (NCBI taxonomy): Eukaryota > Metazoa > Chordata > Mammalia > Carnivora > Mustelidae > Martes > Martes martes. Next base: position 28,408,955 of record NC_137898.1, on the reverse strand, counting down.
AAGAGAAAGAGAGATAATTTTGTTACTTTTTTTTCTACAGTATTTTTGATGATGAATTCAATTTCTTTAATGGTTGTAGGTCTGTCCAAGTTGTCTATTTTTCCTTAGGTCAGTTTTGATAAGTTACATTTTCCCAGAAGTTTGTCCATTTTGTTTAACTTTTCAAATGTACTAGTATAAATTTGTGAACCATATTGTCTTATTATCTTTCTTTTTCGTACTGTAGCTATCCTCTTTATTCCTGTAAGAACAGTAAACCTGTTGGTCATAATCTGTCTTTGATAATTCCAGTATATGAAGACTTTGTAGGTCTCCTCTGCTGTTTGTTTGTTTAAAGATTTTATTTATTTACTTGACAGAGAGAGAGAGATCACAAGTAGGCAGAGAGGCAGGCAGAGAGAGAGAGAGGGAGAAGCAGGCTCCCTGCTGAGCAGAGAGCCCGATGCGGGGCTCGATCCCAGGATCCTGAGATCACGACCTGAGCCCAAAGCAGAGGCTTAACCCACTGAGCCACCCAGGAGCCCCTCTGCTGTTGTTTTTGATGGTATTTTTCATGTTTCTTCATTTCCTTTTGTGTTACGTTTGCACAGCTCTTCATTGCCTTTGAAAAATTATTTGTGGGGATTTCCCAAGCCTTGGCATGAAGCTGTATTCTTCAAAAGAGTATTGAGTTTGCTTGTGCTAAGGCCTGAGAGTACAATTTGTTTGGAACCCCCTTAAACTAAATGAATTGCTTGAGATTTCATGGATTAGATTTTCAGGAGGTACCTGCCCAAGTTTACAACTTCTTAAAGATTTCATTTTCAGGGTGTTTGGGTGGCTCATTTGCTCAGGTCATGATCCCAGGGTCCTGGGATCAAGCCCTGCATCAGGCTCCCTGCTCCACCCAACCTTAAAAAAAAAAAGATTTCATTTTCATCCACCTTGCAGCTCCCCACCTCCTACTGTTCAGCTCTAAGGCAACACTCCCACAGTCCCCTTCAGAGGGTGAGATAGTGGCAAGTTTCATTTGTCTTTACTCTAGGATTTTACTCTGGTAGGGGTGAGAGCATCCCAAGTCTATGTGGAAAGGGTCTCTTTTAAATATCTTACTCTGAGGGCACCTGGTCAGCTCACTTGGTGGAGTATCTGACTCTTGATCTTAAGGTTGTGAGTTCGAGCCCTACACTGGGTGTAGACATTATTCAAAAACAAATTTTAAAAAAATGTCTCACTCTGAGCATGCCATCAGCTTTGCTTTCTCTAACCTTCTCCTCTTCCACCTCACTGTGTACCCCCTGTGAAATGCACAGTGCAGTTTAATGCAGATCAGTAGTGTCCTCAGATCAAGAGCTGCTTCACATACTCTTCTTTTTTAAAATATTTATCTATCTTGAGAGAGAGAGTGAGCGCAAACGAGAGAGAGGGAGAAGCCCTCTCCCCACTGAGCAATGGCCCCATGTGGCACTCGATCTCAGGACCCTGAGATCATGACCTGAGCTGAGGGTAGCTGCTCAGCCAACTGAGCCACCCAGGCGCCCCTTCTGTACTCTTACTATGTCAACATTGGAACAGTATTGGTAACTAAACTATGGATATTATTAGAATTTCACCAGATTTTCCTCTAATAACTTTTGTACCAGGATCCTGTGGACACATTACTTTTTTTTTTTTTTTTTTTTTTTTTTTGCCTTTGATGACCTTGTTAGTTTGGAGGAGTGCTAGTCTGGTGTTGTGTAGAATGTCTCTTAGTTTGGATTTGTCTGATGTTTTCCTCATGGTGAAACTGGAATTAATGGGGTTTGGAGAGATATAAATTCTCTTTTTTGCTTTGCTTTTTTTACTTAGCAGTGTGTCTTGGAAATCACTCCATAGATATATCTGTTTATTTATTTATCTATTTTTTTTTACAGCTACAAATAACTCCATTGTACGTCATTTGTTTTATTCTTAATTTATGATACTGTATTTTTCAACTCTAGAATGGTTATTTGGTTATTTTTTAAAGCTCTCTTTCTTTGAATCTTTTGGGGTTTGGCTTTATGTTACATTTTCATGATTCCTTTCATGTCTCATAATTTTTCATCCAATACTAGACATTGTATTTAAAAGAACTGTAGACACTAGATTACTATTTTCTTTTCTCCCTCTCAGAAAGGGTATGCCATGTATTCTGTTAGGCAGCTAGGATGAGAGGCTGATTATTTTGATTCAGTAAAGATTGGTGCTTGATCAGAGCTTGGTTGCAGCTTTAATTAGTTTCAGTTCACTCTGGTTTCAAATGTTTTGAGGCCAGTATACATTTGCTTATTGGAAGAGAGTAAGGCTCCTGGAATATTAAAGGTAGCCCGGCATGATGATGGTGAGGGACCAGGGTCTTTGTTACGTTGCATTCTTTCAGCAAGTATGTATGGAGTATTGGCCAAGGGCATGGGGGCTTCTAGCATTGGGGATATAACAGTGAGCAGAATGGAAAAAGTCCCTAGTTCTATTGGAGCTTACATTGTACTGGAAGGAAACAGAGAAAAATAAATTAGCAAATAAACATATATAAGTGTTACAAAGAAAAAATGAAACAGTGCAGGGTTAGAAGGGGACAGAAAGTATTCTAGCTCTGCCACTTGCTTTTTGACATTGGGCAAGCTATGTAACAGTTTGGCCTTATTTCCATATCTCTGAAATGGGTATGAAGTTATGAAATGAAACAGGATTTTCATGTGGGTAAAATGGTTTAATTTGTGATAAGACACTTGAACAACGCTTAACACATTGTAAGTTCTCAGTTACAATGCAAGTTAGCTGCTGTTTTTATTACTAATATGAGGAGTCTGGTTAAACATACTTTTTTTTAAAAAGATTTTATTTATCCATTTGGCAGAGATCACAAGTAGGCAGAGAGGCAGGCAGAGAGAGAGGGGAAAGCGAGCTCCCGGCTGAGTAGAGAGCCCGAGGAGGAGGATGCGGGCCTCGATCCCAGGACCCTGTGATCATGACCTGAGTTGAAGGCAGAGGCTTAACCCACTGAGCCACCCAGGTGCCCCTAAACATACATGTTTAGATAGCTTCATGCCTAACTGGGCTGTGAGTGGCTGGTATTGGTGGAGGAAGGCCAAATTGTTGCCAGATTTACTTAGACTAAAGCAAACTTCAGAATGGACAGAGAACCGAGGTGACTGTATAGAAAGAGGGACCTGAGGGCTGGGCCAAAAGAACCAAGGTGAGCACTTTGAAAGGACAAAATTAACACTTAGTCCTTGGAGTGACTTTTATTTTATTTTATTTTTTTAAGATTTTATTTATTTATTTGACAGAGAGTGAGAGGGCACAAACAGGGCTGACAGTGGGGAGAGAGAGGGAGAAGCGGACTCCCTGCTGAGCAGGGAGCCTGATGCAGGGCTCGATCTCAGGACCCTGGGATCATGACCTGAGCCGAAGGCAGACACCTAACTATCTGAGCCACCCAGGCACCCCTGGAATGACTTTTAAAGTCCTGCCTCCCCTCCTATGCTGTATTTATTTCTTCTTTGCTCCAGAGGATTCTGTCTCTAAGGATTTTGTGGGTCCAGATTTGAACTAACGTGTGTTCCAGCTTTATCATAGAAATATAGTTACACAGCCCAAATTATGACCTCTCTTTGAGTTATATAACCTCCCATTCAGATATGCAGTTTTCTCTTACCATAATTTCTGGCTCTGAAAATGGGTCATTGGGTCTGACAAAGGAACTTGATCTGGCTTATGGATTTATTCATAAGAAAATTCTTATATTGTCAAGGGGATTTGCAGTCATAGCTACTTAATGAGTCATTTTTGTTGAACAATAAAAGTGCAATTAGATGTTCTCAGAACTCTCGACCAGTAGTTTAAAAAAAAATGGAACCTAATCTACAATGAGAGATATACAATGTATGTTTTACATTGTAGCTTTGTTTACACACACACACACTTTTAAATAACTCAAATGGAACACTATGTCTTACTAGATATGATGTTTTCTGTTTTTGTTCTATTCTGTTAAAAATTTCTAGATTATCGCACTAAACTGATTATATTGCACATTAATGGGTATGTCCTGTGATTTGAAAAGTATGTGTCTAGTGCACTGTAGAATCACTGAAGGAAAGGCAGAGTTATAAAATGGCTAAAGGACAAGTGGTAGGCAGAGTTCCCAGCAAATGCTTGTGAGCATCTGTGGAGTTCTTAACATGGCTCTATTATGGATAGATCTGAAGGGTTTGAAGCCACACCCTTTGCCCTTGAATGTGCCTTTAAGATGGTTATTTGGGGAGAAGAATGTTTGGTTAAGGGCATGGGGAACAACTGCAGAGAAGAGCTAGTGAGGGAGCACTAGTAGCGGGGTGGTTAGAAGGATCCAGGCATATGCTCCGAACAGCTGTGGCTCTAGGTATGTCAGTGCTGCATCCTGTAATGGTCCATGACTGGCTGTTTAGTCAGCTCGTAAGAAGGAGCTCTGGTAGGGGGGCAGAAGGTTGAAGGTCTGCCAAAATGTGCCTATTTATATTCTTTTTAATTGTCTGAAGGGTTGGGTTATCTTCTAATAAAACCATGAAGCACTGGCCACAGAATGTTTCTGTGTCTTATTTATTTGTTTAGAATAAGACAAACTAAGACTAAGGTAAAGGGAATGGCTTCCTGTCAGTTGGAGCAGCCCTGTATGGTTCTGTGGAAGATTTATGAGAGAGGCCTGCAGTTCTGGGATTGCTCATGTGAGTCTACCCTTCAAAATGTACTTTCTTAAGCTGTGATAAGTCTTGAAGTTAATACAGTGAAGAGGACAGAGAGGGCCTTAACTTTCACGGAGTTCACCCTCTAGCTGGGGAGAAAGAGAGGTAATTTGGGATGGTAGTGTGTCCTATGAAATCAGCAAGTCGTAGTAGTGAGGGAGTGAGGGGCAGGGCGGTGGCATAGCAGACTACATTTTGATGAGGTAGTCGTGGAAAGCATCTCTGAGCATATGATTTGGGCAGAGACCTGAATTCATGAGATCTAGCAAAGATCTAGGAAAACCCTTCTTTTGTGTTGCAAGGTGAGTACTGCTTACGCAAAGTTCAGTGATTCGTAGCAGAGACGATTGCTTTGGTTCCTGCAACTTTTCATAAAAGCATAGTTGGCTCTTGAAGTGAGAAGAATAACACAATTCTAGGAATTGTAATGTTCTGTTAGCACAGGTGACAGTACTACCCTGTGGAGGGAGTATGAGCTTGGGGGGAGGGCCTGGAGGGCTTCTGCAAGATTAAACAGAGGAGAAAAGCTGTCTCATTGTGCCCTGTTCAAGTGTAGACTCTTTGTGCAATCTTCATTATTAAAGTTATACCTTATAATCTAAAACTTAAGAAAAATTGTGGGAGGGACACCTGGGTGACTCAGTCAGTTAAGCGGCTGCCTTTGGCTCAGGCCATGATCCCAGGGTCCTGGGATCGAGTCTCTCATTGGGCTCCTTGCTCACTGGGGAGCCTGCTTCTCCCTCTCCCTCTGCGCCTGCTCATGTGCACTCTCTCCCCCGTCACTCTTTCTCTGTCAAATAAATAAATAAATAAAATCTTGAAAAAAAAAATTCTGGGAGAAGAGTGGTTAAGGCAGAAAGAATAGTGAATGCGAAGTTTTGTGGTTTTTTTTAAGATTTTATTTATTTATTTGACAGACAGAGATCACAAGTAGGCAGAGAGGCATGTGGGGAGGGTGGGGAAACAGGCTCCCCACTGAGCAGAGAGCCCGATGTTGGGCTTGATCCCAGTACCCTGAGATCATGACCTGAGCCAAAGGCAGAGGCTTAACCCACTGAACCACCCAGGTGCCCCATGAATGCAAAGGTTCTAAGGTGGAGGTGAACTCTGGGTATTGGAGGGGCAACAAAAAGGTTATTATGAAGTAGGGGGGAGTGAAAGAGGAGTAGGAGGTGAGGTCAGCAAAGTAAACAGTGTGTTTCTCACCTTGGTATCGCATTTCTGAATCATCTGTGGAGGGTAATTCTTTAGAAAATACCTGTGACTGGCCCCATCCCTGCCAGTTAAATCAAAACCTCCAGGATTTATCAGGTATTTTGTAGAAGGTCCTTTTATTGAGATTCGTCTTGTGTTCATCTCTTGATTAGACTAGAGTTAGTGGTTTGTGGGAGGAAGACCACAGAGTTAAGGGTGTATACTATCAAGATCACTATCACGGTTGGTGTCTGGGAGCCAGAACAGATTAATAGCTTGCACTTATTATATATTACTTATGGGCAGGCACTGTTCTAAGCTCTTTCTCATATTAGTAATTTGATCCTCATAACAATCCTAGAGGTCCATTATTTATTTTTTTCAAAGATTTATTTATTTATGTGAGAGAGAGAGAAAGCACATGTGTGAGCACGAGCTGGAGGGGCAAGAGGGAGAGGGGGAGAGAATGTCAAGCAGATTCCGCGCTGAGTACAGAGCCAATGCGCGGCTTAGTTTTGCCATCATGACTTGAGCTGAAACCAAGAGTCACTTAACCAACTGTGCACCAAGGTGCCCTGAGGTACATTTTATTATTATCTCTATTTTAAGGAGGAAGGAAACTGAGGCATAGGGAGATCACATAACTTTCCCAGGGTCATAGTTGGAAAGTGACAGAGCTTAGCCAGGAGTCTTAACGGCTGACTCCTGAGAAAAGGTCCAAGCTTTTCCTTCCCTCTCCCCCAAGAATCCAGTGCCTTCTTTTTGTCTTCCTGACCTGTTGATCATATATTACTAGATTATTGCTTTTCAGGGTAAGGTTGCTGATGTAGTAGTCTTACTATTCCTAAACCCCTCTGCGAATAAAGGACCATGTGCCTGTGGCACCAGCTTTTCTTGACTACAGCCCACAATACAGAAGTTGCCCTGTCCATTCCTTGGTGTACCTTTTCTCCTCCCTTGCATCTGACCCAAGATTGGGAAGCCAGAGGTGAATCTGTGTCAGTGCTCAGTGTGTCTTCTGCTTGAACTTACAGTTCAGTCTGAGATGACCAGCTCAGTTTCATATTCCTGTCCCAGTTGGTTCTTTTAATATCCAGAGCCACAGTCTACTCTTGTGTGGCAGGAAGGAGCATGCTCATGGACTCTCTGAAGAGGGGACAGAAGTTATACAAGGAATGGGTGGAACAAAAGCTTTGGTCCTGATATGTGGGGTAGAGAGGAGAATGCGGTAAGAAACACAGAACTCTGGCCCTGGGGGACTTAAATCCTTTGTATGTGTGTTTTATTTTTGGTTTTGGTTGTGTGTGTATCACTGTCATAGGGATCAAGCCAACATGGCATCAAAGAAAATATATTAATATTGATGTCCTTTACAGATGTCACAAAATGAATGAAGAATTAAAAAAAAAATCCTTCAAATATGCTAAAGCCTCAATCCATCCCATAGGCCAGATAACCATATTCTTGTTGAACATTAATTATATATTAAACTCACTTCGGATGTGTTTAGCTAGTTTTTGATCAGGTAGCAGTGTAATCTGCTTTTAACTTTAATAGAGTATTAGAGAAAACATTCATTTTAATGTTACAAGCTATAGCATATGGTTAACGTTAAAGGCTGGTAGTTTAAGTTAATCTTATTTATCTGAATAATTTTTGAGCATTTGTCGTGAGCTGTGTGATGAATATGGAGAATAAAGAAAAGCTTTTGGCATCAGGAAGCTTATAGTCTAATAGGAAAGATAGTCTTTTCAAGTGCTTATTTGTGTGTAAATAGAGGAGCAGTACAAACATCATGCTATGGGGGGCTCACAGAAAAGAGAAATTAATTTTGGCTGAAAACATGGAATCAGGAAAGATTTTGTGGCAGGAATGGTATTCAATTTGGACCAGATGGGTAGGATTTTACTAGGTAAATACAAACTAGACTGTTAGTTAGCCCTCCTGTGTTCCCATAGCAACAGCCTATACACATTCACTGTAGCATTAGTTACAGTATACTCTATCAGTGTTACTTCTTTCCATGTCCGACATGGGTTATAAACTCTTCTGGGGTCACTACTATAACTTATCTTTATGTTCCCAGTACCTAGCACAGTGCCTCTTGAGTAGTAGATGTACATGGAATATTTGGTGAATATATGAAATGAAATATGTCATCTAGTCCCAGGGTGTTGATAAACTGAAAGAGACAGTATTGCATAATCATTTAGTGTTTCAATGTTTACATTAGTTCACCTGCATCTAATACAAGGAAATAATTTGGAAAAATCCAAAATAATAGCAACTCAAACAAGATATTCATTTCTTTCTGTAAATGAAGTCTGTATATAAGCAGTTTAAGGCTGGTGTGGAGAAATTGTGACGTTATTAGGAATTAGGCTCTTTCTAGCTCCACTCTGCTACCCTTAAGGTGTAGCCCTTGTCATGGACCAAGTTGACTGCTGGAGTTGAGCCAGCACGTCCAAGTTCCAGGATAGCAGGCATAGGAAAGCAAAGAAGGGCACACCCCTCCGTTTTAAGGAAACCCCCCAGAAGTTGCGCATGTTGCTGCTTATGTTTCATTGGCTAGTCAGTCCTGTGGCCTTATCTAGTTGAAAGGGAGGCTAGGAAACAGTCTTTCTCCAGGCTACACTACGTCCAGCTAAAAGCTGGGGTCTGTTGCTAAGGAAAAATGGGAGAATGAATATAAAGGACCAAGCAATCTTGCATTATTTGGCTTTGCAATCTGTGAATTTGAGTACTTATTAGCTGTGTCATGTTGGATAATTCACTCAGCCTCTCTGAGTCTTGGTTTCCTCACCTGTAACATTGGCATAATAATTGCTTCTCCGTGTCGGGTTATAGTGAGGAACAAAGACCATACGTGTAAGGAGCTTAGCATAGTGCCTGGAAGATAATAAGCCCTCAGCTGTTGGTGGCTCATTCTTATAACCATTATAAAGCCATCTAAGGTTCTATTCCAAGTTCAGTTCCAAACCAGTTAGTCTGGCAGCAGTAGAAGTTCTGGACACCAAGTTTCTTTGGGTGAAAAGTGTTCAGCCCCCTCTCCTTCTGCTCCTTCTGCCTGCTCTATTCTGGTGGGTAGATAGGCTGGTGAAAAAGTTGTCTTTGAGAAGAGGCTCCTGTATGTTTCAGTGTCCTGCTGGTGCCTTATGCACTAGCTAACCAAAACACAGCTGGTAGGTCTAATTTTAGGTTCACAAGTCTTTCTGGTTGTCCTCTTTAAATTCTGTTTTACATTCTGAACTGTGGGAAATTTTTATAGAAGCAGAGGGGAGGCAGGGGCAATACGCTCTTTATTTTCTGGTTAGGAAATAGCCTCCATTTTCTTTCCAGTAGGCAGTCATGGGCAGAGAGATTACAGACACCCCTCTGTTCTCCTCTCTGTCCTTTGGGTCAGTATGAATGCTGGTGGGGTGTAACCTGTGTTGAGTGGTAGACTCTGACTTCATGTGCGTGAAGTATGAAAATACTGGTCTTCAGCTGAGGTTATAAAATTAAGACAGTCTAGAAACTCTGTCTGCTGTTGGATTTTGGGGCTCTTTACAACAATGAGAATATAGTAATAATAGTTATTGAGTGGTTTTAGTTCAGGTGCTTTTCACTCGTTGTTTCCATTGATCTCAGTACAACTCCCATAATACACTATGTTACTATGATTCTCATTTTACAGATGAGGAGACTGATGCTCAAAGAGGTTGAGTTTTTTGGTAGATCACCTAGCTAGTAAGTAGGAGGACTAGAGTTTAATCCCAGGTCTGATGCCAAAGTACATGTTCTTTCTGCCACCCCCATGTTGACTCTACTCCCCCATTTAAATTATTCCCACTTATATCTAAACTTTAAAGTTGTACTAACACAGTCTTCTGATGTTTACCTTCCGTATGAAAATATTTAATAGATACTTTCTGAATATTCTAAAACTGTTTCTTTTCTACCTGAAATTTTCTTCCTAGATATTTTACAAAGTATTTTGATTAATAACAGACTGTTTTGTCATTTTTTTCTGTTCATCCCTTCTCTAGCTTAGTACTTGGTACTTAGTAGTGCCCCAATATGTTGTTATTCAATTAATAATAACAACAACAATGATAACTAAAACTTACTGAGAACTTAATATGTGCCAGGTTCTATACTATAAGCTTCCTACATGTTACCTCATCCAATTTTTACCACAGTTCTTTGAGGTAGAGTATTTATTGAGATATTTTTATATAGTGTTCGAAGTTAGTAGCATGATGATTTTTTCTTTGATTCAGTCATTCAATCAGGTAGAGTATTTGGAGTAGTAGGGAATTTACCAGTGAGTAATTCTAAATTCCTGTTTTCTTAGAGCTTATATGGTATGAGCAAAACAGATGTAAGGAAGTTCAACAGTAAATTATATTTCAAATGATGATAAGATAAATACTAGGAATAACAAACTAGGGGAAGGAGGAGGAGAATGACTGGGATGGGGGAAGGAGTGGGGAGCTATTTAAGGCTGTGAGGAGGAGTTGTTTGAGGTAGTGACTTGGGTAGAGTTAAAGCCAGTGATGGGAAGATCTGGGGGCATAGTGGCCCAAGTGGAAGGAATAACCTGTGAAGAGGCTCTGAGATGAAGTAAGCTGCTGGGAGATAAAAAGGATGGCTGGAGGATAACTTAGTAAGGGTGGAGATGAGGCAGTAGTAGTTGAGGTCAGATTCCCTAGTAGGTCGTGATGAGGATTTTGGATTTTATTCTGAGTAGCCACAGACTATTTAAGGAAGGGAGGGAGGGATGTGACTTACATTCTTAGAATTTCACTCTGGTGTCTGTGTGGAGGTGGATGGTAGGGTAGCAAGAACGAGAACAGTGCTGTTACTTGGCCTGGGGAGTAGTACCGGTGATGAATGATGAAGAGTAGTTGGAGGTGGCATGTTTTTGAGTTAGCTTGAGAAAGACTTGGTGATGGGTTTCTCAGAACCAAAAATGATTTTGGATCTGAGCAACTGTATAAAGGTAGTTGCCTGACATAGGAATGGACTTGGAGCTGGAAAATCAAGTAATGTTGGTAAAGAATTTTTATACATGACATGGTGATAAAAAAAATTCAGTTTCATTTTCTTTTGACAAGACCTTAGCTTTCTGATTTGATTCCTTAGGAGGACTTGTATATTCTATCTTTTGGGCCTTTTCCACTGTTTCCCCGCAAAAAACCTTTTTTGTAAAAAAGTTGTGTTTTTTTTTTTTTTTTAAAGCATGTTACCAACACAAGGCCAGTGGAATAGGAAAAAAACCAAAACAGCCAGCCAGTATTCTTTTTGAATGCAGCATCTTCTGATTTTTTATAATACAGAATTCAATATTTAGGAGCCAGTTTAGGATGTTTAAGTGATTAACATTTACAGTTCTACGGACAAATTACTGTTCTTTTAGTGCCCAGCTGGTTATTGGCATTAGACTAGACTAACTCCCTTAAACCTACAGAGATACTTCTTGTCAGGAGACAAAAGTCAAGAGACACTTCCTGTTCTGATGCCGCTTTCTCCTACCATATTCCACCTTTGTTTCCATTCCTCACACATTTTCAAAGGACGTTTACATTAAAATGAACTGTACTACTTTTTTGTTTTTGCGGTAAATGGTTGGACATATATTTATGAGGTGTTCTCAACCCCTTTGAAGAGAGACATCCCAGGTTTTTGGAGTTCAAATACAAGAACCCTTAGAGGTATAAAACCTTCAGAGTGTTACTTCTAGGGATGGCAACTTCAGATGTCTGTAGGGAGTGCAAAGGTAATGGAAATGCAAGAAGCAAACCCGGGTAACCGTGGCAAACTGGAGAGAGCTTGCCTGGTGTAAAGTGGGTAGCTGCCAGCTTAGCTTCTGCCAGTTGCTGCCATTGGGAATGGGAGCCCAGTATAGTCCGATCTTTCAGATTTTCAAAAGAAGCTAGAAATCTTTTCTGTTAGGTCATATCTCCTGATTTTTAAATGCTGGCAACTTATTTAAAATTCCCAGTATGCTGTGTGGGATAACACTCTACAAGTCCAAAAAAAAAAAAAAAAAAAAAAGTTCTGTAGGCTGCAGGCTACAAATCTGTAGATTCTGATTTGGTCCATTTTCTTTCTTCACAGATTGAGAAATAGAAATCCAAAGATACAAAATGACTTTTCCAGGCTCACATAGATAGAGGCGGAAGTAGGAGTAGAGCCTGGGTCTTTTTTCTCTGGATGCAGTTGTCTTAACATGGAAAGTTAAACTGTTTTGGTACTCAGAGGAAAAGTAATGTCTCTTTCCTGAGAAAAGTGCATGTGCATTCTAAATTTTGTGTACAGTTTTAGGGGTTTTAAACTCCCTGAAATCTGTACATAAACACCAGGTAAAGAACTCTCTCTCTTACCTGCTGGTTCATATGTTTGCAGTGTAAAGGGAATAGTGCCCCAGTATTTATTTAAGCAAACTCACGTAGAGAGGCCCTGTAGAAGCTGTAGGTCTGTCCTCCCTTGCTCACTCCCACCTTTATGTGTTCTAAATCTTAATTAGACAGTAGGACCACCTTTAGCTAAGTCCAGGACCCTTCCTACTACTGTCTGCAATACCAGTCCCTCCAATCATTTCTTTTTTTTTTTTTTTCCAAAGATTTTATTTATTTATTTGACAGAAAGAGAGAGAGATCGATCACAAGTAGGCAGAGAGGCAGACAGAGAAGGGGAAGCAGGCTCCCTGCTGAGCAGAGAGCCAGATGTGGGGCTCGATTCCAGGACCCTGAGATCATGACCTGAGCTGAAGGCAGAGGCTTAACCCACTGAGCCACCCAGGCGCGGCCCTCCAATCATTTCTTTCAGGTCTTTTACATACATATATAGCACCCATGGAGAGTAACAGTTTTGCTTTTTTTTTTTTTTTAAATTATATTTATAGTAGGTATCCTTTTGCAAGTTAAAAAAAAATCATTATGTCTTGCCTTGTATACAAGCACAAAACAGATCTACTTTATTCTTTTTATTTGCTAGATTATATTCCACACTTTGCTAATTCCAGAGCTTACTTAGCCACCCACTGTTAATGGATGTTTAGAATGTTTCCGGTTTTTTCTGTACTACAGACAGTGCTACCATGAATATTTCTGTGCATGCCTCCTTGACACAGGAGCTGGGTTTTCTTTAGGGCATAAAGAGAGAAATGGACTGGCCAGGTATGTGATTTCAAAAGTAGCTTCATCATTTTGTATCAGCAACATATGAAGTCCCTAGTTTCTCCAAAGCCCTTCATCAGTTGATATCCGATCAGAACTTTTTTTCAAGATGATTAAGAAATATCTGAATTGCTAGTAAGTTTGAGCATTTTTTACATCTTTTAATATATATCTTAGCCATTCTGCATTTCTGTTATGTTCAGATTTCTTTTGGGCTTATTTGACTTTTTCTTATTTATAAGAATTCCTTTCTGTATTTCCTTATGTATTGTTGATACCAGCCTCTTCTGTTGTATATATTATAAATCTTTTTCATTTGGATAGTTCTGATCCTGGTTTTGATCCTGACTGACTAGCTTTGTGATTTGGCGGGCAGCATTTGACTTCCACAGAGCCATTGTTGACCAGTGTAAAGTGAGAACACACTACCTCTTAGTTACTGTGTAATTGTGAATTGCCGGTGTGTATGAGCCCTGTGATTTGTAGGTTCCTCATTTGATTTCCATGAGCCATTTTCTCAGCTGTGAAGTGTGAATACCTAAGTTTTTAGGTTTATCCTGAAATGCTAGTGAAAGAGCATATAAAATTGCTTTGGAGAATAAAGAATAAAATTTCAAGTGTAAGGCATTTTGTCCTTTCTTTGGCTTTGTTAGACTGGTCCCTAGGAGTTGGCTTTTGTGAAGCATGCTACATCTTCACAGATTAATCAGACTCTGAGAGGTGGGTGTCACAACATAGCACTTGTTTCTTTTTATTCTACACTCTTTCAGGGCAGGAAAGAGGTGTGTAAACAAGATATGTTTACATTGAACTCCTGAGTTCTTGGAAGGTATTGGGTGGGATGGAGGTGGAGAAGAGCGGTATCAGGAGACTCAGAGTTCACCACCCATAGTGGTGGCCGCAAGGGCTGACACAGTAGAACCTGAACATTTATGGAACCAAATGTCTATAAGGTTAGAATTAGCCGCCCTTTGTTACTGTCATGGTCCACCTCTCAATTAGAACACAGGTTTCAGAGGCAATTGCTCTATTCCACCACAATAGGGAAGTATGAGGGTGTAATTTCTGACCCTGGTTATTACCTTTTGGCTGATGACTGCTTTTTCAGACAGATAATTCACTAAAACATGATAATCACCCTTTGCTCTGGGGACGCTCAAACTCAGAGACCACCTTAGACCTAGATAACCCTGCACCCCTGCCCTATGCTGCATGCTTTAGAGGGCCCTTCCTGTAGAGGGCTGTGCCCGTCCCCTTCTGGACTACTCTCCAAGTACCCAGGACCCAAGAATTACCAGACAAAATGTTTTGAACCTGCTTTCAAGGCCTGCAGAGCCTTTTTCTTAGTCTGTCTTCCCAAAGATGGATCAAGCCATTAGACTCTCCCCATGATGTGTGCATTACTAGGTCCCAGGTGTGGCCAAGGGTGACTATAGTACACCCACAGTTGAGGTGTACTAGCGTGACATCTGTATACAAGGCTTTTTGAGGTGCAAAAAGTGTGTGGGGGAAAGAAAGGAGGTGAATCTGGGGCCAGGGTCTTCCACTTAATACTTTTGCTACAGCCCTGCAGCTATTGGAGGCAGGTCTGCCCAGGGAAGCCTCTCTTTTCCGACCATCTACTTATTTGACGAGTAAAACAAAAACAAAAACAAAAAAACACTGAGAATGTTTTCTTCACCGCCCATTTTAGACACTGAGTATAGCTGACTCAACAGAGACCCCAGTTAATCTCTGAGAATAATTCTCAAAGCAGGGGTACGGGTTGGAATGGGTGAATTTCCTGAACGGAGAATATCAGTGCATCTTCTTCTGTCTCTCCCCTGGGTAGGCAGTGCTGCTGATGCTTGGTGAAAAGGAGGGAGGATTCTGCTGACACACTGTATTTTTATAAAAGAAGGCTAAGGTTTCCCTTATCTCTCCACACAAGGCACATCTGCCTGCAAACGTGCTGTCTGCTTCTGAGGGATGCCTTCGTCGTTCTGTTTCTTTTCTGACTGTTTTAAGGCACAATTTTGGTGCATTCCTTTCTGTTCTCTAGAGCCAGGGGGGAAGTCATAATATATCAGGGCTCTTGCTGAGGAGCTTAAAATGGGCGCTGGCAGCTGGGATGTGGGGGAAGAGAGCTTTCCAGAGACAAGTGACCTGCTTGTTCAGCCAATGAGAAGCAGGTTACAGAAATGATATCACCAGACAGGCTTTGTTGTCTGATCATCTCATAAAAGCAGGATTGTGTCTGGCAACTTAACCCTTTTTTAGGTACATCAGGTCTCACCCACTCTCTGGTATGTGACCTCCAGATTCTTTTTCCCAGCTGTCTGCTATGAGATCACAGAGATTAAAGATTTAAATTGGTGATGAAATTTGGAGAGTTGTAAACCACTATTTTAAAACTACAAACTATTAAAATTTAGAACCCCAGCTAGAATGGGAATGTCAGCTATGCTGTGTTTGGAGAGCATATCTAAAGCAGATACCCATCTAGTCATGTTACACCAGGCTTTTGCTGGATAGACTTGGGAGAGAGAGGGAGTTAGAGGGAAAACATGACTGAGCCTTTAGTCTATTTTAATCTACATAAAGGGTCTTAGTAAGAATTTCCTGTTTTAGAGGAATTGGAATTGGTTCTGCAAATTTGGAAAATCGTACTGATTCTGGGACCAGTTTTGAGTAACGCATATTTGTAGTGTTTTTTTATATTATACCTGTTGATTATCCTTTCCCCCATAAAAATGTCAGTCATTTTACTTCTTCGTGCTTCCTTATCATCATTGGTAAGATGCAGATGATGATCCTACCAGATCCTACACAGGACTAGAGATAAGAAAATAAACTAATTTATATGATTTTGGAATGTGCTACACATATGTATCCTAATTAGGTCATTCATGTCTTAAGATTGCATATTCGTTCATTCATTTGTTCAGCGGGCTTTTTCAAACCCTTCTTGATGCTGGGCACAGATACAGAGATAGAAGCTGTAGTTCTTACTCTTAAGGAGTTTAAAACATTTTGAGGCAGATAGACAATAATAAAAATGTCTCAGGAATCTGTTGCATATACCGTGTTCCAGGTCCTTTTCTGAGCACCTTAACGTGTATTAGTTCATTTAATCTTACCATAACACTGTGAAGTAAGTACTGTTATTAGCTTCGTATTACAGATAAAGAAATAGAAGCATAGAGAGGCAAAGTGACTTGCCCAAGATCACGCGACCAGTGGTAGAGTTGGGACTTGAATCCAGGCTGTGTGGCTCTAGAGTGTGTTCTCTGAATCTCTCTTTACCAGTGCAGTAGTTACTAGCTGTATATAGCTTTGGAGGACTTGAAATGTGGTTTGTCTAAACGAATAGTGTATATGTGAAATACACACTGGATTTCAAATCTTAGTATGAAAAATGTATCTAGTGTCTCATGTTGAAATCATATGTTGCAGAGATAATATTTGGATATACTGAGTTAAGTAAAATCTATTAGAATTAGTTTCACTTTATTTTTGTGGCTACTGGAAAACTTAAAATTACCTGTGTGGCTTGGATTTGTGGCCTGCATTTCTCTTGGACTGTTCTACTCTAAATTGTTATAATACAGGGGTACCTGGGTGGCTCAGTCGGTTAAGGGTCTGCCTTCTTTGGCTTAGGTCATGATCCCAGGATCCTGGGATTGACCCTGCATCGGGCTCCCTGCTTGGTGGGGAGTCTGCTTCTCCCTCTCCCTCGGTTGCTCCTCCTGCTTGTGCGTACACATGCTCTCTCTGTCTGTTTCAAATAAATAAATAAAATCTTAAAAAAAATCATTGTAATGCAATAATTATAAGAGGAGACATTTGTTGAGCACTTCCTATGTGCCACATACTGGACAATACTTTGACACTATTCCAGTTAAGCCTCAAAATAACCGTTTATTATTCACATTTAATAGAAGGGACAGGAGATTTTGAGAAAGTCTGTAATTTACCTAAGGTTAATCCACTAGTTAATGACAGATCCCAAATTTGAAACCTTAATATGTCTGACTCAAAAACCTGTACTCAGCCAGTACACTGTAATACCATTTCCAATTAAATCTTGGGGCATTTTCTTTGTTTTTATTTCTATAAGAATGTTTAATACTGCATACTTCTGTATTTGGTATGTAGAAGTTTAAGTTAAAAATCACTAGGTCATAAAATGGACATCCTAGATCAAAATCTCTTTTCAGAACCTCGGCCCTCAGTGAACGGTCAACAGTGAACAGTTGAACCCTGAGATGAAGCAGTGAGTCAGCCTGTGCAAATGGCATTTAATTTTCATTCAAGTAGTTCTCTCAGGTCACTGGGCAATTTATGCCCCGACCCTCTTTGTCCAGTAGAGAGAGGAAGATGGGCAGTACAGCTTTCCTTAGTCATTTAGTTCTTTTGGCTAATAAGAAGAAAAAATTGCTTTCCATTTCATTGTCCCATGAAATACTGTTTGTGTTTGAGAGAGCATCAAAATGCTGTCTAATGATCCCTGTCTTTTCTTTCTTTCAGAGCAAAGACTCAGGCGGACTGAAGGCAGCTATGATAGAGTTGGTGGAAAGGTTGAAGTTCAAGAGCTCAGATCCTAAGGTAAGTATTGTTTTGGAATTGATTGGGTTTTGTGTTTCATTTTCCTTGAGCTAGGTTTGAGAGATACTAGTGATCATCTATCTGAACATCGCATCGAGATCTAATTAAGCCTACCTATCAGAAGCCATGTTTTAATATGCCTGGAGATAAGTCATCTGTTTTTTCCCTTCTCTATGACTTACAATGTATAATCATTGTTTTCCCTGAACTGCGGACAAGTGCATTTTTAATCCTCCTGTAACGGGCCTTTGAGACTACTGTCTTCTGTCCACTCAGTCAAAGGCATCCAAGGTGCTGATCATCTTAATGGGGATTGGAACAGGCTCTAGACCCATCCAGTTGGTGTTCAGCACTAGCGTCTTATCTCTCTCCTACTTACAGGAACCAGTGGCCACTGTGAATGCTTTTGTCCTCATGACCTGGAGTGTGGTCTGGGAAATGGTTTCAGCTTCCTGGCTTTCCTCGAAATATGTTGGGAGCTGTAAGACTGATATTCTGGGAGACTCCATACCAGGGTGGGGGTGGACTGGGATCTGAACATAATACAGCTTCCCTTCTCCTACCCGGAGACCTCCTGTAGCACTACTGGGTATTGGTCCCAGCTGGCTCTGCCTGAGAGTCAAAGCCTCTCACAATCAGATAAGGAAAGGAGCACAAATTTGTTTGACTTTTTGTATTCCCACCCTCCCCCTTTTTTTAATTTAAAGTCCTTTATATGGGGAAAAGACTTGCATTTCTTGAGTACTCACTAAGAGAGCCAGACACTGTGCTAGGAGCCTTATATTTCTTTTTTAAAAATTGTGGTAAAATATACATAATGAAATTTACCACTTTAACTAACTTTTTTTTTTTTTAAAGGTTTTAGTTATTTATTTGACAGAGAGAGAGAGATCACGAGTAAGCAGAGAGGCAGGCAGAGAGAGGGGGGGGGAATCTGCTGTTTGCATTGGCCGGGAATTGAAACCCGGCCTCCCACGTGGCAGGCGAGAATTCTACCACTGAACCACCAATGCTAACCATTTTTAAATGTGTAGTTCAGTGGCATTAAGTATTTGTATTGTGTCCAGCCATCATCACCGCCACCGTCCATCTCCAGAGCTTCTTCAGTCATTCCAAACTGGAACTCTCTGCCCACTAACTTCTTTTCCCTCCTCTGCTCTTACATACTTGTGATTTTTGTAACAACCTGGTAGAGTAGCTTATTATTCCCATTTTATTGATAAGGACACGGAGGCTTAGAGAGGTAGGGCCATTTGCCCTGACTGTAGTATAATTTAGAGGTGGGATTCAAATTGACTTCACTGCCTGTGCTCTTTCTTTTATGTCACATTGCAGACCAAGCACTGGTGTTCATCTCCTTTCTACCATCTAATCACCTTGTGCCCCAATTTTCTAATCTGAAGCACTATCGAGGCAGACCCACAATGACAGGCTTTACAAAAGGTGGCTTCAGTCTTCATTCTACAAGATACCTTTCTCTTCATACAGTGTTGAAAGCATTGGGACATTGGTCATATCTCTTGTCTTCTGGTGTAGTTAGAACTCCAGAGATAGAGAGTATCTTGATAGAAAAAAATTGATGTAACCTTTATTAATTTTCTTAGCTCAAAGTAAAGATTCCTGGTATAAGTAGTTTTCCTTTAGTGAAGATGAATTAGTTAATTATTAAGGATTACTGAAAGCTTTTTTTTTTTTTTTAACTGAGTTTTTCTGGTTTCTGGGGCAAAACAGCTATCCTGAAGGAGACAACTGTATTTTCTGTTTCTGCCCCACCCATATGCTTGTAGGCAGTGAAGAGCAAGACGATGTATACAGATTACAGAGTGGCTTCTGTGCATGATGATAATACAGGTAAAGTGCTTTGGGGTCCTTTATGAATGCATAGAGTGCTTCTAATAGGAAACTTGCCAGAGGTGAAAAAATTGAATGATCCCATGAGAACAGCTCATAGAAGCCTCAGGATTTTCCCATGGTGCATCATTAGCTAAAGAATATTTCTTAGGACCAGACTTGATCTTGGATATGTGCATACACACTCACCTCTTTTCTCTTTTCTTTATCTTGTTCGGGAGTATTTCTGCCAGTCTCCTTTATTTTCAGACCCTGTTCTGGTCTGCCATATGCATATACTGTATACCTGGAGCCAGGTTGAGGAAGGACTAATTGCAGAACGACTGCAAGATCACAAACAGGGCTGGGGAGTGGGGTGGTGGAAAATGGGACACTATATACATAATTTTTGCTTCCAAGGGAAGCAAACTTCCAAGGGAAGTTTTTAATCTGTTCTGTTTTCCCTCAGAACTCCACCATCTCTTTGTTAAGTTGGCCTATTTAAGAAGGGCAGAATCTCTCAGGCTTTATGACCTGTCATTTCCAGACACAGGAGCTTTTCATAGAAAAACTGATTTGAGTCATGAAGCCCTGAGCACTATCTCTGCCTCACTTCCTCTAGAATTCCCTAAAGCATCACAAAACTTCATTAGTCCAGACACAGAAATCTGTTGGGGACTGAGTTAATTTTTACCTCTGAGTTTTGTCAGAGATGAGTGGAAGATGACTAGATTAACCATTTTTTAAAATTAGGGAATAATATATGCTTATAGATTAGAAAATACAGATATCCATAAAGGAAAAGTCAAAAGACTTTTCCCCAAGCTAACCACTATTAACAATTTGGTGTGTAACCTTCTAGACATTTTTCCATGTGGAAATATACTTCTAAGATATTTTACAAGAATTATACTGCACCTATGGTTTTAGTACATAGAATATTTTGGACATTCTTCTGTGTCATTGATTATTAATTTTTCTTTTAATGAGAAGCCTCATTTTGTCCAAAATATTTGTCAGATGCCCTTTTTTTTTCCAGATCAGTTGTTCTTAACCTTTAATATTCATAAAAATCACCTGGAGGACCTCTAAACTGCAGAGTGCTGGGCCCACCCCCACAGTTGCTGATTCAGTGGGTCTGGGGTGACTAGAGGCTGTGCTGACCCTGGTGATCTGGTGATGTTCCTTCTCTTTTGTTTTGATTTTTTTTTTTCATTCCTTTCAGTAAATAATCAGAAGAGCCCTTTTAAATAAGCCTAGAAGGAGCAGGAGAGAGGGGAGGTATCCTGAGGCTGCCTAAGAGGGCAGGGTTCCTGCAAGGCCCAAGAGAGTGAGAGGAGTTCTAGTCGGGATTTACGAGGATGATCAAGGCTCATGCGATGGGACAGGAGTGGGTTGAGTTATAAAACCGGAGGAATAGCAGAAGACACCAAATCCCAGCCACTAGGGGTGAGCCTGAGGACAAGAACAGAGCCAGTGGTGGCTGGGAAATAAGGCACAGATTAAGTTGTGTACATGCAGGTTGCTATGGTGAGCCCTGTTTTAAAGGATACATATCTCCAGGGATCTAGAACTTTGTATATAATGGAGAGAGTATTTTTTTAAAGATTATTTATTTATTTATTTGACAGAGAGAGAGAGATCACAAGTAGGCAGAGAGGCAGGCAGTGGGGGTGGGGGGGTGGAGCAGGCTCCTGCTGAGCAGAGAGCCTGGTGCAGGGCTCTATCCTAGGACCCTGAGATCATGACCTGAGCTGAAGGCAGAGGCTTAACCCACTGAACCACCCAGGCGCTCCTGGAGAGAGTATTTTTAATACCAATCTTTAGTTTATTTAATTGAAAGTAGTCTTTTAAATAATAAGGCATCCCAATGTGTGTGATATGGTCCAGTTTATAAACATATTTTTTTTCGGTCATACTTTTCAGAAACATTTATTGTACCAAGTAGGGTTTTTGTTTGTAGGTTTCTTATATTTATGCTAGACTTTAGGAAAATTAAAAGATGTAGTTAATCAGGTATGTGTGTATGCATGTCTGTGTCCATTCCCAGGATTTTTAAGAAATTGAAGGTATTCTGGGTTATTTACAGCTGTCCTGTGAAGTGACTGTGCAGTTATCTTTCTTAGTATACACAGAGGAAACTGAAGCTCAGAAAACACATTGATTCCTTTCCCTTCCTTCCCCCTGCCCAGCCTCTCAGAAAGCATTGAACCAAAAACATAACATGCTAAACTCAATCCAACTAATGTCTCATTATGCAGTTAATAACAGCCACTCTCTCTATTAGTATTGGTTCCATCTAACATGGGCTGTTCCTTGTTTCCTATGGCTTATGTGCACAAAACGAACAGAAACACAGCTGTGTATCATGAAATCATACTAATGTTACGAGAAGTTATTCTCAAGAAAAGTGCCTTAAACTCAAGTCAAGTGGCTCATATTATTCTCTCACATTGGAGTGGGATTAAAGATGGGACTTAGCCATACTAACACTGCCTAAAACATACTGAGGTTTTTTTTTTCCCTATATTCGGTTTCTAAAGGTGTTCTTACTTAAGTTTAAAACCAGAGAATTGTCTAACAACATGAAATTAAATAGATCTGAGAATTGTTTTATTTTTATTTAGCATTTACATAGCATTTTATAACTTCAAGAGAACTTTACAGTCCATTTTAGTAGCTGATATCATTGACATGGAACATAGCCCAGTCCTTCACTCTCCTGTGCTAATCAGACTCTTGTTAAAATGATAGGTTTTAGGGTGCCTGGGTGGCTCAGTCAGTTAACTGTGTACCTTTGGCTCAGGTCATGATCCGGGGTCCTGGAATCAAGCCCTGTGTCAGCCTCCCCACTCAACAGGAAGTCGGCTTCTCCCTTTGCCTCTCTCCCTGCTTGTGTTTTCTCTCTCTCTCCTAAATAAAATGAATAAAATCTTAAAAAAAAGAAAATCTTTTAAAAAATAATAAAATTTTTATTAAAAAGACTCATTAAAAAATGATAGGTTTTGCATGTACAAAGAGTAATGGATATAAGCAAAACCTATTTGAATTCTTGTTGTTAGTGTCCTCTTGTTTCCCAGGGGGAAGCCAGGCCTCATGCTGTCCTTGCCTTGCCCCAGGACAGAAGCGTTCACTGGGACAGCGTTTATGCACCCAACTGAAGCAGAGAATTGAGCTGCTTCAGTTATCGAGTTGATTCATTTAAAAGTGTTCCTTTGGTTAGAAAGTTATTAGAGGGATGCTTGGGTGGCTCAGTTGGTTAAGCCGCTGCCTTCGGCTCAGGCCATGATCCTGGGGTCCTGGGATCGAGTCCCGCATCGGGCTCCTTGCTCGGCAGGGAGCCTGCTTCCTCCTCTCTCTCTGCCTGCCTCTCTGCCTGCTTGTGTGTACTCTCTCTCTCTGACAAACAAATAAAATCTTAAAAAAAAAAAGTTATTTGAATTATTGACCTATTTATACACTTTTCCTAAAAAAAGAAGTTGTAAATAGCATTCTTGAAGGGCGTGCATAGTGTTTTGTTTATCTCTGTACCCTCAAGCTCTAGTCTAGTGGGTACTAGGTGATGTAATAGTAATAGATATGCATGGTAATAGATGCGCATTATCCAGTACAGTAACACTGTGAAAGGAAGTATTATTTGTCCTGTTTTATGGAGGAGCAATCCAAGGTTTAGAGGGATTAAAGAGCTTGCTGGTAAGTGACGGGACTAGGACTTCACATGTGTCATACTTCACGTTCTTCCCCTGCCCACGATTGTTGAACCCATGGATGAGTAAATATAGAGGTATGTGCTGCCCTCCTTAGCAGTATGACTCTTCACTGACTATTTTTCCCTCACATTCTCCTTCTACCTGCCTTTACTGGATACTGCAGCCCGCAGTCTCAGGGTCCAGGACCGGAGAACGGCCTTTTCTGACAGACAGTATGGGGAGATGGGGAGAGCCGTGATAGCCCAGAGCATTTAGCACTGGTTAAATGAAGAACCGAGGCTGGTGCTTCGGTAGTTTCCCGTTAGTGATGGAAGACACCAGATGGGAAAGTACCTGTGGTATCTCAGGCCCGAGCCATGCTTTGAGGCATGGTATCCGCCAAGGACCAGATGTGGCCCCTTCTCATCCTCTGTAGACACTTAGGGGGTAGAAAGAGGAGAAACAAGCTCTTTGCCCTCCTTCACCATCCCCCTGCCTTTATGAAAACAAAATGAAACAACTTCCCGTTTTCCCCATCCCCCAATTATAAAAGTAATACATGCCGTCTGTAGAAAACTGTGGGACAAACAGACATGTATATAGAAGAAGAAAAGAAATCTGCTACCTGCAGTCATTTGTAAACTTTGAGTACCTCTTTTTTCAATTTAATTTAATCTTATTTAAATTTAATTAACATATGGTGTGTTATTAGTTTCAGAGGGAGAGTTCAGTGATCCATCAGTTGTATACAGTACCCAGTGCTCATTCCATCATATGCCCTCTGCAGTGCCCATCACCCAGTTACTCGATCCCCCACCCAACTCCCCTCCAGCAACCCTCAGTTGGTTTCCTGTAGTTAAGTCTCTTATAGTTTGTCTCCCTCTCTGATTTCGTCTTACTTTATTTTTCCCTTCTTTCCCCTAAGATCCTCTATTTTGTGTCTTAAATTCTACCTATGAGTGAGATCATATGATGATTATCTTTTTCTGACTTACTTCGCTTAGCATAATACCTTTTAGTTCCATCCACATGAGTACCTCTTTTTTTAAATGTAGATTCTTGAGCCTCACCCAGAACATCTAATTTGGTAGTTCTGAGACTGCTTTTTTAGTATACAGCCTTGATGATTCCGATGCACATGGTCAATGCATCACACTTTAAGATACATCTATGAGAAAACTGGTTAATATCATGATGCTTTGCCTTTCAAATAGAGAATTAGTATTCTCTCTCTAGATAATTATTGTTCTATGTGTGTGTGTAAGTATATATACAATTGGATAACTGTATGTATTTTTGTGTGTATAGACATGCATACATAGTTTGTATCCTACTTTTTTTCACCTGACATCATCCCTTATAAACATTTTTATCATTTGAATCCACTTTAGTCTTTGAACTGCAGCTTGAAAAACTAAAATCCTGAAGGCCGGTCTGCTGTTATTACCGAATGGAAGTTTTACCCAATATGGCATTTCTGTTTTCTTCCTAATAGCATAAGCACACTCTGAAGTTCGTTTTCCTCAGACATGCCAGTCACAGTCTAAGATTATTTGGGTACAGTGGAAATTTAGTTAATGCAAAGTGAGACACACAGTCATGAAGTCAGCCCCCAGCTGTCCCTTTGACAGCGTTCCCACCGCCCCCCACCCCCAGGGTGTCTCACAGCATGGGATTAAATGAATATGTGGAGGGCTCAGTGGGATATCTGAGGCCGTCTCCCATGCCCCGCTTTCCAGCAGAGGAAGCTGAGGTGCCCGGATGGAAGCGTTCCTGCCCGAGGTGACGTGACCCAGGCAATAAGGGCAGAGCTGAAGCAGGGTGATGGTTTTTAGGACTACAGTTCTACAGTTCTGTAGTTTTCTCAATAAAGAGAAGTTTTCTGTTTGGCAAGGATGTAGAAAAATTGGAAGTGGTACAGTCACTTTGGCAGTTCCCCAGCAGGTTAAACATAGAGTTGCCATATGACCTAGCAATTCCATTTTTGGGTATATACCCAAGAGACATGAAAACTTGTCCACACAAAAACTGGACCCCAGTGTTCATAGCAGCATGAGGTGTACCACCCAGACCGTGGAAGCAAGCCAGCAGACGACCGGGTAAGGAGGAGCTGGTCTAGCCATACAGCAGGCCCCTGTCTGGCAGGAAGGAAGCGCAGTGTGGATACATGCTTCAGGAAGGCTAACCCGCGAAAATGGTGCTCAGTGGAAGAGGCCATTCCCAGAAGACTACATACTGAGTGATTCCATTTGTGTGACATGTCCAAAATAGGCAGATTTCTACAGATAGGAAATAGACTCGTTTCCTGGGGTTGAGGGAGAGGGAGAGATGGTGTGGGAGTGACTGCTAAAGGCCATGGAGTTTCTTTTTGATGTGATGAAAATAAAATGTTCAGACTGATCATGGGGTGATTGCACAACTCTGGGAATATACTAAAAACCACCGAATTGTGCACTTTAAATGGGTGAGTTACATGATACAAGAATTACATCTCAGTAAAGTTACTGAGAGAAGGTGAGAGATTTCTGTCTGAATCACTTTAGTTAGCTCTTCGCTTAAAGTTCCTCAGAAGGTTAAACAGAGTGGCCATGTGACCCAGTAATTCCATTCATGAGTGAATAGTCTGTCTGTCTCCTTTCTTCCAGGCAGGGATGAGGGGCAGAAACCCGATGTTACCTGTCAGGGAGAGGCAGCATTCTACAGTTACTACCCGCGTGGGCTCTGGATTAGATTGCACCTGGTCAGATTACCTCCAGTGTTGACCACCAGTTCTGCCTCAGGCAGATCCTGTGCTTAATCTCTTCGGGTCTCAGGTTTTTCATTTCTTTTCAGCTCTGAAAGGGGGGATAATAATACGTGCTTCATAGGGTCGTTAGGAAGATTAAATGAGATAATCCATTTAAAGTGCTTAGCACAGCCTCTTGTCCAGGGTGGCTGCTGCTAGCTTTCTCCTAGTCCTGAGATCCAGCCCTGCTTCCAACAGGAGGCTGGGGTCCGTGGGCACAACAAACCCACCCCCATAGTTCAGGAGGCCTTCGGATCCTTGCAGAGAAAAAGAAGCCACAAGTTTACAACTAAGTAGATTCTGGGGGCGGCTGGGTGGCTCAGTCGTTAAGCGTCTGCCTTGGGTTCAGGTCATGATCCCAGGGTCCCATGGTCCTGGAATGGAGCCCCACATCAGGCTCCCTGCTCAGCGGGAAGCCTGCTTCACCCACTCCCACTCCCCCTGCTTGTATTCCCTCTTTTGCTGTCTCTCTCTGTCAAATGAATAAATGAAGGTCTAGAAACTAGATTCCATACTTTGATCAATTAACACTTTCCAGGATTTGTGACACTTTAAAGGACCGCTGCTTCCTCTTCTGAGTGATAATAGCATACAGATAAATTGAGTTAAATCTCCAGAGTTGGAGCCCCTTGGTCTTGCTGCTTGGCTGGCTGGCTGACTCTGGGCCTTGCGTAGCTGCCTCGCCTGGGGTTAGTTCATTAGCTCCATTGCCCGTTCAAGTTAAGGCAAATATATCTGCCTTGGGAGTTTGCAGCTGTGTGTCTATATATTCCCAATAGAAACAAGAAATCAATGCATAGAAGCAATTATGTTTATTGTTAAGGAGCAAACTCTCTAGTTAGCAAAACTGCCTGGTGCCAAATTAAAAGAAAAATAAATTAAGAGTCACAAAAGAAATTAAGTGTCACATTTAAGAGACACATTAGGAGATATGTCCTCACTTTAAACACCACTGAGATTCTTGTTCTCTTCCTGCTTCCCCTTCCTGCTTCTCCTGCAGCTTTACCCTTTGGCCATCCTCTTTCTGCCAGGGCACCAGAGCTCTTAATTGAAGTACTGTACAAATCAGCTCTAGGCATTTTGATACTAGGGTAGGCATGGTTTCTGAGCTTCCTGGTGTGCTGGAGCATTGTTAGAAAGCAAAGGGATTGAGCTTTAAACAGCCTAATAAAATTAACACATTGTGATGTCCTTCTCCCCCTGCTCCAGCTCCTGTCTGCACTGACAGGAGCCTTGGTAATACACTCTCTGCCAAAGCTTGAAAGGCTTGTTACATGACCAACATGGACAGGGGAGTGGAGCTGTCAGGACTCCCCCAAAGCAGCCATGCTTCACGTTGCCAGTGCAGGATTGTATTTGACATTTAATTTAGGAGCCAGGGTGGCTACATATAAAACTTATTGTGATGATAGTGATAAAAAACCACCCAGACTTTTATTTAAGGGCCTCCTTCTCTCCTGTCTCCCTTCTTTCCCTTTTCCTCCTTAACCTCTCATTCAGCTCAGAAAGAAAACTCAGTCTGCTCAAGGAAAAAGGTGTTTTCTTTGATAACTTAAGGCTAAAGTTACACAGTACAGCTCTCAGTCTACCTCAGGTCTGTATGTAGATGCTTGTTTGTGTATATAAATGGCAAAATTTGAGAATCACATCTCTCCTGACTGCGCTTAGCCAAAGGACAAAATCCATCTGTAGCTGCAGAGAATGTCCATTCAACCCAGTGATTTAGTTGATGACTATCCTTTGTTGAATGGCTTCTGTTTACTTCCGTGGCCAGCGAAATAGTCTTTGATAGCTCCTTACTTCCTAACTCAACCTAATTAGCTAGACATTATAATCTCCATTTTACAGATAAGAAACAAAGATTGAAGAGGTTTAATAACTTGTCTAAGGCTAATGATGCCAATAAATTGCCTTTCTATGATTGCTATATAGAATTGTTAGTAGTTGTAGGAGATAACTAACTTTTACCTATGGAAGATGGGTTGGGAATAGTATACCAATAGAGTATTTGTTCAGACTTTCAGGGAAAAAAAAAACTATTGAGTATGGCATGCTTTCTTTTACTTCTATGGTGGAAGAGCTCAGATGTTGGAATCAGATGACCTGAGTCCTCTGGTACTTATTACCTGTCCCTCTTGATTTGTCTGAGCCTTTAGTGTCATCCATAAGCTAGGCTAATCATATTATACTTTTATTACTAAGTACCCTGAAAACGGGAACTTTTGAGGAGGAGATTAAAAAAAATAATGGAGGATTGGGCACCTGGATGGCTCAGTTGGTTAAGCATCTGCCTTCAGCTTCAAGTCCTGATCCCGGGATGGAACCCCACATGGGGCTCCCTGCTCAGCAAAGAGGCTGCTTCTCCTTCTGCCCCTAACCCCACTCGTGCTGTCTCTCAAATAAGTAAATGAAATCTTGAAGGAAGGAAGGAGGGAGGGAAGATGGTTAGCATGGCCTTTGGGGGCCCAAAAAGTATTTTAGCAACTGTAGTTAGTTAACAAGCCCTGTGGTTCTTAAGAAAGCAGGTTGTTAGCTGCTCCAGTAGCTAACAGTAATAGGGTTTTGATCTGCAGAAGAGAGACATAATAATAGAAGCAGGTTGGGAGGTTGAGGATCTGACTATACCTACAGACTGTGCATGGCAGCTGAGGGGCAGAATGTGATCTATCCATCCTGCACTCTGTGCTTTGCCTCCCTATGGTTGAAGTAGACTGTATCTGATTGTATCAAACTAGAAAAGGCAAACATTGCTCTTTGACAGCCTGTGGCCATTTACTAAGACTGAGGCAGGGAGCCTCTGGTTGACATCCTTAGTCTTCATGCCTAGGTTCTATGAGAAAGTCCTTCCTGGGGTGCCTGGGTGGCTCAGTGGGTTAACCCTCTGCCTTTGGCTCAGGTCATGATCCCAGGGTCCTGGGATTGAGTCCCACATCAGACTCTGCTCAGCTGGGAGCCTGCTTCCCCCTCTCTCTCTCTGCCTGCCTCTCTGCCTACTTGTGATCTCTCTGTTAAATAAATAAATAAAATCTTAAAAAAAAAAAAAAAAGAAAGAAAGAAAGAAAGTCCTTCCTGTGTTCCTTTTGGAAATTAAAATCTGCTCTCCCAAGGTTGTAGGCTTGCTTTCTTTAAGAAAACTAATTGGGGAGTCTTTATCTGTGAACGCTCAGTGGGTACCATGTGAAAAGCACACAATAAATGTCCGTGGTTCCTGTTATCTGGACCAGCAGAATAGTTCTGCCGATGCTCCTATGTGCCCAGAGAATACTGAGTGCTTTTTATGTATTATTTTGTGTAAACGTCACAAGATCTGTGAGAATGATATTACTACCTCTGTTTGACAAATAAAATTTTCACCTTTCTGAGCTTCAGAAGCATTGAGTTACAGCAGAGTCAGCACTCACACCTCTGTCTCCACCACAACAGACTCCCTGAGGTTTGCCATTTGGACAGCTGTAACAAGGAAGACTCACACCCCCACCCCAGTGCCCTTTCCTGAGCATTCCTGGTGGTGCGCGTTGTTTGGTTTTGATAGTATACAAGTAGCTGTGGCTTTGCAGGGCAAGTGTTCGCATAGAGAAGTGGCGTGAAGGTGGAGGGGTGAGTCTTGTTCTAAAATTGCTCTAATCTTCAGCAGGTAATATAGGCGTGCTTTGTGTGTTCAAGTCTAAAATGCTTAAAAATAGTATAATTTCTGTTTAGTTGCCCCTGAAACTTTCCATGTCAGTTCCTACCTCCCACTTCCTACAGGATAATTTCTGAAGCACAAGCTGTCTTTCTGGCTTATGCACAGGTTAAGATGGAAGAAGAGCAAGAAAACAAGGTGAA
Source organism: Martes martes (assembly GCF_963455335.1). Classification (NCBI taxonomy): domain Eukaryota; kingdom Metazoa; phylum Chordata; class Mammalia; order Carnivora; family Mustelidae; genus Martes; species Martes martes. The sequence goes on along the minus strand of NC_137898.1, from coordinate 28,379,158 downwards.
ATAGAAGTTCTCGCTCTTCTTCCTGTTACAGGCCCTGGTGTCTCTGGGGACTCCTTCTACTTTCACATTTCTATAGGGGAGGTCACCCAGAATTATTTTCCTGTTCACTCAGGAAGAGTGGTGCTCAGAAGTCTGTGATTGCTTTCTTTATTGCCACGCCGGGGTCAGGTAAGAAGACACGCATCCAAAGCACAAGCGGTTGTATCGATCCAAAGGGAGCCTCGCATTCCTGTTGCACTTTTCTCTGGTGAGTCCAGTTCAGTGCCATGACACGGGGTTCCACATCGAGTTGTCACGGCAATAGAGTCATAGCCGCTGAGAGCGTGAACAGGAGGGGATGCTCGGCAGGGATGCCACGACCATAGCGGCTAGATCTCCATCTCTCACAGGAAGGGCTGGTCCACTGTCGGCTGTGACCATGTCTCTCTCAGACGGCTGGGGGTGCACAGTTGCTCTCTGCTTCCTAGCTGATTAGCAGCTTCAGTTCAAGTGTTTGTTAGGATCCTTCCTGTACAAAGCCTTTAGGAGACAGTCCTGAGCCTCCAGCACTGTGTGTCTGTGTGCACGCGCTTGTTGCGTGTACGTGTGTATTCATATTTGTATTTGGGGATGGAAAATCATGAAAGGGAGGAGATTGAGAAGAAGCATACTACGGGTTCATACGCATGAAGCTATTAAAGAACAGGAGTAGTTGGGCTCAAGGACCAACGTTTATAGTCTTAGGAAGAAGCACTCTGGCAGAAATAGAGGAAGGCTGGAGTATTCTGACTGATATATGGGGCTCCTACCTGAGTTGAAGGTATAGGCCAGACCAAAGACTATGTAAGATAAAGATAGGGTCTAAAGACCAAGGAGGAGATTGGGGGATCACCCGGTATCTCTTTGGTACTTACGGTTTTATTCAGCAAATTAGAGGTGTGAGTGACAGTGGGAGTGGGCTGAAAGACCCTGGGGCAAGGGGGCAGGTGGAGCTAAAATGGAGCATTTGGGTCTAGAGACCAGGTAGAGATATCTAGTGGAGAGTAGTGGAAGAGAATGCAGAGAAGGGGGTGTTCATAGACACAAGGGCAGGCTTCTTCAGCCAGTGTGGTGGAGAGACAGATGTGGGACAGCTCCTGACGGTTTAATGTATTGACCGCCATTTTGTGCAAGAGCTCAAGCAGAGGTGTCACTTCTCCAGATGCTAAGTCAGGAGACCTGTTCCTGGTGGAGAAAGTAAAACTTACCTCCAGAATTTAGAGTCTGGGTGATTTCCTAAACCGTGGTGGTGTTAAGGGGGAAGTCAGGAAGTAGGACAAGGTCTGAAGGGAAGACATGGAAGAATAATATTGTGGTTAAAAGGAGGCTTGCGTAGTCAGACTGTGTGGGTGCACATTCCAGCTCTGCCACTAACTCTGTGTATGAATTTGGGCAGGTTTTTCACCCCCTCTGAACCTCAGTCTCTTCATTTATAAAATTGATAGAATAATAATTGTTACCACTGGGTATCATGATGATTGAGGTAACACATGTGGAATGCTTATGGTAGTACCTGCTGTCTGGGCACTCAGAAAAGGCAGCAGTGCTAACAGTGAGGAGGTGGGAGAGGACTCAGTTTGAGCCTTCATGGTTCGAGTAATAGAAGAATATCCAGGCATAGACACACATCAAAAGGAATTGTGAGGCTGGAGGCCTGGAGAGAAAAATCCAGGTATAGGAGCCATCTCTGTGGAGGGAGGAGTTGAATCGTAAAAGTGGGATGAAATTACTTAGGGGGAAGGTGTGGAGAGGAAGTGGTTTGGGCCCCAGAGGACATTTGACAATGTCTGGAGGTGAGGGATGCTGCTGCTGCTGTCACCTTCTGGGTAGAGGCCAGGGGTGCTGCTGCGTGTTTCACAAGGCACAGGACATTTTCCCAATACCAAAAGCTATGTGCTCCAAGTATCCATAGTGCTGAGGTTGAAAAAACCCTGGTTAGAGGAGTTTTTCCTATCATAGTCACCTAGAGAGAGTTTGTAAAATTGTAGGGATGGAGCTGATAGACAGAAAGCCAGAGAAGGCCAGGCTCACAGAAACCCTGGAAGGAAATTAAAGACTGAGGGGCATCAGTAGTGCTAAATGCTACAGACAGGTGAGTAGTGAGATTAAGTAGAGTTGGCGACTGGTAGACTCTTCACTGGTGTTTATGATAGCAGACTTTATGTGACCTTCCAAATAAATTTGGTGGTTAAAAGTAGGAGAAAGGGTAATTGCTTGATAGAGTAGCATCGTCAAAGGATAAAGGTTATTTTATTCTCTTTACACTCATTTTGTGTCACCTTTAGAATTTCTAAGGCAGATTTCTCGTCCCCCAAATCCCCTCTTGTTTTGGTGACAGTTGTGATTAGAGACAAATCCAGACTGGTGAATTAATTGCTCCAAGAATGCAAAATTTATGCAGTTGTATCATTTTAGAGATAAAAGGAAAACTGGCTTTTCATTTTTAGTAGCTCAGGAGCCTGAGGCTCTGAGAGATTCAGTGATTTGCCCCAAGTCACATAGCTGGTTGGTTCCAAAAGACAGGACTGACTAACACTCAGGGGCTCTGACTTCTCATCCTGAGGGTGCTCCTCTGTGGAGTTGCTTTCCAGTAGTCTAACACTACTTCTCAGGTGCTCAGTTTCCTTTTCAGTAGCAGGATGCTCTGTGGAGTGGTTGTCAGAGCACTGACCTGGAGCAGGGCTGACCTGAGGTAAATCTTTGCTCCATAGCTTACCTGCTGGATGACACTGGCCAGGTGACTCCATCGCTGTGGGCTTCAGTTTCCCTAACATAAAATGAAAATATCATTACCTATCTGAATGTTAGATGAGAAACACGTATGTAATAGCCCTGGCACACTGCCCACACATGGTGGCTCTTGATATTTTCATTTCATTATTCATAAGGCCCTGTCTTTGTCACGGATTAGAGGACAAGAGAATGTCCAGTGACGGAATCAGGCCAAAGTTAGGCATGCCTTCTCTTTTCACACAGCGTTGCTCCTAACTCCATCTCCCACTTGATCACATGAGCTTTATCCCTAGGGTTAGCGCCACTGTGCTTGTATAACGTCTTGAAGCCAGTGTCCCTCTAACGTACTATAATGATGTCCATTTCTCATTGATGAGCCTGGTAGTTCTCTAAAGTAAGTGGCTTCATACTTTGGTCACTTATTGGATCACCTACTTAGATGTTCTTTAGAGTTTTTCAAGACACTAAAATCTGCTCTTCTGAGGGGCCTCAGGATGACTGAAGCTCCCATAGGAGAACCTTCAAATGACAGCAGCAGCATGTGCTAAGTGCTTGGCTCTTATGGAAGCCATTATTTTAATGGGCTTAAGTTGAAAAGGGCTTTAAAAAACCCTTGATTTATTATAGAAAACGGAAATCAGATTAGGAAGGAAGGGTCTAGTATTAACTGGGAAGGCAAAGAATGAAAACGTTGACATGCTTGAGATGAAGGTTCAGATGGAGGAACCACCTGGCCCTTTGGATGCTCACTCCACCTCCATGTGCCCCTTCCCCACCTTCTCTAGGCTCCATTTCAGGGGCTATTTAGTATTCTCTTTTAATTGTATTAACTTTTTAAAAATGGACTTTTTAAGAGCAGTTTTAGATTCAAAGTTGAGCAAAAAATACTGAGTTCCCCTATACTTCCTGCCTCCACACACTTAGCCTCTTCCACTGTCAGCATCTCACACCAGAGTGGTAGATAAATTTGTTGTAATCAATGAACCTGATTTCAGGTTGACTGATAATGACTCCTCATTATCACCCAAAGTTCATAGTTTACATTCGGGTTCACTTTTGGTGTTGTATATTCTGTGGGTTTGGACAAATGTGTATGTTATTTACCATGATAGTATCATACAGAGTATTTTCACTGCTCTAAAAAGTCCTCTGTGTTCACATATTCATCTTTCCTTCCTCCTGGACTTATGACATCTACTGATCTTTTAGCTGTCCCCATAGCCTTTCCAGAATGTCATGTAGTTGGAATCATACCATGTGTAGCCTTTTCTTTTTTTTTAAAGATTTTTAAATTTATTTATTTGACAGATAGAGATCATAAGTAGGCAGGGAGGCAGAGGGGAAAGCAGGCTCCCTGCTGAGCAGAGAGCGCAATGCGGGGCTTGATCCCAGGACCCTGTGATCATGACCTGAGCCAAAGGCAGAGGTCTAACCCACTGAGCCACCCAGGCGCCCCTGTGTAGCCTTTTCATATTAAATTCTTTAATTTAGTAAGAGGCATTTAATGTTCCTTCATGTCTTTTCATGGCTTGGTAGCTCATTTCTTTTTAGTGTCGAGTAATATTTCATTGTGTAAATGTATCACGTTTTATTCATCTAATCACCTAACTTCAAGACATCTTGGTTGCTTCCAGGTTTTGGCAGTTATGAATAAAGCTGCTGTAATACCCATGTGCAGGTTTTTGTTTCAACACACATTTTCATCTCCTTTGGGTAAATACCAAAGAGCTTAATTGCTGGATCATATGATAAAAGTATGTTTAGTTTTGTAAGAAACTGTCTAACTATCTTCTAAAAGTGGCTATACTATTTGGCATTCTCATCAGCACTGAATGAGAATTCCTCATGCTCTAAATCCTTGTCAGCTTTTGGTGGTGTCAGTGTTTGGAATTTGGCCATATTAGTACATGTGTAGTGGTACTTCATTGTTGTTTTAATTTGCATTTCCCTAATGACAAATGATGTACATCCTTCCTGTGCTTATTTGCCATCTGTATATCTTTGGTGAGATGTCTGTTCTGGTTGTTGGCCCATTTTTTAATTGGATTCTTTATTTTATTACTGTATTTTAAGAGTTCTTTGTATATTTTGGGAACAGTGCTTTATCAGATGTATCTTCAGGTATATCTGGGGCTAAGTCTATGGCTTATCTTCTCATTCTTTTAACTGTGTCTTTCACAGAGAATCTTTTAATTTTAATGAAATCCGGTTTATCAAGTATTTCTTTCATGGATAGTGCCTTTGAAATTGTATTTAAAAAGTCATCACAATAACCACGGTCATCTAGATTTTCTTTTAGGAGTTTTATAGTTTTGCATTTTACATTTAGGTCTGTGATCCATTTTGAGTTAATTTTGATGAATGATGAAAGTTCTATGGCTAGGTTAATTTTTTTTTGCACATGGATGTCCAGTTTAGCACTATTTGTTAAAAACTCTTTTTCTATTGTATTGCCTATGCTCCTGTGTTCAGGATCAATTGACTACATTTATGTGGGTCTATTTCTAGGCTCTGTATTCTGTTCTATTGATATTTTTGTTTGTCCTTTCCTCATTTCCACACTATCTTGATTACTGTAGCTTTATAGTAACTCTTAAAGTTAAGTAGTATCCTCCTCTAACTCTGTTCTTTTCCTTTGATATTATGTTGACTATTCTGCATCTTTTGCCTCTCCATGTAAACTTTAGAAACATTTTTATCAATATCCACAAAATAACTTGCTGGGATTTGTATTGGAGTTGTAGTATACCTATGGATCAAGTTGGGAGAACTGATATCTGACAATTCCTGTCCATGAATATGGAGAATCTTTATTTAGTTCTCCTTTGATTTCTTTCATCAGAATTTTGTAGTTTCCCTCATTCATATTTTCTTAGGTTTATACCTAAGCATTTCACTTTGGAGGTATTAATGTAAATGGTATTGTGTTTTTATATTCAAATTCCACTTGTTCATTGCTAGTACATAGGAAATTGATTGACGTTTATATATGAACTCTGTATCTGGCAACCTTGCTGTAATTGCTTATTAGTTCCAGGAGGGGTTTTTTTGCCAGTTCTTTCAGATTTTCTACATAAACATCCATGTTATTTGTGAACAAAGACAGCTTTATTTCTACGTTCCCAGTCTTTTATTTCCTTTTTTGTCTTATTACACTATCTAGGACTTTTTAGTATGTTGAAAAGGAGTTGTAAGAAGGGACATCCTTGCCTTGTTCCTGATCTTAGCAGGAAAACTATAGATTTTCACTACTGTTTTTTGTTTGTTTTTTTTTTTTAAAAGATTTTAATTTTGAGCAATCCCTACATCCAGTGTGGAGCTCGAACTCACAACTCCGAGGTCAGGAGTCACATGCTCCATCAACTGGGGCAGCCAGGCACCCCTGTAGTTTTTTATTACAAAATGTGATGTTAACTGTTGATTATTTATAGATATTTTTCATGAAGTTAAGAATATTTCCCTCTAATCCTGGTTTGTTGAGAGTTTTTATCATAAATGGATCTTAGATTTTATCAAATGATTCTTCTGCATCTATTGACATGATAATGTGATTTTTCTTCTTTAGCCTGTTGACATGATAGATTATATGAACTGGTTTTCAGATGTTGAAGCAGCCTTGCATACCTGGGATAAATCCTGCTTGGTCATGGTGTATAATTTTTTGTATACACTGTTGGATTCAATTAGCTAATATCTTATTCAGGATTTAACTTTTTCTTTGAACTTCATTTCTTTTTAAAAATTACTCTTTAAGAAAAATAAGTGTTATACCTTATTACAGAAAATTTGGACTGAAACTGAAAAAAAGAAGTACTCAATCCCATCACTCAGAGGTAATCTGGTGTATTTCTTACAGTCTTTTTTAACAGAAATATTAATAACAGAACAGTAAATATTATTATTACTTCTTTGGGTAGATACAGAGGTAGAGACCTCATGATGCTGTATTTACATGCAGTGGGGTAGTGAAAGGAGGTAAAGAGGATCACATGACTGCTTTTGTCTGCATTTTCTGATGAAGATGAGAAAATTGGTTTAAGGAAGAGATTAAATGCTCAGTTCAGTAACCTTTTCTTTTCTCAGTACCCCCACTGTAAAAGCCAAACAACAGAGGCTTCTAACCAGGTTGTCAGGAAAATATTTGACTGCACTCAGCAATGTTAGTAATGGAATGTAGTTCATAGTTCGTAAACTATTTTATTATTGTATTTTAGGTTAAAATACAACAATTTCTAGGTTGCTGGATAATTTTCCAAGCCTTAGGAATGAACGTTGGTTTTATTCACAAATAGTGGCTATTCTTCTCATACACGAAAGATACTGAAAAAGGACTTTGTCCTTGTTGATGAAGCTCTTCCCTCACCTGCCCCCACTGGAGCCTGATAGAGATTTGGAAAGCGCTGTCTTGGAGCAAAATGCCAGAATACATACGAGAGGCTGTACAGAAGCCTTAACTTTGAGATTCCCAACCTGAAAGTTTCCATGGACACTGGCATGCTGGGAAGGTACTGTGCTGGTGGGAGTGAAGACAGCTTGTCGCATCTGAAAAAATTGCATTTCCTGCTTTTTTATTTTTCTGTTTTAGAACAGTGGCCATTCAGAAGAGGAAAGGGGGAGTGAAAGTGTACTTCTTGACATTTGGGGAGGTATTTAGAGTCTTCACAAACTATTTCATACAGTTCACACTTTTTAAGATCATTTTTGGAATAGCCTCCTTTAAACTTACTCACAGGGAATTTGGCTAGTAGAAAAAGTATTTCTGAACTCTTCAACCAGTGTAGACTCAGACTTCTTTTGTGTGGCTTCCTGCTCCTGACTCTGTTCCATCTTTCTCGGTTCATGTCAGCAACACTTTTCTGGAACCAATCTTTCTTAAGGTATGACACTTTCTAGCTAGTATGCCTTTTTTTTTTTTTTTAAATAATCTGCCTATAATAGAAAACTAAATAAAACCTTCGTTTCCTATAAGCCAGCTAGCTAGGAGTTAATGGCTTATAACCCATGTCAAGCACATTGAATGGTGTTGTTTTTAAGTACAAGCTCTTAATTCAAGGTTTTATGTGTAAAGTGCCAGTCTGTATGACTCTTGGGTCCATCCTAGCTTGGAGATATTAACTACAAGAACATATAGAAAGTAGCATGGGATGAAACTTAACTCTTCAAATGCACATCCTTTATCCCAAGATTCACTTAGAAGGGAATAACATCTCAGTGGGGATAATAACAGAGCTGCCTGTTGACCAAGGAAACATCTCAATTAAGAAGAAATAAGTTTGAAGGACCTGAAGCAGGCAGGAAGGGATCATAACAGGCAATATATTGTAGCACAGAGTATGCTGGACTGGACGAAAGGAAAGCTGGTTTCTAAGCTTGACTTTATTACTGCACGTGTGTGGGGGGGGGGGCTATAACATGGGAGGTTGAACTCAGCTCTAATGAGAACAGTCAGATCTTCACTAGCTAGTTATGACTGTTCACAAATAAGCCACTCAATTTTTCAAATTATAATGTTGTGTTTAGGTAATTTTAGTAAAGTGCTATCTTTAAGTAGTAATGTAGATTTTCATCCTAATGCAATGATAACAAAGATATATCAACTGGCTCATACCCTAGGACTTTAAAGTGTCATCAACTTAGGGGCCAGCTGACCAAAGGGAGGCAGCTCCTGTTAGGGTTTCATTTGTGTAGGGGACCCAGGTATTGCAGGGAGATTTTCCTGGAGACCACTACCAGTGCCCAGGGATTACTTCAAGGAGGAGGGAGAGATTTTTCTTTTAACCAGAGTACTCTACTTTCGGTTCTGCTGTGTTTTAGGGTTCTACGTTAAGATTTTGTTTAGGGTAAGTGAAGCTCTGTGGCTCTAAAAAAGCTTAACAGCGCCAGTTTTATTGTTCTGTGATACACCCAGCCTTCTCTTGTCTGCATATGTAGAATTCTCTTTTTACTAACACTGTATGTAGTACAGTCAGGAATATGAGACTGTCATTCTCACCTTTGAGGAGCTGTAGGATAGAGGCCAAAGAAATTCTAAGAAACCTACGCAGAAATTATGTCAGTGGCTCTCAGGTAGCGGGGCTGATGAAAGGGGTCTGCTGCTCTTGGAGAACTGTGAAGTTTGTAGCAGGATGGAGTTTTGGTGGCAGGGGGGTGAACTGAAGCCTGAAAGGGAGTTTTGAAAGCTCTTTCACTCCTGCCATTGGTAAGAGTCCATTCTCCAGAGTACTGAACCTACTATATGCCAGGTTCCCCAGGGAGTCTGTCCTTTGGCCTCGGAATTTGAATGGAAGCTATGACCCAAAAATGTGTTCTTACCATTTTGAACTAGGTTGGGGAATATCTTTTTGTTGATTAGTAGAGAACGGGGGTGAAAAGGATACAGGTTTTGGAGAGTAGATTATTCTGGCTTCAGTTCTTATTTGTGGCCTAATCTGTATGAGATAAACTGTACAAAATAAAGGTTGAAAAACCTGTGTAAAACAACAAGAAATAGAGAATTTGATTTTTTTTTTTTTTTTAAAAGCCCCATGATTTAGTCACCTATAGCAGTCTGGCCACACCTTTCCTGACTGACGTCAGCTTCTGACCTGAACCACATGTGTGTGTGAGGTCTGGTAAAATAGGTTACAAGTCCGTTTTTATTGTGTTCCCCATTTTCAGTCACTTGCAACTGTTAAAGAGATTTTTCTCAGGCATTCAGAAAAGTTCATCTCTTAGCTAAAATTTCCTAGGTTTAGTCTCTAATAGAAGGTCTCAGGTCTTTATAATACCTAATTTATTTCAAAGTTCGAGATCCATTCATAAAAGGTCATCATAAAGCATAACAGCCTTGAAATTAACACACTAAAAATAAAAAGGAACTACATAAATAAACACAAATCACAGTTCTCAATCTGATACAGATTTGCAGAGACATTAATAACATTTAACACTCCCCCTCCCCTTTTCTTTCACACCAGGAAGAGTACCTGCAGAGAGTATAATGAATTCCTGAGGGCTTATGTCACTTAGTCACTTGATGTGTGAACAGAGACATGTCCTACGGGCCTTATTTTGTATGGACGTTCTTATGGCAGTGTTACAAAAGCTGCTTAAAGTATCAAGTCTCTTTCAGTTTTTAAGAGGCTAATTAAAAATGGCCCCATCATCCCCTCTTCTGTAGATTTTTTCTTCCTCAGTCTCAGTTTTAGCTTTTCCCAGTTTGGCTTTCCTTCCCAAAGACTGTTCTAGTAAATGGAACACCAGCCTGGGAGCAGGAAGATTGGTGGCCTCTGCATCTTCTACAGGTGTCCTGCCACTGGAGCTCTTCCCTTATCTGTCGAAGAAAGGGATTCACTTTAATGACAGCTGCTTTCTCTTTCAGCATGGCCTTTCTCCTTTTGTCCACTGTGCCGCCCTTTCCCTTTACCCTCCCGTAGTTACTCACCGTACAGAGTTGTTTGAAAATATTCCTAAAAGGCATGTAGTTGGGAAGAAGCATCAGTAAGTGTAGTTACTGGTAGGATACAGAGTTTAGAAGTTCTTAAAGTTCTTATTTTGGTAGTTTCTCACTTTGTTTACCTTATGCCCCAGCCAGATAGAGCCTATAGTCATACTTTTTTTGATCTGCTCAGTGGTTGCTACAAAATAAATCAATAATATATTTTTACTTATCAGAGAATAAACATTTTAAGGCTTGACATGATCTAATATTGGTGAATGTATAAAGAAATGCCTGTTTTCACACATTCTTGAATGTAATTGGTACATCTTTTTTGGAGGGCAGTTTGGTTGTATCAGTCAATATTTTTAGAGTATGAAATAAATTGACTCAGTGACTCCAGAAGTCTCTTAAAAAACTCATATGCGAATATTAAGAGATATAGCCAAGGACGTTTGTTACAATGTTGTTTGTAATAGCAAAAATCTGAAAATATCCTGTATTTCCATTGAGAAGGAAAATATTTAATGTTTATGCTTTATCTTTTTATTTATATATTTATAAATATTCATATTTGTATATATCCACCTCATGTAGACGTTAAAAATAATATGATGAGTGAAGTTGATCTGTATGTACTAACATACTTTAAATAGAAAAGCAAGACCCAGAACCTAATGTTCACTGTGACCCATTTATATAAAAACCAACATAATTGTCTGTATACATATATGTGTATAACTAGAAAGAAAAATCTCTGGAAGGATACATAACAAACTGTTAATAGTAATTACCCTCCAAAGAGAAAAATGGTATCCAGATGGAGAGAGAAGAATTTCATTTTTTATAATCTACACTCACCTATTAAATTGTTAAAAAGTCATTAGGTATTGCTGGTGTAAAAAATAAACAAAAGGAAGAGCAAAAAGGGAAAGATAAGGAATTACTTCCTAAAGACTAAAAAGGCAAAAGGATTACTAAGAAATTCATCAACAGTATTATGGGAACATTGTTTAGAGGATATTCCCAAAATTTCAGGACCACATAGGAACCTGGTTGGTTTGTATTTTGGCCAGGGCTGCCTATCACTTACAGTAGCAGCTCTATCTTCCATTTCTTTGTAAGTCCAACTTATTATTTTTCCTTGTTTGTGTTCTGCAGGTAACCCGGGACCAGATGAAGGTGTTCATACAGCAGGAATTTAAGAAAGTTCAGAAAGTGATTGCTGATGAGGAGCAGAAGGCCCTTCATCTGGTGGACATCCAGGAAGCAATGGCCACCGCTCATGTGACTGAGATACTGGCAGACATCCAGTCCCACATGGACAGGTTGATGACTCAGATGGCCCAAGCCAAGGAACAACTTGATACCTCTAATGAATCAGCTGAGCCAAAGGCAGAGGTAAAGGAGAATGCCTATAATTTTTAGTAGCAGGAGAAACAGTAGGAAACTGTTGTGTTTGTTAGCTCTGGAAATTCTCTTTTGTGATCCCTAAACATGAATGAATTGAAAGCTTAGGGTGTAGGTGTTTAGACTGGTGTGTAAACCAGTGTGGAAGTATTGGCTGCTAGGGCCTGTACCCAGCAATTGGGTCTGGCAAAATACTTGTCTACCATGACTTAAAGGAGTATAGTCAGTAGGGCAAATACTAATCACAGTTAAGGAAGGAAGCCAGAAATTAGAGCCAGAGAAGAAGGCAATTGACAGATTCCAAGTTGTGAAATGAGCCTATAAATAAAGTCATCATAGGGATGAGAACAGGGTGAATGAGAATGTCAGGAAGTGGCGCATAAAGCAGGCCAGAATGAAAGGCTTTGGACGATTCTGTGAGTAGTGAAAAGGTGCCTCGGCCTGGTTTTTATGTGGAGCCAGCTGCATAAATTGGGGGCATAACTGTTAGATTAAAGGAGGCATGTGGCGCTGGAAGGATCAAAAAAGGTGTGAATGAAAGACACCAGGTGAATGTTGAATCATTACAAATATATCTGTATTCATTGTTCTTTCCTAACAGGCAAAAAAAGTCTTACGCATTTTACCAAACAAAATTTTCAGGCATTTAGAAAGTAATTCTAAAATAAAATTTAAGATAACGATTTAAAAAAAATATTATAGAACCTGTATTTCAGCTACTGGGGAGAAGCTTTTTTTCATAAGGTTTCGTAGTGTTATGTTGAAAATTCTGGTCAAGCTTATGCCAGAAGGGTAGGCCCTTCTAGAAGAAAACTTAGGGGAGTCCTGTGGACTCTCCAGGACTGCTACTGACTCACGGGGCTTACTGTTTAGCTAGCAGTCTTGCCTTGGCCCAGGAGAGCCTGGGTGTACAGAATAAATACAGAATAAGTGAGCCAACAGAAGAGCCAGGTTATCATTCAGGAGACAGGTATTGTCCAAGTCATCCTGACAGAAAATGCCAGAGACCGTTGGACAGATATCTGCTTCACTCATCCAGAGTTCTTGATTAATTTTCATCCGTGTGTGAAAAGAATAGAATAAGTCTTGTTCTTTTCATTTTATCCTCTGCAGAATTAAGAAAGTATGTGCCTAAATAAGTTTCTAGATAGTCAAGAGAGCACTTTATATTCATCATTTCATTTAACCCTTATATCAGCATTCATTATCTCTTTTACAGATGGGATGTTGAGATGCAGAGAACTGCAGAGACCCTGAGCTAGTGTCATTTAGTTAGAAAACAGAGCGAGGATTCAGATTGAAGTCTGGGCTATCCCAATGCCTATGTTGTTTTCCCTACTATGTGCAGTATGTCAAGTGTCCATTTGTATATGTGGGAAAAATGACGAGAATCAGTGCCCTAGACAGCTTTGCATTCCTGAGACCTTTGATTTTACTTTTTTTTTTTTTTTAAGATTTTTCATTTATTTATCTTTGTGGGAAAGAAAGCGCATGCCAGGGGAGAAGGAGAAGGAGAAGCAAACTCCCTGCTGAGCAGGGGGTCTGATGTAGGATTTGATCCCAGGACCCGGGATATGACCAAGCCAAAGGCAGACCCTTAACTGACTGACCCACCCAGGTGCTCTCCTGAGAACTTTTATAGTGTGGAGGTAGTCACTGTGTATCTTAAACAAAAAATTCAACCAGAGTTAACTCAAGGGATCAGTGGCATAACTCTCCCAAATTACCCCCAAATCAGAACTCCACATTTATTATTATTAGGTTTTTTTCAAAATAAAGATTTATTTTTGAGAGATAGCCTCCTCTCTTTTATTTTCATTTCAAGTAATGAATTTAGTCCCTCCCCAGTATTTAACCATCCTCTAACCACTTTAGGTGCTCAACTGCACTATACTTGTTAACTCTGATGAAATTACCCTTAGGGATGCAAAACTGACAAGGCCTAAGGACCAGGCTGTGGACAAAATAAGCTATTAAAAACAAAATATAGCATTCAGCTGGCTAGAGCTTTTACTAAGAGCTGTTCTCCTCTAACAGCCTCTTGTTCCAGCTAATCTGGTAATTTATTAATCAGAGAAAATCTCCAGTACCTCTCTTTCACTCAGCAGAGGAATTCTTTTTCTTTCTTTTGCACGTTACGGATTTTTTTTAATCACCTGCATTTCGAACTTGGCCAAAGATTCTTCCCCCCAACATTTTATTACAAAAATTTTTGAACATATAGCAAAGTTGAAAAGAGTCTACAGATTACACCCATATACTTCCGCCTAGATTCTACCATTAACATTTTAATATTCTTGAATCATGATTTATACATAGCCATCTTTCCAGCCTTCCACTCTTCAGTGCATCTTATTTTTTGATGCATTTAAAATCAGATTACAGCTTCTGATTCTGAACAAGATGAGTAAACATATTTTACTTTATTACTTCTACTAATCACAGCAAAAATTCCTGGACAAAATATTTATTTATTTATTTATTTATTTGTGAAAGATTTTATTTATTAGAGAGGGAAAGAGCATGAGTGGGAGACGGGGCAGAGGAAGAGGGAGAAGCAGACTCCCTGGTGACCTGGAAACCATCGCAGGGTTCAATCCTGGGACCCTGAGATCATGACCTGAGCTGAAGGCAGATGCTTAACCAACCGAGCCATCCAGGTGCCCCTGAACAAAATATTTAAATCACCTACTAGAAGACTCCCAAAAGTGAGAAAAAATGGTCCTGACCAGGGATCTTGGAATTTGAGGAATTACATGGCAGTGAGTTCCCTTGGATTTTTCTTGCTTCCTGTATATCCTGGCCTGGGTGCCTTACAAACTGGAAACTATAATGAGCATGGGCAGAAAGAAAATCTCCAAGAAAAGCCTACTCTCTGTAGCCAAAGAACTAGGAAAAGGGCAGTTCAGCTATAGAGAAACCTTTTGACCAATCCTGGTTATTCTGGAGACACACCATGAATATAACTATACCCCTTCCCAGCCCCAGTTGGCTTTGCAGTAGTGGAGCCAATGGGGTGGATACCTATTTTTTTCTTTATTTAAGACTTTATTTAGTTATTTGACACAGAGCACAAGTAGGCAGAGCGGCAAACATAGGGAGAGGGAGAAGCAGGCTCTTTGTTGAGCAGCGAGCCCAACTCGGGGCTCAATCCCAGCAATCTGGGATCATAACCTGAGCCAAAGGCAGCCGCTTAACCAACTGAGCCACGCAGGTGTCCCAGGAAGTGTACTTTTTTGTGTACTTTTTTGTCTTCTTCTGCAGTAACGAGTTATCATTCCTTTCCCCTGGAGCCTTTAGGTAAATGTCTGATTTCTGTCATCATCCCTGCCCATCTCAGTAGTCGGTGGTGTCTGTCTCCCTTGGAGCCTAAAGGTAGAACTCTTCTACCCCTTGCCCTGCAGTGTCAGGAAGGAAATAGTATCCCTCCCCTTTGGAGACTGTAGATGGAGCTCTAACTCCTCCCTCCCACCCCTACCTTAACTAGGCAATATACCTCCCCAGCTGGGTCAGTAGGTAGAACTTTATCTTGCACTCTTTCCTATAGTAATGAGTTGGGCCCCTCCCACTCCCAGCCAGCACTGTGGAGACGGTAGTGTGGAATTTTGTCATCTTAGGAAGGCAGATCAGAATAGCACTGCAGAATCTTTTAAACTAAATTGACATTTGAACCACAATCCACAAACCTGATCCAGGACATGTGTTCTGCTTTCTTCTCCTTCTTCTTCTTCTTCTGTTTTTTAATTCTAATTTTTATTTTTATTTTCATTTTATTTATTTTTTTAAATTGAAGTTTAGCTGACATACAGTGTCTCATTAATGTAATAGGACATGTGTTCTGAATTTAAATAGGTTGACTTCTTGCTGGAATAAAAGATTTAAATAGGAACCATCTTTTTAAATACTCAGAATGTTCAGGATACAGTCCCAAATCAGTCATTATACCAAGAACCAATAGATCTCAATTCTAATGAGTAAAGACTATCTAATGAGAAGAGATGCCGTCACCAAGAGGACACAGAGTATAGAATTATCAGACAAGGGTTTTAAAGCTACTACTTTGAAAATGACTTAGCAATAACAAACTCTGGAAACAAATGAAAAATAAAAAATCTCAGCAAAGAAATAGGAGATATAAAGAAGGACCAAATGAAAATTTTAGAACTGGAAAATAGAATAACTGACATAAAAGATTCACTAGATTGGCTCAGTGGCAAATTGGGGATAAGAGAGGAAAGAATTGGTGAATTTGAAGATAGAGATCCAATCTGAACAACCAAGAAAAAAGATTGAAAACTAATTGAAATTGAGTCTTAAGGACCTGTTGGACAACAAAGAAAGATCTAACATACATGTCACCCATGTCCAGTAGGGGAGGAAAAGGATTGCGGTGCTGAAAAAATTGAAGAAATAATGGCTTAAAACTTCTAAAATTTGGTTGAAAGACAAACCTAGAGATTTAAGAAGTTGAGTGAACCCAAGCAAGATAAATTCTAAGAAATCCATACCTAGACATATCAAAATCAAAGTAGTGAAAAGGAAGGACAAAGAAAAAGTCTTGAAAGCAAAGTAGTCAGAGAGAAATGACACAGTTAGCTATGGGGAACAAAAATGTGAATGAATGTAGTATATATAAGATTCACTCTGTATCTATTGAAATGATTACATGGGGTTTTTTCATTATTTGATTGTAATGACTGATTATATTGGTTAATTTTACAATATTAGATCAACATGTCATTCTTGAGATAAACTCCCACTTTGTCATTATGTATAATTTGGGTTCAATTCTTTAATTTTTTAAAAGATTTTTATTTATTTATTTATTTATTTGACAGACGGAGATCACAAGTAGGCAGAGAGGCAGGCAGAGAGAGAGGGAGGAGGAAGCAGGCTCCCCGTTGAGCAGAGAGCCCGATGCAGGGCTGGATCCCGGGACCCTGAGACCATGACCTGAGCTGAGGCAGAGGCTTTAACCCACTGAGCCACCCAAGCACCCCTCAATTCATTAATTTTTTATTTAATTTTTTTTTAAAGATTTTATTTGAGAGAGAGCAAAGAGACAGAGTGCAGGTGGGGCAAGGGAGGGGAGAGGGAGAAGCAGACTCCCTGCTGAGCAGGGAGCCCACTCCATTCCAGCACCCTGGGATGGTGACCTGAGTGGAAGGTAGGTGTCTAACCAACTGAGCCACGCAAGTGCCCCTCAATTCACTAACTTTTTAAAAAGATTTTTAGGTCTGTGTTCAATGAGGGACAGTCATCTGTGGGTTTTGTTTTGTTTTTTAAGATTTTTATTTATTTATTTATTTGACAGAGAGAGGGAGATAACAAGTAGGCAGAGAGGCAGGCAGAGATAGAGGACGAAGCAGGCTCCCTGCTGAGCAGAGAGCCGGATTCGGGGCTCCATCCCAGGGCTCTGAGATCATGACTTCGGCTTAACCCACTGAGCTACACAGGCATCCCTGTAGTTTTATATTTTTATAACATCACTGTCAGTCTTGGTATTAGGGTTAGCTGGCTTCAGAAAACAAGCTGAGAAGTATTCCCTCCTCATCTATTTTCTGGAAGTTTATGTACAATTTTTGTTATTTCTCCCTTAAATATTTGGGAATATTTGCAGCAAAATCATCTGTCCTGGAGTTTATGTGAAGGTTTTTGATAACCAATTTAATTTCTTTAATATAGAGCTATTCAAATTTTGTTTGATCTCATGTTTATTTAAATTTTAATTTGTGTTATATTTAAATTGTGTTATTTGTTTAAATTGTATTGTAATTTTCAAATAATTTGTTGGTTTCATTTAAGTTGTACTTTTTAGTGTAAAGTTGTTCATACTGTTTTCTTGTGATTTTTTTTTTTAACTGTAGCATCTAGAATGATAACCCATCTTTCGTTTCTGATATTGATAATTTGTGACTTTCTCCTTTTTTTCCTTGGCAGTCTAATTACCATTTTAATTTTGTTAGTGTTAAGAACTTTTTGATTTGCTAATTTTATTCTTTTCCATTTTGTTTAAATGTGCTCTTCCTTTTTTTCTGTTTATTTTGAGTTTACTTGTTCTTTTTTCTAGCTTTGTAGATGTTTGCTTTTACTACTCTTTTATGTCAGCTGTCAAAGCTATACTTTTCTCTCTAAACACTGCTTTAGTTGAATCCTAAACTTTGGCAATGTTTTATTTTCACTGTCATTCAGTTTGAAATATTATTCATTTACTTTGAGATTTTTTTCTCTTTACTCATTGATTATTTGTGAGTGTCTTGTTTAGTTTCCAAGTACTAGGGATTTTCTTACATGTTGTACTATTGCTCATTTTTAATTTTTTCCATTGTGATCAGAGAACATGTTTTGAATGGTTTCAAGCTTTTAACATTTATTGAGATTTGTTTTATGGCCCAGCATATAGTCTATCTTGGTGAATGCATATGTGCACCTATTTTATAGTTTGGGGTATAGTGTTCTGTTAAATATCAATTAGGTATTCAAATAACTTACATTTTTACTGATTTTTGTGTATAGTTCTGTCAGGTGCTGAGAGGTATTAAATTTCTAAGGATGTTTAAGGAATTACTTATCTCTTCATTTAATTCTATCAACTTCAGGTGTCTTGAAAGTCTCTTTAAGCAAATACATACTTACGATTGTTATGTCTTTCTGATGAACTGACTCTTTAATCATTATGAAAGTCCCTCTTTTTCTCTGATAATACTGTTTGTCTTCATGTCTATTTTATCTAACATTAGTAGAGCCAATCCAGTCTTATGCTTACTGTTCTCATGGTATGTCCCCATCAATTTGTTTTTGATCTATCTATTGTTAAAGTGTGTGTCTCTTAGGCAATGTATGGCTGGGTTCTTATAATTTTTTATCCATTCTGATAATCTCTGCCTTTTAATTGAAGTGTGCAGTTCATTGACATTTAATGTTATTAATATGGTTAAATTCAGGTCAGCCATTTTATAATTTGTTCTCTGCTTGTCCTCCTATTTCTGTTCCTCTTGTCTTTTCCTGCCTTCTTTTAGACTTTTGAAACAGTTATTTGAATTCCATTTTAATATATTTTTTGGCCTTTTAGCTCTATTACTTTGTTCTTAATTCGTAACGGTTTCTATGTGGATTGTAACATATGTATTGTAATATATGTAACATATACAATATACATGTGAGTCCTTAAATTTTCTGTCTACTAAAAATTAATACAGTACCACTTCACATAAAATGTAGATACCTTGAGGGGCACCTGGGTGACTCAGTTGGTTAAGCATCTACCTTCAGCTCAGTTCATGATCTGAGAGTCCTGGGGTCGAGTCTCATGTCGGGCTCCCTGCTCAGCGGGGAGTCTGCTTTTCCCTTCACCCTACTTGTGCTCTCTCTCTCGCTTGCTCTCTCTCAAATAAATAAATAAAATCTTTAAAAAATTGTAGATACCTTGAAACTATATAGGCCAATTAACACTCTTTTTATTCCCTTTTATGTTATAGTTGTTAAGTAGAAAATCTACATATGCTATAAACACTGTAAGACAGTAATGATTTTAACCAATCATATGCTGCTAAGGAAGTTAAGGAAAGTATAATCATAATTTTATATCTGTATAATTATATAGTTTTTAAGCAAGTTTGTGATAATAGTTGCATAACTATAAATTTAAAATCACTGAATATACACTGAAAATAGGTAATTTTATGGTATTATAAATTTTTCCTCAGTAAAGCTGTTAAAAACAAAAATTGTAAATAGTCCACCTGCTCAAGTGCTATTTGCCTTTGATTTATGAAAATCATTTTAAAACCAGTCCATTAACAGTGTTTATTTTAAGAAATCTTTGGTACAGATGAATTTGATTACGCTAAGTAGAATCACAGAGCTTCTGGTTGAAGAAGTCCAGAGATTGCAAGATTTCCTGGTCACATTTCTTTTTAAAAATGTGTTTTTAATAAATCTTTTTGGGTCCTCTTAGAGAATATAGCGTAGAGGAGGAGTTTCAATACCATTCCCACAGGCCTAATGAGATGTGGTCTTTTTCCTCCTCAATAACTAAAGTTATTTCCTTCTTACTTGTTTTGGAATGTTAAAAACTTATAGACAGAGCAGAAAGCAAACACAATAAATTGATTCGGGTATTTTTTTCTTCTTTTTTCTTTTTAGTCTATGTGTTTTGTTCTTTTCCCAACTTTTTTGAGATAAAATAGGCATATATGTAAGTTCAAGGTGTACAGTGTGATGATTTTGTTATACACATACACTGCAAAATGATTATCACAGTATGCTTAGTTAGTATCTTCATCCCCTCATGCTATTTTTTTCTTAACATTATATTTTAAATTTTCTTCATATTACCAGAAATTGTCCAGAAACATGTTTGAATCCCGAATCAATGGTGCAAACTTAACTTTTACATTATTTTAAGTTATTTCCAACTTCCTTACTGCCATTTATTACATTATAGTTCATGCCTTTGTTTATAAATCATATGTAATTACTAAGTCAAAAGTATGGATGTTTCTTAGTCTCTTGTACATATTTGTAAACTGTCCACAGAACGGTTACATCAGTGTACATTTTCATCACCAGTTTTGACAGTCTCTCATTTTTTGCCTGAATTTTATAACTTCTTTGCCAAAGTCAGTATTAAAAAATGGTGTCTTTATTTTTATTTGCATGTTATGATACTTCCATCTTTTGTCTAGTTTTGAGAGAAAAGTACTGAACTACATGAGATAATTTTTAGGAAAAGTTCAAATGAGCAAATCATTAAAAATGATACGTGCAGGAATGTCTGGGTGGCTCAGTTGTTAAGTGTCTGCCTTCGACTCAGGTCATGATCCCAGGGTCCTGGGATCGAGCCCTGTATCGGGCTCCTTGCCAGCAGAGAGCCCGCTTCTTCTCCTACTCTCCCTGCTTGTATTCCCTCTCTTGCTGTCTCTCTCTGTCAAATAAGTAAATAAATAAATAAATAAATGTCTTTTAAAAATGATATGTGCATACCCTAAACATATATTTTAAACTTGAGATACACATCTGTATATTTCTTTGATTTTTGACTCATGGCCTTTGAGAATATGGGTTTGCTGCTTGGAGTGGAATGTTATTTTTCTGGCATAAACTGCATCCCTACTGCACTGTTTATAAGGTCCAGTTTCAGCATAACATTCGAAGCAAGCTGAATGTGGAATCCTATACTTTCATACTTTATTTTTTCTAATATTTTGCATGTGTCTCACCTGCATCAAAGTTGACAGTAGTTTTTAAGTAACTCATCTTTATTGAATGCTTTGGAAGCATTCAGCTTAGTTTGCATGTAACCCGTGGTTCCCTCTTGCATTCACATTTTGTTATTTAGTAAAATGTGTTGTCATAATTACAAGCTCAACTGATTTAAACAGCCTTAGGAGCAAATTATTTGGTTGTGGGTGAACAGACATTTCCACTGGTGGAAGTAGAAACAAGGTGGCAAGGTACTAGAATGTAGCCTGCCAGCCAAGAGCATTGAGGATAATTGATGGAGGAATTTGGGAACATTGCTTAACCTGAGAAGTCATTTAAATAGAAGCTGGTGTTCAGCAAATAGAAGCTGGTGTTTAGCAAACTTTCAGTTTTAATATTCTCTGAAACCAAGATCCACTTGTAATGGGGGTAGAAATTAATCTTAAGTCCTACTTATATCTTGCCTCCCCTCCTTTCCATTTTTGAATAATTATTAATTATGGGCCTTGTGCTGTGTAAGGTGCAGTGAATAAAGAGATTAATGTTACACAGTTTCTCTTCTCAAGGGATTGAAATCCAAAGAGGGAGACGCTGTATGGTTTTCTACTCTAAGTACCAACCCAGTAGTATGATTGTGGAGGACAGAGTAGGATTACTCCACTCAGTCTGTCAGTGAGAAAAAATTTCCAAGTGAGGCTTGATCTTCAAGAATAGATAGGAATCAAATAAATAAATAAAAATCTTAAAAAAAAAAAGGTGGGGGGTGCCTGGGTGTCTCAGTTGGTTGAGTGGGTGCCTTCAGCTTGGGTCATGATCCTAGGGTCCTAGGATCGAGTCCCACGTCGGGCTCTCTCCTCAGTGGAGAGCCTGTTTCTCCCTCTTTATCTGCCTGCTGCTCAGCCCACTTGTGTTCCCTCTCTCTCTGTCCAATGAATAAACAAAAATCTTAAAAAAAAAAAAAAAAGAATGGATAGGAGTTAGTGTAGGCTTTCAGAGTAGGAGGGAATAGCATGCACACCTTTTACAAGGAAGAGCAATCTTCTGAGTGTCTGATGACCTATTCAGAATTGCCGTGTGTGTGTGTGTGTGTGTGTGTGTGTGTGTGTGTGTGTGTGTTTCTTTCATTCGTTTATTCATTCCTTCACCAGTGAAACTCTCACCCTAGTCTTCCCCCATGCTTTGTGATAGTGCTATTGCTTCTGAACAGCCACGTATCTATCAGCTGCCGAAATGGATGCATGTGAAGCAGTCTTGTATCCCATCTTCTCTGTCCTTCCTCGCTCTCCCTAGAGATGTTTACTCTCCCTAGAGATGTTTAATTCAGGGAAAGTACAATAATGAGCACCATTTGTTGAACACTTACAGTATACCAGACATTTGCTTAGTGTTTTACATATTTTCTCATTTATTTTAATCTATATTGCCACCCTATAAGGTAGGAATTAGGATCTCCATGTGGAGATCAGGAAACAACCTTTGAAAAGTTCAGGCAAATGTCAAAAGCTTTACTGTTGGGATTGATGAACGTAAATATGAAGCCATGTTTCGGTAAGTCAGAGAGTTCATCTCTTAACCACTGTGCCAAGACACACAGTTGTGAGGACTCACTCTAAATCACAGGAGAAAGTTTGGGTACTTTTTTCCATAAGATTCTCCTAGACAATTATGTTTGAGTATCCAAAGATAATTGAAAACTTGTGTTGAGGTTTAATTAAGTCACTGATAGTTACATAACTCATATTAAATTTAAATTATATGAATTTTTTCTTGCTAGATTATAGTTCCCATAAGACATCCACTCGATCAAAATGCAAAGAAAGCTCCCAGCATCCCTCTACCCTCCTTCCACTACTCGCCCCGCTTCTCTCTCATTAGAGTGTGGATGTTTAACACCCTGACCAGTACTGCAAATCCTGATTGGTCTAGTAAATGCCCTCCTGATCCAACGTCCAGTGTATAATCTGACTTAAATCACCTTTCTGGCTATAGCTGTCCTTATAGGCTTGGGGCCTGGCAATCTCCCTTTACCTCAACCACACTACCAGTCCTCCAACCCACAGCACTGCCGTCTCTGCCACAACCCCTATCCAAGACACACAGACACATCCCCATTCTCTAGTATCATCAAACTCAAAATTCCTTTAATATACCTTTTTTTTTTTTCAATTGCTGTGCATTTGCTCTTGCTAGTCCGGTGCCCTTCCCACTCATCTTCTGTTGCCATCTGGGGACCTGCTTATCCCTCAGGTTCCAATGTAAGTATCGCCTTCTCTGTGAAGTGCTCTCTTCCTCCTTCTCCAGAAGCAACTGTGTTTATCAATTTCCTTCTGACTTTCAAACATTCTGTTTATGTCTTTGGTAGAGCCTTTAACATAATTCATTTTTTATCTCTTTCTGTGTTTCTCCTGCTCCTGAATGGGAGTTCCTAGATTAGGTCATTATCCTTTACCCTTACTGTTCACCTGTAGTAGCTTATGATACTGAATTGTTATAGATAGTGAAACTAAGCTCTATTAAGTGCATCCTGTGTCTTAGGCACTGTGCTAGATGTTTGTATGTATTAATTCATTTAATCCTCCTTTCATCCTTTGATACAGGGGCTGTTATTAGCCCCATTTTACAAAGTAGGAAGTGAAAGTTAAATGAGGCAAAAAAAACGTGACCAGGGTAACACAGCATGTGAGTTGATGGAGTCAAGATTTGAACCTAGAGTGTCTGACTCTGGAGTTCATTCTTTATCCCGATAAGAACAATCAAATCGATTAAGTGCCCTGGGGAATTATCAACAACTAGGAGTTATGTTCTCTACTGAGACCAACCCTGAAAGGCTAAAAAGAAGGGATGTAAAATACCCCATCACCAAATGAAGGAGTGAGGTCCCTTGGAAAGGGCTTCAGAATCCTTTGAAAAATTGTGTGTGATCACAAGAAGGGAGTGAAAGGACTCTGGTCTGGTCACTGGTGAAGTTAGGTTCAGAGCACGCAGTACATGCACAGATAGCCTGCACACATTGTTTTTGTAGACAGTGAATGAGAAAAAGCGAAAAACCAGTGTTGGGCAGAAGGATGTTGGAGATCATCAAATGTCAGAGCTCTCCTTTTATAAAGGAGAAAACCAAGGTTCAGATTAATTAATTAACTTGCCCAAGGGCACATAGATAATAAATAATAGAGCTTGGACTAGAATCCCAATTTTCTGAGTCCCAGTTCAGTGCCCTTTTTACCACAGTGTGCCCTATATTTGAGTTGCTGTGTTCATGTTTGGAGAGAAAAAATGCTAGACCAAGGCAGAAGTGAGTCTTTGAAGGAAACAGCTTGATGCTTTTGGAGCTGGTCAGCTTTTGCCTAAGACCTACAGCTATTTTGGGCTCTCAGTTTGCTCAGAACTAAATGCTGCCAGCCACACAAATAAAAAGGCAAGTCTATTATTTAGGCCTCCTAGGTCTGTGCATTCACTTATCTGCTTGCAAGGGCAAATTATCAGTTGATCTCTGCTGGGCATTTCAAGCATAGGATTATATTAGCCCTTGTCTTAGCCCTTGGACATCTGCTGGTTTGTCTCTGTTAAAGTAAATGCGCAAGCCTTGCTTTCAGCTTGCGAGAAAAGAAAGAAATCTAAATCTGTCTGTACCACCGTTGATTTCTAATGCTGTTTCTTTCTGCTTCTTTCAGGGTGACGAGGAAGGACCCAGGTAAGATCACATTATTGCTGCTTGTCTGTTCTCAGAATTGAAGTAGAGTGACGTTTGTGGCCTTTTAATGCCCCATGAAATATGGACAACCAAAGAACAGCACAGAAGAGGGATCAGCATCTTGAGCCAGGACTTTGAAAATCTTATTTTCTAAGATTCCCATCTCCCTCCCCATCTGTGCCATTTCCTGCCTGTAACTTTCAGATAAAGGTGGACTGTAAAGTGTGTAATGACAGTAGCTTCAGAATACCTTGTTACAAAGAGTAGGCACTATATTTGAATGGTAATTAGGCTATCAGGTGGACTGCCTAGATAAACTTTTGCATTGTTCTTTCTTGATTGGAATTGGATTGCTTTTTTTAATGGGCTTTAGATCCAATATTCTTTGTTTCTGAGTATAACAACTTTGCGACTGACTGGAGACACTGATACTGTGAATCCTAGGTCATTGGTAATATGTTTCCTAACTTAGTTTAGGGGAAAAAAAGATGCTCCTTTCTGCTTCTGTATCACCACACAAAATCTGGAAGTGTGTTTCATTATTGCCTCAGCCTTGCAGTAAACCTAGAGTTTGGTTTCCTTACCTTTGCTGTCACGCTGCTCAGTGAGAACAGGCTCTAGAACATGCTGCAGCTTTGCCATCCCCATAGCCCAGGGGTATTTGTACAAGTACAAAGTAGAATAAAACGTCCAGGTGGGTCCTGTGTCACACAGAGTCAAGGACTGTTTAGGTTGGAAGGTGTCGGAGAGTTCATTTAGGCCGCTGCTATTCAAGCTTTAGTTTTAACAGAAGTGCCCTCCCCCCACCTTTTTTTTTTTCAAACGAGCTTTAAGTAGAACTCCAATATGCAAAGTTTTTCTCTGGCTATAGTTTGGGGCCAGATACATTGGTGAACCTTCTCTCTTCGATACAGTAAATTTTATTGAATTTATTCAATAAATTCTGCAGAATGGTGTTCTGCAGAAACCTAGGGTTCCAGAGAACTAAGTTTGAAAATCACTTATCTAGTTCAAATTTCTCATTGAAAGAAGGTACATGAATTGTCCAAAGTTATCTTACTGGAACCAAAATTCAGTTCTCCTTTGGTTTTACTTATAAACCAACAAAGTTTCTTCTTTTTTCCTTCTCCGTCCCCACATCCTCTGCCGGTTTCTTAGTGCCAAACATTATCCCACATCTGCATCTCCTGGTGCTTCTCTACCTTGGGAACTGTGGTTCTTAGCCTAGATCTATCTCCTGTCTACTGTGGCTAAAGCCGCAGGCACCCTGCATTAGAACCGCAAAGCCTCAGGAAATTTCTCCAAACTCACCATTCTCAGAACAGACTCCCTCTGAGTTGCAGTTCATTTCTTTCCTCCCTCTCTCCTTCCCTCCACTCCCTCCCTTTCTTTTCTTATGACCTACTATGCGTCAAGCACTGTGTTACTCACTGGGTATATAGTAATAACTAAGACAGACATTGTTCCTGTCCCTGTGGGAGAAACAAGCATATCACCAGGCCCTTATGCTCTGGGACAGGTGCAATGACTAAGGAAGTTTAGGCTGCTTTAGGAAGGCTCCCAAGTCAGTCTTGGAGGATAAGGGAAGGCTTACCAGAAAAGGTCATATATAAACAGGGATCTGAAAGATGAGAAGGCAGGCAAAGGAGGAGCATGGGTAGTGTTGTTCTGCGTAGTGAACAACCTGTGCAAAAGTTCTAGACGAGAGTTGAGGAAGAAAACAGAATCTAGAACATTTAGGGACTTACAGGCCTTCTAAGGTATTTGACCTCTGTCTTGAGGCAATGGGAAAGCATGAAAGCATTGTAAACTGGAATTAACTGGAGTAGATATGCATTTTAGAAGTCTCCCCTGCCTTAACTGGAGTAAATTTGCATTTTAGAAGTCTCCCCTGCCTGCCTTAATTGGAAGTAGATCAATCTACACCAGAGTGTGGGAGACTAATTAAACTAAAGTAGTGATGATGGGAGCCTAAATCCACATCTTTTCTAGTTCTTGACCAGGTTTTTACTGTTTTGCACAAACCTTTGGTTTCGACAGACTCTAAATTATCTCCTTGGCACTCTATCTCTCCACTCTCTAAACTAGCTCTAGCTCCTTCATATCCAGGCCTGGCGGAGCCCTAGACCTTCTTCTTCCCCAGAAAGAGCATTCACACAAGACCACTGTAATGCAGACATCTTAGCAGATATAATGTGGCTTGGAGGAACCTGACTGGGATGAACACAGCCATTTGTCTTCATGGTTACATGTCAGAGTCACATTGGGTAGAAGAATACAGGGACCTTATGAAGAGATTAGCTTGCTTTAAGGATACTATTTAGTGTAAGATGCTGGTTTTAGAGTTTAGTTGCAGATACCTTCATGTGATTTTGACACGGCAGTCGTGAAGCATAGTTTCTTTACTAGCAACCAAGATATCAAGCTGTCTCCTTCGAGCTAGGCTATCATGGATGTCAGCAGGGAATCTCTTGGACTGGGCATTGATAGAACCTTCTTTTGGTACAATGAAAGACCCCTTTTTTGGTATAATGAGCCCTTTGGTACAATAAAGAGCATGTTCTAATTTGACAGAAAGAAGAAAACAGAGTCAAATTTTCTTTCTAAACTTTAAATTTATATTTGTTGGTTCCATTCGGTTTGTGTTGAACTGCCATGTGGCTCAGTTAATTCCAATTAACACTTCAGGGCAGATTGCCTTTGATCTGAAATTCTCTCATTTATGTTATACGTTTTACCATCTCAATAAGCCAAATAGAGTTTTGTTCCAGAGGCTTCTGTATTGCTGACAGTACTGAATGAGAGTTTGATGTGTAAGGGAGATAGAAGGGAAGTGTGGGTGTGCCTGCGCAGGGGATGGAAGAGTGAATCGGGAGACTCTGTGTCCAGGTCTTTCAGATTAGTAGTGTCTATGTCTCCCTTGTGCCTTGTGTCTATGTCTCCTAGTGCCATGTCTCCCTTGCTGGCATTCTTTCCATTCAGCCACTTGTCCCCCATCTGTCCGGAAGTCCAGGGAGCCTGGGTTCCAGCCACTCCACAGGAAGGAAGGAAAGAACAAAGGGAAATAAATCCCTGTGCTATGGATGCATATTTCTCTGTAGCAGAACTTGTGTCCTCCCTTCCTACCATCCTTCCTGCCTTCTTTCTTCCTCTTGGTTCTGACTCCCCAACCATTTGACCGAAGCATCCCAATATTGTGCTGTTCATCATGTCTGTTCCTGTCCCTGAAATTTATTGTGTAGTTGCCCTGCTAATTAATAACAATAATCAGAGCTATCATTTATTGAAGGTTTACTGTGTACAGTGTTTTATATCTCTTCTCATTTAATCCTCATGTAAAGCTTATGATATAGTCTTTATCCCACTTGTAAAATGAGAAAATTAGTGCTCAGAAAGATGAACTTGCCCTAGATCCCAGAGCCAGTAAGTAGCAGAGCTAGGAGTTGAATTTCCTCTGGCTTCAGGATTCATGCTCTCCACCACTGTTTGGACTATCTGCCTTTACCTGCCCTCATCCGATGGCGCATTTCTCTCCCTGATCCGGAAGGAAAGCCAGGAGGATTCACACATAACTCCTCAGAGAATTGCTTTGCTTTTATTCCTCTAACCTGGTGGGAGGTCTTACTTGCTTTGACATTGAATTGCTAGGGCCTCTGTTTTCTGCAAGGTACAGCTCCTCTCCTTAGCCTCTGTCACTATAAAGGGTTAGTTCTTCATCTCACCATCACACAGTGCTGTTTCAGGGTCAGCAGCAAAAGGAGTACTTTCAGACTCCCTGGGGAGTGGACAGCCAAGCCTTCCTTTGACCCTGCAGAATTCCCTGCCTGTTGCCCCTGTGTTTGGTGGTTTACTCTTCAAATCCATGCTATAGTTACATAGACGGTAGGGCTTCTTGGAGGGCATGGATGAACAGAAATCCTCATGTGTAGAACATGGATATTAACCACCATGGAGTCATCTTTTAAGAGGGTGTCTTTGAAGCCCAGAGTGATTTTTTTTTTCAAGCAAAAAAAAAAAAAAAAAAAGGCAATTTACACTTTTGGCAGCAATTTTCTGTCTTCTCTGTGCTATTATGGGAGATCTTGTGTTCACTCCCTCACAGATTGGCTCCTCAACTCCTGCTGAGCCTGCTGAGAAATAATACATATTCGAAGAGAGGGGGTGGTGTAGGATCTGCTGCCTCAAAGCTGTTTTGTAGTGGGAGGAAGTCAGAGAGGGAAGGACCCTGAAACTCTTGTGCTCAGAGGAAAAAGGAGCAAGATCAATATTAAATCTTGATTTGCTATTGAGATTTTCTGTGCCTTTTTTTTTTTTTTAACTTAGAGGAAGATGGCTTTTTAATAGTAACAACCATATTTGGGACTTCTGTAGAATTTTTTTACCTTCAGAGCTGGCTTTTATTCAGGCAGAAAGCTCCTGCTGAGATCAGTGTGAATCTGACCCATGCTGAGTCTGTGATCAAACAGGCCCTGAGTTCTGAAGGAGTAGGAGCTCAAGGAGAGTGAACAGACCTACCTTCTATTCCTGGTCTGCCTGAGACTGACTGTGTGACCTTGGGCTAGTCATTCAACCTCATTGCCTCTTTGTAAGCTGTTTTTATTTCCCTGTGAACACTAGGCTTTCTTTACCCTGCTCCCCACCCAGTTTTTTTGGGCTAACATTGTGTGAAGGAATAGTCTTAGATCACTCATGGAGTGGAAGGAATCTGCCTGTGATTCTGTAATTTAGTAGATTTTTAAAAAATCTTCTCAATTTTGTTTCTTTAAAAGTTTTCTTGGGGCTGTACATTAGGTACTCTCTCCCCCCAACACACCAAATAATAACCATGTGTTCTTAGATACCACATTTCTCTTCTTGACAACTTAGTTTGGAAACATAAAAGGAACTAAGTCAATGATACACTTAGGCTTCTTTTGTCCTCTGATTGCAAATTCCTGGTGTGGTTTTTGCATTGTCTTCATTTCAGAAGTCCTAGCTAGAAGCCAAAGAACATGGCTCTGATACTTGTGGCATGGAATGGAGATGTCAGGGCTGTTTATTATGCAGAAGTGGGATTCCAGCATCTAAGTTGGCCTTCAGCATACAGAATCTCCTGATCACATTTCCCTGTTTCAGAACCTGGACTGACTTTGTTTATCCCTGCTGATGTCAGTTGTTTATCCTCTTCTCATCTAGACAAGGGATAAGACTATGTTATGCATTGTTACCTATCTACCATAAAAGCAAGCGTCCTTTGCTAAAGTAGTTGCTTTTCAGAAATTTACCTGTGATAGTCACTTTATTTTGTGCATTTTGGTATATAACCAGAGAATCTGTTTGCCCCTGGAAAATTCCACCAAGGTGCCTCTAGTTTGTGTCCATCTGTCTCACACTAGAGATGCTAGCTAGGAGCAGCCTGTTTTCCAACATCTGCCTGCCTTCTCTGGCTTTGTAATGCTAAAAAGGAAAGGAGAAGAGAAGGCCCAGTAGAAGGGGCCTGAATATCACTTTGCATGCTGTGGTTTTCCTTGAAACATTTGCATATGTTACCTCATTTATTTCTCTTATCAGCCCTAATAGGTGCTTAATACGTTACCTAGAGTTGCAGAGTGGTTATATATGCAGGAGGTGGCACAGCAAATAAATGGTAGAATGAGTTTTCAAACTCACTTCTCTGACTCAGTCATGTGGCCTCTTAATTGTGAGAGTGCTCTGGAATGAGTACTTCGGAGGTGGAGTAGGGTACAACGTCCTGGTGTGGTGGACCCTGAAGAGCGGAGAGGAGGAGGCTTTTCCGGTTGGAAGCGGTAGGAAGGGCACCCAAGCAGAGGGACCAGCGTGCCTAAAAGCTCAGAGGAAGAACGCCTGTGCTGTGTGGGGAATGGTGAGCCCCTTCGTGCCTGTGCTGTGGCAGGAGAGGAGAATGAAAGATGGCTGAGTCCACCTTGAGGAGGGTCTCGCGTGCTATGCTGAGGTGCCAGAAGGTTTGTACTACCCCTTTGTCCTTTCTTCAGAGGAAGCAGAGAGAATCCTCAGTCTTACTGGTCTCTTGCTGTAGTCACATCTTGTGATTTGTTGTGGGTGAATTGTTTGCTTTCTTTGTGCCTCAGTTTCCCCATCAAAATAGCACATCCTGTTACACTTAACGGACAAATATGCTGTGAAGCATTGAAAGTGTTCTCCTTTGGGTTTCTTTTTTTAGATGGAAAAACAAGCAACTGAGTTAAAGCAGCTGAAGAGGGATACTGTTTGTTTGATTTGTATCTTATACCCCTATTTTGACAGCTCCTGCCTCCCTCAAATTTAAAATCAGGTTTGGCAAGTAGTTATCTAGTTCCTTCCAAATTAATAGAGAAAAGGAATCCTAAAGCCTCAACATTTTCCAAATAGATTTAAGACCAAAGGTATTTTTTAAAAGCTAGTTTAAGAATTAAATCAATGTTACAGTTGTCCCGGAATTAGATCTGGAGCTGAAGAGTCTAGCTGGAGCTGAGTTCTCTTCTTCCTTGTTTGTCTTCGTAGCCATTCTGGACTGGCTAAAGTCCTAAATTCCTAAACAATCAGTTTTAGGTAGTCATAAAACTCCAGTCTGTGTTTTAAGAATAACTAAATTTGATGTCATTGCTTATGCTGCCTCAACTGTGGCAGCCACAGTGAAATTGTTGTTAGTGGTATCTTTGTCATTTTAGGAGAAACCTGCTGGTCTCTAGCATCTTCTCACTTCCTCCCAGTGAGCGGCAGGCAAGAGGTCAATAATTGCATTTTCCCAACAGCTTCCAAGGGTCCTTGCCTTTTTTTGTAGCTCCATGTGGCTGAACTGCTTTCGCCTGTATACCGAGAAACCCATAGCAGGCATCTGTAACAGATGCTGGGAGCAGAAGCTGGTGTGTTTCTGTATTTTGTCTTGTTTGTTTGTTTTCTCTTTTAAAGATGATGTGAAGTTTAGAGTCAACTAGTGTAGGTTTCTTTAAAACTAGAACTCCAGGATGGTAGCTTAAAAACATTAAGGGATATGGCTGAAAGCTGAGATAAAACTTGGGGAGCCTACACAGTGAGATCTTTGCCAAGGACCAGTATTCATGTATGTGCCTGTGCTTGTTTGGACCTAGGACCTAACTATGAGTAGTTGTACATTCATCAAAGAAATACTTTCTTATCCACGGGCATGGGGTTCAGGGAAGAAAAGCACTTTCTTATGTAAATGCCTCATCCTCCACCCCCCCAGCACCACTACCAATTGCTCCCCATAGATTGCAGTGTGGTTGTAAAACGGAAAAGCATTTTGTTTCCTTGGTGAGTACATGTCTCCTTCCCCTCTGGTTCCATCAATTCTATTTAAAGGAAAGTGAGATTGAGCACGAGGAACACAGCCCAGAGAAGGAGGAGCTGCGAGAGTTGTGGTGAAGGTCGGGAGAGAAACATCTCTCAGCTGTTCCTGGCTGCTCGGCACTTCTTGGTCTAGAGGCGATGGGGCCATGTGCTGTCGCACCCCAGACCGCAGGGGCTGCCCCTGAGACCGGGACCGCTGACGGCTGACTGTGCTGCTGCCTTTGCCCTGACTTTACAGCGGCTCAGATGATGGTGCTGCCTGTTTATAGGAGCTAGACCTACATAGAGTCCTCAGAGCTTCAAAACCACTCCATGAGCTATAGTTATTCTATTCTTCTTTTTACAGATAAGGAAATTCACATTACAAGAGGTTATATGATTAAGCCATGGTCACACAGTCAGAAAGCGAGTCCACCAGGATTAGAACCCAGATCTCTCAGGCTTAAAATTCTGTGCGTTCAACCACTGCACTATACTGCCTTTCTCAGGAGATGCAAGATTCGTATCTTCCAACATCTTGGCTAGGAGTAAGTGACAAGCCAACAAGGATGTGGCATTTTTATCAGGAATTCTTTTCATTTTCTTTGTTGAATGGCAAAAAGCAATTTGCCTGAGACAGAAGTTGAGATGGAGCTTGCCAGGAAAACGCCTGAGGTGGAACGAACCAGAACTTCTCTCCCCAGACAGGTAAACATGAGTTTACTCCCTGGCTTTTGTGGAGCCAGTAGCTGCCATCGCCTCTTCTAAAAGAGCCACTGTTCACCCAGTGGCAGGTGCAGGCCAACTGTTGTCATGGCAACAGCAGGAGAGGCGAGCATGTTTAATTCCAGAACTGATAATTAACTGGGGGGTGGGGTGGGGGCAGGGAGAGAAATGGGGGGATAATTGTTTCAGGAGGGAAAACTTAGCAATTACCGGCAAGCTGCATAGTTGAAAAGGCCAGGCACAGATGCTCCAGCCCAGCGTGGCCCCTAGAATTCAGCACTCACCCCCTCTGGTTGGGAATTTTTGATAAACTGAAAGGAAGGGTCAAGTCCCCAGCCAACCAAGACTCTTAAAGGAACCAGATGAGGAAAGAAGAATGTTACACCGAAGTGCAGGAGGATCAGAGGAATGACTGCCCTAAACGGTGTCACCCAGCCAGGAGCAATCCAGAAATGCTGTCTAAGCTCTGCGGGAAGAGTTCATGCTGGGGAGAAAGCAAGCCTGTTTGGAGCTTCTGCTTCTGTGGGTGGAGTGAGGGAGACTGGCTTATTAGAGAGTGAGAAGGACTACTCGTAGGACGGAGCGCTTTTTGAGGCACTTGATTGTTGTGGCTGATAGTCTGTAAGCCCTCAGACACTGTAATACTGGAAGTAAGCTAGGGATGCCTGGGTGGCTCAGTCAGTTAAGCATCTGCCTTCAGGTCAGGTCATGATCCCAGGGTCCTGGGATCGAGTCCCATGTCGGGCTCCCTGCTCAGTGAGGAGCCTGCTTCTCTCTCTGCCTGCTGTTCCCCTTGCTTGTGCTCTCTCTCTCTTTCTCCCCCTGACAAATAAATAAATCTTTTAAAAAAAGAAAGTAAACTAAGTGTTCCACATGGATTATCCATCTCATTTAATCCTTTCAGCAGCCTAATACGAAGGTATTTATTATTCTCATATCTGACTTTGATATATTCAGTGCCTTGCTCAGGGTCACAGAGCTAATAAGTCACTGTACTGAATCCTATTGTCCTATTGATTTCTGTTTATAAAATAAAACCTATTTTACTTTATAGGGAAGTCATGATCCCAATCTAGAATAAAATCAGACTTGAGTAGATATAAACAATTTACAGTAAGAAGGAAAATAATATTTTTTCTAGTGGAGGTAAGGTAAGCTGCAATGTAAAAATTACTGAATGAGGTATATTGGAGAATATCCTGTCATGTGTCTGAGATCTAACACACTCTTAGCTCATAGGTTAACCCTGTGCCTCTAGTGCTGATCAGGTGACTAAGAATGAATTATGGTTCCTTTGTAACTTGTTCTGTGGCTCAGGGTGGGTTAAGGCTTGGAAGAGGAGGTGACTTGGGGGCATTGCATGCAAGTAGGCAGGCTTGGAACTCCTCTAATGAAAAATATTTTTTAAGTTTATTTTTTTAAGTCATCTCTACACCCAACGTGGGACTCAAACTCATAGCCCCAAGATCAAGAGTTGCATGTTTTTCTGACTGAGCCAGACAGGTGCCCCTAATGATGTATTTAAGCAGATTTCCATGTTTGTGTATTTTTCTTTCCTTTTTTTTTTTTTTTAAGATTTTATTTACTTATTTGACAGAAAGACAGAGAGAGAGGGAACACAAGTAGGGGTAGTGGGAACCTAAGCAAGGGGAAAACAGGCTTCCTGCTGAGCAAGGAGCCCGATATGGGTCTTGATCCCAGGACCCTGGGATCTTGACCTGAGTCAAAGGCAGATGCTTTACAACTGAGCCACCCAGGCGCCCCTTTTGTATTTTTCATTAGGGAAAAAATGTCATAGACATAAGACTTCCCTTATTCTTGTGTGTGTGTGTGTGTGTGAGAGAGAGAGAGAGAGAGAAAGATGAGGGTGGGTGGAGAGGGAAAGAGAGGGTCAGGGAGAAAGAGAGAGAGTAACTGAGTGACTGGGTGACTGGCTGGCTCAGTCAGTGGAGCATATGACTCTTGGTCTCAGGGTTGTGAGTTTGAACCCAACGTTGGGTATAGAGATTAAATAACAACTACAACAAAAGTGAGGAGAAGAGAAACAGCATCTGTCCAGCAGTATCTACAGAGCACCTTCTCCGTTCCAGGTTTTGTCTTTGATGCTAGGAATACAGTTTTCTTTCTTCTTTTTCTCCTCCTTTGTCGTCGTCGTCTTCTTCTTCTTCTTCTTCTTCTTCTTCTTCTTCTTCTTCTTCTTCTTCTTCTTTTAAGATTCTATTTATTCATTTGACAGAGAGCACAAGCAGAGGGAGTGGCAGGCAGAGGAAGAGGGAGAAGCAGGCTTCCCACTGAGCAGAGAGCCCAACCTGGGGCTCAATCCCAGGACCCTGGGATCATGACCTGAACCCAAAGGCAGATACTTAACCGACTGAGCCACCCAGGTGTACCAGGAATAGTTTTCAACAAAATATTCAAGGTTCATGTCCTCAAAGAGGTTATATCCTAGAGTCTCAAGTAAGGACTGAGAAATGTAAGTTGGTGTATAATTTAAAAACACATTTTAAAGAAACCCATTGGTTTCCCTCTTAAAACCAATTATAGGAAATAAAACTTGCCTGGTCCTTCTGGCTGGAAGGAAAATATGCATAAGGTAGAATAAAAGAGAAGTATAGGTTGATAATCACTACTTAAAACTATGAGTCCCCTCAATTTTCCAGAGGTTTAACAAACTCTAGTAAGTTGATGTTGCCTTTGCAAGTGAAACAATTAATATCAAAACTTGGGAGTTCGATTGACACAATAATTATGCTGGAAAATGTAATTTTGTCTGCATAATAGAGGTGGGATTATTTCAAGGAGATCTCATTAATGTGCTGTTCATCAACAAAGAGCAGTGTAACCTTTCTCTTATTAGATTAATACAGGGTCATGATGCAAAAGGCTGTTGGAATAATTCTCAGTCTTTTGTTCTAAGAAAATAAATTAAGCACTGTCTAGAAGTCTGGATATG
Organism: Martes martes; assembly: GCF_963455335.1. NCBI lineage: Eukaryota > Metazoa > Chordata > Mammalia > Carnivora > Mustelidae > Martes > Martes martes. Next base: position 28,343,719 of record NC_137898.1, on the reverse strand, counting down.
GAAATTGAAATCATTGAAGACAGAAAAACAGTGTGGCCAGTCTTACTGAAATCAACATAACCTTCTTTCCTTTCTGGAAGTTTCATCCCTTTATCCATTTATTTAACAGATTTTACCGAGTAACCAGGCAGTGCTAGCTATTGGAGCCATAGTGGAAGTCAAAACCCAAAACAGTCCTTGTTTACACATAGTGATTGGTTTCTCCTCCACATTTCAGGGGCATACATCTGTTCTGTCTACTCAACTCTCTGCAAGCTTGAAGAATCAGCAACCTACTTTAAAAAAATGCATGTCCCATGTGGTTATAAATGGAAATCCTCCATTGTGAGGCTTCCCGCACTGTATTAGACTGAACACTAATTATTTGAATTGTTGAGTTACCCTTCTAAACTAGGGTTCCATTGTCCAGTAAGTGTGGCACATGCTGTTGGTTGACCCGCCTCTTGGACTTCCACAAGTACCGTGGTATAATGGAGAGTTTGAGAAGCCTTCTGATAATGAGTCCTGTCTCTTTGTTTAGCCCAGCATTCCCAAACTTATTGCTTGTAAGACTCTTTAAACTCCTGTCACATAAGTATACTCTAGTAGCAGTGTTCCTCAACTGGAGGAATGTACTCATTCTCCACTATATGTTGAGACCTGCTGCTAAAAATTTGCCACCCAGAAAGAGGGTCTAAGAGATGTAAGGCAATATATTAGGAGTCCACATCTTTCAGGCTGAAATCTCCCCCTCATTGTACTTCAAATAACTGGGACTTTTGAACTATTATTATTGATATAATTTATTTCCAGTACAGTTGGAAGTGGAGTTATCAGGGGTACAAACAATTGAAGCTGATAAACAGTCCTGAGGAAAGCCTAGAAAGGGCCACTGGGATATATTTTTTAATTGACATGGGGAAAAAAGAACAACTTGGATGTCCATAATTTCATTAAAAGTAAGATATCCATCATAAATAGGTTTTTTGTTCTTTTCATCTTAATGTAGCTCCTTTCACTTTTTAACAGAATGTTGTGGTACCAATGTATACCAAGCACCCAGCACATTGCCTAGTATGGAGCAGACCCTTAAATATTGATTGAATGAAGGAAGGAAGGAATGAATCAGACAATGACAAGGAGTATTACTAAATACAAAACAATGCAGAGCAAGGTCATTTTTGGTTTATTTGTACACTGACATAGTGTATAAAAGTAGGTCTATCCTTTTTTCACATGATAGTGCCTCTTACATTCAGTAGCAATCATGTGCTTATCACAGGTTTGGAGGAACTAAGAATATATATAAGAGTATTTTGCCAACTGTTAAGTGCTGCATCCAAGGGTAGTTGCGGTTTTTTTCACTAATGATTATGGAAGTGCTCAGCATTCTATTTCAGAAATTTTCTTGATATGACCAAGCAGTAATGCCAAATGGATTATACACCAGGATCACAGTATTTTTATTTAGAGGCTGAGAGGGGCACCTGGGTGGCTCAGTTGTTTAAGCGTCTGACTCAGGTCATGATCTCAGGGTTGTGAGATTGAACCCCGTGTCAGGCTCCATGCTCAGCACAGAGTCTGCATGGGACTTTCTCTCCCTCTACCCCGCTCATATTCTCTCTCACTGTCTCTCAAAATAAATAAACAAATCCTTAAAGAAAAATAAAGGCCAAGAGAGGAAGGCAGAGAAACCAAGATGTCAGGCCTTCAGTAGAACTCTCTGTCCCTCAGTTTCCTCATCAGTCATCTAGGGGCAGTGGCGCCCACTTTGTATTAAGGACCAAGTGAGATAATATATGTGAATGGTAGTATGCAAGAAATGGAAATGATGCTCTGTGCCCTTCAGAAGTATAAAGCACCAAATAAGTGAAACAGGATTGAATGATATGAAGTCTTTTTATAATGGTATTTGTTAAAAACATAATTGTATTCCAACTTGAGGTTCATTTATTCATTTAAATAAGTAAAAAAAAATGTTTTAAGATGAATGAATGAACATTTACCAACAGTAATGAAGGAAACAAGAAGATTGACCTTGATTTAGCACCTTACAACTTATCAGGTGCACATAGAAATCTTATTTCCTTATTCTAGTAAGACTGAGAGGGGGTTTTGCTATCCTCCTATTACATAATTAGCAGACTGGATGAGAGTAAGTGACGTGTCTATGGTCTCCCAGCTAGAGCTGGAAGTGGTGAGAGTTAGCCCCATTTGAAGTAAGGCCTTCTTGCTTACGTTCTCTACGTTTGTCCTCACAGCTACTTTGGTTCAGAACATAACTCTTGTTCTCTCCTCCCTCTCTAACATGCTTCTGCACTTGACTTCACCTTCTCAGTAAATGGTTTTATCATGTCTCAGTATCAGTATTCAATATCTCTTTCTTCACATTCCATGTCCAGTTAATCAGCAAGTCCTGACAGATCTGCCCCCTAATATACATCAAATCCAAGGACTTTTCACCACCACTCGCCCACCATACTGGTCCAATCATATACTTACTCCCCTAGAATCTTCCTGCTTTCCCCCATCACCACCCTTTTTCACTCTCCGTCCTCCCCACATTGCGTTCTTCACATAGATCCTAGAGTGATCTTTTAGGATACAAAGATCATATAACTTACACATTCAGATTGCTCCAGTATGAGTGCTGTCATGTCTGGAATTTGCTTCAGAGTAACCTGAGGGAAAGGGAGCTTGTAAAGTACAAGATATGGCTCCCACTTGCCTCTCCCTCCCCACATACCTGCCGCTCACCCCATTGGTCACTTTAGCTGCACTGCATTCTTACTCTTCTTTAAACAGGCGCGCTGTTCCTTCTGACTCAGGGCCTCCATGCTCGTGTTCCCTTCTGCCCCCATGTTCATCCCCAGATCGTCATACATAGCCTGCTCTCTCACCTTACATAGGCCTTTGCCAAAACACTACCTCTTTAGATCTCTGTTCCTTGCCCTGTTTTGATTTTCTGCATACACTTTGATTTTTACTACATGAAAATATATTATGTATTTAACATAGTATTTTCTTTCTTCCTCGCTAGAAAATAAGTGTCATGAGGGTAAAAGCTTTGCTTTTTTCACCACTATATTTTTCACCACTATATTCTCAGGAACATCATAGGCCCACAGTGCATTTCTTGAATGAACAAATAGCTCTGCAAAATCCATTTTCTGAGTTGTGGAGGGAACCCTGGTTTGGAATAGAGTCACTTGAGAGCCTTCTGAGTTTGTCACCTTTTCAGGTTGTTTACCTTCAGCTGTTATTTGTGGGTCTGCTTTTGTTATCCACAAAACTGCACGGAGTGAGGATAAGAAGGTCATAGGATTCAGGGTGGGAGGAGTGGGTGGAGAAGAAAGGAACAGATGTGTATGCACTCTTTGAAAAGACATGGAAGAGAAAGCTTGTGTGTGACTTTGAGAGCCTGAGCTGCTCAAGGGCAGCACTGGTAGGGGACTTACATGAATCCTTTTCTTCGGTGCTGCTCTGGAGCTCTGTACCCATAAGGCTTGCCAGAGACTCTTCTGGCAATGTTAACATCCTTAAGCCTAGGCCCTTTCATTCATCCTCAAACTCTGGCCTAAAGAACACTTTGCCCAAGCTAGAAGGTTCCCAAATGACTATCAAAATAATGCTTATGCATCATACTTTTTGCTTAGACTCAACTGCTAGAGTATTTAGGGGCGGTTCACTTAACCCTAATGATGGGAAAGTCTTCTCTTGATTATGTTCAGTCTTGTTTTGTTTCTCTGAACACGCCCGTGTTTAAATGAATGAGTGACCCTGTCATTTCTCCAACCAGATCTAACCTTAATGCTCTTTGGAATGGGCAAGCCTCCTCCTCTGTAGTTAACAAATTGACTGAAAGGAACTGACCCTCCTGTTTTAAACACTGTTTGTCGACACCGCCGGCAGTTAGGACTACTTTCAGAGACTCGTTCTCTGCTGTCTTTCTGCCCCTGGCCAGTCAGCCTTTATGTGGTCTTAGTAGTTCCAACATCCTTCTCCCATACCTCGTCAAAGGGGCCGTCTTGCTTCCCATCTGACCCACATAAGCACTCGTCATTCTGAACCATTTCTTCTCAGTAGAAGCTGACCGGTAAGGCAGTGAAATCTCCAGTTGCTACAAGTTGTGTTGACAGTTGTAGCATGAGTCCTGTGGCAATGAAGGTACTTTCCAAGTAAAATAGTTGTTCACACAAAAGAAGGACAGGGGATGGTTTGTTGGTGAAGAGAAAGGACTGGACTATCCTAAGAGCCTAACCTGTTGCTACTAGCACCTTCAGGTTGAGGGGAAGCAGTATAGGTGGTGGTGGGGGAACCATTACCTCCTTCCGGAGCAGGTTCTGGAGCCAGCGTGATGGCGGAGACCAACGGTAACCCCAAGAGTTGTTTCTGTGGAGGCGGCCATCTCTCTGACGTGTGAAGCTGAGAGAATCATGCCTTCCTGCTTCCATGGTCCTTTCGTTCTTTCTGAACTGAATCAAATTGAAGTAAAGAGCACAGGGAAGAGTCAGCCTCCCTGCAGGCCCCGCAGACACACCACCATTCTGACTCCAGTGCCGTGCTCCGGCCCAGTGTCCCTGCCGCCCCATCTGCAGCGGCTTCTCTGGCTTCCCTCTAGTGCTCTGCTGTTTCAGAGACTTAGCTGTCTGTCTGCTTTCTAACGTGTACCACTCCTACCTTTCCTTCAGGCTCCAGCTCTGCTCCCTCTTCTTCCATGAATCCTTCTTTGAGCCTCTCTCTGGTTTTTATGGTTCATCTGTGGACTTAGCACTTTCTTCCCTGTTTTGTAATGAGGTACGTGCTCTGTCACGCCAACAGCCTATGAGCTCCGGAAGGGCAGCGTCTGTGCTTGATTTTTCTTTCTCTCAAACACACATAGCAGGACCGTTAACACTGCTTGCTAATGACATACACGAGCAGTATTTTGCCATGGTTCCAGACTTGGGAAATGCCTGCTGACCAGGACTCAGGAGCCCTTGACCATTCCTTAGATAATAATGCTCATGACCATAATAGCTGACACTGGTCGAAGGCTTACTGTGTGCCAGGCACTGTCCTAAGGGTGTTATATGTCATGATTTCATTTAATTCTTACAATAGCCCCTTAAGGGTAGAGACTGTTACCATCCCTGTTTTCCAGATGAGGAAAATAAATACGGGAAGACTGAATAATGTGCCCAAGGTCACACAGCCAGTAAGTGGCAGAGAGCTAGGGTTTGAACCAGAGCCATCTGGAGAGCCAGCTCTTTCTACTGCCTTCTCAAATCTCCATTGTAGGCTTGTACTGAAATAAATACATTAATAAATAAAAAAAATTTTAATATTTAATAAATAAAATTTAGTAAATGAAATTTCTTTTTTTTTTAATATTTTATTTATTTATTTGACAGACAAAGATCACAGGTAGGCAGAGAGGCAGGCAGAGAGAGAGGGAGGAAGCAGGCTCCCCGCTGAGCAGAGAGCCCGATGTGGGGCTCGATCCCAGGACCCTAGGATCATGACCTGAGCCGAAGGCAGAGGCCTTAACCCACCCAGGTGCCACCCAGGTGCCCCGTAAATGAAATTTCTCCCATGAACATCTGCTCTAATGCGGAGTTTTAACCTAATTGTTGGAGGCTAGTTTCTTGGCTGTTTTCACTTAAAGGTGCACATTTGCCCTGTCTGCTGTGCTTGGGCCTTCTGAGAAGGGCAGGATTACGGCAGGGAGAGCTTTGGAAGGGAGTAAATTGTGCTCTCAGGACTGTGGTAGGCTAGCTGCTGGACAGATTTGGGCAGTGCTCTTTTCTGTCCTTGGCCAGTAACCGGCTGCAGAGGTGCCCTCTGACTGTGGCTGCCCATTCGCTTCAGACCTGTGTGCACGTGCCTGAGGATACTAGAGAACAGCGGCCCATCCGAGCCAGCCTCAGTGCAAGCTGCTGTCTGGAAAAGCTGGGGCAAAGTCAGATGTATCATCACAAGATATTTCCCAAGATGAACAGACTTTTTGTTCTGACTCCTGCTTTTCCAGCTGAGGCCTGGCTGTGTCCTCTTTCTTCTCTTAAAACACTCTTTCTTGAAGGCATTTCTCTTCCTTCCTGCCTTTGAGTGATAGGACTGACATCTGGGAAGAAGGAAGTGATCCCCTCTGTCAAAGGGTATATCTCCATCAGATTTGCAAGTTGTTTAAAATAAGATGTTGCCGCTGGAGCTCTGAGTCAAGGTGTGGAGTGTGCAAGCCAGACTTCTGGCTCCCAGGGGACTGGAGATAAGAAGGTGAGCTCTTGCCCTGAATCAGCTATCATCAGTCAATAAACAAGTCTTTTCCTGAGCCTTACCCAGGTGACTAGGCTTGTGATAGGATGCCAGTTGCTTAGAACCAAGAGGAAATGGTGGGCGATAGTCAAGATTATAATAGATGAAGACATAAGACAACAGTGATATAATACATCATTAGAAAGCCGAATGTATGTTTTAAACTCTCATAATTTTAAGAGTTCTCAGAATCAGTGTGATGCACAGGTTAAAAAGAATGTGAGCTTTGGGATCAGAGGTTCTGGGTCTGAATTCCAGCTTTATCATCCAGTGGCTCTAGAACTTTAGTCCTACTACTTAAACTCCCTAGGCCTTGGTTTTCTCATCTGCAAGATGGAGACGCTGGTGGTGCCTAAAGTAGGTTACTGTGAAGATTCATGAGATGATGTATTTACTCTTTAACAAAAATGATCTGTGGAGAGCCTTTGTGCAAGGCAGTGTTGTGAGTGCATAGGGTATGCACATGCACACACAACAGGCATTTCCACCATGGATTAGCTTTAGCTCTGCTCCCTTCTCCATTCTGAGACCAAGGCTAAGGAGCAACTCCTGTGTGAAACATGCCAGCAAAGGGAAACGAGCAATGGCGAAACCGTCCACCCCCTCCCAGTAGAGCAGGGGATGGCTACTGGGGCAGTGTGTGAAGTGATTTCAGATGGAGAGGAGAATCTTGGCTCAAACAGCATTGCAGTGATTCAGGTGAAAGATCTTGAAGTTCTAGGCCTGGGTAAGAACAGGAGCACTGGGGAGAAGAGAATAGTTGGGGACTGCATGGGCTAGGCCAGGGAGATGGAGAGGAGGGAGTGAATGGGTGTATTGGAGGAATAAAGGAGAAAGCTGGAGCTAAATCAGGAGTTCTGGCTTCCACGCCCAGTGCGGCCACTGCTTCCGTATGTGCACTTGGACAAGTCACTGAGCCTCGCTGGGCTTCAATTTGAACATTTATAAAACAAGAGGCCTAAGTCTGATGTGGCCCCTTAGGTTCCTTTCAGCTCTATTCCTCTATGGCTCTAAGACTCCAGAGTCTTTGTCTCAGGAGACCACGGTCTGTGAGGAGCTGTGCTGTTGGGACGAAAGGTTGGTTTGGAGAGGAAGATGTGATAACTCCGTTTTACATTCATCTCAGCCCACTGGATTATGTGCCTTTCCACTGTGCCTCTGCTCATAGCCTTCCCTTCTCCCGGGCTTTGTTATGAATCCAAAACAGGAGATAGAATTTATTTTTCATGTCCAAAGCGGGATCCGTGGACACACAGGGCCTTGAGGTCATGGGACTTACGGAGCCTTGTGCACAGTGTTTCTCCAGCATCTGTGGTATGCTGGCATCTTTATATGCTTCTTCCAGCGTATCTCACATTATGATAACCTCTTCACAGTGTCAGCCTAGGAGTCTCCTCAAGGAGAAGACTTATTTTCTCCTACCCCCATATATCCTCAGAATAAGAAACTTCTGACAACTCTTCCTCTCAAGGGCACACTTCTGCCTCTCTTAGCCTTTACTTGCCCCCTCCCTTGGGAAGAGGAAACTTGTCTGATTGGTGAGAGTCTGGCGGTCATTTGGCTTTTCTCTGTTGTGCAGGGATAATATGTTAACAGTCACTGCATTGCAAAGACAACATGGGCATATCTTTCTCTCTTCTTTTTGCTTTCTTGGGTCACTTGGTTCAGGCAGGATGGCCGGTCCTTGCTCTTCTGCTCTCCTCTGCAGTAAGCAGATTAGGAAGGAATTGCCTCGGATGGACCCAGATAGGTCTTTGTTCCAACTTCTCCAGCAGTGACAAGATGAGTAAGTTAAGTCACTCCTCCCCTGGGATTCCAAAAACGTTGACAGAGTGGCTGGAGTGGCAGGAGGTGCCCCGTGTTGCCTCAGGCACTGTCCTTCTGGTCAGCACTGCATTTAATTGAGTCTCCATTAACAGAAGTAGCACCTTGATGGCCGTTTAGCTCCTTAAGTCTTTGCTCTGCTTGTTTGAAATGAGAATACGGTGATAAGTGACACCATGACCTTCAACAGAACACTTCTGGCATAACATTGCAGTTGTTCATGACTTTCTAGCCCCCGTCCTCGGCTTTTCCAGGGGCCAAGTGCAGCTGTGAAAGAGGAGACTGTTCCTCACTATGCATCATAGGAAGTAGTTTATTTACAAAGCTGAGTTCCCATCAGCCAGTGTCTGCTTGACCTGGAAGCTGTGTTTCTAGGAAACGTAGTCTAGCTCTGGGTCTGGCATTTTAACCACTTTACCCAGAATGCTGGGTGTGGTGCTTTTTTCATGTGGTCATTTCAGTTAAATGGCTCCTTTGACTTTTCAGTATTGACTTTATTGTGCAGTCTAAGCTCACCAAAGATGAGAGTTGTACCAAATGAGTTTGAGGTTTTTAACCGCTTTCCTCTCTCCACCACCAGGCAGTGTTTTGAAATATACTTTTAAACTGGCAGATATTTAAATCCTGATGTGATATTGGCACTTTGGTTTTAACTGTAGGCTTTGTTTAAAGTTACAGGCTCACTCACTTGAAATGGTTAAACCAATTTGTATGCGTAGTTGTGACCTCAGTTGATTTGTTACAGAAAAAGTTTAAATCCTGATTGTTGTCTGCAGGAATCCTCCCGTGAGGCACAGCTAGTGGGCCTTGGTTACTCCGCATGTGTACCAGACATGGTGCGAGGCACAGTGGAATAAAGGACCAGGCATGGACCTCCTTGCAAGGCACTCACTTGTCCAGTTGAGATATGGAACTCGTGAGCAGAGAATTACACTGTACGAGTATGAGAACCATGTGGGAAAATGGGATAAGTGCTATGGGAGGCAGAGTAAAAAGTAACTAGTTCTAGCAAGTTGAGAAAGTGTCACAGGTGATAACCCATTCAAACCAACTACCTGCTCAGAGCTCCGCAGCTGGAAATGGATTGGGGAAGGTAGAGAATGGACATCACAATAGTAAGCTCTGTTCATTACAAGGGGATTTGGAGCTACGGTTCGTTCACAAGGGGAAACTGTATGCTCTATCACTAGTTAAGTCCTTGGTCGGCATTGTGCTTTCTTTATTCAGTATGAAGAGAGCTTTGCCAGCATTCATTCTTCTGGTTCTAAAAAGAGCGTGAGCATAATAGAAATAAGTTTGGCCTATACTGAGGCCTTACTTGGGGGCCTGTTCAACTTGGAAATTTCATTTGTTCATTCGTTTGTTCATTTATTTGTTCTCTCCCTCTCTGCAATCTAAAAGAAAGAGAGTTTCTCTTTAACAATCTCCTAGTCTTTCAACTGTTCTGTGTTGTAACTACGTCTTCCTATTAGAGACTGTTGGTGAGGAGCAGAAACCCACCCACACTAGTTCAGACCCACAGTGGGGCATGGAAAGGGCATTTCACAGAACCCAATTCAAGGAGGTATTTCTGTGCCTGGTGGAGACAGGCTGGGAACTGGTTAAGACTCTTGGGCTCCATTCTTTGTCTTTCTGTCCTTCCTGCTTCTCTTTCCCTGTGACAGAGCAGCCTGCTATGTTTACTTCTGTCCCTCATCTTCCCTTGTAATTCTGGCATGCCCCGGCACCACTCTGGGTCCAGCTGTATAGCAGTTTTCTGATGCAGGATTCAATATCGCCTCGTTACAGTCTCAAGAGAAAACCCAGCTAATTCACATCTAGTAATTAGCTGCCTTTGAGTTACATGGTCATACCTCACGCAGACCGCACCAGTAACAAAGGGTACATTGGGGTGGACGAGGAGATGTGTGGTTTGTAGGGCTTCTCTCCAGGGAGGGGGCAGGGCAGCAGAGTAAATTGGGAAAGGGAAGCAAAACTGAATGAAATTCTGCTCTGCTACCCTAGAGGCAAACTATACATAATCTAAGATGACAATTTAGTCTTTCTTAACACAGTTTTTGATAATTGGACAAAGGAATACCCCTAAGTGCCTACATCTAGTGTCCGTTACAGACAAGTTCCATTTCTCATACAGTTAACATTTCACAGATAATCAGAATAGTGATGGCTCAACCAACATGTGGCTCCTCATAGCACTCTATTCTCATTTGCTGTGACCAGGCCAGGGTATATGAGAAAAATGGAATTTGAAATCTCAGGAGCTACTTCCCTCCTTATCTTGATAATTAGGTGACTATGAACAGTTCCAACCTCTTAGATGCCGTTCCTTGATTCACAGGGTGGGGTTAACTTGTTCCTTACCAGCCTCCCTGGGTTCTTTCTGAGGAGCACGTGATAAATGTGCGTTGAATAATTTTACAAATAGTAGAGCACTATACAGATGAGCTCAGTTATTAATAAATTATGTTAGCGATGGTAACAAAGATACAGTTGTTTTATTTGGCATTTAACATGAGGTGCTAAGGAATAGACCCTCTGGCATCTGCTTACCCAAAGCAGGTCATAGCTTTAGGCAAGATCCATAAACACCCAAGTTTCTGGCTCTCCACCTTTACATCTCAGGGCTGTCATCAAGCACTTGGAGTTCCTTGGATGAAAGGTACTAGGTGCATGCGCCTCCATCAGTGTGCATATGTCAGCATGGCTCCTGGCCACAATACAGGGCCTTTTGTTTCGTTCATTTTGGAGATGGTAGTGTTTTAAACATTATAGTGGTGTGACATGGGCTGTTATCTGGGGTGCTTCTTTTAATTAGATGGTGATGGTGAGGAAGAAACGTGGATCACAGATTATTTCCATTTTGCAAACAAGTTAAAAAAAAAACAAACTAAATAATCTATTGAAGGTCACTCAACTAGTAAGTTCAAGAGCTAGGATTCAGTCCAGTTCTGCCTAACTCAAATTCCCAGTTTTCCACTGTGTTATCACTTGCCACCAGATCTGAGAGCTCAGTTTAGTCCAGTGATTTCTAATGGGGGTTCTCAAATCTCAAGAGGAGCTATGAAGATAGAAATAAAAGTCTGTGGACTGTATTTCCACAGTATTTCAAAAGTTGTAAAGGGAGATCTTCCATTTAACTATGATAGGGCAGAGTTATGTTAGCTGTTTCCCCTCCTTCTGACCTAATTTGTCAGTTATTGATTATTTAATTCATACAAGAAAACTAATTAAGTATTCAGAAATGCTATTTGTTAGACAAAGAGTTTCCAATTCTGAAGCCCCCAGAGGGTATATAGGGGTCATTAGTGGTTAAAAGATTGTGAAATATAGTCTGATCCAAAGACTGTAAACTGATGGGTCATTAGCCAAATGTAGCCTAAGGAAGTATTTTGTTTGGCTCATGAAGTATTTTTTTAATCTATGAGTTACTGACCAGCATTTAAAAATTGGACAGTTCCACATCAAAAAATAGAAATTTTTAGCTTCTTTTGAAAATTCAAACGTTCCGACAGTACTAGATCCATATTTTCCCATGACATTGGCCAACCTTAGGACATGCTCTTTCCAATTTACCAGTCTTCACCTGGCCCAGTTTATTCATTTCATTTGTTCACATTACCTACCAGATCCCTAGAAGCATTTGAGTTTGTGATGTCTGGACTAGTCCAATCCCCTCATTTTTTTGCTTGGTTTTAAAGTTAAACCCATTCCCTAATTGTAATCACTCACATCTTTTGTACCCTGTACAGTTTTGTGTCTTGGTCTTTTTATGTTGCTGTTTTAAGGTCTTTCATGCCAACTTGTCTATTTGGCTCTACTGTATCTTTGAGAACGGGAGCCACATGCTCATCATCAGTTCAGCAAACACTATTGGCATAATTTGGGAGGTCAGGAATGCAAAGAAGATGGAAATCCTCCCCTGAGGAAGATCACAGTCCAGCCTTGTTTCTTTTTAATGCATGAAAGTGGCTGTCACCTTGATAAGTACCAAGTGCATGTTCAAGGCCTATTTACTATAATATTGTGATTAACAGAGTGGGGTTTGATGTCAGAAAGACTTAGGTCAGAGCAGTGACCCACCTTTTATTGCCCACATAAGCAATTTATCTAAACTCTCCAGCTTTAGTTTTCTGGTATTAAATGGGGATAATCTTGATGCCTGTGGGGTGAAATTCGGCTTTATTGACCTGATGTGCATGAGAGGTTAGGCATGGTGTTTATTTAACATTTAATAACTGCCAGTGTGTGCTGACTGATTACTAGGGCTAGGCATCCAGTTGGCACTCAATTAATGCTTGTTGAATTAACAAATGAGTGGGCAGAATAAATTCAGTGTGAAGAATTAAATGTGTTTAAATAGGCAAATAGCTGTCAAGGATGATTTCACCAAAAGTGTCTCTGGCAAGCCTGGAAGACAACAGATTTTTGATGGCTTTGAATGTTCTGGTTTTAATGAGCCTAGAGGAAGCACATGTTATGGCAGAATCAGCACCCAGAGTTCTTTAAAACAGATTCATAAGCTGACCTCTGTGGAATAACATCAACCCCCAGGTTAATGTAAGTTGATACAGAGTTGAGAAGAGAGGAATAAATCTCTACTAATCTTGCAAAGTACACTTGTGAGTAGTGTCAGGACTTGAGAATTGGCCTGTAGGCTAAGACTCCCTGAAGCAGCAGGTAGACGTTATCTCTGTGAACAACCATCAGGGTTACTAAGGTGACTGCCCAAACGGGGAAAAGCATTAGACCACCTTCCCAGAGCTACTGGGCTGCTTCCTCTTTGTTAACAGCCTTAAGGGACAGGCTGAGGGGAACTGACTTATTTACTGTGTGCTGTCACTGTCTCATTTAACTGTTACACTGATCCTCTGACACACTTTACTATGCAGATGATAAAACTGAAGCTCAGAGAGATTAAGGGACACGATTCAGTTCTCCTACAGCTTATAAGCAGCAGGATAGGACTATGGTTCTTTCCATAATTGCACAGAGCCTCTCAGAGCCAACCTCACCATCTCAGAGTGTTCCCTGTGGCCACCAAACCCATCCTCATTCCCACTCCCAAAAGGAAGCTCAAGTAAAGGCCAGCAAAGTAGATTGACTAAACTGCTCATTTTCTTCTTACCCCTACTGAGCACATGTTTAGTAAGCATCCACATTATGCCCTGCACGGCTCCTGTTGCTGAGGATACAGGGCGAACAAGACAGAGATGAGGTCCCTTCTCTAGGAGGATTTAACTCTAGTGGAAAGAGACCAAAAACAAACAAACAAACAAAAGCACTAGTAAACCACTAAATACACAAAATAATTTCAGATATCATTGTTAGGAAATGGGATAAGGTGATTTGATTAAAAGGGACTGGGTAGAAGAAACTACTGTAGACGAGGTATTCAGAGAAGAGCTGAGGAAGCCACTTCGGAGCTGAAACCTGACTGAACAAAGGTGCCAGTCAAGTAGCAGTGGGCACGGGGAGCACTGCAGGCAAAGGGAACAGGAAGTTCAGACTAGACACTGACTAGAGGCTGGCCTCTGGTGAAGACCAGTCTGAATGATGATATTATTTTGCTTGATATGATTATTTTTCTGAGTATTTTGGCAAAGGGGCTGGTAATCTTTAAGTAGGCTGTGATCTATACAAGTCATGGACCTAAGTTGGCTTTTTAGGAAAAGGGTGGACACAGGGGTTTACATCTGTTTCTTGGCAGAGAACCACATACCCTAGGCTCTGCCTGGGCAGTGGCACACTGCATTCGAAACTGGTAAGGACCCAGATATGGCAGGATCAGCAGAAAGCCTCCAGAAGCCCTGGTCACACAGACAGATCTCAGACACCTAGGAAGGGAGCTGCTGGATGATGTCAACATTTGTTTTGGTGCCAGATGAGATTATTCCCAGGATGGTTTTGGTTATCAGAAGGGATAAATTCTAAAGCAACAAAGAAGGAAATAAATTTTTATTTATTTATTTATTTATTTATTTTGTAGAAAAGTATAGACTAAATACACAGCCTAAAATAATTTGGGGAGTAGAAGAAGAGGGAGTGCCATGAACTGAAACAAGGTTCGAGCAGAATAACTTTTTTTTTTTTTTAAGATTTTATTTATTTATTTGACAGAGAGATCACAAGTAGGCAGAGAAACAGACGGGGGGGGCAGGGGGGAGCAGGCTCCCCGCTGAGCAGAAAGCCCGATGTGGGACTCGATCCCAGGACCTTGGGATCATGACCCGAGCTGAAGGCAGAGGCCCAACCCACTGAGCCACCCAGGCGCCCTGGAATAACTTTTAAAACATTAAAAATCACTGCCTAGACCAATGCTTCCCTAACCTAGACACCCTGCACATAGTAATAGGAATTAGAAAGCTATTTGCCGTGTTTCAAAAACGTGAATGGATAATAAGGCTAGACAGGCTATCATTTACTCCGTGCCTTTCAGGTCACTCTTTCATTGGTTTATTCAGTATTGCAGTAAACCCTTAATGAGTTATCCACTTGATGCCAGGTACAATGTGAAGTGTTAGGAAATTTTTTAAATTACTGAAATAAGAATCCTTGCTGTTGAGACATTTTAACCATCTGGAGAGCAAAGAGACAAGTAAATGGATCATTACAGAGCAGTGTAACGTACCCATATAGGTGTTTATGAAGTGTTTTGAGAAGTTCACACAGTGGGACAAATCCTAGGGATAGGGTTTTGGAAAGCTTCCTAGAGGAGATCTTACTAAATCTAAGTTTAAAGGACATATATAAATTAGCCAGATGGGTCCAAGGGAATGAAATTCTTGGCAGAGGAGTGATCATACATTTACCCGTAAGGCTTTGAATTCTCCAGGGTACTTATGCATTGTATCAGAATTATGTTCAGCTTCAAGGAAAATTCTGGTGTAAGTAGCTTAAGCAAATAGAGGTTTATTTGTTTCACATATTAAGTTTGGAAGGAGGTGACTGCTGGCTTTGGTTCAGTGCCTCATGATGTCAGTACTGCCACGTGTCTCTGAGACTCCCTGGGCTTGTTGCCTTATGACTGAAAAGGAGCTGCAGCTTTGGGCATCATATCTGTGCTCAAGCATGGAACAGTGGTCAGAAAAAAGGCCATGTCTATTAATCAGAAAAGTAAACATATCCCCCAGGAGCACCCCACCCAAACCAGAAGACTTATCCTTCGTGTCATGGGCTTGGACCAGGCACGTGCCCCCTGCCCCGCACTGCAGTACGGGTTTTGTGTGTAGATACTTAACCCTTCCACCCTCCAGAGTAGAAACCAGCAAGGGAATGCAAGTGAGCAGTCACTAAACAACCCAACGGTGGTATTGGCCACGCCGTTTCATTGTACCTGCTCCTCATGATAACCTTGTCGGTAGGAAGAGCAGGTGTTACCGGCTTCACTTTACAGAGAAGAAACTGAGATGGTGCCATCACAGGGCAGTACCTTTATGTAGCAATAACAACACAAAAAATTAAAGCTAGTTTTGATTGTGTGCATAGTACAACCCAGACTGTGCTAAGCACTTCACGTTGTTCTCTTCCTTCCTCCCTTGCAGTCCTAGGAGGGAGGCTGTCCTTGTGTGATAGGTGAGCAGTCTGAGGTGTGAGGAGATGTTGCCATAACTCGCATGGGATCGCAAAGCTGGCGTAGCTCAGAGCCGGGACTCCAACCTCAGTTCTCCAAAATGCCAGCCCGGCGCTCTTCTTGCCTCTTCTACCTTTACACTCTCATAACTTCCTCCCTGTAGATCGAGTAAGTGTGCCATCTCATTGTCATGGCCCCAGAGCCCTTGAAGCCAACCCATGCCCCTATTACTCTTGTTAATTTATTTGACCCACTCCTATTTCTTCATTATTGCTTTTATGAACAGAGAATCCAGCAACACATTATTTCAAATGTCTTGCCATTATGAATGCATTTCCTTTCATTATAATAGCACCGACCATAATGAGTACATTTTGTATCTGTGCAGATGTCAGTGGTGTTTTCGATGCTCCATTCTCATTTATGTTGGAAAATGAATACTTAAAGTATTGCCCAGGCTCCCATTACTCCAGAGGAAATGAGGGACACCCTGTGTATATGCATATGTTTTTGCATTCATGCGGCAGATAGAATGTTTTGGTCAGAATGAAATGTGTGCCTGAAATGAGTCTGGCCCTTTCCTGGAAGGACACACTGGAGGTAATTTGCCATGCATGTCAGCAAACCTGTGCAAGCAGGTTTCTTTCTGAATGTGTGTCTGGGCCTGTTGAAGGGGCACAAATTATAGTCCAATTATTTTAGAAAGGGAGGATGGAAAACTTAGCTGATTGAGGGATCCAGGTTCTGGAGTACCCCAAGATCTTCTTGCCTTCATGTGCACAGCCTACAAGGTTGCTCTTGTGCTTGGTGCCAACAGATCACCCCGTCAGCCAGCCACACACTTCCACGGCTTTTTGACATTGAGGGTGAATAGTGAGACAGGAACAGAAGGTGCTCAGTTTGGGGCTAGTTGCATGAACTGATCTTTATGTTGAGAGTCTGTGAGGTAGAGGAATGATTGTAGGCAGAGAATTTGAAATGCCAGCTTGTGGTAGAATGTGCCTCCTTTGTGGAAAGAGGCTGAGGTACGCAGCTATCCAAGAAATGGTTTTCCCTATGTTTGAAACAATATGTGGGCCGTAAGTCTCTAGACCCTGAGCCTGGCTGTCAGGGATACTTGGGGTGTCTATTCCAAACATCATTTCCAAGGCCCAGGATTGCAGTGGTAAAGGGGGACCTGGAAGGTAGTCGGTGAGACCCGTTCTTAGGAATCTTCATTCATAGGTTCTGGGAACTAAAAAGGAGGTAACCTGGTGGTTTACAGAATAGAAGAGGAGTCTAAATATCTATAAAATCCTGCATTTTTATGTCATGTATTCCAGCTAAATCTTTTAAATATCCAGGAGTTGCCCCTTAATAAAAATGGTCTACTCGGTTTAGGACTACTGACTTAGTATACACACAGATATGCACTATGCACAGAGATGAGGGCATCTGGAAATGTTTTTCTTCTAACAAAAAATGTCTAAAATTTGGCTTGGGGAAAACAAAAAATTTTTTTTTTACATCTAAGTGATCTTAAATCTCACCAGCTTCTTATTGCTAAAAAATCTATCAGAATCTAGACTGGAATTTCAGCATTTGTCCTTTTCTGTTTCACAGGGAGTGCTTTCCCCTCCGAGTCTCTGCAGCCTTAATTTTTGCTCAGGGGATCACCTGGCTCCTCTGTCAATACCCAAAAGACAGACTTGAAAGAACCAGTTTTTCCAAATCTACCTAGAAATCTAAGCCAGATAAGACCAATGCAATAACCTTAAAGAACTTATTGTTCTTTGCTTCCTTGATGCCAAAAATCTGCTAACACTTGTCCTATACTAAAAAAGTCTACTATTTACAGGAGATTCTGTAGGACCAAATATACTATTAAAACACTAATGTATCTAGCTCTGGATTGAATTTCCAAGTCCCGTATTCTCCATTATTGCAAACTCAAATGCCAGTAATGCCCGCTGCAGCCTCTGAAAGGAAACAGCAAGAGGCAAACACTTTCCAAGCTCTGCACACCTGGGCAGCCTGTGCCACTGTTCACCATTTGCTCAGGGGCAGTGATGTGAAGCACATTCTACTTTGCCTAGGGCAGGGTGAATCTCTGGAAGGCGTGCAGAAACGAGGGTACAGCTAGAAGCCGCGTCCTGCAGCGGCAGCATCAGGTTTCCATGGACAGATCACAGAAGAAGGTGCAGTTTACCACCAGAGTCATTTTGAATCAGAAATGGAGGAGATCGAAACCCAAGAACCTCTGGGTCTCCACCTCACCATTAGGGTTAGAGTGAGGAGCTGGGGTGAGAACACGGTATCCGCCCGGTGCCCCTTCCAGCCGCTGCTACCTGCGCAGTTCAGCTGGCTGGCCAGCCTGGGAGCCATCTGCACTGCTCTCCCAAGGAGCTCCCAGCTGAAGAGAGCTCCTCCAGCCAGTGTGCCTTCAGGGGACTGTAGAACCAAAGGCAAAGCCATTTGCATTAATTCATCCAAACAGGTCTTTTGCCTTCTAAAACATTCAATGTTCCCACCATATGTATATATAAGTTTCTTGTCTCCAAATAGCTGTGCTTATAGTCTCCTCTGAGATGGCTGAGCAGCAAGGGAGAGGACCAGGCCCAGGGAGAATATGGCTCGCTCTTTCCTGAATCAAGTTGTGCTTCCACGGCCATTCTTTAGTTATTGGTGTCCTGAGCCATGAAATAGATGCAAAAGTCTTTATATTTTTCCTCAACAAGAAATGGCACCAACTGAATGAGAACGAGTTGATGCCATATCTGTGTATCTTCTGAAACCGCTTATCTGAAACCAAGCAGAAATTACTCCAATAGCTATCATTTATGTTGACTTGTGCCAGGTATAGCATTAAGGACTTTAATAAGTTACCTTATTTAGTGTTCACAACTGCTCTCTGACATAGGGTTTATTGGACCCATTTTATATGAGGATTTAAAACAGGAAAGTGACATTCCCAGCATGACAGTATCTACTTGTTTCAGAACCCAGCCCTTCCCTTTCACGTAGTCATTGACAACTAGAAGACTGAAGAAGGAATCCCTTGAAGAGACTCCACTAGCCCACTTAACGTAGCTGAGTTCCCTCTTCCTTTCATCAAGTGCACAGGACAGGCCATGGTGCTGTCCACACTAGCCACGCTAGTGCCTGATGTACCGGGGGGTTAAGAGCTGCCAATGGGCAGCTCAGCACCATGCACACCCAGCCAGGTGCCCAGCCTAGCCCAGTGCTGTCTTTGGTGGCAAGAACAGTGGCTTTGCTGTGGGACAAACCTGGGCTCCAGACACGATCGGGGCACTGACCTCTCTGAGCCTCAGTTTCCACATCTGTAAAACAGGGAGTCATAATGCCTTCTTCACAGAGATGTGGTCCACGTGGGATGAGAGATTATATATAACTACCTAATATAATGCAGAGCTCACTAGATAATTTTTTAAAAAATACATAGTTGTTTAAAATGTCATTTTATGGTGTGTTAACAAAAGGTTTCCCAGGCACCCCGAAGTGTTTTGGCCTCAGCAGGAGCAGGGTTGAAAGATACAGTGTTCTACAGTTTTCCCAAAGTCAGGTTCATTCTTTAGAACCAGTTCTGCTTTTTATGGCCTGTTTTTCCCTCCAAGGTACGAGGTGGGCTGATGCCTTCCCTTCTGCCCTCCCTATCCTATAGCTCTTCCCCAAGAATTCTCTCACCTCCCTTTTGTGATTTCCTTAAGTGCTTTGAATGGCTGCTTGACACTAGAAAGATATTCCCAGCAGGCACTCAATTTGTAATTGCCCCTTGTTGCTAGATGTGAACTTGTGGCTGACCTCTGGGAAAGCAGTGGGGACTGGAGGAGGGAGCCAGGCTCTGCTCCAGCAAAGCAAGGCGATGGGTCCCTGAGCAGCTGGCAGGCAGCCGGAGGAGTGGCTCCAAACATTTCCCTCACACCTCTTGCCACCTCTGTCCTGCGTGTCTAGAAGTGCGGTCGGCGGAGGATGATGGTATGGGTAAACTCCCACATTCTTAGCGCCAACCAGAAACCAAAAGAGACACACAGATAATGAGCACAGGGTGCTCGAAGTTCGTTTCAGCAGAGTGTGTGTGTTACCACCGTGAGGAGGGGTGTGGCCTCCTTGGGATCATGCGTGTATACCAGAGCCAGCCAGCCGTCATTGCGCAGCCTCCCACTTTTTTTTTTCTTTAACCTTCTATATAGGACTGTCTTCACCAAGGGGAAGGTGATTGAGGTACAAGAAATGGAGGCAAATGCGAATCCCTTCTGTCTACATTTCACAAATAGACACACAGCTGCTGAGCAGGGTTGTAAGTGTTTAGTCACAAGACACGCCCTTGAGCAACAGCTCTCGGTCTGGAGGAGGAAAAGCCAAGTGCAGCACAGGGTTAATCCCACCCCCAGAGACTCGTGGAGGAGCCAGTAACCAGGGAAATGGGTTTCCCGTCCAGTGCTTCGTGCCTCATCATGTGCGACTGACTCTCTTGGACCTTACGGGCTATACCCTAAAGCCAGGACTTCAGAGAGAGGCTTCCGTACACACCGCAGTTCCCAGGCTCCCTCCTGATCTCTCAGTCCCGCTCCCCTTGCACTTCACTCCTGGCCTGCCTGGACCTTCCCCAGTTTGAACTTCATGATGAATTGGCCTGTTCATGGACATGGCTCACTGCTTAAGGCTGCCACTCTGCCCCTCGCGCTAGCTCGGAATCCTGACGTGCCCCCACAGTTGTTCGTGTGGATTTCCCTAATGAGGCCACTTCTAGCTCACTGGGCTCCCCGGGCCTCCGGATTCTCCATTCGTCCCGCACCCCCGGGAGCAGTAGCTCCCCGTGGCCCTACAAGCAACGCCAGGCTCTGTAAGCCTGAGAGGTGAACGCGGAATAGTCTCTGGAGGCCGGAGGGGTCGGCTCAGCCTCCGTGGAGGACGTACATTCGAAGGCCGGTTCTGGTCTGGGGAGGGCTAGGAGATGGCTGTTCCAGGCGGGGCACGAGAGGTCTTTGTTATGACTTGTTAACAGCTGTTAGAGCCGGCAGTGTGAAGGAGGAGTTTAGAACTGGAGCTGCCACCGAGATTTAAGGATTATCTGTGGATTTCAATGCCATTACTGTTCTGTACTAGAGGGGAGGGGAGGGGGAGTTGGAATGAAAGAGAAAATAAAGCCTCTAGTACAGAGTTCTGTCAGATTCCTGGAGTCCTGCACTCCTCCTCCAGGCAGCTTTTACCTTCCTCTGGTGAGCCTGACTTGAGAGTTGGCTGTTAACCCCCCGCACGGGTGCCCATTAGAGCCATGTTGTGATGGTTCGTTCTAGTTGAGATGAATAAGGGCTAGGTGGGCGATCATCTTTCCTTTTACAGAGAGACCAGTCATTCCAGCCTTGGTTGCTAGGCCCCGACAGTTACTCTAACCCCATTTCTAAAGCCTGGTCTTCCCATCCTCTCCAGTGGGCAAGAAGAGCCGTAGGATTAGCCACTAGAGTCCTTCATCCCAGTGGGACTCCAGGCACCGTCAGCAGTCAGACTGACATCATGCGAGCAACAACACAATGGCAAGTATGTGAGATAAAGGATGTGTTAACCTTATTGCGGCAGACATTTTAAAACATACATGTGCCAGATTATGAGAGCGTGTACCTTAGACTGGCACAGTGTTCCATGCCAGTTAGGCCTCAGTAAAGCTGGGGGGGAGTGAGACTCCAGAGATCGGAGAAGCAGTTTGGGAAGGAGAAGAGCCTTCAATTTCCAGCTGAGCATAAAGCAAACAGTTCCATAGGCTTTGCTGAAACTCCCATCTACAGAATTGTCCTCTTTTTTAAACTTCTTTTTTTCTTTCTTGCGTGTATTTCAGTCAGGGGCCCTAAAAATAGTTCTTAGAGAGGAGTGACTTTATTGTCTCACAGCAAATGTTTTTTAATTTAAAAACAACCCCTGAAAGAATTCTCTCATCTTTTCCCCCAAAGTGGTTAGCTGGAATGTTTATTTTGCTGTCATTCCCTCCCTCTACCCCTCGGCGCCAGGCTGAGTGAAGACTGCAGTGGAACGTTTTAAGTAAGAGTGGGTGAGTGGGTGGGGAAAGCAAAAGATCTGTACGCTTCTCGTTAGTTTCTCATGCGGGCGTAGAAGAGCCGTCTGATATGTGTACTATCCTGTATGCGATGGAGTTCTGATTGGGACTCAGAAGCAAGAGCCGGAGCCATCCTCTAATCCAGGAAGGAGGAAGGGAACAGAGCAAGACGGAGTGGAGGTCTGATGTGTCAGGCACTGTCTTACACACCGTTTCCCGAGAGAAACAGTCACTTTCAGAACATTTGCCATGTGCCATATGCTTTTACTTTCATAAAGGACCTGGAATCATCGACCCCGTTTGACAGATGAGGAAACTGAGGCTCAGCAGAGTAAGTTTTGCCCAAGGGGACTCACTTAATAAGTGGAAGGACTGGGTTCAAACCTTGGTTTCTCTGTCCCCTTCCTGCTCCTCACCGTCTGAAAGCCAGAGTGGAAAGTCTGACAGCAGAAAGCCATCTAGATTGTAGACAGGTGCCTCTCAACTCCGCAGCTTTGGAGGGTGACTGGACCTTATTCGATGCTCAGGGGAACATTCCCTGGTGCCCGTCAGGGTATTTGGATTATCTTGCTCTGGCTACGCCCTCACTTCGGGCCAGTGGAGAGCAATTGCTTTTCAGGTATTATGAATAAATGTTATGACATCTGATTTATGTTGAGAAGTGAGCCACAGTCAAGTTCTCCTGCAGATGGATGGGACAGGTCTGAAGTGGCAGGATGATGTCATTTGAGTGTCACAGCTGAGCTGGCTTCAGAAAAAACCAGGAGGAAGGCAGAATGTGTCTTTAATGATCTTTATGTGCTTCCTTCAGCACCCTCTGCTTAGACCCTAATCCTGGCCCTTTAAAGGTGATCATTTCTCCTTCCCTAGCAAAACTTAACCATCTACCTTGTCCCCCATCAGCTTCTAAGAGAACCACTGGCTCACCCAGAAACTCATCTGTTCTGACGTGGCATATGGTGGCCCCCCGACCTACTCTCCTCTTATAGTCGCTACTGATTTTTCACTTGGGGGCTCAGCCAGAAGTCAGTACCTCAGAACTGATAAGTTCCTCAGGTTTCGTGGCTTATGGGGAGATTTTGTGAACACGACCAAGACTGCAGCTGCCTTCTACCTGTGTCAGGTGTGCCAGTTCCTAGGGCAGCCCTTTGATTCAGAGCGGTGGGCTTTGTTCAGTCTTGACATTGGGTGATGGTATGTGAAGGGTGGAGAGCTTCGGTGTTCCTTCCTCTTTTGTCTCTCTGTTTCGGGCTCTCTCCTGTTTGGCGTGTTCATGTATTTTGGGTCATCTTCTGGCCAGGCCAGCGCCTGTCTCTCATCTGACAGAATTGATGTGGAATCCGGGGACAGCATCTGGTAAGATTGGCTGACTGTAAATTGGATGTGATGTTCATCTCCTTGGCTGTCTGTGTCGATAGGGGCAGATTCCTACAGTCCAGACCTGTTGGCTATATCGTGAGCTTTTGGAATAGTGGGGTGGAGATAGCTTTCTTACCTTCTCCATTTCCTGGGGGGACTCCTAGCAAGAGTGTTTACTGCAAGGGCAGGGATAGGACAGAGTAAATAAATAGGGAACCAGGCCTCCATCCGAATGGTTCCCTTTTATAAACTTCTTCTTCGTAGTTACACTTATCTCAGAGAAGGTGAGCTGGCAGACACTCCTGAGTTATTAATTAGGCCCAAGAAACCTCCTTGTAGTTCACTATCTCCCTAGTTCCAAGCCTTCTCACTGTCCCTAGCATAGGCCTTAGACTCTTGGACAAGTGAGTCTGACTTTGGCAAAGAAGGAGTCCTCGGCTGTGCTGGGGAGTGTGTCCACTCCCTCCGGACCCCAGCATCGAACACTGGCACCTCGGCTACCCTTCCAAGCTGAGTGTCAGACTTGCACTGAAGATCCGGATCACACTGGAGCAACCTGATGCCTGCCTGGCCCCCGAGCAGGCTTTATAGTGAGCTGCCGCTAATTGTTTGTTTTTTCTTGCTTCTCTGAAATAGCCGTTTTTGCTGCCTTGGGGAGTGTCACACAGAACCCAGGCTGGATATTTTAAGCACAGCCCTGGTTCACAGTTTGGCATGCTGGTGGTGTGGTAGACGCCATATGGAGCCCTGACACCCTTCTCTCCCGCTCTTTCCCATCCACATGCCTCCCATCTTCTTAGGAGACACTGAGACATGACCCATGGAGTGAAGTACTAGGAGTTGCCGGTGAGAAACGCTTTCTCCCAGGGTACCCTCTCACACACTCTCTCTAGCCGCCACGAATGTCTCACGGCTCCTGAACGCACTGAGCCGGCACACACCTTCAGGACTCTGTTCAGGCTGTTCCTTCCACCTGGCATGCCCTCCCTCTGGCCCCACAGGCTTCCTGGAAAATTCCAACCCATCTGTCCACATCGAATGGCAGTCTTTGCTGACTCCACAGGTGGAATTTATCATCTCTTCCTCTTCCCACAGAACATTGGCTGCTTTCTTTGCTAGAGCTTGAGCTCCAGCTGAGTCCCCTCTGTGTTCCCCTCCTTGGCATGTCATACAGGCTCAGCCATCGTGAGGCGAAATGGAAGCAGTCGGCTTTGGGATGGGAGCAATCTAGAAACAGTTGAATCTGGTTGAATGCCCGTTACTTGGTAGTAAGGCAGCTAAACACGTGAGCTCATTGGGTACTCCTGTCCACTCTAGGGGGTACATCCTGGTATTTCCCCTGCCTCAGTTGCCGTCCAACACCCATGAGCCCATCATTCTCTGTCCCAGCATCCTGCTTGACCTTTTCCACAGTACTTCCCTCTATGTGAAGTTACCTGTTTCCTCGTTTAGTAGATGTCTCTCTCACTAGAAATGAAGCTCCATGAGAACAGGGACCATGTCGGTCTTACTCACTGCAGTGACGCCGACAGCGCGTATGGCACCTCATATACTGTGGGTGCTCAGTAAACATTTGTTCCCTGAAACTGTGAATGAATGAATGATACCCCATGTCACAGACAAGCAGATTGAAGCTTACAGAGGTTTAACAGCTGTGCCAAAGTCAACCCAGCTCAGAAGGGCCTAGATGGGAATCCTGGTGTTACTCCAGTGTGGACAATCCTAACATTCTGTTACCTCCTTTAGGCATTTACCAGGAAGACGGATCTTAGTGCTCCTAGGAGAAAAGTCTGCTTTTCTCCTGGTCATAGTTACTGCCTTGAGGGCCAGTCTTCCCCATCTTGCTCTTTACCTGCTAAATCCTTTCTCGTAGGCCAGTGGAGGTTGTGTGAGATCCCATGTGGCAGGCACCAGAATGCCTCCTAAGTGCCAGGCGTGGTGGGATATGATGGTGAGTGAGAAACAGGGTCAGCGTCCCAGGAGCTCAGGCGGTAAAGACATTTAGAGTATTACCACACGAAGGGGTGCTGAATCCCTGAACCCCGGGAGGCTGCAGGGACAAAGCAGGGATCTGGCTGACCACCTTCATTGCCAGTTCTCTGCAGGCAGACAAGGGGGCATCATCCCAACTGAGCTCACATTTTATCTTCTAGTGAGGGGTTGGGGGTGGGACTCTGCTGAAGCCTGTAAAGACTTACTGTGCATCCTGAGTAAAAGTGTGAGAGGTGGGTGCCTCTCACGTCAGGACAGATAGGGTTGAAACTGAAACCGGTGTCTGACCCAGAGACCTTCTGTCCTGAGCCCAGGGGGCAGTGTCTTGGTGGCAGGCCCTTTTGCAGGGCTGTGTAACAGAGCCCACAAACACCAAATTAAGAATCTGAGGGAAACTGCTACCTTGCAGCCAGGTGGCTACAGGAGTGACACAGGCAGATCACAGTTGTCAACGTGGAAGACATCTGGCTATACTTTTTTTTTTTTTAAAGATACTTTTGGGATGCCTTACAGCAGGGAGGAAGTCTGCTGGTAATTGGTGTCCAAACTGGAGTCTGAGTCTGCCGAGGCCTTGGAAGATCTTTAGCGATCCTCAGAGGTCCTGCCTCTGCTGCTGGCAGTGAGGAGTGCAGCCAGGCTGACGGGAGAAGCTCGAGGCCCCCCGCCCCCACCTGGGGGGAAGAACACAGGCCAGGCCTTGGGTGTCCTTCTAGCCCTGCCTCGCTGTGGGACTTTGGGATGTCACTTCATTTCTGTGCTCCTCGGGGTTTTTTTATCTGTAAAAGGGAGTGTACATTCTGTTAGGGTTATTATTATGAAAACTGAATGTGAAAATGTTGGTAAGGTGACGAGTTCAGAGCCTAGCTAATAATAATGATGGCACCCATTTAGTGAGTCCTTCCATGTATCACTGTCCATTTTATACACATGGAGACCTTTGTTTAAAGAGGCAGCCATCAAAAACTAATGATGTACTATATGTTGGCTAATTGAACATAATAAATAAGTAAAGGCACTCTACCCAAGGTCGTATGCTAATGCGCTGGCCTGGGGTCTTGAAGCCATGTCTCTGAGTCTCACTTGTGCACTTGTCCTACTGTCACCGCCATTAGGACAGCTAACCCTGCTCTCCCACTTATGCACCCATGCCTCAGCTGGCGTTTCTCCTGAGGGGAGGGAGGGGAACAGTGATAAGCACCCTTTATTTCCATCTTGGCTGGGTGTCTCCCTCCCTCCATGGACCACTAGTGTGAAGCCCAGATGGTTAAAGTCTTAGAACCCAAGCCTGCCTAGAGCACAGCTCACAGCTGGATTGTGGAGGGCTGGAAGTTGCCAGACATGCAGCTGTTTTATGAGGAAGCCAGATGAGAACATTTCCTCCAGCAGATGAATTGGTTCTTCATATTTCCTTGCCTGGGAAGGGCTGGACCTGAGTTTGCTTCTGCTTTGCCCTCCGTGACACAGCGTTCCTTGGACACACCCAGCCTTTACCAGTAAGGCTTAGTCATTTGTAAGAGTAATGCTGTTTATGATACAGCATTTTCATCCACCCCTGGTACCCCCCCCCCACCCCGCCTTGTGGTTATATGTGCCCAGTGATTGCAGTGACAGTCAGAAAAGAGAGTCTGAGCTCACCTCTAGAAGTACGGCTGTCCATGAGCTGCCTGGGCAGTATCTCCAAGACCAGCAAGCTGCCCACAGTTAGCTTGGGAAGGCTTGGAAGGTTTCTAGAACAATGATATCTTAAGGAGTCATTTTGATAGTCACTTAAGTCATTCATTCAAAATAGATTTGGGGAGGCTTCACTGGTGCCAGGCATATTACCCGGTACTGGTGATGGAGCCGGGGACAAAATACTTAAGGACCCTTAGCATCTCAGAATAACTTTAGACAGTGACAAGCACCATGAAGACAGCACAGCAGCCTGACCCCATAGTGTGGGGCTGGGGCGGCTGCTCCAGACGGCTTGGGCAGGGGATGCCTCGGAGAAGGTGACATTGAAGCTGACACCTGAATGTTAAGGAGCCAGCCAGTCATTCCAAGCCAGGAGGGGAGGGGCTTCTGGAGCAGAACAACAAATGCCAAAGCCTTCATGCAGGAACAGGCTCTGCTTATTTAAGAAGCAGAAAGAAAGCCAGTGCATCCGGCAGGTGGCCTGAAATAGGTTAGAGAGGTAGGCAGAGGCCAAATCCTGTAGGGATTTGAGGGCCATGGGCTTTCTTCTAAGGCTATAGGAAGCCATTAAAGGATTTTTAAGTGGGACAGTGGCATAATCGGTTGCACATTTAGGAAGTATTACTCTGAATGCAGCTTGAAAATGAAACTGTAGGGAAGGTACAGGTAGAAGTAGGAAGACCAGTCAGAAGGCAGTGGCAGTCGTTCCAGCAAGAGGTGGTGGTGGCCATGGAGAATCGGAGGGGGCAGGTGGGGAACAGAACTTGCTATGGACCCTATGGGATAGGGAGATGGTGCTTCTAACGTTTAGAGCACAATTGTCAGCGCACAGAAAGTACTGAATAAGCTGTAGGTGTTTATTGCCATTATGAACAAATAGCCTGTTACCAAACACCAAGGGAACCGGCTCAGGAACGAATCTTGAGCCCATTCACATAACAGCATGATGCCTACAGCACCTGTGTGACATCAGTGTTAGCTCTTCTCTGCTGTTAAGAAATGGCTTTCCAGGGGTACCTTGGTGCCTTAGTGGGTTATAGCCTCTGCCTTCGGCTCGTGTCATGATCTCAGGGTCCTGGGATCAAGCCCTGCATTGGGTTCTCTGCTCAGCAGGGAGCCTGCTTCCCCCTCTCTCTCTGCCTGCCTCTCTGCCTACTTGTGATCTCTCTCTGTCAAATGGATGGATAAAATCTTTAAAAAAAAATGAAAGAAAGAAAAAAGAAATGGCATTCTTCAAGAAAATGGGGCTTGCAAGTTTAATGATGCATTCAGGAGCAGAGGTGTTGACTTTCAGTTAATCCTATTGCCATCAACTCACTCTATGAGTTTTAGCCCCTCTTAGGCTTGATTTCTTCCTATAGCTATAAAATGTATGAAGCACTTTCTCATGCCACGTACCATGCCAAGCTCTCTCTATATATAGATATATATGCCAGGCACTCTGTATACGCTCATCCCTACTTAGTCTTTCCTGCAGCTCTTCCAAGTAGGCACTAAATTGTCCTTATTTCCAGGTAGGAGCACTGAGCTCACAATCCCACAGCTAGTAAATGGCAAAGTTGTGGCTCAAGCCTAGGTGCTTCTAACTCTTAAATCCACATTTATAACCCTCTG
The DNA here is from genome assembly GCF_963455335.1 of Martes martes. NCBI lineage: Eukaryota > Metazoa > Chordata > Mammalia > Carnivora > Mustelidae > Martes > Martes martes. The sequence continues at coordinate 28,315,364 of NC_137898.1, read as the reverse complement.
CGATATAAGATAGTCACAGGAGATCTTGAGAGTTGGTTTGCTTCCAGTTTCCAACTTCCGGACCTCAACTCAAGGTCACTATGGGACTCAAAACTACTGAGAACTAATCTGGAATACATTAAAAAAAAAAAAAAAAAAGGTCTACTATTCATATAGAGATTAGAGATTAGTGTCAAGTGTGTATTTATTTATCGATCCTTTCTCCCTCTCCCTTTGGTAACCTGTAAGATACAGCAGCTGAGGCAACAGGAAATTTGAAGTCTAGCATTTTATTAAATCTTATGTTTATGATTTCTGTGGAAGGAGACTGCTTGAGAAAGATTGGATTTCCATTATTCACTTGTCAAGAAAAAATGAGAAAACTGGGTGGTGGGGGGAGGGGTTTCCTGAAGATGTAGGGAGCAGGGAAGGTAAGCCCTTGGGCTATATTCTGCTTTTCAGTTCCTCCACCCCCTGGAGTGCCTGGGCACTAACAGGGGTTTAGGAAAGGTTCCTTAACAGCCCTCACAGGAGGTTGTCAGTTAGGTGAAATCCCACTATGCTGGAGGAGGGAAGGGAGGTTGAGGAAGGCCCACAGAAAGAGAAATGTCCCCATGGCATCTTCCTCTTGAAGTTCAGTGGAACCCAAATAATAACATGGAAGTTATTTCAGAGAGGAGACACACACAAACGCACCCACCTCCCATCCCTACAGACACTTTGCAACTGCTTAGTGTCAGCAAGGGTGTGGGGAAATGGGGCACTCTCACAACTGTATATCAGTATAAGGTGATTTCTCAAGGGCAATTTAACAATGATATATCAAATACCTTCAAAAGTACATCTCCTTTGCTTGTTGGAGAAATATCTGATTCTAGGACTGGGGAAGGAAATCTACACGATATTAGCATGCCAGAAAGTAAGGAAGTACTTAAAACAAATCCCCACGCAAACCCCACGCCGTTGAGGGTATGTCTGGGACCATAGGAGCTGATGAAAAGAGCTCCCAAAGGCCAAAGCTGAACAATTTCAGCAACAATAAATAGAGTAGTATTGGGTTATGACCCAAAGTGTAAAAATAAACATCCATGAGTCCATAGTGATACAAGTAAACTATTGGATAAATAAAGGAGAAGAGACTGATCTCCTGTTTAGAAGAATTTACAGTAATGTATGTCAGTATTCTGCCCTCCATGATGGGGAGAACAGCTCCTCACTCCGTAGGTATGGTTTGCTCAGAGTGACTGCCTTCCAAAACCTACAGTATGGGAAGCAGGGGAGGAGTAACCTTCCAGTGAGAAATGTTAACAAGCACAGCCTGGGCCAGGCGATCAAGGTCAGCATCCACGGTGTTAAGTCAGACGGATGGTGTCCTGGCTATGACGTGATGAGAATGGCAGGGTCCCTCTGTGGTTCCCTCTCGAAAAGCCTGTAACTACGGCCTAATCAGGACAAAAACATCAGATAAATCCCATCCAAGGGGCACTCTACAAAATCCTTGCCCAGTACTCCTCAGAGCTGTCAGGGTAATCAGAAATAAGGAATCTGAGACACTGTCACAGCCAAGAAGAGACCAAGGAGACATGATGTTTAAATGTAGTGTGGTTCTTGGGTAGAATCTGGACTGGCATGAGAGTATCAGGGGAAGACCAAGGAAATCTGAATAAAATACAGACCTCAGTTAATGCTAGTGTACCAATACTGGCTCATCGTTAACAAATGTACTTTACTAATGTAAGATGTTAATAGTAGAGGAAACTACGTGTTAGAACCCTCAGTGCTACCTTTGTAATTTTTCTGTAGATCTAAAGTTACTGTTAAAAAATTAAGTTTATTGGGAGAGAAGGGGTGGTTGGGTGATGGGCATTGGGGAGGGTATATGCTATGCTGAGTGCTGTGAATTGTGTAAGACTGATGATTCACAGACCCGTACCCCTGAAACAAATAATACATTGTGTGTTAATAAAATAAATAAATAAATGTTATGACCCAGGCATTTCCCTTCCCACTCCCTTTGGAAATAGTTAAGGATGAAGCTAAAGATTCATCCACATGGGTATGTGTCACGGAGGTGTGGGTAATAAATGAAAAGCTAGAAATAATTTAAATGTCCAGTAGTGGGTATGGTAAGTCCATACCATTCAATCAAGAATCACAATCTTATAGAAATGTATTTCTTGATAAGGAAAGGTATTTATGATTGCTAGTTGAGTGGAAAAAGCAGATTCTGAAAGAGCCTGTAAAATACATATTTTTATATATGCATGAGGAGGTATAGATAAATATATTTCAGTGTGTTAATGGTAATTATCACTGATGCATAATGCTATGGATTTTTCTTTTCATGGAAGCAGTACTTGCTTGTTACAGAAAGTACAGATCAGCAAAAAATAAAATGTTACTTTCTGAATTTAAAAAAAAAAAAAAAAGCTGGAAATGATTCCATTATAAATCCAGCAGCAGTAACAGGAAACTCAATCCTAAAGAAGGCAGTTCTGAGAGCTAGCAAGCCTGCCTGTTACTTCCGTTCAAGTGTCTCCCTGCAGACGTGCACTGCCTCAACAGACCCTCGTGCGCCCTTCCATTTTCCATAGAAACAGGCCACCACCCACTTAGCCCTTGTGGGGTGCAAGAAGAGTGACCACCTGTAAAAACAGTGAACAGGTTGCAAGTGCATGGAGATCAGGCTTGGCAGTGTGGTCCAGTGTGGACCTGAGGCCATACTGGAGCCCCACGCCTCCCTCACAGGTGCCTAAATGGGTCGGGAAGCTGGAGAGCTGAGAGACAAACCCAGGGTCTGTTGCCTTTTCTTTCTGTAGTAATCTGGTCATTACCTAGCATTGTTTTGTCTTTAAAAGAATTTGCATGTACCTTCCATCTCATTTTGTCAACCCTTGGAGGTAGGTATCACTATCCCATTTTTCAGGTGAAAAAATTGAGCCTTGGAGGACTTAATGGCTGTCACCCGTGGACTGGGTAACCGGGGGTCAAAAGATACAGGCCCATGTCATACTCTTCTGATTGAGTTGGAGAGGAACAGGGAGAGGGACCCACAACAAAAGCACGAGAGCCAGCGAATTATCTCAGCAAGTATGTAAGTCAGAAAAGGAGCTGATCAGCTTTTGTCTGGTTTGGAATTTTCTAAATTTTACTGGTAATGCAACACATCCTGATTTCCCTGAGTCACCAGCAAAAGCCAGGACTAAAATTTTAAAGTCCTCTCGTGTTTTTCTCTGTTAACCGAGGATAAATGGAGGGCATTTCACCTTATTTTATATTTAGACCTCACTTAGTTCCCTAGGCAGCAACTCTAGGTGAGTTCTTATTCCTTCCAGCACCATGACCCCCCTCACTGGCAGCCTGGGCTGCTGGGACAGGTTGGGGGGAGGACACAGAAGTGGCAGCTGTGCTCTGTCTGGTGGAGGAGTATCTCTGGGTTGGGGCGTGTGGTCCAGCCCCGAAGGCAGACTGACCACATGCCTCCCAGCACTGGGTGGCCACAGCGTCGGATGGTGAATGGACACTGCCCATGAGCTCCTTGACAAGCTCCGCATGGCTTCATTCTTGGAGAATACTCCATCTATCTTTTCGAATCTAACCTTCCTCCCTTGTTGATACCTCTTAATTTCTCCATCCTCTTGAGTTGAATAATCCTTTTACAGCAATAATGAATTAATAAATAGCCAAAGACTCAGTGGATAGGAGTAATGCCAAATCAAATTAAGTTGTATTATATTCTCAGGAAAAGAAACTATTAAACTTGCGAGGTTGTAGCGCCTTCCACCTCGTTTATGAACGTCCTCTCATAAGCTGCCATCTCTGGGGAAGACGTGGAAAGGCTGAGCTGCCTCTCTGTGCGGACGGGCTGAAAAACTGCCAGGCAGGGAAACACGCCTCCATCGCAGCCACTTTATCAGCAGGTGTTCGGGGGCTGGATGGGGTGGGGGAGGAGGGGGCGCGGCGTACCCCTGACAGCGCCCGCAAGAGTCCTCATCCCACAGGACAGTGGGCCACATGTGTGACACAGTGTGCCAGCTGGCTGGGGCTCCCTAGTCCCACCCCGCCCCCCTCCCCCTGCAGCTGCCCCAGCCCTAGCCCCAGTCAGGAGTCAGGAGCTCTCAGCTCCTCAGCTTAACTTTAGGTTCTTATACCCCCTAAAATTTAGAAAAAGTTATGTGTCTCCTTGTCCATTTTAAAGTTAAGTCCTAAAATTATATATCAAGTTTAGATGGTTGAAAAGGGTGTGATATCTGATATGTTACGTGGTATGAGCTTTACATAACATTTTTGGCAAAGCTTTGGCACCGCTTATTAAATGTACAGGCAAGATTTATTGCATAATCTAATTGCAAAGGTTTTTATGGTCAAACCATCCAGCCAAATCAGTCTTGCTTTCTGTCAGACCCAAGTCTGATTTCATTATTTCAAATCAAGTAAATGTATTACTACATACCTCATGACAACCATCTGACTTCTGAATGTGAATTCTTGGGTCTGTGGACAGACGGGAGCACACAACCATGCCAAGAGTTTATTGACTGGGCAAAATAAATATTTCTTGCCCTGCTCTCATACGACTCCTCTTAGAAGGATTTTAAAATTGTCCCCTGGTAAGGTTCAGGAGGGGAAGAGGTGTGTATTTCTTTTCTGAAGTGCAGTACAGTGATTGTGAGAGTGGGAGAATGGGAGTGGCTGCAGAGAGAACGTGTAGATGACAGGCCATGTTCTTGGAAAGGTCATTTTTAAGAAGGAGTGTATATGGAAGTTAAGGATCTGGACGTGTATTTCCTTAAGATTACACATGCCCAGATACCCGCCAAGGAAACTGCGACTCAGAGAGGTTGAGTAACTCACCCAAGACTCCAGAGCTCATTAGTGCCAGAGCAGAGATTTGAACCTATTTCAGTCTTGGTGACCTCAGAGCCATTAGATAATACTGCCTCTCTCGTCGGTAAATACCTACTACAGAGTGGGCTATCCTTTCTTTTCTTTTTCTTAAGATTATATTTATTTATTTAATTGACAGAGAGACAGTGAGAGAGGGAGCACAAGCAAGGGGGTTGGGAGCGGGAGAAGCAGGTTCCCTGCTGAGCAGGAAGCCCATCGTGGGGCTTAATCCCAGAACCCTGGGGTCATGAGCTGAGCCAAAGGCAGACGCTTAGCGACTGAGCCACCCAGGTGCCCCCCCCCTTTTAGTGAAGTTTGTAATTTTAATTCCGGTATAGTTAACATGAATGGGCTGTCTTTCTAACACCATTAGTTCATTCTCAAAACAGCAACAGTGACCTCAACAACACTACAGTGGAAAGAATTTCAGTAACATCTGAGTACTGATCCAATTATAAATCTAAATGTGGCTGGTAGATATGTCAGAGAAGGATGGTAAGTGGCTGAGGTAGAAGGCTTTTACTTCCCTTGGACAAAGTAAAGACTTTTATAGACTATTTGAGATAAAATCTTATGAACACAGACCAGCTTATATACAAAGTGAAGAAGCATTCAGGAGATGCTATCTCATACTAATTACATTGTGTAACCCTCCAGGAGAGACCACACACAGGGTGACCAAAGTTCTGTGTTAATCCATTCATTTAAGATCCTTTTTCTTCTTCATTATTGTGAAGAACAGTTTGCTAGTTAATTAGGAAAATGAATGTGCTGTATTTGAAGATGCTAATTGTGGGGGGGAATTCTCTCCCCACCATTTCTCTTTCCTCTTCCCTCTCCTTTCCTCTCTCCCTGCTCCTCCACCTCTCTCCCCCATCCCCTACTAGGCTGTAAAGTCTATGATGGCAACTGCTGTGTCCATCATTCATTGTTGTGCCTAGCATCATGCGTAACACATAGTAGACAGTCAATAAATGTTTAGCAAATGAAAGAATCAGTGATATGCCAGAATCCCAAGATCTCATGCTTTTGAACCATGAGATGAACTGTATCAGACCCAAGAACAGATCTCTTTGAGGGTCATGAGAAAAGATTTTATCAATCAGGGCTCCTGATCTTTTCCCCAAGCCAACACACAAGTCTTAAGAGTAGAGAACCTGGCAACTAGGAAAGCACTTAATTTATTCTCAACTTTATTATACTCAGTTTGGGGGGAAGGGCTGTTGACCTTTTTGTGAATATGATGAAAATTACGGCCTTTCTCAAACAAAGGAACACAGAGACAAAATTTTATGTACAATTTAAGTAGGTTCATGAACCCTTTAAAGTATGCATCTCAAGAATGCTGAGAAGTGAACCACAGCTTAAGGAAAGGGCACAGCCATCATGCTGGACCTCTCGTACTTGCAGGAAAATTGACACAAGAACAATAAGAGCTCGCTTTGGGTATAATACCAAAGGGGAGAACATGGCGCCAGTTCCAACTGTGCCTTGATTCTAGTGAGACACTTTCATAAAAGGCCCTTTGTTCCCTTTGGGACAGATGCCACCAAACACTGCTTTTTTAAATGACAGTCCACTGTCCAGCCCTTCCCAGCATGCACCCTTCATCCTGGGTTGGACAACAGGCAGGAAGAGGGAATGGAAATAGGGCAGAGTTTTGGATGGTGAAGGTTGCTGAGTTGGTTCTTTTGGCTGCTGGAGTAAACTTACATTCATTTCAGCCTCTGTGTCTTGAAATGTTTTCGCCCGTAGTGGAAGTACTACAAGTCTGTTGCCTAGGATATGTTCCCTTAAAGTCTCTCCCAAATGGATGCAAAAAAACAGATTTTATATAGACATAGATAATCCCTTGTGAGATAAAAAATTTCTAGGTCATCGTTGGGAGCCGATATACCCCAGGCCTTCCCTCTTCTCCAGCTCCTGTCTGTCCCAGAGGAAGGAGACTTTTCCTCTCTTCCAAACACCCCCACTTGATTACTTAAGACTTTATCCAGCCAGAACTCATCCTTGAGTGTTAAGGGCACAGACTTCACTGGTGACCGAGGGTTTTCTGTCTCAGCTTTACTTTCTTCATCTGCAAAGTGGGGATAACAACACCAGTCCCTACATCCTGGGGTCGTGGTGAAGGGTGCTTAGCTCAGTGTCCCCGGCACACAGTACACACTTGACCAAGCTAGCTCTCTTTTAAGGACAGCAGTCTCTAGAAGTGGAGGAGGAGAAACTGGGCAAGTTTGCTACGTTCGTCTTCTCAGCGTGCTCGCTTCTGCCCCATCCCTGTCTGGCCCTGCTTTTTCCCCACCCCAGTCCCTGGATCAGCAGGACCGAGCCAGGGAGGCTCTGAGCTTAGGCACCTGAGGTCCTGGCCATGGCTCTGGGACTCATAGCTCACGTTTTGGCCACTGAAATATCACTGACATTGTGGATGCCCTGGCCAGGGCAGTAATGACAGACTATTCCTTTCAGCTCCCTCCTTCCCTCCCTTCCTGTTGTTTTGATTTCTCAAAATCAAACCCTTTTTGAAAACAACAATTTATTGAACACTTTTACTAGTAACACTAATACTTCTCTATTAATCCTAGTGCTGGTGCTAATAAACAGTATTGTTAGTGTTTTACACTCTAGTTGTAGGTAGAGGGGAGGATAAATAGCAAAGAATGTATAGGGTGTGATAAGGACGATGAACGAAATAAAATGGAGAATAACCAGGGAATCCTACTTAGAATACCTTCTCTAAAGAGGTGACATTTGAACCCTGTGATTGTCCCTGGGCAGGAACTGAAACCCTGGCTTGATTCCAAGTGAGAAGCTCTGTTGGGAGTGCCAAGCCATAGCTTCTCCTGGTTTTCTCTCCTGACAATAGAGGGTTTAAGGCTAAGGGGAAGTCAGACTCCTGATATTTACCAATTCTTTATTTTGTCAAGTAAGCTTTAAAAATATTATGACCCTCACCTGTGCCTTTATAGATAAACTCACTTACCGTGTGCCAGGCATTGTGTGTTGTACATGTATCCTCTGAGTTAATTCTCCAGTAACCCAAGCAAGTAGATCAAAATTATCAGAATTATCCCTGTAGTCAAATGAAGAAACCAGAACTTAGAGAAGCTAAGTAACTTGCCCATGGCCAACGGCCGACCAGTGGTAGGTTTAGGACCAGGGTCCGGATAGGTCTGAGAACAGAGCCTGTGTCTTCGGCCAGTAGATTAGGCCCCTCCCTTCTCGTGATGTCTTAACTCGCCTGGTTCTCCTTTTCTCTGCAGCGGTGCCAGTGAAGAAGAGGACACATGAAGGCTTGCCATCCCCCATGGAAACTCATCCCTTCCCCCCTGTGTGTATGTGACGGCGTGTATGTAGCGGCTTCTGAGTTCTGTGAAAGCTGCCCACCAACAACCATACTTCCACCGGATACATCCCCAGGTCCACTGCAGGCACAGATCTCTCCAAGGGATGACCAACTTTATTGTTACTGACTGTGCTTTTCATTCTCTCGTCATGGTAGGTCAAGAAAAAGTGACCCTATGATCAACCAGAAACAGTTAATTAAGAAGCGTCCTTCAGGTAGTCCTTCAATGGCTGCTTTGAACTTACTCAGGAAAGCCAGCCCCCATGATATTGTATACTCAAACAGCATCGCTTTAGCTGGAAGGTTCTGGAATAATCTTGAAGGGCAGTCAGAATTTTTTTCCCTACCTGCTACTAAAACCCCACCTTATTTATATTGCAGCGTGGAACAGTGGGGAGCACAGTAGGGCTCTGTAGATAGTCTCTAAAAGTCCAGTTATACATTTGTGAAAATGTGGCTCCACGAAGTAAGATGGGTGGCGTGAAGACGGGGTGGGAGAAAGAGTTAAAAGTTCGAAATACAGGGATATTTTTAGTACATGAGGTTATCTAGCACTTCAGATCCATAATTCAGTGCTGTGGAAATGAAAAAAATGATTGAAGAGGTAGAAAGGAAATGACTTTAAAAAAAAAAAAAAAGGACCAAAGAGATCTGATTAAAAGTTGAAATCAGTATTTCTGAACTCAAATTGCCTGAATTTCCAAAATAGTCACTAAAGGATCTGACGGAACCTGAACGATTTGGGTGAATTCTGCCGGTTTTCTGGGTCTTGTTACAACATGAAGGCTGGGATGTGTATTACCAAGTGGGAATTTTCAGTGTACGTTTTTGTCACCCCCGCTCTAGCCCCCTTGGCCTCATTTGGCTTAAATGCAGTATAGGGAGAGTTCTCGTCACTCTGGTCTGCTGAATCAAGCCCCATCTCCCAGCGGGCACACCCACCTCTCCCTCCAGCTGGAACCCCTCTTCCCATGGCACCCACCGCAGGCCTTCAGCCCTGCCCGCACACGCAGGCTCTCCCCTTTTAAGTACCATGAGCAGAGACATGCCCTGGTGGGACTTCCAGCCTTTCCCCTCCCAAGTCCCATTTCCTTACAACCAAGTTTTCTCCTCCCAAGTAAGTGGCGATTACCAGGGAATACAAACCTGCAAGTTAAAAAGCCTGCATTTTCTGAAAACATCAGTTTAATTTAACTGGTTTGGAGTCAAGGGATGACCTTATTTTTAGATAAAACAGCTACATCATGAAATCGAGTGTTCATACACAAAGTTGAGAGAAAACGGGACACTTCACAGGGAATTCGTATTTACAGGTGGGGTGCGTGTTCCATCTCGTCTGCCTGTAGTGGTGTTTTGGGGTTCACTTCTGAGAAGTACAGTTGGCACTTACCCAAACAGCTGACTGAGGGCCTAGACCTCTGGTCCCCTCTGACGCAGAACTGAAGGCTCCTGCACCAGGAGGAGTCCCTGTCTTCCTGCAACCCGTGTACCTGTCACAGAGCGTTAGGGCGAGCTGGCATGTGCACGCATGGTTTTGAGGCAGAAACAGTACTTACTGCAGGAACCCTATTTATGTCATTGTTCAGTCCTGGGCTAGCTATGAAATTATTTCTTTGAGGCCAGGAAGCTACCAGGCATATGTGCTTCTGGGTTAAGATTATTCTAGCTCACTAAATATGTTAGGATGTTAGGACTGAGAGTACTTTAGGCTGTTAAAAAAAAAAAAAATATATATATATATATATATATATATATATATATATATATATATTTTTTTTTTTTTTTTTTTTTTTTTTTTTTTTTTTACTCTCAAACTGGTGCCCAGCCAATGGGTAAGACAATTTTGGTGCTTTACCTATCCACCTGCAAAGACTGGAGAATTTGGCATACCACTAATTACAGCCCCCCACTGTATCCCACAGAACTACCCATAAAGAGGGACCAGTGGCTACTCTTACAGAAGTTTAAGAGCCAGAAGATGAAGACTTTAGGATCTGGATGCTTGTGTTTGTCTCTCCCCAATAATTATTGTTTAATCTCCAAATAGCAGCCTTATCTTCACAATGGACAGACCATTGGCTCCTCCCTACCACATTGTATGTTATTACTTAAAACTGGTATTTGGGAAACCCCAGCATTTATGCAGTGGATATGAACAGAAATATAAAAGTACATGCCAGTTTGTCTCAATATATTATCATATCTCTGTAATCCTCAAGGAAAGCACTTTTGCTTTTACTTAAGATTTTGGATTTGCTTTATGGGCTCCTGCTGTCTTCAGCACCTGATAAAACTTTAACCAGGGAAGCATTAAACACCGCGCAGCAGCTTCTGCCCAGGCTCCTGAGTCCCTGCCAGCAGCATTTATCAGTGTAAGAACTAGGGTGCTTCCTGGCATGACACCAGCTTCCCTCAAAGCTGGACCATGCTGCCCATCCTTACGCCCCAGCAGGATGAGGCTTCCCTCCTCCAGGACAGTAACAGAGTGCTCAGAAGTGTGTGCTGGCTGGCTGCAGGCTCTAGGTTTGCAGAAATCCCCGGGGAGAAGTCATCAAGGGCAGCAGGTAATGAATGTCTCCGGAATGAATTGGGTCCTCACAGCAATCCCTGTCTGCTTTCCAAATTTGGGTTCTCCGGAGGCTGAGAGTGGGTTTGTCCTTTGATTTGATGTCATGAAATCCAGGGCAATTCCAAGAAGTTCTCTTAGGAGTTTCAGCTCTGACAGCCCAGGAGGGGAAATGACCTGTATTGACGACCAGCTGTGAGCCAGGCTCTGTACTCGGCCCCCATTTGTCCGATGATAGAACGGATGTGGAGTAATAGGGCCCCTTGTCTCGAGTTACACAGTGAGGAAGTACTGGAGCTCTCCCTCACTTTGTGGTGGGCTGTAGGACATCTACAGTACGGAGGGAGGGAAAGGCTTCCAGGTCCCCCGCTGCTGTGTGACTATCTATCCATAGCCAGAATCCCACTGACTCTGGATTCTTTTTTGAAGTTGCACTTCATGGCCACCGTTGGGGCTCAGAGATGGCCTCGAGGTGGCCTCACTCTTCTTAGCAGGCATGTGAAGTACACATTGCTAACTTGAGCTTGTCCCCAGGAGTTGGGGGAGCCTTTCCTTTCTGGGGCCGTCCCCCATAAATAAAGTGATTCTAGGCCTTCAAGAGTATAGAATTTCTCAGAGATAGGAAAAGCGGAGGGTGTTCTGCTCTCTAAGTTTATCTGAAAGTGTCTGGCACTGTACTCCTGCAGAAGAGGAAACCTTCACTTGTGAGCCCAGCCGGTGCTGTGCTCTCTGAGGGGGTGTTAACTCAGAGGCCAGTGGATCTGGACTTTCCCGCTGACAGCTGATGTGTCTATGTGCATGTGCACAAATGTATGCGTGCACGTGGATATGCACACACATAAATATATGCGCGTGCACATGCAACTTAAGAACTAAGGGGAATTCAGAGCAGCCCCTCATTACCTTGCATGCCCCTGCAGAGGTTTCTGCTAGCCCTGATCACGAGCATCACCGGACCGTTGGAGCTTCGGTGCTCGCTTACCAGGTGCTAACGAGAAGAACAGCTCCTTCGCAAAGGTCGTCAGTCCCTAAAGCACTGAGCCAACGCGGCAGCCCTGAGAGGACTTGCACTCTGGGCCTGCTCCAGGATATCTGACGGCTTGCGAAATTTGGATGACCCAGCCATATTGGTGACCCAGGGTTCTGCCCACTCTGGTCAGGCCTGAGGGGACAGCTGCTGAGTTTATGACTTGTGGTCATGGCAGGGCACAGGAAGTCCTATCCCCCACCTAGAAAATACTCCCTTGCCGATACTCGAAATTCCATACTCACATAATGACTGCCCAATACGTGCTTTGTACTAAGAAAATGGGTTGCATGTTTAGCATGTGCCTAGCACATCTGGAATTTTCTATTCAAAACACAAATCTCATTATGGATGAACTCAGCCCAGCCTTAAGAGAGAAAGAAGGTCCATAGGGGAGAGTTGTGATCCCATTATTATCGCCTCTGCCTAGCAGCGTTCTGAAACCCCCACCCCAGGCCATTCTAAGACCCGGATGCCCAGGGGACCTGCCTGGTAGAACAGTAGCATTGGGAACTGAGAACACACCAGAAACAGCAGAGCAAGTACCAGAGCAGGAGAAGGAAAATGAATTAAGACACTTGTGGGTATGTTGGTGCAAAAAATGCCACAGAGCCCGTGCTGGCTTGATAGGACTTTGAGGGGACAGTAGATTTAAATTAACGGTAGTCAAACCTGGCCAGTCTTTGTACAGTGACAGGCCACACTGCATGGGGGGTGGGGGGACAGCCAACGAACCCATTGTCCTCTGCCTGTTTTTCTGTGCCCAGTCACATTCCCTCCTTAGTCACCTTCCCCTTTCACCCTTCACAGTAAACAAGGGAACAGTCGATCTTTCAAGGGAATTACACATTTGAGTTAATGTTTCACTATATCATTTTCATACTGTAAATTATTTTGTAAGAGAGATTTACTGCTATCCCAGGATGTTTGGACTCAGCGCCCCTGTGCATTTGGAAATCAATAAACTATTACTGGAAATACCATTTGTCTCTGAGAGTTGTGCACAAAGGAACCTGCTAGGCGTAAATATTCATGATGATCTCCACTCTTAACTGTGGTAATGCCGGAGATGGTGGTGTTTGGTTATCAGATACAGGACACTCCTGTACTTCTCCAGAGCGACTTAGGAGATCTCCGGGAAGGGGCACGCAAGCATACGTAACATCATTGTTATTTAGGGATACGTTTTCTCCTCAAAGTAACACAGTCTGTGCCCAGGTTAAAGTTTCTGAGCCAAGTTAGATTATAGCCTAAAGAACACTTGATCCTGAATGATGTTTTCAAGTGACATTAAAGCTTTACCATTGGATTAACCAGATTTTAACTTTTATCATATTTTCTAGAAATAAAAACTCTTTGTAGAGCAAATTACAGGTAGGCCAACAAAACCATCGTGGTGGAATATTAGAACCATCCACTTGCTACGATTGATACAGAGATAGAATCAAGCCATCAGGGAAGCCGTTCTGGTCCAGTTGGTCATATGAGGACCAGAGGCTGCACGGAACCAACAGTCCTACACACGGAGGCAAAATGTAAGGCCCCACCCTGCCCCACCCCCCCCCCCACCCAGCAGGTGGCTCTTGGGGCGCTGCGGTCTAGGAACCCTGCTCTGAATCGCCTTTGAATAAATTTGTCTCCATCAGACCTCATTAGTTAGCCAGGGGCCTGTGTGAACTTCAGAGATTGTCCAAGATGAGCAGAGTCCGTCGCTGGAGGTCAGCCAGCGAGCCGCATGGATGCAGCCGGGGCAGCAGACTCTCTGTCTCCTGGAGCCATCATTAGGCCCTCCTTCCCTCCCTCCCCAGTGGCTGAGCCGCTTCTGCTTGATGGGGTGGGTTTGCCAAACCCTGGGGAGTCTCAGTGTTTTAACAAACCACAATGTGTTTGGAGGTTTTCTTCCCTCCTGCCTGGTGCCAGTATGTCAACACCACATCCCACTGCCCTGGGCCTTTCGCATTGTATAGACTTCCCCTCTGGGAGCTCCAACTCTCTTTTTGGTTCCATTGATCTTCCCCTGGTCCAACTTACAGGTGGCCCCATTTCCTTTGTCCTCCTGAAACAGTGAAATTGCAGCTCGTCTGGAATATCTCCTGGTCTTCACGAGGCACAGAGGTACTTACACCCAGCACAAAGCCAGGCTGCCCATCTTAATCAGAGAAGAAGATGTCACAGAAAAAACAAGAAACCAAAAGACTGCTTGAAGTCCATTACTGGCCACGCTGGGTATGTAGCCGTACTTGTTAAATACTGCAATCTCCAGGGTTAAGTCCTTTTGTTAATAATTCTAGCTACCATTTAGGGAGCTCTTTCTCTGGGCCAGGAGCTGGCCTAGTTTCTTTTCACGTGATCTTACTGGATTCTCGGAGCACTGATAGGACCATCTCCTATTTCATTGCACGGGAATCAGATTGAGAGAGTTAAACACTCTGTCCAAGGTCACATCTTAATAAATGGGAAGCCGGAATTTAAATCTGGCCTTTAACAGGCCTTGCAACCCCTGCTCTTAATCTCTCCTTCCCAGCCGCCTGCGGTCCTCCTTGGATTGGTGAATAAACACACAACACGGCATTGGGGGAAGAGGACTTCGCCCTTTCTGTTAGACCTCGCTTTGTGCCATCTGCAAAGTACCGTGTACAGTGACTGCACTTTTGGAGGGAGGGAACTATTAGTGCCATTAATAATGAAATCACCAGGAGAGGCGAAGCCATGGCCTCTTCTGCCATAGTTTCAGAATCCCGAAAGTCTGCCACCTCTGACATGGAGTTTGTAATCTAATTAAACATCTTGAAGATGTCTGCCACAGTCTGACCTGGGGCCAGCTTCACATTCTTGGAAGGGGCCCATGGAAGGAGCCCGCCTAGAGTACAGTCCAGTTACCGAGTGTAGCCATCATGGCCACAGCCCATCGTGGACCACACGCCTCAAAACCTCACACCAGGGGCGCCTGGGTGGCTCAGTGGGTTAAGCCTCTGCCTTCGGCTCAGGTCATGATCCCAGGATCCTGGGATGGAGCCCCGCATCGGGCTCTCTGCTCAGCATGGAGCCTGCTTCCTTCTCTCTCTGCCTGCCTCTCTGCCTACTTGTGATCTCTGTCAAAAAAATAAATAAAATCTTTAAAAAAAAAAAACAAAAAAAACCTCACACCAGTTCAGGGACTCAGGAGCAACCAATTCACCTGTGGCTCAGCCACCCGTGAGCTTCACCTCGCCTTATCTCCATAACTGGAAACCAAACAAGTACTTTGACAATGAGTAATTGAGCCGAAACTGGAAAAATCTGGCGCTTCTTCTAGACCCATTCAAAAGCGAGCAGCAGGCTCTGTCCAGCCGAGACAAACACCATGAAGCACGTTCGTAGGAGAAAGTCCATACGTCTCCCCCACAAGCCGCTCCTCAGAAACTGTTCCTGCACCACACCTAATTCTACGTGTTTGACGGTTTCCAAGCCTACAGCCGATGGAAACGTCAAGCATGGGGAACAGACCTCTAGAGGCAACTCAGGTCAAGAAGGAAAAAGAGCAACGGAAAATTATATGTATACTGAAGAGTTCAAAAAGTACTGTCTTTAGGAAAGCGTTCAGTGTCCCAAACAGCACACACAGCTCAGCCCCTAACGGGGATTGTCGTATTACAGGACAGGTGAACCAGGTTAGCCACATCCAAAATGATGACCCGGAGCATCGCACCTAAAGAAATGAAACGATACTCAGAAAAAGGCAAGAATTTGCATATAAAACATTGTAGAATTGTTTCCATCACAAATGGTAGAAAACAACACAAAACAAATACCTTTTAGGGGTGAAAAGCAATACACCTCTGACCATCCAGAGCATGTAGCTAAACAAAACAAAACATCCCCCTACCTGAGGTTTTATTGTTCCTTGAGCCTCTTGTGTTTAGAGAGGTTTTCTCGTAGCTTTCTAAGTGACTTTCATGCTACAGTGCTTTGCGTATAATGGCATGAACAATGGAAGTGCCAAGCTTCCAACATGATGAATAAAACTAATAACCAGGATACAGGTCAGATTCTGTTACAACAAATACTGCTACTATAAAGATCACTTAAGCATCCCTGTTATCTCTAAGGCCTGTCAATTGCCCATTTATTTCAAGCAATAGTCATTACAACAAATTGGGAGTATAAGAAACAGAAACTGGACCTTCACCACAAGTTGGGTATAACGCAATTGAACCTGTAATAACAGATTCTCCCTGGTATTTCTCCGGTTCTTTGCTGCAGGAAGAATAAAGCTTGCCTAGCCATAATACAAGCCTGGGAAGCTGGTGTTTCATAGTGGTTGCTAGGAGAACAAAACTCAGAAGCAAAGGACACACAGAGTGTGTGGCGAGCCCTCTCTAGGGAATTTGGTCTCCGGGGCCACTTTTGACCTTAATCCACGCTGGAGCCATCAACCACAGAGTCACTTGCTTCTAATAGTGATGTAATGCGTATATTAAGCCCTGGAATGAAGACATGATTCATTTCCCATGGATCACTGAGCACTTTCTGGCAACCTGGCCCTGCTCTGATGACCCTAAGATAAAGAAATCCAGAAGCATGCGACTGGAACCATCCTTTCTCCCATGATGCTCTGCTGTCAACACCGCATAATTGTAAAAGCACGTGCCGCACTGATTATATATAGAAATGATCTAAGTTAGCTGCATTCCATTTGGTATACAGGCAAAGATTTTTCCGCGCCTATCCATCTTTTGCTGGTGGCAATGATGAGTTTTGTCGTTTGCTACTTTTTCCTTCCTGCCTGCCTCTTTCTGCTTTTCTCTTCCTTTTACTTTAATATTTATGACTACAATGCACCCAACACTTTGTAACACCCTTAGCACGGAAGGGATTAAATCGTATTTCACTTCTGAATAGTACAATCAGCAATAGGACGAGCAGTGGGGAGGAAAATTATCCACCTTTTCCCAATGTTATAATGCCTGGCTTGGACCCCAGATTCACATCATCCTCTGAAGAAGTTCATAAATTCTGGGCCCTGCTCAGCTTGTGGAAGCAGGCAGTATCCCTTCCTACTCCGGGTGAAATGAGGGGTCTGGGGAAGTCACGCCATTACAGGCTGGGTTCAGCTCTGCTTGTGTTCTCCCCCAAGCCAGAGTGGAGTTAGACATTGACACGTCCCGGGCCAGGAGACCGGGTTAAGGGGAGAGCTTGAATACTTTGCTTGGCTCTTGAAAACGCTGAGTCCAAGTGTGGTTCTCTGGCTGTTTGCTGCCTCGCCGTTTTTATTAGGACATCTAGAGATTACAGGCATAGTTAGGAAATAATTTTTCTCTGTGTGGTTTCTCCCCACGCATTCGGCCTTCCAGGACCTTTTGGACCCCGTTGGATGGCTATATCCTGGTATCAGACTCAGCCTATTCCAAATGGGAAGAACCATGACAGAGGAACAAGATTGCTCTTCGGCTTGGTGGCAGTGGCGGTGGTGGTGGGGACACCAGTGGAGTGCTGGCAGGTGGAGGGGATGATAAAGAAACCATTACTTAAGAATAAAAGCAGAGGGGCACCTGGGTGGCTCAGTGGGTTGAAGCCTCTGCCTTCGGCTCAGGTCATGATCCCAGGGTCCTGGGATTGAGCACCACATCGGGTTCTCTGCTCAGCCAGAACCTGCTTCCTCCTCTCTCTCTGTCTGCCTCTCTGCCTGCTTGTGATCTCTGTCTGTCAAATAAATAAATAAAATCTTAAAAAAAAAAAGAATAAAAACGGATATTTTTTTCAGCACTTAAACCAATTTCCCATTTGCTAACAGGTGGGTTCTTACCTATTTTCCCTAGAAAATACTGGCCTGTCTGATCAAACAAAGGCATTCGTTCTGAGATCATACCTCACGCACTTATGACCAAACTATACTTGCCTGTTGTTTTACTCAAACCCAGGTTTCCTGTGACGGCCCCGTTCCCACCTCTGGCATAAGGACAAGAGATGTGAAGGAAGAATTAGGTCACCTGGGGTCCGCTGCTGCACATGGTTTCTTGGTGTAAAGAAGCCAAAATTTCTAAGGAGTTATCTGTCTTTCGCCATTTCTGGGATGGTGAGAAAACCCATCTGGAGTATCTATGCTCCTTCTGATAGCCAAGCCAGAAGCTTGCTTTTATACTGTGCTACGAGGTCAGTTGCTTCCCTCAGAAAAGACAATGTCACGATGACTTCCTTCCTAATAATCACTGGAGCAGTCTCACGAGGACGTGCAAACTGCTGCCTTCCTTAGGGCCTGGCACATCGTCAAATGGCGAAGTTGGCGGAGGAAGTAGGAACCGGGCCCGGTTCACAAGGCCGTCAGAAGTGATCCAGAGTTCAGGCTTCCCCTGCCTTTTATCCGCCCACCCTCCTTCCTCCCCGCCTCTGCCTCCTCTCCTTCCGGCCTCTCCATCTGGAAACCATGAGCCTCGTGGATTCCAGATGCAAATTCTCAGATTTCAGATGTTTGGGAAATTTCTCTGCTTGGGTCATTCTTCAAGGGTAAGAGAATTCATTTGGGGAGGAAAACCAGCTGAGACCCTTCCACAGAAAACAAATAAGGTGTGTTTATCCATGTCCTCTGCCAACTCGGCTCCAAACTCACAACGATGTCTAAATTCAGAGAAAGCGTTGAGATTCGCCCCCCCCCTACCTGCCCCGGGAGAGAACAGAAAGGAGAAACACACTTTTCTCCCTTGTGAGGTTTAAATACAACTGGTGTCAGATAATGGGACCTAATTGATTTTGTGTGTGTTATTGGGGAGGGGAAGGGTCTCTGGAGGGTAGACCGACCAGGGATGGAATGAAGCGAAAGGTAAAATTCAGCCAAAATTGTTAGGGAGAAATTGTTAACATTACAAACCACTTAACCCCGGTGTCGAATCTCCAGGAAAAGTCCATGTGTGGTCTTTGGAAAATGAGCTTGCTCTCGATACTGGGTTTTAGAAGCAGACAAACCCGGTTCTGGTACCAGCTCTGCCTTGAATGAACTCTGAGGGGTTCACTGAGCAGGCTCAGAACAGCACGTGACCTTGGTGAATCTACAGGCTCAGAACAGCACGTGACCTTGGTGAATCTACAGGCTCAGAACAGCACGTGACCTTGGTGAGCAGCAGCCTGTGATTGCTGCTTACTGTGACGGCCATCGTGGATCCAAATGGAGCGGTCTTAGAAGCTGGAGCCTGCCCTTAGGTCGCCCGCACTGGCTTCTCGGCGCGGCTCCTTCACAGCCCTCGCTCCCACACCCACCCAATTACACGTCCGTATCAGTCACATGCATTCATCCGTTCATACAGCTACTGGCTGTGGCTTTTTGAAGGTTGTGCTGTTTGTTCCCTGCCGTATCACCGATGCGGACAAAATTGCCTGCTGTGGAATGGATGCCTGAGAAGTACTTGTGGACTCGTGACTGCCACCTCGACAGCATTCATTTCCAGAGTCATTCCAGAGATTACATCTCGATGCAGAAAACTGGGAGCCACCTTTAGCTACATCGACGCCCGCATGAGTGTCCAAAGCACGTGGGGCCACTGAAAGCCACCTGCTCTTCCTAGGAGAAGGGGGACGAGAGCTGGGAAACCTAGCTGCTAATCACCCCCGTGCCCTTAACAACCTGTGCAGCATTTGGCAGGTCAGCTTCTCCATCTAAATGCTCCTAAAATGAGGGTGGAGGCCGCTGGATTGGGGGATCTCTCCACCTCTGCCAGCTCTAACGCTGTGAGATCTTAGCGAAGGGAGAGGTGACAGCAGGAATGAAAACAGGCTTCCTCAAAGAAACCCCGACTCTTCTTCCTTCTTCTCCATGACTGTGTGTGTGTGTGCGTGCATGCACAGGCACATGTGTGATGTGTATGTGTGTGTCCACGGGTGAAACGTGTGTGTGCACGCATGTGCACGTACTGGGTCTATGTCGGCAGAACTGGTCTCATACATACACAGACTTGATGGAGAGCAGTAATTCCCCAAAGGGTTTAGGGAACATTCGTGCACCCCTAAAATTCATATGTTGCCACTCTCACCCCCAGGGTGACAGTATTGGGGGGTATTTGTGGAATAATTAGGTCATAAATGTGGAAACCTTATGAATGGGATCAGTGCCCTTAGGAAAGGGACCCCAGGGAGCTGGCTCCCTTCCAAATCAGCAGGCTGCCGCCTGGAGGGGTCCCTTACCAGAACCTGTGACGTCAGACTTCCAGCCTCCAGAACTGTGAGCAGTCAACCTTTGTCGACAAGCCATCCGGTTTACGGTGTTTGGTTAAAGCAGCCTGTGCAGACGGAGCCCACAAATGCGCATGAGCCGTGAGACGATGAGCTGTAGTCAAGCGATCTGGAAAGTGGCCCGGGAGGCCACCCGAAGTTGAGCTGGTTTCTTCTCCGTGACTCCTCCGACCTTTGAATATGCTCGTGAGCACCAGGGAACGTCAGGGAGGGGACAGGGTATGGTTTCCTGGTGTTCCCTGTAACAGTGACAGAAAACCCAGATTCAGAGAGGCGTCCCAAAGACCTCATCTCACTGGTGAGGAAACTGAGGCTGAAAGAGAATGAATGACTTGCCTGAGGTCATATGGCCGCTGCAGGACCTGAATTCATATCCAGGTTTGGCCACTCTCTCCCCGAAGAGAAATTCTGGTTCGTGACCCAAGAGCCCGCATTAGAACATTCTGGGAGACACCCCAATCTTCCTTCTTTGATGCTAAATGGAAGCATGCTTTCCACGGGCTGGGGTTTCTCGTCTCAGGGCTTGCACAGACATGAGCGTTCACCGCAAGTGAATCTTTCCTGTGAGAGCGGCACTTTCTGGAATGTGGGGTGCTGCCCTGACAAGCTGTGGTTGTCTCTCTCTGGCTCTCTTCCTCCACCCCTGTCCCCCCAACCCCCGCATCCTGAGGGGACAGCTGTGGCAAGTGAGGGCGGCACCGGCCCGCCTGCCTAAGACGTCTGGCCCCACAGAGCACCGGACCCAGGGTGAAGGTGCTCGGGAACCCTTGTGTGTTGGCAGGCCTCTTCGATCCAGCTGAACAGTCACATCCATTTTCTGAGGTATAAAGTCCCTGAAAATTGGGAGTTTGTGCCTGGCCTCTAACAGAGTTGACTGTGCAGCATTTTCAGATGCCTTCTCTGGCACTCAGCTTCCGGGCAGTGGCAGCGGCCTGGCGCCGGGACACGCCCACAAGAGGGGGTGTGTCTCATACCCGAGGGAACTGTGGGGATTGATATGCATACCCACCGGAGGCCACGCCCCCCACCTGCACACCACACTCAGAAGCAAAAGCCCTGACCCCCTTTTTAGAAAAGACCATTGAGCGACCATCTGTTCTCATTCCAGAATCCCCTCTTGGGGGTTCCCAACCCCACCCACTACCAAATGGCTTGCAACGTATCTCTTCCAACTCCATGCAGTTGTCTCCCTGAAAGGAGTTCTCAGAAGTGCTGTTTTCTACCTCACTCCAGCTTTAGTGAGGTTTCTACAACCCCAGACGCATGACCCCACAGAATGCTTGTGTGTGCGTATCATCAGGCTGCTGATTTATTCGTGACCCCGTTCCTTACATAGAAAGTGTGCGTGACACCCTCCATGTGGTTGCAGGCCGTCTGGGACAGAGCTCATGCCCTTCCAAGAGAAGAGGAGACACAGGTGGTATCTTCTTAGGAGATGAGTAGATCCACTGAAATGTAACAAGAGCATTTAGCCATGATAAGGAATAAATATCCCCACTTGCCGGGACAGCTGTCTTCCCTCTGCCTCCTCCTTCTCACCCCTTCCCTTAGCCCACTCTGACCCTTTCTGTCCCAGGGAAAAGGCTGATCATTCAGAGGAACTCGTGGTCACAGGCGTGTCTGGAAGAAGCCATCCCCCTAGGGGTCCCCAGTTCTCCCCATGACATTTCATACTACAGAGGGATTGTTTCTAGGAATGCGCAACACCTATGGCCTTGAACTGGATTTACCCACCATCTGATTTCATGTACTCTCAGCCTGAAACAACAGAACACCAAGACGGCCAGTTAATGTAATGGAGGAGAAAACCATGTCAACCAGCTGTTTGGGAGAAGTTAAATAGAACAGCTACAAAAGTAATCAAATTATGCATCTGAAAAAGAGGTTTCATAGGCACAGCTGGAATGAAATCCTCCGGTGACCTTGAGCTTAAGGTCAACACCAAAGTCAAAGATTTGTCAGTGAAGACTCAAGATGGCGACACTTCCACCAATAAACTCCCATTGGCTTCTCTTCATGGACAAGTTCACTATGCCTTTTGCTGTAACTTTTTCTTCCTGAAACGGAGATAGGTTCTTTTTTGAGTGGAATAATGGATCAGAAAGTCTGGGCCTTACATGTATTAAGTCCCTTTATTTCTTTAAAAGATTTATTTATTTATTTTAGAGAAAGAGAGAGCACAAGAAGGAAGGGCAGAAGGGGAGAGAGAATCCCAAGCAGACTTCACACGGAGTGCAGAGCCCAGTGCAGGGCTCCATCCCAGGACCCTGAGATCGCAACCTGAGCCGAAACCAAGAGTTGGATGCTTCACTGACTGTACCACCCAGGAGCCCCAAGTCACTTTAAATGAGCAACTTATATGTCTGGTGTCTCCATTTCCCCATCTCTATAATGGGGATGATAATAATAGAACCTGCCATACTGAGTTGTTGAGATGATCAAATAAGATAATGCATGAAAAGCACTTAATACAGTGCCTGGCACGTAGTGAGCCCTCAAGAAATAAAATAGTTACGATCAATATTAGCATTATTATAACAAATTGAATGATGAAGTATAAAAAAGGGTTTTTGGAAGGAAATTTGGTGGTATCCAATCCCATTTCCATATTTCTCTAGCAAAGAAACATGACACACATATAAAGCTTTTTGCATAAGAATGTTCACGTAGCATTGTTTCTAATGGCGAAAATGTGGTAATTACCTAAGTATTCATCAACAGGATAATAGCTAAGTATCTTAGAGTCCATCTGTATAGAAGAACACTCCACAGAAAATTGAGGGTGGGTTTCTCACTGCCCGCTCAATGCAGCCAACAGTGCTTTTGAAAATCACCAAGTCCTCCGTGTTTAGATTGGCAATCACAGCTTTCCTTCCTGCAATCACAGATCATTCTTGGGATGCTAATGAGATGATGATTTTGTTTTATTGGGAAGAGTGAATTTGCATCACTCAAGCCAAACCGAAGAGGCACAAGCCCTGAAGGGAAGGGATTGAGGGGCTTGAATGCAAGATACTCTTATGCCCACTGCAATCCCGTCTTCTTCCTGTGACCTTCAAGTCATGGGGCCACAAGGGTGGACCAGCTGAGTTAAGGCTCTGACTCTTGACCATTGGAAACCCTCCTTGGAGATGTCCGCCGTGAGAGGAAGAAGGATGAAGTGCTCATCTTCTCCAACATGTTAAAGCAGAGAAAAGTGAAAGGACTCTCCCCATCCCTCGTGGCTCCCACCCCTTCCCCGAGGCTTGCCCCCTGGGGTTTACCCGTTCACTGCAGCCCAAACCGCAAGGCTGGGAGTGGAGCAGGCCCTCAGCCACTTTGCCACTCTTCAACCTCTGCTCCTCCAAAATGGGTTCTTCATTCCTGCTCTCATTTCTACTAACCAGGAACACTAAGGAAGATCCTTATCTTCAAAACAAGAGCTGTGCTCACTTCATCTGAAATTCTTGTTTTGTTTGGGTTTCTTCTGCCCCTCCCCGGGCCGCTCTGTGCTTCCCTTAGCCTGGACTCCATTTTCCTTGCAGAGGTGGGGGGCCCTGTTTTAGAACAGGAGAGAGCTCAGACCACGAGAAGGAAAAACACTGTAATTCTAGACAGTCCTTATACCTGCAGATTCCCATTGGAGTGGTCCCATTACGTATATGGTTGAACACTCCATTTTGACCTTGACCCTCTCAGAGTCCTTCCTCCTTGCTTTTGAGATGCAGAATGAAAAAGCTGGAGAGAAAGCTTCTGCCCCACTGGAGGTTAGAACATGCAACCAACAATGAGTTTGGAAGCATCGTGAAGAACAGTGCAACATCCTACATGCTCTTAGTAATGGAGGGTGAGCTGGTGGGACAAATTCAAGCTCCAAACTGCCCTGAAGGGAGATTATGATCCCCGGTTTCCCCTCAAGAGCCACTGTTCTCCATTGTAAGCCAAGTTTGACCTTTCTTCTTGCTCCCATTTTGGCACACACTTTGATGTATAGTGACACCTAGAAATAAACCAAGGCAACACTGAATCCTTGGCATCTCCACCCTCTTGCCCCTGTGGCTAATACCCCGTTAATAGAAGCCAGAGATTGTGTTTGCCCATACAGTTCCAGATTCGGCCAGCAGGGGTCTGACATTAGTTGCTTTTAACCCACAATGACAGACGCTCCACGGTGCTGGCCAGCTAGGAGAAGGAACCTGAAGTGAGAAGTTAACAGCCCATGGTTTGAGAGAGCAGAACTCTCAGCTATAAACAGCGCATCCATTTCTGTAGGAAGACTATAAACAGTTCATTCCACAGGGCATTGATTTTTCCTTATCCACAATGAAGTGCCTGATTTAATCCGGTTTTCATGTTTCCCCAGAAACGCCATTCATAAAGGGAGCTACCTTAACGCAAGAACCTGACCCATCCAGATTTCTGGATCCACAAACAATCCACAAACTGCTGTTCAGTCCCTAACAAAGAAGCAGTGGGGCCCAACGTTGCTGTTAATCAGAAAGTATCCAAAAAAGCAAATTAAATGCCTATAAGTTGTAGACGCTGTTGTAAAGAAAACCACGTATTTAGTATTTCTGGATCTTTCTGAAGTTTGGTATTTCAAACAATGAGTCTTTACAATTTCCTTGAATACATTTTTATTGTGGATGATTAGTTGTGATGATTAGTTACGATAATTACAAAACACCTAAGGAAAGGATTGTGCTTTCCAGTTTTCAAAGCCCTTTCACGCATTACCTCATCTGATCCTTTATTAGAAGAAAGAAATTAGTTGTCTCATTTTATAGCCAATGAAACTGAGGTTAGAAAGGGGAAGAGAGTTCCCTGAGATCACACAGCGAGTAGTAGCAGAACTGGCAATTTTTCATGCCAATGCATAGAAGTCCATGTATATTAAAGGACTTTTACATGTGCAAACATTTATATAATGCAGCCCTACTATGAATGGTACTTTTTTCAGCAATTAACCTAATTTTACTTATTAGCATCTATTTATATCTTGTTGCTACGCTGGAAAGCAATAATACTGTAATCTCCTTACATTATGGAGTGCATGCTTTTCATTAAGCTGCGTGTCCCCTCCCTTCACATAACCCTATTCTGTGTTCTGCTCTTGGATGAGATGGCAGGACGTGGCAAGAATCCAATCCCGCGGGATTCGCAGATCGTCCCCTTTTCCAGCGACCTCTTCCAGAGAGAGAAGAGCAAACTGTTTGTTGACCATCCCTACCAAGGGCTAGTACTTGTCTCCTAGGACCCATTGAGGACCAGCACAGCAAGCCTATCTTGCCCACACGAAGCCACGCACCGTGCTGGGTCTGTCCTCAGGTAGCCTGGCCCACCACGTTCACAGTCACGAGGGGCACCAATCACAGGACACCTCCAGATGGCACGAAATTGTAGCAGGAAGGACTCCAAATGGTCCCCACGAGGAGCCCGGGTGCTCGGGAGGACGAAAGGAAAGGGAATAGGCTGTTACGC
The DNA here is from genome assembly GCF_963455335.1 of Martes martes. NCBI lineage: Eukaryota > Metazoa > Chordata > Mammalia > Carnivora > Mustelidae > Martes > Martes martes. The sequence goes on along the minus strand of NC_137898.1, from coordinate 28,289,903 downwards.
CCTGGTCAAGAGAGGAGGAAACAAAGTCATGGACTACGGATTTTAAAAAAGACTTTTTAGACAATGTTATGATTTTGATACCAACCACTCTGAGCTGCTCAGGTTCTCTCAGAATCTCGTTTTTGTTTTCTCTCATTCCTTTCATTTCGAGGTTTAGTGACCCAGACACCATCAAGGAAAGGGACCTTGAGCCCTGTGATCTGTGAGCTCCTCTACCACCTGAGACCCGGCTCCGAGAGTGCATTCTGCAAACTGTCTGCTTCGGGTCATGCACTGGGGGCGCAGCTAGCCTTCTGTTATCAGACGAGCAGCCAGTCCCCCACTCCTGGGTTGGAAGCGGCCCCACCTCCCAGCTCAGGGCCCAACCTGGGCACCCTTCATCACCCTGATGGGTCACTTGTCCAGAGGGGAGGAAGTTAGAGCAGATCCTCAGTGCAGGTCAAACCAGGGCACTCACAGACCCCAGCTACACCTCCTTCCCTCCTCTCCACCTTCACACAACTCCTTCTGCTCAGAATGTCCGTGGCCGTCCTCTCCCACCAAGGAAAGTCTTTCCTTCCTCCAAAGCGCACTTCTACGATGATTTCCGGTTCTGCCTGTGAAGCACACCTCATCTCCTCCTGCCCATCGCCAAGCTCTCCCCCAGCTGGACGTCTCACCTCTTCAACTGTGGCCAGGGCTTGGCAATTCCCCAAGTTTGTGTCATTCTTTGGGTTTTGACTTACCAACATTTAACTCTTGCTGTCGACCATTGGGCTTTCCTGAGACCCATGTCTGGCTTACGTATTGGTCTCCCTATCTTCAGGAATGAGGGCTGACCTGGGGGGGGGGGCAGGGAGGGAGGATTCCTCCCTGCCGGGACCTACTTTTTCTGTTTCTTTGTTCCCTGGAGCTCTGTGAGCCCAAGAGGCTCTTCCCCTTTCCCATGTGTGCCAGTTTCCCTCCTCTAGGTCCTTGCTCGGGCCATTGCCCCCGCCCACAGTGCTCTCCCTTTCTTCCTTTCTCCATAGAAGTTCATTACTTTGTGTCTTTTCTCTCTTTTAATGACTTGAGGACTCAGTGAGGGAAAGATCCTAGTCAGTCTCATCTCATATCCTCACACCACCCAGCACAGGGCCTGACACATGGGAAACATTCAATAAATGAATTTTCACAGATTCATTTGTGGAATGAATGACTTCTACTCAGGTATGAGAAGATTGCGGGCACACATGTATTAACAGGACCTGGGCAAAAACTTGTCTTTGGACTGGATCTCCCAAGGAGGTAGTATTTTATAGTCGATGTAGTCTTGTATTTTTTAAAGCTATTTAAATGACTATCAGTCTCTCTCATGTTTGTTTGTTTTTTTTAAGATCTGTTTATTTATTTGAGAAAGAGAGAGGGAGTCCTTAAGTGGAGGAAGGGGCAGAGGGAGGGAGGGAACTTTAAGTGGACCCCCTGCTGAGCACAAAGCTCGGTCCCAAGACCCACGCTGAAACCAAGAGTCTGATGTTCGTCCATGCTCTGCGGCTTACTGGGCTGTGGTCCTGGCTAACGGTCCCTCTCCGCACCTCACCTCGGGGATTTGAACAATTCAGCACTCATCCTTGGTGTTGGAAGGAAATGAGTGAGTGTGCATGGAACATCCTGTCCCAGAGATTGACTCCATGTTCGGGGTCTCCCTAACCCCCTAAGTCCACCAAAGGGCTCACCCCCCAGGAGGCCCAGCCCCCATCTCAGGCGGAGCTGCCCTCATGGGGCTGTAGGAGCCCCATCTCAAGTTCCTCTCTTCCCTTCTGGTGGGAGGGAGCGTCGATAGGACCGCCCTGGGCCAGACACTCCGCAGACACCTCTGCCTGCGTTTCTGAGTTCTCCTTTAAATGTACACTCCCCCTAAGCAAGAGTGAGCCCAAGGACAAAGGAGGCCACTGGGGTTGAAGGAAATGAGAAAAAGTCTTTCTGGGGTAGCAGGTGTAGGCTGGAGGTGAGAGGAAGGTGAGGAGAAATGGGGCAGCTGCTTCTCTTTAATGAGAGTGGAGCGGTTGTCCTCCCCCGGAGCGTATCATCAGTGCTAATGAACCTGGAAATCAATCCTTGTTGCTGTGTGTGTTTGGGGGGTGGGGAGGTGGGGGCTGGACCGGGCCAGCCAGCAGCCTGGCTTTATGACTCAACCCCCTGCAGGGAACCTTCCAGTCCCCCTTCCAGGTCGACATTAAGATAAGAAGAACAGCCATCGCGTGGCTTCTCTCTGGGTGGCCCTCTGTGCTTATTGCCCAGCACTTGACAGTTTGCTGGGGGGTTAGAATGTTGAAACAGCCCTTCAAGGTAGACAGTAGCAATACTTCCATTTTCCAAGTGGAAAAAAAAAAATCTAGACCTAGAAGCTCAAAAGGGTTTTCACAATGTCTCACAGCTACTGTATAGTTGGTCTTGAAGAGCAGTGGTCTTTAAACATTTCTGTCTCAGGGCCCCATCAGAAAAATGTTCTGAGCAATACCTCCAAGAGATGTATAAGAAACTCATTTCTAGAATACAGCCATGGCCATTGTGTTAATGTATTAAGTGTACTATAAAGCATGAAGATAAACATCAAGGATGACGGGGATCAGACACAGTAACAGAAGGTCAAATATTTGCTTCTCTCACCCCAGTAGGATCATCGTGTACCATCCGCAAGCTGTGGGGGTCCTTTGGAGACACAAACCCACGTGCCTTCTGGAGCCAAGCAGGCAACGCAAATAAGTGCAGTGGCCTGACTGTAAGGAACCGTGTGGTGCAGGCAGGGAAGGAGTGGCCACTGGTTTCAGCCTCGGCGTTGGGGTGAGAGGGAGTGGTGAGGACTGTGGCCAAGTGAGAGCAAATGTCCCGTTGAAAGGTGGCAGCTGTCACTCAGCTTCAGCCGATTGTGGCCACTTGAGAATATGGGCCCAGAGTTTCCAATCTTCCACTTTTTACTAGAAGTCAGAAATTCAGGTTTCCACGTGAAAGCATACAATTTTAAGATGTTGGCCGCTGATTTCATTTTTTCACAAAATGTTTGGGGTCCAGGTGGATCAAAATCAGCTTGCAGGACCCTGAAGGGCAACCATTGGGATAAGGAAGGAACTTGGCCTTTGTATCCAGTCTTGCTTTTGAATCCTATCTCTACCTCTAACAAGTGATGTAACCTCTCAGTGCTTCTGTTTGGGAGCCGGAAAATGAAAATAATAATACCTTCCTCTGAGGGTTATGACGGTGTGAGCACTGAGGACCGCGCCTGGCACATAGCAGGGGCTCCGTCAGAAACACCTGTGGTCAGCGGGGCCCACCGAACGCTCAGCCCTGCCCCCCACCGCCCCCGTTTTCTTGCCACTCCGAAAAAGCCTGAAACGGAACACCCCCATCCCTGCCCGCTAAGTTCCAATCTACACTTTGAAAACTTCATTTTCCTGCCAGAAAGGCAGCCCTTTCCACCCTGGTGCCATGGGTCCCAGGAAGATTCCAGGAGGCTCCCTCCCAAGTCGGCTGCTGGGGGCGAGGCTGAGGAGCCAGAAGCAAGCGCGGGAATGGGCGTCAGGGGGTCCAGGCGCTCGCCCTGGCTTGGCCACTAACAAGCTATGGGAACCTGGATGAATGCCTGGGCGACGCCAGTCTCCGTCGACCATGTGGGAGAGGGTGGTGATGTCCACCTCAGAGACGACGTAAAGCTGTACTTTGTCCCGGCTGTTCCCCATTGACCCCGCTGCAGAGCCTCCCTCCGCCCTTCCCCGTCGGGCTTTGTGCCGAGACCATGACTGTAGTAGCTCCCAGTCCTGTGGTCCCCAGGAGGAATCCGGAAGGAAATGTGCCAACAGATGAGCAGCGGGTGGAAGTAAAGAGAGGTGCAGCGTTCCTTCCCCATCCCCCTCTGTGTGCAGTGGCCGGTGGCCGTGCTTCCCTGTTTGGGGCCCGGGCTCCTGACAGCCGCTCCTGCTCTCTTCGTGTGTGGGGGGGTCCACTCCCTCCTCTTCCTCTCTGTCAGCCCCAGGGGCAGCCCCAGGAGACTCCACCACCCCTTGTCAGGTTCCCTTAAGCCTGCTGCCCCTGTGCCAGTGGAGCCTCACTGAGCCTCATCCTGACCAGGACCCTGACCTTGACCCGGACCCTGACCCTGACCCGGGCCTGACAGTACCATCTTTCTCACCAAGACCCTGATCGTTACACATGCATAGAACATGTGGTTTTACCTTGGAGCTTTGGATGCGGAAGGCACTCATGTTGCTGGACTTAATTGGAAATCATAAGCTTTTCTGCTTTACCCTCAGGCTGCCAGAAAATCCAATTATCCACATCCCTCATTCCCCGAGTGCCCTGTCCACTGAAATCCAGGCACATGGGTGGGCGATTCGTTCATTCACAAATGTTTGTTGTCCAGCTCTGATGGACCAGGCCTGGACCCAGGTTCTAGAGATCCAGGTGAGACTGAGCAAGCAGTGTCCTTGTCTTTTTAGAATTTATAGTCCCATGAAATTATGTGGGAAATGTTCCCAGAGGGACAGCCTCTGACTGGCCAGTGCTCCCTGTGGGTCTGAGGGCCCAGGGGGGCTCCTACAGGGCAACGTAAGCTTGTGGTTAATGTTTGCAGTCGGCAGCACAAGTTGCTGACCCAACTCCTATCCAGAACCTGTAGCCCCCTCCTAGCTGGGCCGCCATGGAGAACAGCTCTGGTTAGTAAGACAGACATAAATCATCAGGACAGGCTCCCAAGGAAGACTTTGATTTCCTTACAAATAGAAACAGACTCTGTGAGTATAAACTTCTGCTCCCTTTCGGCCCCCTCCCTTTTTCCTGCCTATAACAAAGATGGGATGCTTGGAGGGACAGTGACTGCCTTGACACTGAGATGACAAGCCAGCCCTCTAAGGGGACAGAGCAGGGAGACAGCAGATATCACTGAGCCACGGCATGGGTCCTGGACTGCTTGACCCTGGATTTGCAGCAGACCACCCCCATTTGTTTAAACCACAGGTAGGCCGGTAGTGTTACGCATATTCAAGGGAATCCATATCTGGAGGAATTTCTCAAGATGGCCTTTGATCCAACGCTTCCCTTATATATGGAAACTGAGGCAGAGTGAGGGAAGGAACTTGCCCCGAATCCCACAGCCCAGCCGGACCAGAACTCATGTTTCACATCCAGTCCCAGTCCACACTTATAAGCTCCTACCACCTGTACAAAGGCCTGTGAGCTTTGTGTGGATGTTTCCATTCTTTGTCTAGTTCACAGGCCCTTTGGAAACAGAGCTCATGTCTTTGGTCCTGCTGGGCCCCCAAAAAGAAACAACCCCCCCAAAACCCAAAACTTACATGTAGATTCATGACCAATAATATATGCTTCTCATATAAGCCACTGAGCTCTTGGAGGACGGTTGTTACATGGCAAGAGCTTACTAGTACGTACCATTTCCTATAGGACAGACTATGCTGAGAGCATCACATAAATACACCCATTTGTACAACAGGCCCATGAAGTGGATGTTGTCATCCTTGTTGTGTAGATGAAGAAACAGAGACGTAGAACGTTCCAGTAACTTGCCCTTAGTCACACAGTAAGAAGCAGACCAGGATTTTAACGCAAGCATTCCGACTCTAGAACCATCCTACAATCTTTCTTTCAGTGGCCTCTGCCTTTTGCTCCATCGAAGGCTGGTTTGGCTTTAAAAGCTTAGGAATTGTTGTTGTGGTTGTTGTTGTGGTGGTGGTTGTTTAAGGGATCTTGTCACTGTACTCAGAACCTCTTGTGGGATAAAGGATGAATTATTTTGGCCAGTGCCTCAAGTGGAGATTCTGAACAAACCTAATACGTCCAGCATCTCCATTTCCTCTTTCCCAAAGTCCTGTTGTCTCTGCCTGTGGAGTCTGTCTGGACTCAGGACAGTTGTCCTCACCTCTTTGCCTCCCAGTGCAGCCCAGCCTACCACCCCCTTTCCCCTGGGTCACCACAGCAGCCTCTTAGTCAGCCTCCTTGCCTCCACTCTTCCTCAGTGTGACTCTTCTTTCACAGCAGCTGGAGCGGTCATTGGGAAGTTAAACCCCGATTGTGGCAATCTATGCTTTGATACCCTTCCTCTTTGGCGGGGGGGGGGGGGGGGGGGGGAAGGTCCGCCATGACAGAACAGCATAGAAGCGAGGCTCACACAGCAGCTCTACTTCTCCCAGTTGTAGAGGCTGGGAGTCCAAGGTCAGGGCATCCGCAGTTTCAGTTTCCTCTTGAGCCTCTCTCCTTGACTTGTGGACGGCCGTGTCCTCGTACGGTCTTCTCTCTATGCACGGGCACCTTGGGTGTCTTGTTCTGTGTCTGAATTTCCTCTTCTTATAGGGACATCCGTCATATTAGATTGGGGCCCACCGTAATGGCCTCATTTCAACTTCATCACTCTCCAAATGCCCTGTCTCCAGATACCACCACATTCTGAGGTATTAGGGGTTCAACATATTATTGGGGGGAATTAGGGAATTAGGGCTTCAATGTATTATTTGGGGGCAGTGTATAATTCATCCCTTTTATAACACCTATTAAATAGCACCTTGTAACAATGTCCCAACAAAGTTAGAATAGAACCCCAGGTCCATACCACGTCCACTAAGGGGCGGTGCGATCTGGGCCTGGCTACATCTCCAGCCTTATCCCTGTCTACTCTTCCCGTGCTCAGTGTGCTCCGGTCACGGTCACAGTGGCCTCCTAGCTCCTCATGGCCCCAGTGCATGCTCCTGCCTTCACACCTTTGCACTTTCTACTTCCTTTGCCTAGAACATTCCTTCACCCCCAGATACCTAAAAGGCTTACTCTGCCTTTGTACTCAGTTACTTTGCCCAAATATTACCTCCGTGACTGTCTAGCTTCTTACTTTGCTTTCTTTTCCTTTGGAACATTTATTACCGTGCGCCAATGTCTTACATTTGTTTATTGTTCCGCTGTCTCCCCCACTGGAATATCAGCTCCATGCAGCGAAGACTTCATTTGTTTTGTTCTCAGATATATCCCCAGGGCCTGGACACGGCTGGCCTACCCATGCCACTGCACCCATAAATGTTTGAAAGAAAATGAAATGAAATGAACGAATAAATGAAAGAAATGAAGTAGAGTAGAATGAAATTAATTGAATAAAAAGAAATAAAAAATGAGAGAAAGCCCCATGCAAGAAAAGATAGAAAATCCTTTCTCGTGTCATGATGACCTTTATTCCTAATTTCAAGGTTTGGCCTAAGACTTAATCACTTCTCTTCCAGAAGCTCATTAAGCATCCCAGAACCTTTAGCAGAAAGTCTCTCCCCAAGGTGTCATCAACTGATCCCAAATGCAAGAAGCCAGAAACTTACAAAGGTTTTCTCCCTACTAGTTAACCCCAAGCCAAGATGCAACCCCACGATGTTGACAATGAACCTAGATGGCTCCTGGCTTACAGTGGTTCGACAGAAGATTTTTCGAATTTATGATGGTGTAAAAGTCTTAGGCATTTGATAGAAACTGGACTTTGCATTTGGATTTTTTCCCAGGCGAGTGATAAGTGTGGCAGTCCTCTTTGGTGATGCTGGGCGGGGCAGCCACAGCTCCCCGTTGGCCTCATGATGACAATACACTCACGGCCATCCTGTACCCTAACAGTCATTCTGCTTGTCACTTCTAGTACAGTACTCGATAAATGACATGAGGTGGCCAATACTTTATTATAGAACAGGCTTTGTGTGTGAGGAGTTTGCCCAACTGTAGGCTAATGTAAGTGTTCTTAGCACGTTTAAGGTAGGGTAGGCTAAGCTATGACGTTTGGTAAGTCAGGTGTATTACGTGCATTATTGACTTAGGGTATCTTCAACTACAATGGGATTATTGGGATATAATTGTCGATCTTACTCAACCTACTGGGCTATAACCCCATTGTACGCCGAGCAAGATCTGCAGTTGAGAAACTGCTACACAAACGAATCCTTTGATTGTGGATAAAGAAATTCAGATCATTTGAAGAAGGGAAAATGCATAATTCCTGCACTCCTCAAAAGGAGGACCCAGTACCCTTCACTACAATTCTGACTTGACCCGTTTCTCTAGCTCTGGTGGCCCCTTCTGGAATTGTAGGCAAGGATGAGGAAGTGAGAAGTAAAGAGAACCAACTTTTTTTTTAAAGTTTTTAATTTTAACTTCAGTAGACTTAACATACAGTGTCATAGCTGTTTCAGGTGTGCAATACAGTGATTCAATAATCGTCTTCATTACTCAGTGCCCATCGTGGTAAGCGCACTTTTAATCCCCTTCACCTACTCCCCTCCATCCTTCCACCCAACTCCCCTCCAGTATTAAGAAACAGAACAAAGGAAGAAAGTGGGAAAAGAGAGAGAGAGAGAGAGAGAGAATGGAACCAACTTTTTTGTTTTATCCAACAACTATTAGAGTGGACTCAAGACAGAGCTGCCTCCTCTCAGGGAAATCAAAGCCTTATCTTCAGCAGAACAGGATCTAGAAGCATCTTCTTTCCTCTGGTCCTGGAGATGCCCTTGATGGGAGCGTCTATTTGAACCCTCACAACAAACATGCAGGAGAGATGTGTCTTCTCTTATTGACAAGGAAACGAAGGCCCACAGGTAGGAAGTACTCGCAGAGATAAAAGGGGGCAGGCTCTGAGCCTCGGTCAGGCTGTTTCCAAACCCCGTGATCTTCCCAGTGCTGACCGTTGGGGGCAAAGCTTGCAAGCTCAACTCATTTCATCCCACATTGAATCTCCCAAGACTCTGGACTTTGAACTTTCCTGCCAGTTACAGCCTCATTAATTCAACAATCGCTATTGATTATCTCCTAGGTGCCAAGAACTGTGCTGTGCCCAGTGGCTCCCAGAGAATGATGAGTGAACAATGATAATGATATAATTTAAGTGGAGAGAAAGCAGCTCTTACGGGGTGTCAGAGCTCTTTCACAAATTGAGTTACTTTTTCACTATTGAATAAATTGTAATTTGAAAAGCTGGTAAAAGTGCCTTCTTTTGGTGAGCCAAGCCAATCAATATGTGCCATTTAAAATTCTTCTTTCTGCTTTTCTCCTTTTCATGCAGACTGGAGAAAATGGACACATTTGAAGCCAGAGATGACTGGGCTGAACTTCTTAATGGAGTGATTTTTTTTTTTTTTTAAGTGATTTGTTTCTGAAGAATAGACAGTCCAGGGCGAGCTAAGCAGACTGCTTTCCTGGAGAGAGCGGTAGACAGGGCTTGCCCGATGCCTGTCCACTGGTCATGGGGAAAGGGCAGGGGGAACAGCCCCTGCCAAAATCTGCTTGGAGAGACATCCCCTCCCAGGGGCCCCACGGACCCCATCCCTGAGAGCCGTCATAGGTATTGATCAACCACCAAAGCAGATTTCTAGAATAATCCATGCCCATTATAGGGCACACAGATTTACATGCAGAACTTGGATTCTCTGGCTCTAAAACCTTAAGAGGGTTATTTCTGGGAGGTGGGAGTGTGAGCGGCGTTTTTCCCTCCACCATCCTCTGGAGTGCCTCATTTTCCTCTACAGACTTGAACCAGTTAGGATCAACAGGTGTCATGGGGCCACACCCCCACCCCCTTCCGTCTGTCTTCACCTTCCCTCCACCTTCTTTCCCCTGTCATTCCCTTTCCACACTTGATCTTAGCCAAAAGGCCGAGAAGCCGTGTCATTCCCTTTCCAGAGTGATGCTTTTTTAAAAAAGAGTCTCTTTCCCGCATCTCCTCTCCCCTGCGGCCCTCTCCCTTCTCTCCCCTCGCTTCTGCCCTCCTCACAGCTTTGCCAAGAATGCTCGGAGGTCCCAAGCATGAAAAGACTCTCCCCTGACCTCCCCCTGTGCCCGCCAATCCGATTCCCTAGATGTTTCCCTCGGGAAGGAACTGTCCTCGGGCTCGAGGGAGGATACAAGGGCAGGAACCGGGAGGCCCAGGACAGTAAGGCCCAGGTTCCGGTCCCTGAGCTCCCGGAGCCGGAGCCCGAGTCAGGCGGCCGGGATCCCGGATCCAGAGTACGGCCTTAGAATTAAAGATTCAGAGACTTGAGCCTGTTTCTTCATTTGTCTCGTGGAGAGACTGCCGCCTTCCTCCCTGCAGGTGCGTCACGAGGCCCCGATGGAACAGGGAATGCGAGGAGGTTCTGAAAACTCGGAAGTCCTACAGCATGACTCACCTGCATCTGATTCACCTTCGTTTCTCTCCCACCTGTCTTCTCCCTCATGGAGGCCTTCACCGGCCGCTCCCGGATCCTTGGTCTCCGTCTTCCCTCCTTCCCACCTCAATCCCGACCATAGACCTCAATCCCGACCGTAGGCTAACGCCCAGGGATCCTTTTACAACCCACTCTTCGGCTAGGTGCTTCCCTCTACGAGACCTCCAGCGAGGCTCCTTGACCAGCACAGATCCCCAAATCCTTAGTCTAGGGCTGGTAGGCAGAGCCCACGTCTGATGCTGCCATCCAGTCTCCTGTGAGGGCTGCCACGCCCGTCCACGGGACGAGCCATCCTTCCCGTGATTACGAAGCCGCAGAGGGGGGATTGGGCAGGTGGACCTAATGGAATCACGCGAGCCCCTCACGAGCAGCGTGTTTCCTCCAGCCGCTCCCAGGAGAGGAGGGTTCCACAGGCAAGCAAGGGAGCAGGAACTCTGGTCCCCAGCCCCAAGGGACTGAGTTCAGCCAACAGCCTGAGAGCTTGGATGCTGACTTTTCCCCCCAGAGTCTCCAGAGGAGAGCCCTGCCTGATCCAAACCATGAGTTTGGCCTTGCGGGACCCTAACCAGAGACCCCAGATGAGTCTCCCTGGACCTCTGCCCCATAGGACCGTGATATAATAAATGGGTATCATTTCAATCCGCTAAATGTTTAGTAATTTGGTATGCAAGGCCTTCGGTGAAACAACTTTAACAAAATACCGCAGTCCGGGTGGCTTAAATAACAGAAATGTATTTCTCGTTGTTCTGGAAGCTGGGAAGTCCAAGACAGGGTGCCAGCCTGGTCATGTCCTGGTGAGGACCCTTTTCCTGGTTTGCAGATGGGGGCCTTCTTGCTGTGGGTCACAGGGTGGAGAGAGAGATCGTCTCCCTGGCGTCTCTTTCTACGGTGCACCGGTCCCATTCATGAGGGCTCCCAAAGGCCTTGTCCCCAAATGCCATCACCCTGGGGGTTAGGCTTCAACATATGAACTGGGGAAGAGATACAAACATTCAGTCCGTCACACGCAGCAATAGAAAATCAATACATTTGTTATTTCAAGGCCTTAGGAGTTCTTATCCCGCCTTCCTCTCCAATCCGCTTCTCCAACATGAGCTGTGCGTGGTTGTGGGATTGGAATCTGGACTCGGATGGCTTGCTGCCAAGTTACACAGCATCTCTTTCCTCCATGTCCTCGTCTATACGTTTAGGATATTTACAGAACCTTCCTCATGAGATCATCGAGAGGATTAAACGTGATAATCCAGTAGAGGGCTGAGTACAATATCCAGCAAAAAAGCAAATGCTGCATAAATTATTTTTTTCTTTGTACTGTGATTACAGCCTCTCAGGTATTCCCTTTAAGTCAAATGGGTTTATTTATTAACCTCAGAAAAGACACCTTTTGGCTTACATCATGCCTCCTTCTCTCTACCCCTCAAATACCCACCCTGCCAGATCTCACTCAGATTCCTCCCTCCTCCATGAAGCCTTCCCTGACCAACTCCAGCTCATGGTGGTCTGTCCTTTATGCTAACTTCTAGAGTACCAGAGTACCGGTGCAAATTCCTAGCGCATCTCATATCTAATCCCTTTAAATGATTTTTTTTATAATAAAAGAAATGCCTGTTTGTTAGAGATAAGTGAGGAGATCCACAGAAGTTCAAGCAGGAAATAACCCACCTGCTGCCACTGTAACTATTTCCTCCCAGACTTCCTGTTTTGGTTGTTTGTGTAGAGATACACGTATGTATACAGTGGCCTTCTGAGAATAAATCTTTACCCTAGTCCACCCAGGGCATCCATCTGCCTGAGAAGAGATTAAGATTTGTGCACAGAAGGAATCAAAGGGAAAATACAGTGTGACATTCAGCTTTAATCATGCAAAATAGCATCATGCTGGAAACCAGGGCACTGAGAAATGTGTTAGCCAAGGTTCCTCTACGAGTTTTCTATGGTGGCTACAGCAAATTACCACACGCTTAGTGGCTTAAAACAACACACATTCATTCTCCCACAGTTCCGGGTGCCCGAAGTGTGAAGTGAGTCTTAGGGGGCTCAAAGTGTTGTTAGTGTTGTTCTAGAGACTTTCAGGGAGGCCGACCCTTTCCTCTTCCTGCGTCTAGAACAGCCCACTTTCCTTGGCTCATGGCTGTGTGTCTCTCATTTCTGCTTCCATCCTGGTGTCCCCTTCTCCTGATTGGTGCTCCTCCCTCCCTCTTGTAGGGATCCCTGTGATCACATGGGGCCCACCTGGATCATCTGAGATAATCTCCCCATTGTAAGATGCTTCACTTAATTTTATTTGCAAAATCCCTTTTACTATGAAAGGGAACACATTCACAGGTTCCAGGATTAGGATGTAGATGTCTTTGGGGAGCTACTGTTCTGGCTGCCACCTTACCCTAGAATACAGAGCCTGAGGGAGGGATTACATGCCAACCATTGCATTGTGCTGTAGAAACCTAGGGCAATAAGATGAGGGCGAACGGAAGCAAAGCAGCAGATTGCAAAGCAATGCAAGACGGTGACTGCTGATCTGACCCAGCCTCAGGATGAGCTGAAGAGAGCGCATTGTAAGCAGATGATGCGTTCAGCCCTGCGGAAGTCTCCAGACACGTTGTGTGGAGCAGCTAGCCGTCTCTGGGAGCAGTCAGGTGAAAAGAGGAATGAGACAGAATGTATCTGTCCATTTCCCTCCCATCTCTTCTTTCCCATTGACCAAGGTCTACCCCACGTGGAGTTAATCCCAACACATTTCTTTTTTTTTTTTTTTAAGATTTTATTTATTTATTTGACAGATCACAAGTAGGCAGAGAGGCAGGCAGAGAGAGAGGAGGAAGCAGGCTCCCTGCTGAGCAGAGAGCCTGATGCGGGGCTCGATCCCAGGACGCTGGGATCATGACCTGAACCGAAGGCAGAGGCTTTAACCCACTGAGCCACCCAGGCGCCCCTCCCAACACATTTCTGAATGGCATCGTTTGGGCCCTTTGAAAATGATTTGGAAAGCCAGATCCCATGCCCTTTGCTGTGATGTGGTATCTGAGTCTGGAAGCGATGGAAAGAACCAGAAACTGTGATCAGCCTCGGGAGGCCTATAGAGGCACAATGGCCAACACAGGGCTGAGGCCAACACAGGGCTGAGGGCCCAGGCTATCAAGGAAACCAGCAGAATGTGACAAAGCAGGTGAAGTCCAGAGAATTGGGGAAATACCCAAGGTGTACCCAATGCATTCCAGCCCTCTAGTCCCTCGGGGCCATCACGCACTCCCGCTATCTCCTCTTCCATGGGACGTGAAGCATGCAGTTGTGTTTTGAGAACTGGTTGTCCTTATTCCTCTGTGAGAGGGCAGGTAAAATTCTAGTCACGGAGTCCCTTCATGGTCAAGGCCAGTCGCAATTTCCTGTAAAACTGAATGAAAGATTAACAGAACGAGCTCATCACCTCCATCTGCTGCCCGCCATCCGAGGCCCCTCCAACCCTTGGCCGGCACCCCTGCTTGCCTACCTTACTGGAGCATGGGACGCTGCACCTAGTTAAACGGGAGGGAGATAATTTGACGCTACAATTTTCTTATCTTCTCTCTAGGGTGATTCTCCTGGTGTGGCCACTCCAGTCTGGAAACTGGCTCTGTGTTGTGTCAAAAAATAAATGAGGTTATCCCTTTCATGCTCACTGCGTAGGGTGAGGCCGTCAAAGGTACGGGCCCTCAGCATCAACCCTCTCAGTCACGGTTCCCTGTTGCTTGGTGTCACAGGACCCAAACGGCTCTGCAAACGGGACTAATCAGCCGCCACGCAGTGGGGTCCGGGGGAGTTCAGGGCACCTGTGAGCAGCCCTGGGTGCTGTCGAGGGAGCCGGGAGGCTGAGCAGAGAGCAGTTATTAAAATAAAATTCATTTAGCCGTAGCTACCATTTCCTGAGCGCCTGAGTGCCAGGAGCTCTACGAGGCCCTCTCTTCAAAGAGTTGATGGGGAAAACCGCATCGAAATGACCACAGGATCGAAGATAAAGATTGTCTGCACTCCAGTCGCCTACTTAAATCAATATTTTAATTCCCCTCCACACCTATATAGTGCTTCCTAGTCATTATCACACCACAGAGACAATGTTGGATATTAATTTCCACAATTTCACTTTAATTTGTACTGTACGTGATGTTTACATTTTGTGAAAATCATAGACTTTCTCTCACCCCCTCCCACCCCCCACCACCTAATCCTGTAACCAGTATGAACAGCCTGGAAGTACTTCCAGAGTCTTTCTCTACAAGCACCAAAAATAGAGTGATACTAACCGCAGAGATTCACTTACCGCTCATTCCCAGGGGGAGGCGCTGTTTGAACCGCCTTGTGCCCCCACCTGCCTCAGGTGCTCAGATCCTCCCCCAGGCCAAGCGACTGAAGCCCCCCCCCACCCCCCGGGGTCCTCCTCAGTTAACACATGAAGAAACCAACCAATGCAGAATATTCAAAAATAGAAGCAACCGTGTAAACGTAAACCAAGGAGGCCTCTTTGGCTCCCTGGGAGCAGATAGAAAAGGGGGACCAGAGTGTTTTTCAGTGCAGCGGCTTATCAAGTACAGTCCATCACTGTCACCCTCTCCAGGTCAATGGATCCAGCTCTAACTCATGTTTTAGGAGCAACACAATGCCCCCTTGTCTGAATGCACCATCATTTATTGGCCCTTATTGACAGGCATTTATGTTGTCTCCTTTTTTTTTTTTTTTTTTTTTTTTTGGCCAGTACAAACGATGTAACAATAAATAACCCAGAATATAAATCCTTAGGTACCAGTGCTTTTCTTCCTCTAGGATAGAGTCTATGGACGTTTGTGCTGAATTGAATCCCCCAGTATGAAATGGCAGGCACAGCCATGAGCTGGACCAAATCATCTGACTCTTGAAACACTGTGGCCACGCCCTCCCTGCCCGACATCACGGAGAGAAGATAGACCATTTATGGAGCCAAGGGGATGATAGCCAAAGAAGACACACACAGCCCAGGGGGCCCTGAGCTGGGCCAAAGGGAGGCCAGTCAGGGTCCGGGCTCCGCGCCTGCTCCAGGCAATTCGAAATTTCCTCGGACATCCCCAGGGCAGGCAAAGCTAGGGCAGTCCTGGCCAAGACATCTACCTGCTCCTCTCAGAGTGCTCATTCCAAAGACAGGAGAAAAAACAATGAAAGCACACCTGTTTCCTTTGTGCTCCCCTGGGAACCCTGGTCATGTGCTGGGGGACCCACGTTCAACTCTACACCAGAGCTGTGTCCCTGGCTTTATGGTTGTGTCCCTGGGTGGGGAAACATGGTGGTGGGAAAAAGTGGAAGAAAATATAAGAGATAAATAAGAAAGGAGAAAAATAGCAATTAGAGAGAATCGGTGTTCTTGACCTCCCTTGGGGAAGCAGAAAGCATTTAAATAAAATAAACAGTAGTCTGATATTTAGAAAAATAAGTAGGAAAACATCTTCAAATAATAATAATATTTAAAAACTGAGTACAGTCACTTAAAAAGTTTTTTCCCTGCATAACGAAAAGCCCAGAGGTAGGCAGCTGCTAGGTCAGCAACTTGGCAAGGCCAGGTCCATTGTCTCTGTGCAGTTTCTGGGTCAAAGGGAAGACGCATTAGTAGTTTTGCTCAATGTCCCCAAATTCCTCTGGATAGAGATCATACCACTTAAAATAGAACCTATATCACAGATGAGAGATAAATATTCCTCACAGATAAAGAGCTTCTAAACATTGAGAACAGAACTACCAACAACTCTGCAAAAAAACGGGCAGGGTGTATGGATGGTTTGCAGAGGGGAATCCAAATGACCCTTAAATATATGAGAAGAGGCTCAACTTTCTCAGAATATGAAAAATGAAAGTTAAAACTCTACTGAGATAGGATTTCCTTCCTATCAGATTGGCAAAAATCCAAAGCCTAACAACATGTTCCATTAATAAAATTCTCAGAAACAGGTTCTTATAAGTTGCTGAAACGCAAAAGCATATAACCCCATGGAGGGGGATTTGGATCATCTAGAAAAGTTACAAATTCACCTACCTTTTGACAGAGCAATTTTGCTTCTAGGTATCTAGCTCAAAAAATAAACCGGTAAAAACATAAAATCAGATAGCACAAGGATATGCATTGCCAATAATTGTAATAGGAAAAGAATGGAAATAATCCAAAAGTTCATCCCTGGCCACTTGTTGAAAAACTATGGTGCATTCATACAATGGAGTGTTATAAAATGACAAAAATGAATTAGAAGGACCTCTTTTTTTTAGATTTTATTCATGTATTTGACCAAGAGAGAGACACAGCGAGAGAGGGAACACAAGCAGGGAGAGTGGGAGAGGGAGAAGCAGGCTTCTCGTGGAGCAGGGAACCTCATGCAGGGCTTGATCCCAGGACCCTGAGATCATGACCTGAGCTGAAGGCAGATGCTTAACGACTGAGCCACCCAGGCCCCTCAGGAAGGACCTCTGTATACTTACATGAAATAGTTTCCAGAATATATTGTTAGGAAAGATTCAAAACAGTATTTATGGTATATTATCTTTTTTTTTAGGAAAGGGGGGTATATGGATATAGAAACATATTTGCTTATTTTATCAATTGGTAATAATGGGGGGCTTCTGGGTGGCTCAGATAGACAAACGGCTCTTGATTTCGCTCAGGTCATGATCTCAGGGTCGCGAGATTGCGCCCCAAGTCGGGCTCCACACTGAGTGTGGAGTCTGCTTAAGATTCTCTCTCTCAGGGCGCCTGGGTGGCTCAGTAGGTTAAGTCTCTGCCTTCGGCTCAGGTCATGATCTCAGGGTCCGGGGATCGAGCCCCGCATCGGGCTCTTTGCTCACCAGAGCGCCTGCTTCCCCCCATCTCTCTGCCTGCCTCTCTGCCTACTTGTCAACTCTGTCTGTCAAATTAATAAGTAAAATCTTAAAAAAAAAAAAAAAAGATTCTCCCTCTCCCTCTCCCCCTCCCCCCGATGTGTGTACACACTCTCTCTTAAAGAAAAAAAAAAGGTAATAATGGAAGAATAAGCCAAAAACCAGTAAGAATGGGGACTATAAGGAGAGAGAAGGAACAGGATAGAAGAGCAAGGATGGAACCTAGACTTAACTACATGTAATTTGTTGTATAATTTTGACTTTAGAGCTATGTAAAAGTTTTGATTCAAATATAAAATTAAATAAAGACAAAAAGATTTATAGAAGTTGGGGAAATGGAGACAATATTTGTATATTAGGTTGGTGGTTCAGCCACTTGAAGAAGAGGTATTGCGAATGACTCTAGAAAACCATATTTTGTTAGTACATCTTTTTTTTAAAGGATTTTATTTATTTATTTTAGAGAGCGAGCACGAGTAGGGAGGGGACAAAGGGAGAGAGAGAATCTCAAGCAGACTCCATGCTGAGCACAGAGCCTGACACGGGGCTCGAACTCACAACCCCGAGATCATGACCTGAGTCAAAATCAAGAGTCAAACGTTCAACCTGCAGAGCTAACCAGGTGGCCCAGCAGTATCTCCTTAATGGAATGTATCCTAAGGACTAAAAGGAACCATGAGGAATCTTAAAACTATATTCAGTGGTATATCAATCAGATTAGACTAGATTATTTCTTTTTTTAATTAACATATAATGTATTATTTTAGACTAGATTATTTCTATTGTGATAACAAATAACCCCAAATCTTGGTGTCTTTCAACCACTAAAACTTCTCTTTTCCCGTACTATATGTCTATGGCATGTTAGCTACAGCTCTGATGTATGTCCTCTTCCCTCCGTGACCCAAGCCGGGGTACGGCATCTGTCTGGAATATTTGCCAGTCATTGAGGCAGAAGAAAAATATACTCAGGCTTGTGAAAGCTCTTCCTGGAAGTGACCTTCCCTCCTATTCCATTTTTTATTGGCCAGAGAAAGTCACATAATCTGAGATCAGAACCTCGGGGACGTATGTTCCCCTCAGCAAGAAGCACTGCAGAGATGGACACCAAGCAGGAGTGCAGATTAATACGGTCTGACACAGAGAGCGGCATGATTAGTATTTTTATTTTGAAGCTACCACATTCGCGGGGCACCTGGGTGGCTCAGTGGGTTAAAGCCTCTGCCTTCGGCTTGGGTCATGATCCGGTCCTGGGATCGGTCCTGGGATCGAGCCCCGCATCGGGCTCTCTGATCAGCAGGGGGCCTGCTTCCTACTCTCTCTCTGCCTGCCTCTCTGCCTACTTGTGATCTCTGTCTGTCAAATAAATAAACAAAATCTTAAAAAAAAAAAAAAAAGAAAGAAACTACCACATTCATACTGTAGGATTAGCAAATAAGTACTTTTATGAATGTCACTGCAAACCAAGATTTTCGGCGTAGACGACAATAGGCACAAATATAAGCCCAAATAAGACCCTATAAGCTTCCATTTTAATTGGAAATATCCATATGAACTCATAATTTATTCCTAAAAGAGGGAGAAATACCTCTGCCATCCGAGGAAATGTTTTTATAGCAATGGCAACCTTGTGGCGATGACTATATTTAAAGCCTCAATTGTGATCTAAATACTATTTCCTTCTAAAAGAAACCAGGGTATGCCTGACCTAGTCTATGTGTACCCCAAACCTACTCCATCCCGCTTACCCCCCATCCTCCAGACCTTGGTCATTTGCCCTGCTTCCTGGCCAGAGCATTCGTGCATAGGCTCCCACTACTTCTGTGATTGCAAAGACAAGCTCACCGTTGTTGCTGCTACACCCACCAGGGCGAGGAGAACCCTTTGCAGCTACTGGCTGGGAGATGGACAATGATGGGTCCAGACACTATGTGAGTAGGACCCATAGAAGTCATGGCTTAACCCATCAGCTGTCTGGAGGGGCCAGTTAGCACCACCTGCCTGTCTCACAGTATATAAAGCACCATTTGGCAGTAAGAAGGAAACACTAGCTAGATACATTGTTTGCCTTTCTTTCTTTCTGGTGGATGGTTCAGAATCACAGCAATTTCTGGTGATATGCAATGACGCCAAGCAACCATCGGTGTTTTTTTGTTTTGTTTTGGTTTGGTTTTTGCAAAGCTCCACCCAGCTCAGTAAATTCCCCTTTGTGATTACTCTCCCTCCCTTCTGGCCTCTCTCCCATTTTTCTGTCTCTTGCTTTCCCGGGACTGCTCACCCCAGTAAATTGTTAGAGCAGCAAAATGAGGCTAAGATCGTTGTTCCTGGAAGGGACCCTAAGAAGCAGACTCTCGGGCCGGGATTTTAGTGTTGGCTTATCCGCTCGACTGAATGCAGTTAAGTCTCCCATTGCTTTTGGTTATGGAAGCCCTGATAGGTAGTGATATCACAATTACTAACGCTGTCACCTGCGGTTAATTGTTAGGAGGTGAGGTTTTCAATTATCAGGCGGCGGCTGCACTTGATTAATAAAGGGGTGATAATAATTATAAAGACTGGCATAAGTAACTGCTTTGGAGGGCACTGGAAACTTTGAAAAGAGAAACTAATCATTGCAGTCATCCGTTGCTACCTTATGGCACCAGGGAAAGCCAGAGGGCCGGACTGGCTGCGTTAGAGTTTTTGTCTCCACCACTAAAGGGCAGACGAGGCACAAGCGTCAGAACCTAGATCTGATTATAAAGGCATGAAACTACAAAGGATACTAGATGTGCAGCCATAATACATTTCCTATGTCAAAGTCAGAGTCAGGTAGAGAGAGAATGGGGTTCAGGACCAGGTACTGGGGGTTCAGGATAAGGACACTGGGTGGATGAGCTTCAGAGTCTTTTTTTTTTTTTTAAGATTTTACTTATTTGACAGACAGAGAGAGTGATCACAAGTAGGCAGAGAGGCAGGCGGTGGGGGGGGCGGGGAACAGGCTCCCTGTCAAGCAGAGAGCCCGACGCGGGGCTCGATCCCAGGACCCTGAGACCATGACCTGAGCAGAAGAGAGGCTTTACCCCACTGAGCCACCCAGGCACCCCGAGCTTCAGAGTCTTAAATCTCAACACTTCCCAGAATTACTCTGGCTGGGAAAAGTAGCCCCACCCCCTCTCTCAGCCGAGACTAGCCTCCCCTTTTCTGTACGCCAGCATAACCCATGACCTTACCCGAAGTAAGTGCCTCACAGAATGAGGCCTGGTTTTCTTAAGGTCTCATCGACTCATCTTATTGTTCGATAGGCCGATAACTAGGGTCAGATCTTGGCACAGCCTGAATGGGGAAGTACAGTCACCCCGGGTCCAGGAGGAAATCGCCTACAGCCAAAATAAATTCTAGGAACCCGCTGAGTTGCACCAGCGGGGATCAGGAAACACACACGCAGTTGGGTCTTTAGGACAGTAGACTGGCAGAAGAGTCAGGATAGGGGGCTAATGGTATGAAGTCACTCACCTATCACTTGGGACCAGAAGTTTCCACAAGGGTGTTTGGAGCCAGGTTAGTTATATAGAAACTTGGACGCGACAATGACTTACCGTAAATGAGGTAATGATGTCAGAACTGCTTTGGCAGAATATTAACAAAGACAAAAGATGCAGGAAAATATTACTGGTAGAATGGCCTTCGGTGCCCTTGACCTACAGGGATATGAGGCATTGGCTAATAGAGCGCGGTGTTCCTGGTGGTGAGGCAGATGAGCAAGAGTGTTTCTCAGTTTTTATAAAGGGAAGGTACTGGACACTGGTAAGCAGAAGGCCGACAGCAGCAGGCACCGTGGAGACTAGCCTCAGTGGGCGCCCACCAGGCACGGTCACAGACCCACGGGCCACAGAAGGAGGGATGGGATCCCCTTGAAGAAGGATCCTGGGACGCGCTTTTAGGTATATAGGTATATGGATCGTTCTTCAGTATTTCCCCAAAGAGACCTGGTATTTTTTGCCGGGATAACTGTACACCGGGGCGGGGGATGGAATCTGAGGACCCACCCCTTGTTTCTGTGTCTGGTTCCCAGTGAAAACTCTGCCTGGAATGCATACGTGTAATGACTCTCCCTAACAGATTCCTTGCATTGGTTCCCTGGCTGATAGGGTAAGGGTCCTTCTGGTAGGAAGGGCCACGCAGAAACCCTCCTCTGTCCCGGCCAACACAGCAAATCCAAAGCAATACCGCATTTTGTGGGAGATTAGGGATCAGTGCCGCGCTGGAAGACAGAAAGGACACAGGGGCAGCAGCTCTCATCACAGTTCGGTTTAATGCACGTGTCCAGCCTTTGCAAAGCCCAGACTGGTCTTGGACGATGGTGGGGGCTGAATGTGACCCTAATCAGGGGGTAACCCCGATCCCAGCTGCTCTGCCAGGTGTGTTATCTCCGACTCTCGAGGGAGTACAGCTGATATGGCGATTTCTTTCTTTCTTTATCCCTAATAATACAGAGGTCAGAAACAGTACACGGCAAGGAAAGCAACAGACCGTCTTCACGGTGGCTCTGGTGACAGATGTGTTGGTGTGCAAGCAGGAGGTGCCGTGGGAGTCTGGACCACCCGCTCATCTCACTTCCCTGTGCCGTCTGGATTCGGTTGGGCTAAACCCTGAATGTATCATTTTTATCATTCAGTGGATGCCGGTTACAGCTTCCCAAGCTTATGACTCATTGGGCTGATAATATCCCGATCTTAAGGAACATCCGTGGTTACACAATCCCTCTGTGTCCCATGGTCAGGCGTTCCGTCTCTGGCAGAGCCCAGAATTGAGGCACGGCTTGGCTGCAGGACGCCAGGGGCCTGTGTGGCGTCTCTCTTACTGAAGTTTCTTAGAAACCTCTCGGCATCATTATCTGCCATAAACACCTCCAGTGCTCTCGGATCAGCTGGGTCCCCAGCCGACGGGGCAGGGGAGCTTGTCTGCACGTGTGGGGGAGTTCTCTTTGGCTCTGAGCACCCCTTGAAACTGGCATCCGTCCAAGTCACCCAACAGGACTGGGAGCTGGCTCTAGAAACATTGGGACCATGATGACTCTAGCCAGGAATAGACTATGGCCATGTTACAGCCCCACTTAGAGGGGATCCCCAGAAATGGTGGTGAAGGGAATGCTCCCAGCAGGCAGAGCCGCCAGCAGTATTTTGGCTTAACATGTGGAGATATTCACTCCTTGTCCGTAGCAAACGTCTCAGCTTATTCGCCAGGGGTCATGGGCCTGGAAGGAACACGACTACAGTCTGTATATCACCTCCAGGGTCCCAACCCTGCAAAGTTCCCTCAGCTGGCCTGGGAGCTGACAGTTCACCATGTCGTTCTAGCATACCTTATCGGGCCGGCTTTGGGGATGAGATACATGGAAGAGAAAATCTGTCTTTGGTTTGAGCTCAGTGTATTACACACGCTTGGTAGTAAAATGGGCTCTTTGATTCTGTGCTCCTGTAGCGTAGGGTTCCATGATGATGGACTGGGCATTTCGTCAGCCCTTAGGTGATGGTGGATGGGAAACAGGGAAATCAGGGAAAAGGTCCATGAAAAGACTTACGGAAATGGGCACAAACTGTCTAGTTGGCATCTGCTAGCTTCCCTCTGTGGCCTCTGCAGGGCTTGTAGAGTGGGCCATGAACTAGGTAGCCATGGGGCCAGGACTGGAGCTAGGCATGGGCCCTCAAACCTGGAGTCCTTCCTTGTTATTATAGCTGCTGTGGGTGTCCAACATGCCAGGTACAGGACTGACTCTGAGCCCTCAATATGGATCATCGAGCCTCCTCGTGGCAAGCAGCCTCCTTCCACTTTGGAGTGGAAAGTCATTCTTACCAGAATCACCACCTACTCCTCCCACAATGCCTCCGTCAGCACCCCCCGGCCGAGGGCTGACAAAAGGCCCGATTTATTGACATGATAGCCTACTCCACCTTGTCACAGACCAGAGAGCGCATTTTACCACAAAGCAAATAGGACACATTGGGCTCAGAACCACGAGAGATACCCGCTTTCCGTGTACTTCCTCACCCCGAGAAATCCAGCCCCATGAGAACTGGTGGAAAGGCCTGGAGAAGTCACAGCTGAAGGGCAGCTCACTGAAACCTTGTGGGGTAGCATCGGCGGCCACGGAGCTTGCTCAGAACCAGAGTCACGCTACAGGGCTACCATGTGTGGCTCCAGAAACCAAGGGGTGAACGTAGCTTTGGCCTTCTCTCCCTCGCTCCCAGTAGATGTGCCAGATGTGAGCTTCAACAGAGGTATGGGAACCTGGACAGGGATGCTTTCCCCAGGGCTCTAGTGAGGACCTGGACTGGACAGTTGCAGCGCTGGTAGAGGAGGGAGGGAGTGGGTATATATGTTGACCGTTGGACCAGCTGTGATGGTGGGGTGTGGGGGAGGGGGAATGCATCTTGGTTTGCTAAGGCTCCGTAGGTCTTTTTAGGAGATTGCAACTGAATGTTGCCTTAAAGAATTGGACTTGTGCCTCCCCTCTCAGGCCCGGAGTGAGAACAGTTCATTCTGTGTTGAGATCTGAATATTGTGAGAGGGCGTAGGCATCCCTGAGAGGCAGAGGGGCCGAGTACCAGACCCACTTAATGTATGCGGGCGCATCCCCTCAGCCCCCCTGTACCAACGGGCCTTGCACCCTTGTCGTGCTTCCTGGCCCACACGGCCCTAATAACTCACATGGTTGTCTTGGTTGTACAGCTGTGTCTGTGACCAGCACTACCAGCATGCACCAAGGAGTCCCCAGGCATGCCAGTGACGGGCCAGGAGAGACGCCATGAATGACGCACTGACTGACCTGGACGTGTGGAGACTCTGGCTTCCCCTTGGCCTGTAAGAAGAGCCAGGAGCCACAGAGAGGGGTCACAGCACATGACACATCAAAGAGAAAACTATGGACGACGAACTACGCCCTTCTGACCCCCACCAACTGGCAGTTCTGAGATTCATGGTTTCACAGCTCCTGTCTCAAGAGGCGCTGTCCAACCAAGCCATTGGCTGTGTTTCCTGTGAAGCTATGGCCGCCTAGACGCGCCTGCCATGTGCTTCACATCCCCTACCCCCCAACCCCCAACCTCACTCCCCTTTGTCCACCTTCCTTGTCTTCCTGGAACTACACCCTTCCCAGCTAAGTGCAAGAATATATACTTTCAGCTCGGCCTCTGTTTTCCAGTGAACCTGGACCCAGACACAAGGCTTATCAGAAAAATGAGGTTACTGGTCTGGAGAAAGAGGGGCATCCCGTCATGGTAAAAAGCGATGGAATTATCAAATATGAATGTTCTCATGTCCAAAGGACACAGGAGCCCAAATTGTTGAACAGACCCCTACTGGCCAAAGATGGGACAAAAGATGGGACAATATTCAAAAGAAATACTGACTACAATGCATTTAAATAATCAAATATTTTTTAAAATCATGAGTTCTTAATGACCCCCCCCCCCACCAAAGAAAACACCAGTAGTAACTCCACCAACTCGGTTCTGATAGTTGATCAAGAGAAAGAATTATGTAGCTATTCTGCCTTTTTTGTAAAAATTATACTTCGGGGGCACTAAAGAGTTGATGAGGGGAAGTTCTTCTTTATAAAAGAATTCTACCTAATAAATGCAGAAGGAATGAGAGATTTAGGAAATCGCTTGGGATGGTTGAATTTGTGATCAGCTTGACCAGCCCGTGGAGGGCCCAGAGACTTTGGTGAATCGTGATTTCTGGGTGTGTCTGTGAGAGCATTTCTGGAAGATTTTCTCATGTGCATCAGCTGACTGAGTCAAGCAGCTTGATCTCCCCCATGTGGTGGGCCTCACCCAACTCACGGAGGGCCTGAAGAGAACAACAACAACAAAAGCAGAGAAAGGGAGAATTTGCTGCTGCTGCTTCTGTCTGACTACTGAGGTGGGACATGGCTCTTTCCTCCTGCCCTGAGACAATTCACACCATCTGCAGCTGTGGTTCTCAGGCCTTTGGACTCACCTCGAATGACACCCCTGGCTCTCCTGGGTCTCCAGTTTGCAGGTGCGGGATCTCTGTAATCACGTCAGCCAGTCCTCCTATTAAATCCTTACATCCTGTTGCTTCTGTTTCTCTATAGGACCCTGACTCATCCTTCACCATCTTGCAAATCCAAATGAAATAAGAGATACGGCGATGATTATCACGAGATGCTGCCATGACTAGAGAAGAGGTTGATGGGGAACTTGATAGCAGAGAGATCAGGCAGGCATGTCTGAACTCAGTGGTCATTGTCAACTCTGCAGAAAGTGCGAGAACCAGATACTCTCTTCTTGTAACGTCTTGCACGGGAAGGTACCGCCCACGAATACTGAGCCTGGAACTGATCACATCTTTCCATCTGACAGTTTCCAGGAAGTTCAGGGGAACATGGGAACAGGTTAAATGATAACACGGTGACGTGTCAGGCGAACCCAGAACATGAGAATTTCTACAACAGGACAAAGAGCCCAATTCTTCCAACAAATAAACAACAAATATGTAATATGGCTCTTGATTAGAATCTACCAACTGTTAAAATACATTTTTGAGGGGAAATTTGAGTATAGAGTAGGAGGAGCTGATGTTGTTAAGGAATTAAAATTTTTTTTTTATTAGGGATGATAAAGCATCTTCGTGCTTATAAAACATGTTTTTATCTATTCTTGATGCATACCAAACTATTCTTGGGGAGGGCGGTATAATTCCTGGAATTTGCTGTAGAATGTTCTAGAAAAAATAGGAGATTTATAAGATATAAGCAATATAAATAAAATAAGAGATACAAAATATAGACAGAATAACAAAGGGAAATGTTGGTAATTGTAGAAGGTGCGTGGTAGGTATGCGGGGGCGGGGGGCTCATGAGACCATGATCTCTACTCTTCTGTGCACGTGCTGGTTATTCTACTTGCTGCCCCTTGACCCATTTGCTGTTCCTCTTTGCCTTTCGTTGCACCCTGGGGAACCAAGCTTGAGGAACTGAATCACCCAGACTTCTGCGGTGGCTGGTTGGTTTCTGGGTGGGCACAGCCAGTGAGGGTCGCCCGAGGCGCCTCCAGAGTGGAGCAGAAAGCAGACAGGATGCATACGCCCCTCGCTCCCCCTCCGCCCTCCCTCGGTGCCACAGGGAGCTGTGTGCTGCTAGAGCCGTGGTTTGCTTTGCTCTAAAGCAGAGGAAAGACGAGCTAGGAGGCTGGCTGGCTGCCAGGACAAATGGCCGGAGACTGGGTGGCATAAACAACAGAAATCTATTTTCCCACGGTTCTGGAAGCTGGAAGTCTCTGGAAGTCTGAGACCCAGGTGCTGGCGGGATGGCTTTCTTCTGAGTGTGCCCTCCGGGGCTTGCAGATGGCTGCCTTCTCCTGTTTTCATGCAGCCTTCCTTCTGTACATCCGTGTCCCTATTTCCTCTCCTTACAAGGACACCAGCCCACCCGAATGACCTCTTTTTAACTTACCCCTGTAAAGACTTTATCTTCCAATAATGTCACAGTCCGAGGGAGTGGGGTTTAGGACTCCAACATACGAAAATTTAGGGGCCCCATGCAGCCTGTAAGAGCAGCGGTCAGCAAACTTTTTCTGGAATGAGCCACAGAGTCGATATTTTAGGCTTTGTGGGCAACACGGTCTGTGTCCCGCTGTTCAGCTCCGCCATCGGAGCATAAACAGCTGTAGACAATACGTCAATGTATGAGTGTGGCTTGTTCCATTAAACCTTTAATGTTTAAAAAAAAAGATTTTACTTATTTATTTGAGACACAGAGAAAGAGATCACAGAGGAAAAGGAAGAGGGAGAGGGGGAAGCAGACTCATGGCTGAGCAGGGAGCCCGATGCGGAGCTCAATCCAAGAACCCTGGGATCATGACCTGAGCCGAAGGCAGAGTCTTAACCGACTGAGCCACCCAGGTTCCCCCCATTAAAACTTTATTTATAAAAACAGGGGCCAGGCCAGGTTTGGCCTGTAGGCTGTAGGCTGTTCGCTGACGCCGGCATCTGATGCTAGTTCTTGCCGGTCAACTTCTCGTTCATGTGGCCATTTCTCCATGGTCTCTTCTCTTCTGTGGGTCACACTTTCCCCCTTGGGTTCCATGAACTGTCACTACACTTTCCTTCATCTCTTTATTCCATTCTCTTCAGTAAATGCCTTTTGGGTGGGTCATGCTGTGGGTCAGGATGCTCATGAAAAAGTATATGTTCGAGATTTCCTGTAGAAGAATCACAATGAAAGAAAAGGACGTATTTGGAAGGTAAGATACATACGACTCGGTTCTTGGCTCTGCTGAGCACTTTGGCCATGGTCTAGCTGGAGAACCTGGCTGGTGCCCAAGGGTGAGAAGCAAGATGGGGCTGATCCGGGCAGGGGAGCACGCCCAGGACATGACCGCACCCAAAGATGGGCCGGGATACATAGCACACCAGCCATCGGCTGCGCTGGCCGCCACCCGGGCCCAGGTGGGGACAGGCAGCCCGCAGCCCCAGAGCCAGGAGCAGCCTAGACCAGCCAGGATCCGGAGGCCGCCACCTCCCCCTGCTGCCATGCAAGTGGGCCACTGTCCTTGTCCACAGACCCAGCCAGGAGAGACTGAGAAGTGTTCTGTTTGCTTGCTTATTTTACTTAAGGAGGACAGCCATGACTTCTCAAAACTTGCATCGAACGAAGTTTACAGGGTTGGGCTGGAAAATGTTGTATCCAGCAGCTGGAGCCCGTGAGGAAAATCAAAGTCGTTACAGACACAGAAAGAAACATTTCTCTGTACCCCCACGAGACGGGTGGGCAATCTGGGGACCGGCTATGTGGGATTAGGCCTGCCTGCTCTGGCCTGAGCTGGAAGAATCTGAAATAGGCTCACGGGGGCCAGAGGGTTGGGGAGGGGACAGGAATGGAGCCAGCAAGCGGCCCGGTGGCCTCCCAACTCCTCCTTCCTTCTTCCTGTGACCCTCACGTTCCTCGTGTTGCTGAGGAAATTGCCTGCATTTCCCCTGTCTGTGGGGCAGAGCCTGGGGCCCGGGGATGGGAGGAAAGCCATTTACTTAGGTGAGATCGTGGGCCCCTCCCCAGGGCAGGGATCCCAGTCCTGACTGTGCTTACACATGTGTGTCGGGACACACTTTCATCTAGAACACTCTGGTGCATTCATCTAGAACAATCCAGACCGTGCTGTTCTGGCTGGGCCGTCAGCGGGGCTTGGCCCACGATGCTGCATCAGAATACCAGTGACCAGGTGGCTTGTGATCAATGGAAATTTCTTTCTCAGATTTCTAGAGGCCAGAGGCTGAGAGCAGGGTGCTGGCAGGGCTGGGTTCTGCGGAGAGCCCTGCTCTGGGTTGCAGACTCTGTTTTCTTGGGTCCTCACGTGGCAGAGAAGGGGAGAACTCCCTGGGGCCTCTTCCTTCAGGGTCCTCTTCCCATCCATGAGGCCTCCTCCCCAAACCCCACCTGCTAATGCCGTCACACTGAGGAGAGGGAGGGATTGCAACATATAAATATTGAAGGGATGCACACATTCCCTCCGTAACAGGGGACACCAAAGAAAGTATTAAAAATAACTAACCTTGGGACTCCTGGGTGACTCAGTGGGTTAAACCTCTGCCTTCAGCTCAGGTCATGATCCCAGGGTCCTGGGATCAAGCCCCGCATCGAGCCCTGCATCGGGCTCTCTGCTCAGCGAGGAGCCTGCTTCTTCCTCTCTCTGCCTGCCTCTCTGCCTACTTGTGATCTCTCTCTCTCTCTGTCAAATAAGTAAATAAAATCTTTAAAAAAAAATAACTAATCTTACTCCCTCATTCACTCAACCTGCATTTACTGACTGTCTGATCAGAGCAGCTGTTTTCGGTGCAGGGACAGAGTAACGAATAGGATGATGGGATGAGAGGGAGATGAAAAACGAATGCACAGGTGTGTGATATATATGTGCGCACATACAATACACTGTGTGTATGTGTGTGTGTCCTGTGTGTGTGTGTGTGTGTGTGTACAGTCCACATAACATGAGGGAAGGATGAGCGCTTTTGAAAAAAATTAAAAATAAAGTAGGGCAGGGTGGGCACCTGGCCGCCTCAGTCGGTGGAGCGTGTGACCCTTGATCTTGAGGTTGTGGGTTCGAGCCCCACGTTGGGTATAGAGATTACTTTAAAAAAATAAAATATTTTTGAAATTCCCACAAACAACAAAGCAGGGTGAGGGGAGAGAGAACACCGGAGGCCAGTAGCTCTGTTCTACTGTAACAACAGCAGGCATACCTTTTCAGTAAATGACTGAACTGTTCTAGGCTTTGTGGGCCATTTGGTCTTGGTCACCGCTCCTCAGTCCTGATTATCCTACTCCTCAGGGCTTTGGGGAAGTTACTCAACCCCCTCATGCCTCTACTGCCGTGTCACAGGACCGGACTCAAAAGAGTCCCCACTTCAGGTGGGTGTCGAGAGAGTGACCTTTGCGCACGGCACAAAATGAACACCGGCGGCTGCTTTCCTCATGATGACCACAGCCCTTCAATTCCGTAGGTGAGGAGGGCTCAGGGGTCACGTGTCCTGCCCTCACCCCGGGGCCCAGCTCTACAGACCTCTCTCTGCCTTGTATCAGGAGAGGCTCGAGCCCAGACTGTCAGCCTGGTCTGAAGCAGCCCTTTGGAGGAGAAGGCTGGCACCCACACAGACATTAGCTTTACTCCCTCCCAGCAACCCTTTCCCTCTGATAGAAAAGGAGACTGAGGGTCCAGGATGACTAGACACACCCTCCACGACACTGTTCTGTTTCCCAGTGTGGAGAGGACTCCAATTGGGAAGGTAGCAGACCAAATGGTCTAGAGAGGAAAGAGAAGGGATCTCTTGTCCTTTGCCACCCCGGCCCTAGCCAGCACTCCTTCTGTCCCTGGGGCACCCAGGACCTCCAAGATCATGCTCCCCTCCCCGCACTCCCTCCCACTGCTTCTGTCCAGATCCTTCTCTTCCTCATCATTCCCTATGGACACCCACCACTCTGAGCCTCCTCTCAGCTACAGTTGAATTAATGAATAAGAAAAGCTGACTTGATGGTGGGAAGAACTCCTGGGGAGCATTTACATTTTAGCAAAGGTTCACTCCTTTGAGGGTGGGCTAATCGGGTGGTGTGTCAGGCACATCAGCAGCCCCCTTTGAGGATCTTTCCTTTTGCCTGGGGAAGTGGAAAGGGACGCTTTATCCCACTTTGACAGATCAGGAGACTGAGGTTCAAAGAGTTTGCACATCTAGTAATGCCTTCCTATTTAGATCATGCTGGGATACATGACCCTGAAATCAGGAAGCTGAAAACCATCCCACGTATCAAGCCTTTAGCACGGGAGCACCTGGGTGGCTCAGTTGGTTAAGTGTCTGCTTTCAGCGCAGGTCGTGATCCCAGGGTCCCAGGATTGAGCACTGCATGGGGCTCCCTGCTCAGTGGGGAGTCTGCTTCTCCCTCTCCCTCTGCCCTTCTCCCCCACACTTGTGTGTGCGCTCTCTCTCTCTCTCCCTCAAATACATAAATAAAATATTTTTCAAAAAAACATTTAGCACAACGAATATTGGTTATCTTCCCCACCCCCCTTCTCATCTCTAGCCTCCAGCTGGAAGAGAAGTCTAGGGAAAGTAAGGAAGGACAATTGAGGAAGGATATTAAGGAGAAGGACTTGCAATTGAATATGGAGGAGAAAGTTGAAAAGAAGGTTATTGGCACAGATATATTACACATTCACCCAATCACAATTTAAGAATTTGCCAAACCTAACCCATTTGCAATAAGTCCATTCACAGACGCCTAGAAGCCCCACTGAGAAATCTATTTCTGATCTCCTTTTGAAGATTTATTTAATTCCCAGGGAGCGTGGCCCAGTGGCAAGATACTTCCAAGAAAAGGGAGGGGAACCTAATTCTCTATTTGGTTTAATTTTGTTCTGGAACACTTGTGAAGGCTCAAATCCAAGGGGAGAAAAAAAAATAACCCTCTTACTTCAAGCAGCATAACAGCAAGGGCAAGAGACAGAGCGAAAATTCCTCTGTAGAAAGGAACAGGTGCAAGCTTACCCTTATTTGCACCATTTTACAAGTGCAGAATTTGCTTGAACTTGAAGGGAAATAGAACTGCCAAGGGCAGGTGGAGAAGATGGAACTAAATGAATGTTTCAGTCCTATAAAGGCTTGAGAAGGCACGTACTTGAACAGGAAAAGGGAAGGATGGATGGACGGACGGAAGGGTGGATGGACGGACGGATGAACAGGAGGGTGGATAGGTAAGTAGGTGGATACATGAAACAGGGCGCATGTGTGTGTGTGGATGTGGATGAATGGGTAGATAGGTGGGTGGACAGATGAGTGGGAAGAAGTGGGAAGAAATGAATAGAGGGACAGATGGACAGATGGATGGATGGATGGATGGATGGATGGATGGATGGAAGGTTAGGTGAATGGATGGGTGGATGGATGATAAATGGAAGGTAAGGGGAACCAGGTGGCTAGCTAAACCCTGCTCATATCTGAGTTTTGTTTGGTTTGTTACAGTGTTTTGAAAGCATTTGAATTAGTTGTTCTCATTTAAAGCACAGAAAATTTTACCTAAAATTCTAGAATTCTGACTTCTCAAAAATTAGAATCTCTGGCAAAACCAAGCACGCCTTCCTTCATGGCAACAATAGACTGGACCTGGGAAACGGATGTCCCCTTTGGATGGGGTGTGCGTGCTTCAGTCGTCCGGAGTCCCCACCACACCACGTGGGCTCTGACACCTGCCAACTCATGCATGGCAACTACCTGCCCAGTGGGCGTTTGTTAAGTCATGAAAGGCCAACTCAAGACATATAGGCCTTTCAGTAAATAGGCATGTAATACGTACACTATCCAGTGACTCTGCCATCGGGTCCTGAGTGTCTCTCCATGTCCCTTCTCGTGACTTCCACTGATGTCATCAGTCTT
The DNA here is from genome assembly GCF_963455335.1 of Martes martes. Lineage (NCBI taxonomy): Eukaryota > Metazoa > Chordata > Mammalia > Carnivora > Mustelidae > Martes > Martes martes. The sequence goes on along the minus strand of NC_137898.1, from coordinate 28,257,933 downwards.
AGAGGGTGGAGGTGGGGGTTTCTTTCCAGGCTGCATAAGGCCTAAGTCCTTGCCTCTCTGCACACCCATTCAGAGCAGCAGCGCCCACCCCCTTACATGGAGCTTGGCTTTCCTGCTTTCAGTTACCTGTGGCCAACCACGATGAAGAAGCTGACGATCCTCCTTCCGATGTATTGTCAGACGGCCAGTAGTACCTGCGTCCTGCCCTCATGTCATCTCACCATGCAGGCATCTTATCGTCCCCCATCATCATAGGAAGAAGAAGGGTGAGTACAGTAGAGTCGGGTTTTCAGAGAGAGAGAGAGCATGACCAGATCCACATAACCTTTATCACAGGGCATTGTGAGGGCTGTTATATTTTATTAGCAGTCATTGCTGTCGATCTGGTACTGTGCCTGATTTGTAAATTGCATTTCATGAGAGGTATGTGTGTATAAGGTATGTAGTGTTCGACACTAGCTGCTGGGGGTCTTGGAACCCACCCCCTCGCCGCCAGTGGATAAGGGGACCAACTGTTTGGAGATCTAACCTCTTAGCAAGACCACTTACCATATTTCAGGATCCGAATTCCCACATACGTATTCAGTCTGCACGTCAACTCTATACCCCATTGCAAACCAGAATATCAAGACTGGCTTCCCCCAGGCAGGGCATGAACCAACAGTTCTCGGACTTTGCTTGTGCAATTTCCTGGGTCATGAATGAGATCCCCCCCCTGCCGCCCCCTCCGCCAACCCATGGTCTGTCTGGTGAACTCTTCATCCTGGGGGCCTCCGCTCAGGTGTGGCTTCTCCTTGAAGCCTTCTTCCTCCAGAAGAATGAGATGCTCACTTCTTTCTTCCCTCATCATTTGGACAGTTGTACAAGCACAGTCTCTTCCAGCAACCTCACCACTTCTCCTGGACCCTCAGGGCTGAGCATGGCTCCTAGCAGGTGTACATACACTTGTTGAATGAGTCATTAGCTATGTTGTACTCACCTGGTCATCGAGATATTTTCCTGAAATGTTTTATTGCAGTGGCCATGCTGGCTCTGCGCTGCAGAGAGCACCGTGAACATCTAGATAAAAAATAGGAATGACGCCTCCTGGTTGTGCAGTGCACAACAGGTGGACCTGGTCATAGCCCATCCCGGCAGACAAACCCCAAGAATAGTTAGCCCCCCGCCAATTTCGATCAGGCTGGGCTCCATCTTATTTACTACCTATGTGATTTTTGGACAAGTTACCTAAGCTCTCCATGCCTCAGTACCATCATCCGTAAGAGAGGAATGCAGTCCCTTTTTGCTACATTCTAGAAGAATTATACTGAACCGTCTTTGACACTATCATCATCATCATTACCACCACCACTGCCACTTAGCAGTTCAGGATTACTTCAATCCTAGACTCCAAAGACTCATCTGGCTCACATGTCCTACAGACCCTAGAGATCTGAATAAAATTGGCCTGCATGTCCCCTCTGCTGTTTCAACATCTCATGAAGTTCAAAGACTCCCCCTCGGATTTCTCAGACTCCTGGGAGTTAGAGTCTCAAGATAATTGCCTCCGTTTATGCCTACGATGGTCCATATCCCTTTAAATCTGTTGTGAACTTCCTTCCTTTGCCTACCCATGAGCATGCATACACGTTTGTGCACACGTACGCACCCACAGACACACAATTCCTCCTGAGCATCGCGGGCCTAGGAGAGCTCCCCGTCCCGGTGAGGTGGAGGGGAGAAATGGAAGAGAGTGTAGACCACAGACTTGCAAACAACTTCAAATTCAGTCTTATGCTTCCCAGGGCTGGAGCAGCCCCCCAGCTACCCGACCACCAAGGACCTGTCTCCCCCACTCTTCTCTGGTCTCCAGCCCCACGCTTCCTCACGGGCACCTATCCACCTGCTCCCTTCTGAAGCAAAGGGACAGCTGCTCTCCTGGCCTCGCTCCTCCTCTGTCCCCTTGGTTCTCGCCAATGCCCATGCTCCGGGGATGTTGCTGCAACTCACATATGATTCATTCCCGAGAGGAATTCTGGGACCGGCTTCTCAGGCACTGTGATTCCCATCTCTGTTCCACTTGAGCGAGCAGCTTCCCATCCCTGCCGCCGGTCTAGTTACACAGAAACTATACTCGGAGGGGCCGGGCTTGGGGTTCCATGCTATGTAGTCTCCGTCCTGGAATCTGTAGTGATTTTGTACTCGAATTTGTGTTTTATAAGTGAAGACCCGTGGGTCTTCCCTTCCCTGAGGCTTGGAGCCTCAGCTCACAGTGCTCCCTCCTTCCACCTCCTTGCCCTGCCAGGACAGGTTCTCGCCTGCTCGCCCCCTACCCCACGGGGACCCCGGGCCTGCCTGGCCTCCTCCTCAGTGCTGCTCCATGACCAAGGCGTGCTTTGCCTTCGGTGGTGAGCAGGTTGTACACAGGAGGGCCACATTTACAGTGGTGAATTCATTGAAGGTATAAAAGAACTTGGCACATAGATGGTCTATAAAAGTTCTTGTTTTATGCTTCCAGGCCAAAGACCTTTCTGGAACACAGCCCATGGGTGGCCCTCTCCGGGCTTCTTGGCTTCCTCTTCTCCCGCTTGGAGGGGCTCTTCCATTTCACCCTGGACCTGGATAACAGGGTCCTTCCCCCTTGTCACATTTGGGTACCGTTGTCGCCTATCATTTCTGTATCACATAATCCAGGGGCTCTCACTCGAATCAAAGGCCCGTCTGTCATAGTCCGTTATTCTCGTCCTAATGCATTCGGTGCCGAGCTCCGTCTTCTTCCTCTGAGTCCCACTCCTCCTCCACCCTTCGGTTCTCGCCCTAGCTCCTGACGACCTCTGAGGTGGTACCTGTAAGCTCTTTTCAGCTCTGGCGCCAAGGCTGAAGCTTGCCAAGCCCTTCTCCCTGCCTCAGCCCATCCCGCCTGCCTCTTACTCCCCTAAAGCCGAAGCCACGTCCCTCCCATTCTCACTTCAGCCCCCTTCCTTGGAGCGGGTCCTACGGTTAGTGGTCGGCACTGATGAGGTGGTCCAGGCTAGGGACCTCCACCTCACCACCCCCTGCACAAGATCCTGGGGTTTTTTGATCCCAGAGCCCATGCTCTTAGAGCAAACTCTCCCAGTGAGGGAGTCCGACTAGTCACCCTTTGGCCCTGCTGGACCCAAGACCACCTTATAGGTTCATGAGAGTATACGGACTGGCTGTTCCCCAGATGAAGAACCCAATCTCTTACAACCAAGGATATAGGGTTCAAAGAGCCACGGGGACAACTTGGGGGAAGGGGTCCCTAGAGAGAGGAGGTTAGGGCACGGCAGGCCTTCTGAAACGGTGGACACACAGGGCCTGAGCCATCCAAAAAATTGGATTCCTTAACATTTAATATGTATTGATTAGTGGGTGGTAAATACTGAGCTGATTGCTTATCACTAACTCACATGGAGTCTCAAAAATTAAATAAAAGGGAAGTAGACATGAGAGGCAAAAAGCAATTTCCTCCAAAAATTTAATTTGTTTTGTTCTCGGCATCTGATTTCCTTTGGGTGGCCCCTGATTTCCTTAGGACCTCCCAAACCCCCAGACCCCACTTGCATCAGGAGCCAAGGCAAGACACAGGCCATTTCTCCAGCCCAGGCTCTGCCAAGAAGAGTGAGGTTGGCTCGGCAGTGAGGTCTTCCCAGGACACGTTTCCCACTGTCAGGGTGTGAAAGATGATCAGTCATTAGATTAATTCCTCATAAAATATCACTTAGGCCAGAGCAGGTTAGCTAAATATGTGGTCTTAAGAATTACACAGAGCTTCTCTTTTGGCTCTAACAAAGAAGAAAAAGGAGGGGCAACAGGGGTATAATCGTGCAGAGACTTGCGAGGCTGCCCCAGGCTAGTCGCCAAGTTACTTGAGGTCAGCATCGTTGCAGTGAGAGGGCTGAGGTTTCCCTCCCCTACCAGGCTCTCCCTCCACCTGCTAACATTGCAGGTGCCTTCAGCTTAGGTGGACATCAGTGGAAATCTAGAGATTGCCGCCCTCCTGCCCTAGGGACAGAGCCCGGCCTCCAATGTCTGTAGACTTTGGTGAAAGATGCCAGGACTATGGAGCACAGAGAAATGTGGAGTATGAAGAACCTGCTTTGTCAAAGGTATAACAATGATAATACACAGATTTTTATTTTATCTCCAAAAGAAACATGACATTTGCTATTTTCTCCCATGTGGCCTCTGCTCTAGTTGTGCTGGCTTCTGCAGTATTCTTTGAACACAGATGACATGCCCCTACCTCAGGACCTGTGCACTGGCTGTTTCCTCTGCCTAGAGTACTTTCCCCTAGATAACAGCATGACTTGTTCCTCCACTTCCTTTGGGTCTTACAAATGTCACCTCCTCCATGAGGTTCTCCCTGCTTGCCTTATCAGAAGTTTCAGCAACTTTTCCTCCCTGCTTTACTTTAACTTCCTTAACCTTGATGATTATTTTCACTTGATATACTTTTTTATTTAACTTGCTTATCTGTTTCCCCCTATCCATGTTAAGTTTCAGGAGGCCAGGGATTTTTTTTTCATTTTGTTCACTAATATGTCCCCAGCAATCAGAATAGTGCCTGGAATATAGTAGGTGTTCAAGAAATGTTCATTGAGTTAATGAGTGCATTGGAATGAGCCCATTGGAATTATATTTGGGTTCAGATGTGTGTTTGATCAGTTAAAAACACTGATACCCTGATACATTGTTTCACTGCTCTGAGTCTCAATTTCCTTATCTATAAATCGGGTATAGCACCTAGTCTATGGGGTTCTTGGGAAGGGCCAATGAGATAATGTGTGTTAAGGGCTGAGCACAATGTCTGGCTCAGAGTGGAAAATACATAACCGGCAGCTATATAGCTACTGTAAGAACTCTAAGTGGTTGATGCTACGGAGAAGATTGAGAACAATTTAACAGAAACAGAAATAAAAATAGAAGCCTCCAAATCTGCCTGGATTGGGGATGGCAGGCAAAACAAACCTCAAACGCGAAGAGGTCTGGGCATGCAAGTCTGTGCGTGTGTGTCCCATTCTTACAGAAATTCAGTTTCACGGGTTTTAATCCTCGTCACGATTATTCCAGGCTCTCTCCTTGGACGTCTGTGGGTGCCCAAGTACTGCAAACACCACACCCATGCACACACGTGCACAAGCATACATATTCACACACGAGTGTGTCCCTCCACCCCACCCCAACCGCACCCCCACGGGAGGGGCTCTGGAGTAGAGCAGCTGCCCGCTATTGGCAGCTCAGAAGGCTTAGGAGAGAAATCGCACCCTCACAGCTTTGGTTGCCCTCCAGGTCCTTCCTAGATACCGTCTGGGACCTAAGCATGGCTTTCTGTCTCCCCTCCCCCACCCTCTTCACACCTTTGGCTGAGTATTCTAGAAGGGACTCACTCCTTCCAGACACAGAACCCCTCTAGCGGTCTGGCTGCAAATGAGAGTGAACACACCAGGAAAACATATGCCCGTCCTGATCTCAGGCATCGTGGACAGAAGACACACTGAGCAGGAGAATCATCAATCATCATGGAGCCAGAGTTTAAAAAGACAAAGACTTTCTGAAGAACTTCCCTGTGGGGGCAGGGCACTCCAGGGTCCAGAGCAGGAAGCAGCTTTCAGGCAGGGCAACAACCGCTGAGAACAGCTGTTGGAGTTGCCCAGCTCCCAGCTTCTGCACCCCACCCCATCCTGCCCTCTCTGCCACACTGAAAACAGAATCCTGGTAAAAACACTGACTTCGGATTCAGGCAGTCTGGAAATCAGAATCTCACCTCCTACACTTGCTAACCGTAAACATGTTGGCAAGTTATTTAACCTCTCTGAACCTCGGTTTCATCATCTGTCAAATGGTCTGAACAATAACTCCCTTATCGTATTGTTAGGAGAATTTAAGGCAGAGCCACCATGTATTATGGCTCAGGCTGTACACTGCACAAATCCCAGGGGCCACCATTGATATAAGCTACAAAGTCAGTGACAGTTCCTGGATTGGGCACGGCACAAATGTAGGAATACAAGTGTAAAATAATGTGTTAAAAGCTCCTCACACAAGTCTGGACCCTAGTAAGTGCTCAATAAGTGGGGGCCCAGACACAGGTTTATTAATTATACCTCTAATTAATTCACGACTCACAGAGACTCTGACATAATAATTTCAGAGTAGGAAGTTGTAGATAACTTCAGTGGTGATGGGGCTATGATGTCCTCGGGGTACCTTTTTTCATTGTTCTTCGAGCTCAGAACTCAAGAAGTTGGTCATGGCTCTCTGCTTACCGGACATCTTCTTGGTAAGCGATCTGATATCTTGTGGTACTGGGATACATGGACTTGGATTCTTTTGGTCTTAATGAGGTGACATTTGACTTAAGTGGAGTGCCAGTGCCCTTCCCCATTAATGTGCTTTTTTTCTTAAGTGAAAACACAATGCACAATGTCCAGTTAAACTGGATGATGTTTAAAACGGAGCCTCTTTTATTTATTTTTTTTTAAGATTTTATTTATTTATTTGACAGATAGAGATCACAAGTAGAGGCAGGCAGAGAAAGAGAGAGAGAGGAGGAAGCAGGCTCCCTGCTGAGCAGAGAGCCCGATGTGGGGCTCGATCCCAGGTCCTGGTATCTTGACCTGAGCTGAAGGCAGAGGCTTTACCCACTGAGCCACCCAGGTGCCCCAAAACAGAGCCTCTTTTAAAAGGAGGTCTCCAGCCTCAGCTCTCATTGTCCCGAACACCCCTCCTCCACCCTGGCACAGATGGGGGATTTCATTTCTGCTGAGGTCAACCTGTAGACATGAGGCAGAGCCAAGAGTGGCGGAAGATGCGCCTATTAAAATAGAAGATTTGCAGGGCACCTAGGTGGCTCAGTCGGTTGGGTATCTATCTGCCTTCGGCTCAGGTCATGATCTCAGGGTCCTGGGATCGAGCCCATCAGGCTTCCTGTTCAGTGGCAAGCCTGCTCCTTCCTCTCCCTCTCTGATCTCTCTCACTGTCTCTCTCAAATAAATAAAATCTTAAAAAATAAATAAATAAAACAGAGGATTTGCATTCTGAAGTGTTGTGCCCTCGAACATGCTGCCCTTACCTGGCTGACTGCCTGACCTAACCCACTCCCATCTAGGCAGGAGCTTTGAGGGTGCTAATCAGCCCAGCAGATTGGCTTTGAAACATGAGTAACTAGGAGTCCCCACTGAGACAGCCAGGTCCTAGGCAGTGTGCTTACAGGGAAGCCCAGAAGCCAACCGGTCACGCTGACAATCCAGTGTCAAGCCTCTCTCCTAGATGTCTGTCCGACCCTAAGGGACATGTCTCAACACGGAAGACAGTGAATAAAACAACAATCTAAGAGAAATAAAGAAAGAAAGGGAGGACAGGTGAAAGAGTGAACCAGAGAGAGGGGAGGGAGGGAGGAAGGAAGGAAGGAAGAAAGGAAAGTTAACTCAGAGAGGATTCAAAGCAGGAAGCAAAATAACACTTCCTCTCAATTTCAATGAGTAGCCATAATAAGAGAAGATATTGCAACTGCAAAACAAGAATGAGAGCTTGTAAAAAGGGAAGAACACCTAGACATTAAAAACGGAGAGCAGAAAGAAAAACACAGTGGGCGGATGAGAAGATACGGTTGATAACAGAAGATAGAGAAACGCAGACATAAAAACAGAGCTGGGAAATGAGAGAAAATGATATGATCAGCCTGGAGATCCAAAGTCCAAATAATTAAGAGAGAAAAATGGAGTGGAGGAAACATCAAAGAAGTAATAGGAGAACATTCTCCAGAACTGAAGGGAGATTGAAGGAGCCTTTGAACAGCCCAGCATAATGAAGGAATTCTCACATCAAAGCCTGTCATCTCCCAATTTCAGATCACCAGAAGTAAAGATCATAAAAGCTGTCAAGGAGAAATAGCTAGAGATCAGAATGGCACTTAACTAGAAGACTACAGAACAATGCTTTTAAAATTCAGGGGAAGATTATTCCCAACTTGAATTCTCTAGCCCACCAAACTATTAGTCAGGGGTGAGTATAGAATAGGGATATTTTGAGAAACTCAGAGTCTTAACATTTTTATGTCCTGTGTACCTTCACAAAGAAGTTACTGAAGGATGTGCTCCATCAAAATGAGGGGGTAATGTGAGGAAATAGGGTGGAATCAGCAGGTCTTCCAACACAAGGCAGTGGAGAAGGAATTTTCAGAAGGCTGGAAAAGGGAAGGCCAAGAAAACAGCTGTACAAGAGGAAAACCAATCCAGAGTAGGCCAGGAAAAGAGAGATGTCCAGGCAGACTGTCTCTAGGGATAAAAAATGAAAGTGATAGACTAACGTGACATATATGAGTGTATAGAGGGACATTCTATACTTTTATAGAAGATTTCACCAGAAATTTGAAGAACACCAATTTTAAAAGAAAACAATGAAGTACAAGAAAAATAAAACATTATACATTACTTCCTCTAATGCTAATAAAATTTTCTCTTCATAATACGTCTTGGAAAATTATACCACTTTTCAAACAACAAATATTTTCTGTCTTTCATTCTATTCTTGCTGTTGGGATAACATATTTTCACCCAGAAGCACACTAAATATAAATGCTATAAGAAGTGAGTATAATCTTAGGCCATGACACACTTTCCAGTTGATTCAAGTTTCCAGTCAGAGACCAGCATACTGGACAAATTTGAGATTCCTGCCATGTTTGCATGAGCCCCAAATGCCCTGTTATTCTAGGAACACCAAACCAGACAGACTTTCTACAACATTTCTGTCTGTTGGGTGTGCATGCTGTTTCTACGTGACTCGAAGCACTCTCATTTCAGCATTTATTTAACTCCAGAAGCATCTACCGTACTCCAACTTTAAGTGTAGCCTGAATGAAAGAGAACCATGAGTCCAAAAACATTGGTAAAGACGATGTTCCAGCAAGGACCTACCTTCAGAAAGTGATGTTCTCTTCCTACTGCCAAGCCCTCAAGTCTACTCTTCCTCATCCAGCCAATAAAATAAGGCTTTGTTACATCTCTCTCTCTTTCTTTCTTTCTCTCTCTCTCTCTCTCTCTCTCTCTCTCTATATATATATATATATATATTTACTTTCAACTTACCGTGTGTTATTTATTTAAACTTGTTTTTTATTATTCAGTGATATATTTTTCTTTCTATGAAATCATTTGGATGTCTTGGGTTGAGTTGGGATACAGCCATATTTTCCCTATTAAAATCAATGCAACTATTTTTTCCCCTAATTAATGACTTTTCACTTAGCAGATCAAGCTAAAGTCTTCAAAAGGTGTTTGGGGGTGTCAGACTGGCTCAGTCAGTGGTGCATACAACTCTAAATCTCAGGGTTGTGGGTTCAAGCCCCACCTTGCATGTAGAATTTACTTTAAAAATCTTTAGAGGTGCCTGGTGGCTCAGTCACTTAAGCATCTGACTCTTGATTTTGGCTCAGGTCATGATCTCAGGATCCTGGGATCAAGCCCCCTATCAGGCTCCCCAGTCAGTAGGGCATCTGCTTGTCTCCTTCTCTCCCTTTCCTTTTGCCCCTCCCCGCACTTGCATGCACTCCTGCTTTCTTTTAAATAAATACATCTTTAAAAAATATAAATAAAGGGGCGCCTGGGTGGCTCAGTGGCTTAAGCCTCTGCCTTCGGCTCAGGTCATGATCTCGGGGTTCTGGGATCGAGTCCCGCCTCGGGCTCTCTGCTCAGCGGGGAGCCTGCTCTCTCCCCACCTGCCTACCTCTCTGCCTACTTGTGATCTCTCTGTCAAATAAATAAATAAAATCTTTAAAAAAAAATAAGATAAAAATATAAATAAAAATCTTAAAAAAGATAAAATGTGCCTAGGAAAAGAGTTGTAAGTACACAACTTGGCTTGATGGTAGATAATATTTGTATGATCCTCATCATGAAAACAACAACATGAATTTAATAAAAGATGTGGTTTAAGCCATATAGGGCCGTATGAGAGGAGAATTGTATGTGAGGGTGACCTATTGAGGGTGAGTCTTCCTCTTCCCTATTAGAAAGTCAACATATGATATATAAATCTGAAAAATCGAGAATAGCTGTGTAAACAACTTATTTAGAAAAATGTAAGTAAATACAAGAAGAAGCATTTAAAAGGGTTAAAAGTGGTTGCATCTGTAATCGAGGACTGGGGTGGCGAGATGGCAGTGACCGTTTTTTATAAGTTTCACGAGGTTGACTCTTGAAAGTAATGACTTTGATAAAAATTAAAATCATGTTTAAAAAGCTAATAAATATTCATTGGAAAAGGCTTAGAAAATACACATATGAAGAGAGAATAAAATAAAAGCCATTCATAGTGTCTTAACCCCGAGGCCACAGATGAAACATGGGCACGTTAGCTTTGAGTCTTTCCACTATACATAAATACACGCACAATTTTGTATTTAAAGTGTGACATCGTATTGTTAATATTATTTGCAATGTGCATTTTCCCCCTAAAAGTAACTGTGGGGAACTTTTCCATAGCAATATTCATCCCCTACATCATTTAAATGACTGAATATTCCCCATCATATGGATAATACTATAATTTATTTAATGCAATCCGACATTAATGATTAATTATTCAATCAGCCTAATTCTTACAGCAAACAAATGCAACTTTAGGTACTGTGGGAATGATAGCCAAAAAGAATTTTCTCTACTCTAGATTCAACTGTTGTCATTAATCACTTCTATTTTGCTTTACCCGCAAAAAAGAAAGCTATTGCACTTGCTCTGAGATGTTCCCCTGACAATCCGCACTGTTTCGTTTTTTCATTCCATCTCCTATTAAAAGTATAAATGGAGTGCATGTGTGGTAGATGGCCATTCTTACCGGCCAGGTCATTTTTCAACTTGAGGTACCAACACCTCCATTTTCCTGGGTGGAAACCCCTCCCCCCTCCTCCCACAATGTTTTGCCCCCATGGTTTGGATGAAACTGACCCCATCATCAGGTCGGCCTCCATCATCTTTTTGGCCTCCATGAATGGTTCAGAGATGGACGAGTGCACGGAACTGAGGCAAGCCCAGAATTTGTACTGAAACTTTAGGGAAGAGGAATTCTCCCTCTTCTCACTGGGATCCCAGAGCTGTTAGAAGTTTAAGCCTAGAGTGGCTGAAGGCCGTTTGCCGTTACAAAGGGAGCACCCGCCTGGGGATAAAGCCAAAGAGGAAGAAGGATGAGCCAAAGGATGTAAAAAGTCAGATTCCTGATAACACATTTTGAACACCTGGTTCCGGCCAAGCCTGACGTTCTTGCAAAAACAGTTGTATGAATGAACACATTTCCCTTTTTTCCTAATCTCTTTTGGTTGGGGCTAGCATATACCCCAAGTCAAATCATTCAAACAGGACAGACAACGAGAAAGTGAAAATTAAAAATTTCTCTCCTTAAGCCTTCCCACCAATGCTCAGTCCTAACCCCCCAGGGACAGTCACGCTCCCCACTGCCTCTTACCGCTATCTCCAAAATGAGTCTGTGCATTTACAAACAGGCTAGTTTTCATAAATGCCTAAACAGGGTCACACTATCTACATTATCCTGCCACTTGTATCTTCTACTTGACTCTTGGGGAAAGACTACCTCTTCACCACATTGAGACATTTTGTTCATTTTTCGTAAGCCCTGTACGGATGCCTCCTATTCTAACCAGTCCTGGACTGATGGCCATTGAGACTCACCCTGTTTTCTTCCATTAAAAAACAGCTGTGATGAGCATCCTTCTAATGGAATTACAAGAGGCAAATCCAGAAAGCCAATGAAGTGAAGGCTTCTGGGCCCTCGTCACCCAGGCCTCCTCCAGGTTCGTGAGAGATATGGAAGAGATATGTGAGAGATATGGAAGTAGATGCTAATGCACAGTGTAGAACAGCTTCCAGAAATGCTCCTGCTACCCCCTGTGCCAACTAACAAGGTCAAATACAAAGGTTAGGGTCATCGGTCATAACTCAGTAAAAATATGACTGAGGACAATAGGACAGAATTGTAGGGAGTGGAAAAGAAATGGTCCAAAATGTACAGAGACAGGGGCCAGTCTCCAGAAGGTTCTTCCCATCATCACAGGTATGAAAAGGGTTTTATTTCTCACCAAAATCTGTCAGAAACATACTTGTTAATGCAGTGTAGTTATATCACTATATATGTACCATATGCTTCCTTTTTTTGATGGGCATTGTGCAGAATAGAATTTATCAAAATTTCTGTCTTTGTAGGACTCCAGTGTGTAGAAGTACCACAAACAGTGGGTATGTCTGTGTGAAATGGCATGTTTTATGCATCAAAGCTATCAATAATACAAAACAAATTTTTATTTACTATGCTATAGGAAAGACCGAATTGTCTTCCTATTCTAAAATACTTCAAAGTTGTCATCCTATGTATAAGAAGTGATCAAAGAATACAGAGCCAAAAGGAACGTAGGGGGAAAAAGCATGATCAGGGTGCATCAGGCACAGGTTAACAGAAATATTATGTTACTCTTCTGAATTTTGTGACGCTTACAGTATTTGTCAGCTTTTAATAATTTGTTATTTTTGTAATTCCCCTTCTCATTGTACATAAATATTCACTACTGTGCTTGACTTGTATTTATCACTTTTTAGAGAGGCTCTTAAAAATTGCATGAGCTTCAGGCTCTAAAAGCTCAGATCTGCCCCCGTGCAAAGTGGCTGGCATCCGGGGTCTGGAGCTAGACCGCCCAGCTTCACGTCTCCGTGGGGCCATGGCTCTGACTGAATGTTCATTGCCCCCAAGTTCATGTGTTGAAACCCAATCTCCAATGAGAGAGTATTTGGAGGTGGGGCCTTTCTGAGCTGATTAGGTAGTGAGGATGACATTCTCATGGATAAGATCAGTGGCGTTATAAAAGAGACCCCAGAAAGCTCCTTGTCCCTTCCACCACGTGCAGACGCAGCGAGAAGACAGCCATCGGTACTCGGCTATGCTGACCCCTTGGCATTGGAGATTGGAAGCTTCCAGAGCAGTGAGAAACAAAATTGTGTTGTTACCATGCCACCCTGTCCATGGTATGCTGTGACAGCAGCCCAGACAGACTCAGGGAGCCATCTACCAGCTCTGGGACACGGAGCAGTGTATTCCACATTTATGTGCCTCAGTTTCCTTATTTGTAAAATGGGAGTAACACAGGGTTGTTGTGAGGATGGGATGAATTAATATATTTATAGGACCAGGAAATCAGTACAAATCCATATCACTTGTGTTTATTCCTTATGTACTCAAGCAGATAGCTCAGCAAGATGGGTTCCTAGAAGTATAAGCGTAAGGGTATTAATTTTAATACAGAATGCCAGGCTGCCCTCTGAAAGCTCTGCCAACTAACTCCCCCCACCCCCCCCACCCCATTATACACACAGTGACTTATATCAGAAGGGTGGAATCAGGAGACCCATTCCGGGTGAACCTAAGGCTGCAGAACTTACCACCATCCAGTTCCTTGCACCTGTCCTAATCAAGTCAGAGGGCGGGGGCTAAGAACGCCGGGCCCTGCTCCTAAGGAACACATCCTGCAAATCCTCTGAGCAGCGCACATTTACCAAGGACCCCGCCTTCATGGAGCTCAGTGGCCCTAAGGTCAGGCAGGGCGGGATGGACGTTATTCTTTTATGGAAGAAATTATGGCTCGAAGAGGTCAGGGAGTTAGCTCAAGTCACCCCAGCAATGAAGTATCAGCAACAGGAGAAAGGATTCGGGTCTTTTAGAAACCTAGTGTCTTTTCCACCATACCTGTGTCCTCTCAAAACTCCTTACCTTAAAATGAAAGATAACTTTTAAAATGAAATATATTCACAATGGAATATATCCTTGTCTCCAAGTTCGTTGTAAAGAGCAGGCGTTAGGCTATATTACATACTAAGAGTGCACATTTTAGAAAAATAAATTTAATCGCAGCCTCTTGATTCGAATCAAATCCACTCTGTTTTAAACTTTCAGTTATGGTGAGATATAGCTGTAGAGAATGTGCTTTCCATCCTAATTTGAGACCTCAGATGGCAGCTCCTTTTGTAGTTCTATCTTTAAAATCCTCCCTCCCTCGCCCCCCAGTCTTGTTATCTTCTCTCTGACTTAGCAAACAAATCTAGTCCCAAAAATTAGAACTGACTAAATGCCTAAGGAAAGACAGGAAAGAGCTCAAAATCGGTGGAGTCTGTTCCCACATATTCAGACTGATTTAACTTTCTCACATGACAAATTAGAAAGGAAAAAGAAAAATTTGCATAGAAGGACAATTAAGAATAAACTGAAGGTGTCATTTGTTCCAAATTAGGACAGGATTCCATCATTTATTTTTACATGGATAGAGTAAATTTCTGGCAAGAAAGAACTAAATGGGGGATGCTTTTGTTCTCCTGGCTCAACCGGCAGCTGGGAGCTTCATCCCAAAGTGACCGGCAGCCCCCAGTGAGCTGTGCCTCGGGCCTCCTCTTCGGCAAGCTGGGCCACGTACCCTGTTAGGGAGCCCAGAGCCATGCCCTCCAGCCAACGGAAAATGTGAGCCTGCCCAGGGCCTCCAAGAATACGTTCATGTCCAACAATAGATGAGATCGATCGATTGATCAATAGACAGAGGTATAGATACAGATGATGTAGATCTAGATTTACAGATATGAATGAGTCGGTGAGTGGCTCCCCAGCAGGGAGATTTAGTCGGACGTACAACATGGTGGTTCCCAGATCTCCTTCTTGCTTACCCGTCCTGGTAATTTCTCATAACTCTGTCCTTCCTCAAAGCTCTAAGAATACTCAAAGGCCTGCTCTGCGAGTATAATCATGGGGTACATTTTTAACACGTGGGACTTGGTATGCAGTAGCCACTTGTCTTTCCGGCTTTCCCTCCTTGGCAAAGAAAAGACACCTTAATTCATCCACAGATTTGCCTCTCAAAATGAGCTTTAGGGGCACTCCAGAGTCAATTAGCCCTAAGCCAAAGCTGGCAAGCTCCCTCCCCACTTCCTGGTGGCCAAGAGGAGGAGAGCAGGGACCCAGGTTGGGGCCTGAAGTTGCTGAACATGGGCTTGTTTAGTATCAGCTCTAATTAACGTGCTAAGAGTAAGTAATAGAAATGGACTCTGGTTGTTTTAATTAAAATGAAATTTGGGCGTTTATCAAAAGGGTTGATGATGGCAACAGAGGATTCTAGGAAAAGCTGAACTGAAGAACTTCACCGAGAGCAGGAACCCCAGCAGCTCTGGGAGTCTGGCTAGCAGGAGCTAATAATGGGCAGTCGTATCAAACAATTGCCTTCGAGAAAAGTCTGTTCAAATTATTTTCCTGTCTATTTGCTCCACCTGATTCAAACTGGTGGGTGAGAACATCCGTCTAGCCCAACCTTGACCCAGGCAGGGCGCATGAGCAGGAGTGATTCCCCAAAGACCAGCTGCTATTATTTTTAAAAGGCCAAAGAGATGTGGGCAGGCAAAAACAACAGATATCCACTATGCTTTCGCCTCCATCGGTGACCCAAAGAAAGGTGTGTCACCCCATGTGCAGCTGGGCTCTCCTGAAGTTTGGAGGCCCAACACGTGGCACACCCTAACTCTATTTCCAGCAACTGAAGCGTGCACACAGCAACAAGCCTTCCTCATGCCTACCTCACACATCAAGAAGATCACCTAAACCTTCAGAGGAGATGAGGGGTACGGCGTACAGACAGGGGAACAATAACTCATCACGGTGTAGTAACAGCCAGGAGAGGGAAGTGCAGGTCACTGTGGGAGCCCACAGCAGGGCGCTAGCCTGACCTTGACCTGACTTTGAGGCAGGGAAGTTCCCGGAGGAGTGGAGGGTGGGTGAGAAATTGGCAATCTATATAGAAAGAATGGGATGCAGACAGAAGAGGAGCCTGGGATACTTGGAGGGGTGCTGCAAATGGTTCAGCTGGCCAGGGGCGTGGAGTTTTGGAGTAGGTTGAGCTATTGGTCCCAGTTCTTAGAGTGAAGAGCTTATCTCTCTGCATTGGCATTGATGTGGTCCTGAAACCTGGTGGATGTGACAATGTGCCAGTCTTGAGAGGTAACTTAAGAGCTCAGGTCTTTGGCCATTTGCCACTATAGGCTTCTGCCACTGCCATGAGAACATGCCCAACTTGTCTGCTGGTCCAAGGAGGATGAGAGACACGTGGAACAGAACCTTAAGGCCAATCCACATAACTGCATCTAGAGATACAGCCACTCAGCCAACCCCAGTTTTTTTATTTGATTATTTATTTAAAGTAGGCTCCACACCCAGTATGGAGCCCAACGTGGGGCTTGAACTCATGACCCTGATATCAAGACCTGAGCTGAAATCAAGAGTCTGACACTTAACTGACAGCTACCCAGATGCCACAGCCAACTCCAGTTTAGATGGCCCAACCCCCAGCTGCTATAGCCTAAAGCAGATTGGCCCCAGCTGAACTTGGGATCCCTGAGAATAACTGATTGCTGGTTTAAGGCACTGGGTTTGGGGTTGGTTTCTTAGCAGCATTACTGGGACAAGGATTGAGGGATAAAAAGGTGAATAATGAAGAAGCCTAAGAAAGGACTGGAAAGGTAACCAGAGACCTAACCATGAGGGGCCCTGTAGGCCTCCGAACTTGAACTTTATCTTAAGGGCAACAGAACCTTTTGAAATGTTTTAAGTAGGGAAGTTACACAATCAGATTTCCTTTTTAAAAAGCTCACTCCTGGGTCTGTAAGATGGGCAGGATTGGACAGGGAGGGTTCTGGGGGAGGCTAGAAAAGATTTTCTAGAGTTCTCAGACTAACATTTTTCTCAAGTATTTGTCCCATTTTACACACCTTCCAGGAATGTATGAGAGTCCCCTACTTGTTCCACGACTTCACTAACCTGTGGTATTATCAAACTTTTAAATTTTAGCCATTCCAGTGGCTGTGCACTGTTATCTCATTATGAACTTAATTTGCTTTTTCTTGATGACTAGTGAGGTTGAGAACCTATTGATGTGCTTACGGGATTTTTCTGTGTCTTTGAGAAGTGGCTGTTCTAAGTCTTTGGGCTGTTGGTTACAGCTGATTGTCTTATTGAGTTGTGGGAGTCCTCCACACATGCTAGGTTCTTTGTCGGACTGTGTAAGCAAACACTTTCTTCCAGTGTATGAGTTGCCTATTGACTTTTTTTTCATGGTCTCTCTAATGAGGAAAAGTTTTCATTTTTATAAGATCTCATTTATTAAATTTTTCTTTTATGGCTAGTGTTTTCTGTCTTTCCTAAGAAATCCTTGCCCATCTGAAATTAAGGATGATATTCTTCTGTTTCTTTATGAAGCTTCATAGTTTTAGCTTTTAATGTAAGGTCTCTGATTTGCAGGGGGCTGATTTTGGAGTATGATGTTTGGTGGGGTCAAGACTGGTTTTCCCCCCATACGAATACCCAGTTATCCTGCACCTTAAAAAAAAGCAAAAATGTAAACAAAGATTTTCCTTTCCCCATTAAATTACCTTAGCTCTGGTATAAAAACTTAATTGATTGCATATATGTGGATCTATTTCTGGATTCTATAATCTGTTCTACTGATCTATTTAGCAATTTTTACACCAATTTAACATTGTCTTAATTACTGTAGTGTTATAATAAGATTTGAAATCAGGTGATATAAGCCTTTCAACTATGTACTTTTTCAAAAATTACTTGACTGTTCTAGAACCTTTGCATTTCCATATAAATCTTAGAATTAACTTGTCAATTTCTACCAAAAAAAGAAAAAAAAAGGACAGCTGGGATAGGAATTGTGATGTTTCCATGGATTAATTTGGGGAGAACTGATATCTTAACGCTGTTGAATCTTCCCATCCTTGAACATGAAATATCTGTTTATTGAGAGCTTCAATATTTCTCGCCAGTGTTTCGTAGTTGTCAATGTAGAGTTCTTAGATACCTTTCACTAACTTTGTTTCTAAGTATTTCATCTTTTGGTTGCCATGGTAAGTGATATTGAATTTCTTGGTTGATTTTCCAACTGTTTGTTTCTCTTTTATATAAATGCCTTTGATTTTTGCCTATTGACCCAGTATCTTGCAATCTTTCCAATGTTAAATCTTATGTAACTGGGATAAACCCTAGTTGGTAATGATACATTATATCCTTTTTGAAATATTCAGTTTCTTTCTTTATTTTTTTTTTAAGATTTTATTTACTTATTTATCTGACAGACCAAGATCACAAGTAGGTAGAGAGGCAGGCAGAGAAAGAGAGGAGGAAACAGGCTCCCTGCTGAGCAGAGAGCCCGACTCAGGGCTCGATCCCAGGAGCCTGGGATCATGACCCGAGCCGAAGGCAGAGGCTTTAACCCACTGAGCCACCCAGGCGCCCCAGTCTCTTTATTTTGTTAGGAAATGTTGCAAATAGACACAGGAGGGATATCAATCTGTAATTCTTTCTATGCAATGCAATGTCCTTGTAACATCCTTAATGTCCATAATTTCTTACTAGGGTTATGCACGATACATAAAATGAGTTGGGAAGTGTGTCCTCCTCAACTGTTTTCTGAAAAAGTTTGTGTAATAGGGATATTATTTCTTCCTTTAATGTTTGGTACAATTTACCAGTGAAGTCATGTGGACCTGGAGTTTCCTGTAGAAGTGCTTTTAATTACAAATTAAATTTCTCGAATAGATATAGAATTATTCATATCTTGTTCTTTTTATTTTGTGAATTTTGTAATTTGTGTCTTTCAAAGAATTTGTCGATTTTATGTAAACTTTCTGATTTAGTGACATGAGGTTGTTAGATGTCGTCTTGTCTTTTAACAACTGTAGTATCTTTGTGTCCCATCTTTCATTCCAGATACTGGTAATTTGTGTCGTCTTTCTTTTTGTCTTGATAAGTCTAGCTAGAGATCTACCCTTTTGATTTTTCTCTTCAAAGAAAACTTCTGGTTTTGTTGATTTTCTCTGTTGTTTGTCTACTTTATATTTCAAAGATTTATATTCCATTATTTCCTTATATTTACTATAAGTATAATCTCCTCTTTTTAGTTTCTCAAAATGAAGGTTTATATAATTGATTTTACCCCTTTTTCTTTACTGATATTTTCATTTAGACTGGACACTTTACTTCGTTAGTTGAATCTCACAAATTTGGGTATGTTGTGGTTTTATCATCAGGTCAAAACATTTTCTCATTTTTCTTGTGATCTCTTATCTTATGTGGTTATTTAGAAAAATGTGGTCTACTTTCAAAATATTTAGATTTGCCAGAGATCATTTTGGTCTCGATTTTTTATTTTAATTCTGTTTTTGTCAAGTATACACTATTTATGACTGTAATCATTTAAAACATATTGTGAAGTTTTTATGGCTCAGTTTATGGTCTATTTGGTGAATGTTCCATGTACATTTGGAAATAACACCTAGACTGCCTTTGTTGAGTTGTGTTCAATACATTGTTAATTAGATTAAGTTTGTTGCTAATCCTCTATATAATATCTATTTTTTGTTTATACATCCTATCAATTCTTCTTTTTAAAAGGTTTTTATTTATTTATTTGACAGAGATCACAAGTAGGCAGAGGGGCAGGCATAAAGAGAGAGGGGGAAGCAGGCTCTCCCCTGAGCAGAGAGCCCGATGCGGGGCTTGATCCCAGGACCCTGAGATCATGACCTGAACCGAAGGCAGAGGCTTAACCCACTGAGCCACCCAGGTGCCCCATCATCCTATCAATTCTTGAGAGAGGAAGATAAACTTCAACTCTCATTAGTGAATTTGTCTATTTCCTTTGATCAGTTTTTCATTCACATATTTTGAAGCTTGTTAATAGGTAAGTAGACATTTAGGAATTGCATGTCTCCTTAGTTGATTCTTTTGTCACTGTGTTATGTTTCTTTTTATCCCTGGTCATTATCCTTGACTTTGATATTAATATACCCACTCCCGTGTCTTTACAACCAATTATTACACAGTTAACTTTCTACTCTCTTACTTTTAACTTGTATGTGTCTTCATGTTTAAAGTGTATCTCTTATAAACATCATATAATTGGGTCTCATTTTTTATATCCAGGTTGGCAGTACTGTTCTTTTTGTTAGACAGTCTAGTATATTTGGATATAATGTAATTAGTGATTTGATTGGGTTGAATTCTACCATCTAACTATTTGTTTTCTCTTTGTTCCATTTATGCTATTTCTTATTTCCCTCTTTCCCTTCCTTCTTTTGGATTAAGTAAAGTATTTTCTAGCATTCCATTCTATCTCCTCTACTTGCTTTGTAGCTATGCCTTTTTGTTTTAATTTTTAGTGGTTGCTCTGGGGCTTAAAATAAACTTTAGTTACCTAACTTTAGGTACCTAAACTTTATCTACCCTGAATTAATTTTTACTGAATTTTTAAAAGATTTTATTTTTAAGTAATCTCTACACCTAACATGGGGCTTGAACTCACAACCCTGAGACCAAGAATTGCACGCTCTGCTGACAGAGCCAGCCAGGCACCCCTACCTTGAGTTGATTTCATAGCTCTTCACACGAAACAACCTTACATAATATATTTTCATTTATCTCTTTTAATCTTTTGTGCTATTGTTGCCATACATTTTGCTTCCACGTGGATTATACACCTCACAAGTCTTTGCTACTATATTTGGTTTAAGCAGTCAAATGTCTTTGGAAGAAACTAAAAAATAAGAAGAGTGTCTGCTGTTTTTATACCCGATGTATATTCTATTTCTGATACTATTCTTCACATAGATCTGTTATCTTATGCAATTCATTTTCTTTCTGCCTGGGGAATTTCCTTTAATATTTCTTATGCATGGATACGGGTGATTAATCCAACGTTTCTTATCTGAAAATGTCTTCTTTCTACCTGTGTTTTTATTAAGGCTATTGCTGGATGTAGAATTCTAGATTGACTGCAGATCACATTTCCTTGCTACTTTGTGTGTCTAGCAATTTTTTTGAATGTTGGACATTACGAATGTTATTATGTTGAGCTTAGATTGTGTTGTTTTCTTTTTGAAGAATGTTGAGTATTGAGTGTTGAGGATTACTTCAGCAAGCATTTAATTTATTGGTGGTCCAGTATGAGCCTATTGAGGTGTTATTTATTTTTTTTAATTTTTTTATTTTTTACTTATTTGAGAGTGGGAGAGAGTGTGTGCAAACACATGAGTGGGGAGGAGGCACGGAGGGACAAGGAGACTCCCCACTGAGTGGGCAGCCCCATGTGCGGCTTGATCTCAGGACCCTGAGATCATGAGCCAAGTGGAAGTCAGACACCTAACTGACTGAGCCACACAGATGCCCCTATCGAAGCTTTTTAAAGCATTATTATGGTGGGTCAAGAATCATCCATGTGCTAGGGCTAGAGGAGTCCTATTCTTTGGATTGGCCTTTCTGGGATCTTGACTGAATGCCCAGAGTGTTCAATAATATAGCTACACTGTGTGTTAGCAGCTCTGTCTTCCATCTCCACGTAACCTCAAGAATCTTCCTCCAGCTAGTAGTCTTTCTCTCTGTTCTCCATCTCGCCCTTCAGGGGTTGTACACGCACAGCTTGGTATGTGGTCCAAGTTTGAAAGAGACCTGAATGCAGGTTTCTGAGGCAACTTCTCTGTTCAGTTCTTTCTTCTTTGATACCTTACCTCATAAATTCTGGCCACCTCAGCATCCTGAACTCTGTTGACTCCACACAATAAGACCACTGCTGCCTTTTGGAATCTACTTTCTTGTGCTGCTGTTTGCAAAGTGTGCTCTGGTGGGAAACTAGGCTGAATGCAGAGCTCGCCTCACATGTTTCCTTTGCTTGAGGTTCACTGGTCCTGTTTATTGTAAATCTTTACATGCACTGAGTAAAGCTCTTGGCACATATTAGGGGCTTAGTAAGATGTTTTTAAGGAGGAGGGCATGATGAATTTGGCTCATTTATGTCCTATTTCCGGAAATACCCCCAAGGCTATTCAAATAGCTTATCCAGAGAGTCAATCTCCAACTCCTCCTCCCACTCCCAGCTCCCCCGATCCCCTCAACTTTCTCTTCAGAAGTCAACAAGCAGTTTTCTGTGCATTTGTGTTACTCAGTTTGAAAAGCTTTGAGCAGTCAGAGAACCATCAGAATCACATTCATCCCCAGTTAGGATGCACACTGTTCTCCGGGAGATCTGATATCCTTTTTCCAAATCAGCTAAATGCTCTCTGGAAGAATTATGGATGGGGAGAGGAAGCTGTGAACAAGCTGGCATAAATCATCATACAGAACATATCCTTGAAGCCCTGCATATGGTTTCTCTTATTACCAAGAAAAGAGCATCTGAGGTTGTTCAAAGAGAGATCTTGAAGGGAGGAAGGAGGCAGCTCCAGTGGGTCTCCTGGGAGGGGAAGACCAG
The DNA here is from genome assembly GCF_963455335.1 of Martes martes. Classification (NCBI taxonomy): domain Eukaryota; kingdom Metazoa; phylum Chordata; class Mammalia; order Carnivora; family Mustelidae; genus Martes; species Martes martes. The sequence continues at coordinate 28,235,591 of NC_137898.1, read as the reverse complement.
GTTGAGGAGACACTTGGGCAAAGAAAATCCCCACTGAATGTCTATCGGCGCCTTTCATTCACCTCAAACACTCAGCTCGGCTTTATCTTCCCAGGGCCCACTTTCTGGACTAGCGAACCAAATGAAAGATTGGCCATTTTCTTTTGTTTCCATCTTGACCAGGAATATCAGGTCTTCAAAGGAAGGATTATTTCAAGACTACTTTGGAAATTACGTTTGGAGATCTTGCACTCTGCCATTATTTACCATTCTGCCTACACTACGAAGCAATCAAAGCCATCCTCCCTTCCGAGAAGGAAGCGTCATTTGGTTTTGTGGCCTAATGACCCCATTCTTGCCCTCGAGACAATGAAGGGGTTGATCTGAGTGTGGAATTCCGATAGTTTGGCCACTGTGATTTAGATTTCCAACTTAGATTTCCTGTTCACCTACACCACCACTTTCCCCCTGCCTGCATTTCGGTTCAAAAGCACAAGACAAACAAGGGATTGAAAAGACTTAATGTGTGAGAGTTTTAATTTTCCTCTGAGGGGAGAAAAACACAACAAGTTATGATTTTCCTCCAAGCAAACAAACTGTTTTCCATATGTCTCCAAGAGAAAACTGCTTTTCTGTTATTCCGCATGTTGCACAGATGATTCCAGTGGGGAGATCCTAGGGAGCAACACGTTTTCTCATGTTGCAGGGAAAATGCATTTTCCAACTCATAGTCTCTGTGCCCCAGTAATTAGCTTTGAAGCGTTCACTCCAACTCCGCTTCTGAAAGGGAGCCAGAGAACAGGGAGGAGCAGGGTTTGGTTCTACCAGCTCTGAGGGCCACTGGAGGGGGCACCCACAAGGCCTGGCCTCGTGGGCCGGAGACAGGTGGTGTTCTAGGCTCTTGCCTCTGCCCCCAGAGTAGTTTGTGGTGGGGGATGGGAGGGGAGCGGAGCACAATCTGCAAAGAGGTGGTCGAGAAATAACTTAGCAATCTAACTTTCTGGACTCCTGGGACACCTGTAGGCCCACTTACAAATGCTGGAAGTGGGGCCCGGGGTGGCCCTTCACATCCTTGCTAGAACAACAAAGTCTTTGGTCCCCAGCCTTGCCACTCCCCTGCTTCCCTCCCTTCAATAGTTCCCTCATTGCTTTTAGGATAAAGTCCATATTCCTCAGACTTTCTCACAAGGGAAGCCCTCAGTATCCTAGTTCTGCTGTAACTTTATTCTCCCCTGTCATGACTCCTCTGCAATTCACTCTCCACACCGCTCCCCAACAAACAAAAGTGTTTGCAGCCCCTCGAATGTGCTAGACTCTTGGCTTGGGGTGTTGTTCCTGAGAAAAGGAATAATTCCACCTTGATCATTCCTATTCCTGTGCCAAATCTCAACACAGGTTCGCTTCCCCCCACGGAGACTTCCGTCCAGCTTGCCGCCACAGTGTGCTACACTTACCCCCTCACAGTTACTCCCTGCCAAGTGTTTACTGACCATTGTGTGTAGCAATTAAGTGCTAGGCACTGAGGATAGGCTGGAAGGAAAATGGTGATAAACAAGTCCTCTAACCAAATAAATGAGGAAATATTATTTGTGATAAGTGCTGGGAAGGAAGAGAGTAGAGAAATGGAAAACAAGGAGGAAAGGCTACCTTAGGTTATTCTTTTGTTTTTCCGGCTTTTAAATTCCAGTCAGTTAACATCCAGTGTGGTATTAGTCTCACGTGTGGAGTCCCATTATTCTAACGTCCTCTCTCCCTCTCTCTCCCCGTTGGACAGCAAGTTTCTTGAGAGCACAGGATCTCTATTAATCACGTCTTTATTTCTTTTTTTTTAAATTTAATTTAATTTTTTTTCACTTTTTATTTCTTTTCAGCGTAACAGTATTCATTGTTTTTTCACCACACCCAGTGCTCCATGCAATCCCTGCCCTCCCTAATACCCACCACCTGGTTCCTCCGACGTCCCCCCCCCCCTTCAAAATCCTCAGGTTGTTTTTCAGTGTCCATAGTCTCTCATGGTTCACCTCCCCTTCCAATTTCCCTCAACTCCCTTTTCTCCAGCTCCCCTTCTGATGCCCGGTGCGGGACACGGCGTATAGAAGGGACTTGCAAAGAGTTGTGCTATGAAACACAAGCATTTTCTGTTCCATTTCTGGACATGTTTTTAACTCTGTTAGAAATAGAAAATTTCAAATCTCTTTTCCAGGAAAGGTAAACTGGGTAGTTAAAGGGACAAAGAACAAAGACCCTGGCGCCTTTGGAAATCACCCTCCCTCCCTAACCTGCCATGCACCTCTCATTCTGGGCGTGATGGAATAGTGGTTTTAAAACACATCCTTAAGTTCTTTGACAGCCCTCCCTCAAAAGATGCAGCCTGATGCCCTTCACCTTGATGGTAGGCTGGTCTTAGTGACTAGCTTCTAACCAAATGGATAGTGCAGAAACGATGATGTGTCCGATTTGAACTAGGTCTCGAGGGACAAAGATATCGCTGTTTCATCTCTCTCTCTCTTCTACCTTCCAGCGCCGGCGCCATGTTTTAAGGTCACCACATTCTAGAGAGAGCCCCAGGTGGTGAGGAACTAAGCCCTCCTGCCAATAGGCGGAAGAGTGACTATCTTGGGAATAGGTCCATCCGTCTCAGTCAGGCCTTCAGAGTCCTACGACTCCGACCACAGCCTTGGCCACAAGCCTCTGAGACACCATCAGCCACAAGCCCTTTACCGGGATGCTCCCAGATTCCTGACCCCCAGAAACCAAAAAGTGGTTTGTTTTAAACCACTAAGTTTTAGGATCATTTATTATGCTGTGGTGGATCACAAACAGAGCTTGTCTGCATTCTTGAACTTATGTAGAAAGAAGAGGGAGTTAGCTCAGCCTCCCCTGTGGGGGAAGGCTCCTCCGTTCCAGACAGGAAAGGAAGGTTAGTCCACAAAAGCAGAAGGGTAGTTATTCATTATCCTTAAGGAGACTGACCTACCTTGGGATCCTGGGTTTCCAGGCTTCTCTATCCCATTCCCTCATGACCCTAAAGGAGATGGGGATACAATGTAGGCATGTGATTTATTATACATGCCTCTTGAAAACTTTCTAAGTGCTTAGCACTCTTCTAATGAGATTTGCAGAAACTCATTCATTTAATCCTTGTAACAATGCTGCGAAGTACTATTGTTGTCCCGGCTTTACAAATGGGGAAACTGAGGCACTGAGCCGTGAACTAAGTTGCTAAGCAGATTTTTAATATTGGAGGAAAGATCCTAACAGAAATGACAAGCATTTTAACAGACACTTTGCTCTTATTTCATTGACTCCACAAAACAGATCTGTAAGGAATAGATCGAAGTCCTGTGTTTTCATGATAACCAAAGTGAGGCCCAGGGAGGTTGAATGACTTGCCCAGGGCCACACAGGAAGTGGCAGGTGTGGGTTCAAAGTCTGGGGCTTGCTGCTTCCAAAGCCCTTTTCCCTCAGCACCCAGCTGCCTCCCTGTTCCTACCACCCTCTTCCTCCTCTCATCTTCAGATGTGCTTTTGGCAGATCCAGAAAAATCACCCGGGTGCTGGCCAGCTGTCTAAATGGGAAATGGAGTGAGAGCCCTGATTCAGAGCTCCCCAGGCACCTCCAGGCAGCTGTTACCTGCGCCCAAATCTATGCCAACACACTTTACCACAAGCCTGGGCTCAGAGATGAGTGAGCAAATCAGGCAGGGAGGAAGCACGATAAACAGGATGCCACAAAACGCTGCATTTGTCTTCAAGGTGGGAGTTCAATAAATCCAGAGGCACCTGTGCTATGACATTCCTGAGGCTGAAGCTACCACTGGGCTTGGCTCTGCTTCCTAGGATGCGGCAGAAAGTCAGAGAGCTCTCTCCTGACTGTTCGAGAAGCCAGCCTCAGCACCAAGAGTGAAACAAGGGAAATTTTTACCGTGTGCCTCTCTACCTGCCTGTCTCTGACTGTAGAGTGGACAAGCTGCTTCCTTGGACCTAGCATGCACTTCCTTGGCCATGTTAGCTCCCTCCCCTTGCCCCTGTCCCTTATGCCAGGCTCCCACCCAGGACTGGAGTCAGTCCTCTGACTTAAGTTAGCAGCCAAGATGGCTTCCTCATGAGCTAGACACTGTTGGCGCTCCTGGCATTTCTCTCAGGAAATGATTAGTGACTTTTCTCTTCATAGTTGGGATGGTGGAATTTTGCCATGATACAGGGGAAGAAGAGAACAGTGTGGTTCCACCCTCGAGGGCTTAAGAATCCCCTGGACTGTGAATTAGAAATATAGACCCCAGTCAGAAATACAGCAACTCTGAGTCTCTGGGCACCCCTGTGATTCTGCGAGTAAACTGCCTGCTGACCATGCTGAGAGAAGCTGAGAGAAAATCACCACCTAGAATGGACCCATTAGCCCTGGATTAACAAGAGCTCCAGGCAGTCAAGAAAGACATCCCAGGGGCACCTGGCTGACTCAATAGTGGAGCATGTGGCTCTTGATCTTTTTTTCTTTTTCTTTTCTTTTTTTTAAGACTTTACTTATTTATTTGAGAGAGAGAGACACAGCGAGAGAGGGAACATAAGCAGGGGGAGTGGGAGAGGGAGAAGCAGGCTTCCCGCTGAGCCGGGAGCCTGATGCGGGGCTCGATCCCACGACGCTGGGATCATGAGCTGAGCCAAAGGCAGACACCTAATGACTGAGCCACCTGGATGCCCGAAAGACTCTCGATCTTGGGGTTGTAAGTTCGAGCCCCACACTGAGTATAGAGATTACTTTAAAAATAATAAAATTGGGGCACCTGGGTGTCTCAGTCATTCAAGGGGCTGACCCTTGATTTTGGTTCTAGTCCTGATCTCAGCGGCCTGCGCCCCACACAGGGTTTGGTCAGCGGGAAGTCTGCTTGAGAGTTCTCTCTCTCCCTCTCCCTCTACCCGCCCCTCTCAGATAGATAGATAAATAAATCTTTAAAAAAAGAGAGAAAAAAGGAAAATTTATTAAGAATTTTAGTTAGGTTACCTCTAACCTACAGAACATCAAATTTTGTATTCCACTGAGGAGGAAACAAAGTTCTAAAAAGAGAGATGATGGTAGAACTTTCTACAAAATCGAAAGGACACTATCCTTGCAGAGACTGGGCCTTTCTTTGAGATCCTTCAGTCCTTTCCAGGAGCTAGTTTTGTTCATGTGTTATCTGTATCTACAGCAGACAGAATTCTGGTACCCGGAACCTTTGCTCCTGGCATAACAGTTAAATTATACGGGCAAAGGGACATTGTAGTTGTACTTAAAGTTGCTAATGGGTTGACTTTAAAACAGGAAGATTATCCTAGGTTAACTGGGTGGGCCCAGTGTAATCACATGAGCCCTTCAAAGTGGGAAAGGACGGCAGAAGGTAAGGTCAGAGGGATCTGAAGAGCAAAAAAGATTGGGCCACGGCTTCTTGCTCAGATACGGGAGGTCTCTGTGAGGATGAGAGCGAGTGGCCTTAAGGAGCTGACGGAGACGTCCTCCTCTGAGAACCAGCCAACAGGGACCTCAGTCCCACAACCTCAGGGACGGGATTCTCCGGACACCCTGAATGAGTTTGAAAGTAAAATGCAGCTGCTGTCAGAGCCATGGCAGGCTTGGAGAGAGCAGGGGAGGGAGAGAAGAAACAATCCAAATGCTCTAACCTTGTTTGCAGTGCCCTGCCAGGACCTCCCACTGGCTACAAAACCCAACAGCCCGAGGGCAGGGCTGCTTGGTGAGGCCCTACTAGACCTCACAGGTCACAGGGAAGAGAGACAAACAGTCAGGTGGGGGAGCACCCCGGCTTGGCCCTCTCCCTACCTGGAATGTCTTCCCCTGTCTTTTTACCTGGCAAGGTTTATCTTCATAAACAGCCTCTTAAACCTACCTTGGCCGGAGGGCATAAATGCAGTGAAAGTATTCTACTCACGCCTTTGCGTTGTGCAGAAAGTAGCAAATAAAAGAGCAAGAAAGAGAAATGATTTTATGAGAAAGCCAGCCCGGTGCCCCTAGAAAGAGAAATGATTTTATGAAAATACTGAAAGCTTCCTTTGTTTTAAAGAAAACGATTGTTCCGCGAAGGATGCTTCTCTGCCTGGGCGAAGAAAAGCATGTGGGATAGCCCTTTTAAATGTAGCTCTCATGTAAAGCCCTAGACTCCTGTTTGCTCAAATGGTATCAGCCGCACAAACAAATACCAAGAGCAAGCAGATCGGAAATTAGAGAAGAAACTAACCATACACATCTGGATGACCGAAAACAAACAAACAAAAAATGTAGCTTCCAAGAAATCAAATTAGAGTCGTGAAGATGCATGTTCTATACGATAATCAAATCGCCGTGCCCACAGTGATTTGGGGGGATCTGGCTTCTCCCAGCGAAAGCCGCGGGTTACTTTGGGAGGCAAGAAGAAAGAAAGAAAGAGATACACTGCATAATGAAAGGGCATCAGACTGAATAGAAGATAATTCCCTTGGACATGAAATGCAATCAAGTCAAGACCCATATTTTATCTCTGCTGGAGGCAGTCTTATTTGTTAGTAAAGTGCGGGGATAATCAACCATTGTTCTCCCTGCCAAGACTGTCAAAACAAATACAAGCTTCTTCGCTCAGTGCTAAAAATGTCTGAGCCTTTGGAGAACAGCTGGGCAGAAAGCAATCTTGCTCAATTTCAGCACATTTCTCCCCAAGTATTAGGCTGTCCGAACGCAGCCCACATCAAAGCATCACAGACACACACTGCAGGGACAGAACTATCATGAGAACACGGCCTATCAAACTTGAGCAAGCGGAACGCACAATGAAACTGCTTTCAACTTGTCCAGCTCCCTGTCGAAAGGAGCAGGGACTTTGAACCATAGAGAACCTACTCTAAACAAATCATTCCTCTGAGCTGCTTTTTATAAATACACAAAAATAATGTTGGTCTGTTTGCAAAATATTGGGTCTTGATAAGGCTCTGGAAGCCTTAGAGATGATTTATGATTTCTTGGCTATTGTATCAATGTTGCCTAAGCCACATTTCCCCTAAGCGTCTGCAGGATTATTCTGCAAGCTATGAAGTCAGCTTTTACTAAAGTATGTCTTCTCTGTAGCTCTGGGGTTTGTATTAATTAAGAGGTTCATCAGGATGTTGGGGGGTGCAAGTAACAAAAAATCAACTCAACTTAAACAAGAGAAATGTTTCTTTTATTAAGTAACAAGAATCTAAGCTGTAACATAGGACATGGTGACCACAGTTAATAGCACCACCATACTGAAAGTTGCTAAAAGAGAAGATCTTAAAAGTTCTCATTACAAGAAAAAGAATTTGTAACAATGTGTGGTGGCAGATGTTAACTAGATTTATTGTGGTGATCCTTTTGCAACGCACGCAAATATTGAATCATTCTGTTGCACAGCTGAAACTAATATAACGTTATATGCCAATTATACTTCAAATTTGAAATACATACATACATATATACATACATACAACAAGAATCCCAGAGGTAAAATAATCCCAGGTGGATTAACCCAGTGACTCAAAAGAGGTCATCAAAGACCCAGTTCTTTGTTTTACTGCTCTTCCATCCTCATGCTAGGTCTCCTCATCATCATAGGATGGTGCAAGTGTTCCAGGCATCACACCTACATCCTAAAGTGTTAGAAGAATAGGGAGTGTTCCTGTGGCTTTCTTTTTATCAGTGAGAAAAGGTCTTCACGGATGGCCCCTCAGCAGATTCCACATCATGTTTTGGTGGTCACCATTGCGTCCTATGCTTATGTCTAAGCCAATCACTGGAAAGAAATGGGATCACAGTGCAACAATTAGAACAACTTTTCTTTTTTTTTTTTTAAAGATTTTATTTCTTTATTTGGCAGAGAGAAAAATCACAAGTAGACAGAGAGGCAGGCAGAGAGAGGAGGAAGAAGGCTCCCCGCTAAGCAGAGAGCCCGATTCAGGGCTCCATCCCAGGACCCTGAGATCATGACCTGAGCTGAAGGCAGAGGCTTAATGAGCCACCCAGGGGCCCCTAGAACAACTTATTTCTAAACACAGGGATAGGTCACTGACCCTACCATGACCATTATGAGGGAAGGGTGGACACCCAAATAAATGTGGGATCCTGCTAGCTAAGAACAAAGGGCAAGTGCCTGTTAGGTCAGCAACCATCCATGTCTGCTACAGTTGGGATTCAGGGCAAAATACATTTGGCTTAAATTAATTTTTGGCTTAACCAGGAGATAAGCAGAAAAGTTTTTCAATTATGAGTTTGGCTATTAAAATGTGTTTATTCACTTTCATCCCTACTGCATAAAGTGGAACAATTCTTTTATTGTGTTTATGCCTAATGACATTCCTCCTCTCCCACCCTTGAGAATACCTTCTTTATCTGAATTCCCAGGATGGCAGGCGTAAGCCTGGGCATCACGTCTGTAGGATGGGCTCCTGCCTCCTCGGTCACAGGCAATTGGAACTGAGGAGCACAGTGGATCCAGCTGGGCCAATCAGCTCCTCTTCCCTTGGAATTACCTTGGATGGGGGTACCATCTAGTAGCATCAGTATCTTTGTGTGATTGGGACTGTAATAGAAAACCTCCAGAACTGGGACACATGGCGGGCTCAGTCGATTAAGCACCTGCCTTCAGCTCGGATCAGATCCCAGGGTCCTGGGATTGAGCCCTGCACCCTGCTCCCTGCTCAGCGGGGGTTAGTGTCTCCCTTCCCCGCTCCCCCTGCTTGTGGGCACACACACTCTCTCTCTGTCAAATAAATAAATAAAATCTTAAAAAGAAAAAAAAAAAAAACACCTCCAGAATTGTCAGGCAGCTGTTTTTATGCCGTTTGAGATGTGAAGAAAAAGCTGGTGCTTGGGAAGGTGACAATGGACTAGGTACAGGGAGAGAGGGACACAAGTTTTGGCTCCAGGAGACACCTTGACATTCCACCCCCTCCCACACACACCCCTACACCGCCCCCCCCCCATCTAAATCCAGATCCAAGCTAGGTCTGAAGAGTCCTAACCAGTACTGCGAGAACACGATGTCCCTTTTCAGGGGTGATGGGGAATTCCCCGGCATTTGGGGCTCATCCTTGAGAACTTCGTGTTCCCTTCAGAGCGCCGCGTGTAGAAAACAGAAGACAATGAGTTATCGCTGTCGTAAGTCCGTCCCAGAACTGGCTACAAAAGTTGGCTCTGTTTGATTTAAATCCGCACTATTGGTTCAGTTTCTAATACTTTCATTCTTTTCCCAAAAAAGTATTGGAACTGAACACTCCACCATACAAACAAGAAGTCTGCTGGGGCAGAGCGGGGGGGGGGGGCGGTGCAGGGTGCTCAGGGGGGCAGGGAGCGGGGGTCCTGCTGGAGACTGAGCACCAACTGTTTGCTTTCCGCGTCTGGTTGACTTTAATCGTCACTGCCTACTCTGCAGCAGTCACGATGAGACCATCCCTCCCATGAGGACGCGGAGCTACAGAGAAGCACACTGATTTTGTTCGGGTTCACACGGCTAGAAAGCCGTGTGGGGAGATTACGAACCTGGGTCTGAGAACCCAAACTGATGATGTTTCTGCTCTTCTGTGTTTTATACATTTTTAAAAAGCACCTTGATTGGAGGTCCTATTGGGTAGATTCTGGACAACAGCCTTTTGACTCTGGCTATGAGTATTTGCACAATCTAGGATATTCTGTATATCCAGGGAAAGAGACCGCGAGGTGGGAACTCCTCCTAGCACCAGATCTTGGAAGGATCCTTTTGCACTTTCCAAACTGAGCATTGCTACATCTGGCAGGAACAGAAAATAGGCATTTTTTTAAAAAGATTTTATTTATTTATTTGAGAGACAGAGATCACAAGTAAGCAGAGAGGCAGGCAGAAAGAGAGGAGGAAGCAGGCTCCCCGCTGAGCAGAGAGCCCAATGCGGGTCTCGATCCCAGGACCCCGGGATCACGACCTGAGCCGAAGGCAGAGGCTTAACCCGCTGAGCCACCCAGGTGCCCCGAAAACAGGAATTTTTAACAGCTTATTTATAGAAGTGGAAAACCCAAAAACCAGAGGCAGTAGGTGATGGGGCATCACGAGATCCTTAGCTGGACCCAGAAACACTTTACAGCCCCACGGGTCCCACCCTCTCAGTAGGTGTATGTTCTCAAGCTGTTGATTTTTCTTGCCTAATTAAAGCTGTTTGGAGTTTCAGAGTTTGGCTTTGTGTTAGTTTTCGCCCATCTTTCACATACTCAGACTCACAAACCGTCTGCTGCTGCCAATTAGCAATAACGTTGGAGGGAGATTATTCCCAACCGTTGCCGGTCTGTGCGGGCACCTGTTGGGACGAGATTAGGTGGATTCAGGCAAAACCATTACTTCAATGTGGTTTGTGCCTCGCGAGACTATCCTCCAAATGTTTAAAGCAAACTTTCTGAACTCCCCCAGACGGACACAGGAGACATAATAACATTGTCCATCTGGAGTATGTTGCAAATCGGAACCAGAATTTTATCCTCTCTTGCTGTTAATTAACTCTTCCTTACCTATTGAATGTTTTGTTTTATCTAGATTTCAAAAGCAAAGGAGCTGACTTGTTTTTCTTAATCACAAAGAAGTGTTCCATGCTTATTTTATTGCATTCCAATGTTACAAACGTAAAATGTAGAAAGGGGAAATTGGGATTGGAGTTTTTAATGCAGTCAGTAGCCCTTCCTATAAAACCTTGCCAGTGTCAAGAATGTCTTAAGGAATGTTAACTACAGGAAATCTCTAATCTGTCAAAATGCCCAGGGAATGGGAGATTCCAGGTCATCTGAGAGTTAACCAGAAAATCCTTTTCACGTCAACCCTTGATGTTGAAAGTCTTACTGAAAACCATGAGTCGAGTTTCCTGCTTTAAGAGGCACAGTTTACTTCCAATGCAATTTAATTATCCTTCATAGCTGACGGTCAGGCTGGACCTTGGGCTAAAACTTCTGGACCCCAATTCCCATTGTCCATAAAACAAAACAGGAGATTGGGTAGAATTTGTACTTGACCCTCGGACATGTTTTTGAAGTTCCTAAAATAAGCCTTTTCTTCCATGTATTTTGCTCCTTTTCCCTTGTGTAGGGGAAAAAAAAATAACTAAACTGAGAGTTCTGCCTGTATAAATTCAGGTGAAATCAAGATTTTTACCATATTTAAATTTTCTCATCTTGTTCTGATGAAAAATGCAACTGTGGTCTCAGCCGTCAGCAGTGAGGGGTCATCCTTCTCTACCTACACATTTGGATAACCCAACCAGACAGACACAGGTGGACTTGGAGGAGAAAGGAGTCCCTCCCCTAGAACTCCCCCTCTACCTCCCCCTCCCCCAGGTAGAGAACAGATGGCAGGGACCTTGCATTTGGTCATTTCTTTCCAGATCATTTGTCACTGTCTGGGCCAGGGTTCCTCAACCTTGGCACTGCTGACACTTGAGGGTGGGGTGGGGGGGGACAATGCTTTGTCGGAGAGACTGTCCTGAGCACTGTGGGAGGCTTAGCAGCATTTCTGGCCTCTACCCCCTGGATGCCAGTGGCATTCTCCCAAGCCTCCAATTGTGACAACCCAAACTGTCTCTAGTCATTGCCAAATATTCCCTAAGGGACAAAACCGCCCCTCAGTTGAGGACTACTAGTCTAGACGAAGGCACAATTCTCCTCCCCCAACCCCCCACCTCTTGTCAAGATTATGAGATTTCTTGACCTTGGCAAGTAATTTCATAACATATTTCCTGTGCTCTTTCACGGAAGAACAAAAATAATTCTCTGATGAAAGTAATATTTTGACTTGAATTGTGTGAGGCAGGCCTTGGTAAAATAAAAACTGTAGGTTCTGCATTGTTTCTGGAAGGCAGTAGATTGGTTTTCTGCATCAGGCCTGATTTTGATTTTAGATACCGAATCTTCATCCTTTCCTAAATTTCCCTGGCAGTTACTATCATCATGGACACCAAGGCAATGCCACAGCCACGGCCTCTTGTGTTGGGCCGTCATCCTCAATTTCTTGTGTGTCTACCTTAGAAATCATCTGACCACTGTTACTGCTTCCTAATGCTTAATAGATTTTTCAGCCATTGGTTTTTCAAATCCATTATTCTCTCTCTCCAGTGGGTTGACCCGTGTTCAGATTTTATATTCCTAAAAAATAGTCGACTTCAGAAATCTGCCAAATTGGTTAAAATTTGGGGGCTAGTTTCATATGCCTGATTTTAAGCCTACAGAGAGCTAGTTCGGCTATGGAAGGAGGTGGGAGTTAAATATTTTGGGATAAGCAGATTTTCTGATGAAGAGAGTTATCCCACATATGTTGATTATCAATTTCCAAACAATTAAATTAACATTTTATATTATAGTATGTGTATAGGTACACACATTCTCTCCCAGTCTCTCTCTCTCTCTCTCTCTCTCTCACACACACACACACACAACAATTTTCCCAATTCATCAGATTTTGTTAGTGTTATTCTTACTTAGATTATAAAAAACAGAATACAAAGTGATGGGTACTCTCTGACTATATTAAAAATTTCCATGTACAAAGACACAGCCTAGGAAATCAAAATTTAAATAGGGATATTGGTTCTTGCTAATTTTTTTTCTTATCCAAAATTTTCTATAAATCGTTCTTTATATAAATGACCTTTCCAAGTAGCATATTCTCAGGAAGTTCACTAAAAATACAAAAAGAAAACCCCAAAATGATGAAAATTTACTCATCATATCAACCACCAAGAGATCCTCACTATTAACATTTAGAAAATGGTTTTCTCCAGCCTGTTTTTTTCCTTTAGCAAAAGTTAGATCACCCTACCCAAACAGCTCTTCACCTGGTTTCCTGTTATCACAGTAAGCATGGATATAAATATAACCAGTGTTTATATCCAAATTGCAGGATTTGGATGATTTGCAGTTCTTCATTATCCTATGGCTAATGTCACAGTGAAAAGCTCTATACATGAGTCTTTGCACACAGGTCTGAGCTGCACTTTCAAGTAAAACTTGAGAAGACCAATACAGGGTCAAGGAGTATGAATGTTTTAAGATTCAATACACACTGCCAGATTCCCTCCAGAAGGCTGTGCCCATTTTCAGTCTTTTTATTGGCAGTTCTCTTGAAGGGCTTCCATCCTGTTCTGTCACCCTCCAGGTCTGTGAAGACATTTCCCATGGGATGTTCTTTAGATATGTCAGTGTAATAAGATCCATTATGAGATATCTGTCAACAGCCTCCCTGGGCCCATCTCAAACCATCTGTCAACAGCAACTCTAATATATTTGGGGAAGATGCTGATGCCGTTGCCAGAAACAAATTTGCCATTGAATCAGGTTTTCCAATCAGTTAAGTTGCAGAATTGAACTGTGTTAATGACATGTGACGATCTAAGGACAATATCCGGAGACTTCGTGTAGGGACGTGTCCTTGTAGATTTCAGAGCAGGTGCATGGGTGCGGGGAAGGTGGATTACCTTTCCCACAAATTCTGTAGAGCTCTCACCATCCAGACCATGTTGTAAACTTGGCAGCAAGAATCAATCGCCAAGCTTTAGCTTCAGGCAAGACTGGGGAGAAAAACACCACTTGGATGCCGGGCTGCCTTTCATAGGAGGTGCTGTCTGCCATCGGACTCCCACATATGCAGCTGGCACCTTGAAGTGGGTATATGTTCCAGGCCACCAAAGGAGCTCTGACCAAGACAAAGAAGTGTGATAACTTATATCCTCCCAGGAAATGGGAAGGATCAGCTTTCCTACCCCTACAAAAATGTTCTATAGATTGGAAGGCGCTGGACCTATATGAGTTTATTACCGTTGTCACCGTATTGTTACAAGCTCGGAACTGGCCGTGAGATCTGGATATTAAAACCTTTAGGAAAGATCAACTTTATTTTGGATGCACAAAATTGTAAGTGCTGGTAATTGCTTGGTATCACCTCCTCTCCACCCCCCTTTCTGGTCACTTGACCTCTATAAGGAATCATGAAGCCCAAATTAGACTTTAGCTTTCCAGGGTTTGGTTGGCCTGTGTTTCAACCATTCAAATGGTGAGAGTTGTCTCTGCTCTCAAATGGATGAAGTAGTCACAGGTTCTCTTTGTTCTGTCCTGGTTAATGGAGTCACTTTCTGAAGTGTCACAGACAGCACAAAGCCCCCGGACAGCCGCTGTTTCTTAGCTCTCTGGAACCATATGGTCCCCTTGGCATCTGGTCTGAATGGAACAAACCACCAAAGCCAGAGCAGATAGAAACCACAAGCAATGTGTAACGAACAGAGCCCAGGACCCATCACCCTTCCAGTGAGGCAGACTGGAAAGGCAGGCCTGACTTGAAAGGCTTCTCACTATAAATAGCTTTACTGAGAACGGGTTGCACTCAGCTCCCTCAGACAACCTCAAAGCATCTTAAGTTCTTCTCCTGAATGTGTCCTGTTGGGGAAAACAATGGCTTGAATTATTTCTGCTATCACAAGGCAGCCCAGACTCAACACAAGGCATTCTTCTGGAATGGAGACCAGAATCTGGCCCAGGTCATCTGCATGGGTTCTACGGTTCTATTCCCACTCTGAAGGTTGGGAGAGAAGAGTGGGGTTTAGAAGTCCTAAGATATTTAAGGCACCTTTATTATTTCATGTAGTCATCCCAGTTAATTCTACAAACTAGGACTTTTAACTCTTGCACAGAAGAGGAACCTGAGACCCAGAGAGCTTGACCATCTCACCCGAGGTTACACAGGAAAGAAATGGCAAAGCCAGGACACGAACCACAAACCTCTTGACTTTAATGTCTCTGTTCTCTCTGTCACAGTACAGTGGAGGCTTGGGTGGGGAGATTCTTCTGGATTGGCTTCTGAAAAGACCTTGTGCCTACAGATCCATAATCTCTCATCTCTTTCTCAGAGTTGCTGCTGAGCTGGTGGGGGAAGTGAATGGAAACCAAGTGAATCACAGAGAGAGCTAATCAGAATGAGAGCTCAAGAGATTTTATCCCTTTAATGAAAAATCACTGTTACAAGACAGGGTATGTGGCTTATAAATTTGTGAAATTTTTACATGTTCATTTTTCTCTCCAAAGGAACCCATACTCTTCTCTATCAAAACAAATAATTTCCATATCTTCTTCCAGGTTTTTGTTTAGTCTCAACTCCTATGACCTAGGAGCCTTGACCATTTACATTACCCATAGAACTTAGAATTGCCTTTTATTTTTCTTCCATCTGAATCTGTGTGGAATTCTAGACAACTCTAGGATGTATGATTATGGCAGGAACAGGCTGCTCAGTGAGGGTCCCAATTCCCAGTCTTCTCTGCCTCTAGCCAGGCCCACGTGACTAGATATTGCCAAGAGACTGTGTGAGGTCATTGCCAGTCCAAGGTTGTTAAGTAGCAGGTGTGCTTCTTTAAACCTCCTCTCTCCCTTTCCACCTGCATGCAGAGAATATTGAGGCTCTGGGAGAGTGAGTCTCAAACTTGAATATGCAATGGAATCAACTGGAAAGCTATTATAACACAGTTTTCTGGGCAAGACCCTGGAGTTCTTATTTCACATATCTGGCTGGGAGCCAAGAATTTGCACATTGTGTAAGTTCCCAAACACTGTTGCTGTTGGTCTGGGAATGAGGCATTGAACAACTGCCCTAGGGGAACGCTCTAGTGAAATACTGATTGCCCTTGGTACTCCTCTGGGGGGTATCTTAAACGTGTGGGTATCCAGGCTGTTACTCAAACCAGTGAAATTGGAATCTTCTTGGGTGGGGTCCACGTATTATCATTTTTAAGGCTCACCAGGTCATGACAAAGTACAATGAAAGTTGAAAGCCATTAACTTAAGTGGAGACTTACAGACACTGAAGGAACTTGGGTTCTTAAATCACTAAGGATAGGACAGCAGCCCATCAGTGAGAAGGATCTACCTTAGATTGATACACGAATTAAGAATTAAACCTGTAGTGTGTTCGGCTGTCGAAATTCTAGAGGTGATTTGTTATCTTAGCCTGCATTATTCTAATTCGATCATATAATTAAGAACAAGCTTTCAGAAATTCTAATTTTACCGCCTGCTTTGCTCTGCTCTGAGAGAGTACAGATCTGATTAATTCCAAGACAGTTATTGGCTCACGCTTTCCAAAGGTGGACATTTCAACAGAAGGAAGGTTATAGCACAGGTAACATAGGAATAGCATCTTTTTCTCTGCCTTCCTTGTGGCCAGAAAGGCAGGGACAGCCCTAGATGCCCCTCTTCCCACCCTTTCACTTTCTCTCTCCTTGGACACACATTCATCCTCCCACCAGAAGCAGATTCAGAATTCTTAGCTTGGCCAAAGTCATCAGATTGGGCCCAAGACGAAGCAGCTTATCCTAACCCCGTATCAGCAAACCCAACAGTTAAGTTTCCAGGTTTAGCGCTCCCAGAAAAGGAAGGTCTAAGTCAACTGACTGGTTATATCTAAGCATTGGGACTGAACAGTGAGAAGAAAGAACATGAGATCCAACCTCACTTGCTTGAATTTCCATTAAGGTTTTGGACTGAAGCTGTCTCTAAAAATAACTTACTTACTTAGGGCTCCCCTGGGGCAATGGGGAGGGATGGTGTTGGGAGGCCAAGGCAGGATTCAGGTGATTCTGGGTCTCCTGCCAAATGTCTCCATATACCATCTCTTAGCTAAAAAGATGGTATAATTGAGAGCATACCGTAAGCACTTAAAAGGCACGGTGACCAAAAAAAAAAAAAAAAGACACGAAGACTTTTACTGAGGATTTCAACCCATGTCTGTTCACTTTAAGGTAGGCCCAGCAATAACTTGAATAATAAACTAGACAAATCCCCCCCCCATAAAACGTCAGTTTTAGATGGAAGGGAAAGGAAAGGCTAATGGCTCTAAAAGCGTATTTTGCAGATTTTGCTTTCTCACGATAAACATGAAGGGACCAATACACCCTCAGGTGAGGATCCCTTTCCCGGCTGAAGGGTTGTGAACAGGCCCTTCCTCAGGCAGCTCTTATTCTGGAAGTTTCCTCTCAGTTTTCCCTATAGGGAAACAGTCAACTCTTTCAGTTGCAAGAAACGAAAGCCAACCCAAGACACTGTAAGACCGAAGTAAATGATATTAAAAAAAAAAAAAAAACTTTTATTTATTTATTTATTTGTCAGAGAGAGCAAGAGAGAGCATAAGCAGGGGGAGGGGCGGAGGAAGAGGGACAAGCAGACTCCCTGCTGAGCAGGGAGCCCAATGCAGGGCCCCATCCCAGGACCCAGGAATCATGAACTGAGCTGAAAGCAAACGCTTAACCAACTGGGCCACCAGCCCCCGAAGTAAATGGGGATGAATGATGTATCCGAGCGTCTGGAAACAGGGCTTGATCAGACATAGGCTGATTCCAGAGCTCAAGCACTGTACTCAAGAGCCAGCGCCTCTCTTGTCCTCTTTCGGGCTCGACTATATTCTAAGACCGCTGCTCCCTCTTGGCAGTAAGCAGGTTAGGGGGTCTCCGGCTTCACACTGCAATGGAGTCCAGCAGGCAGCAAGCACTGAGTAAGAACCCCCTTCCTAGAATTCGCAGGGAAAGTCTTACAGTCTCTCTAAATGGCTCCAATTAAGTCACATGGTTACCAATGAACCAATCATTGGCCAAGAGAATGCCATGCCCTGATTGGCTGAGCCTAAATCACATGCCCCACTCCCGAGCCAGGGCTCTAAGTCTTCTAAAATCACGTGATGGAGAAGGGGGAGGGGAGGGGTAGAGTTGTGAAAAGCAGTAGGGCTGGGTTCCTGCCGCCAGAGAGCCCTCGTAACCCTGAGTTCCAGAGTCAGGCCCTGAAAATTCTTGAAGTGTTTCCCTCCCAGAGGCAGGCCAGCAGGCACCTCTGATTGCCTACACAGCTCTTCCAGCAAGTTGCTCTAAAGGGAAAAGATAGAGGCAAGCATAAGGCTGCACAGGGACCACAACTCGGGGGCAAAGATCTTCTGGGGAGAAAGCAGCCTCGGCAACTGGTCATTGTCATTGCCTCGGGCAGGGCAGACACCGACACAGGAACTCGGGAGCTGAATACCAAGTGCTGGGGATAACTCACTTTTGGATAAAGACCCACCGGGCAGAAACTTCCTCTCCTGTTTGCCCGGGGCGCTTCTCTCCATCCACTCTCTCGACACACACACAGATCCTTTTATGATGCTCCAAGGAAACCAGAGACGGAATGAATCCAAAGTGGTCAGAGGAACCATTGTTCTCCCTTGTAAAATAACCGAGCCCTTGTTAATTTGTTGCCAGTCTTTAATTTCTCCCAGAGAGCTCCCCATGGGACGGTGACTGTCAACAGGAAACTTGAAACCCTCAGTCGTCCTTGGGGTGGCTGACTGCTGGTGGGCAGCTGCAGGGGGCTTGCTATCACTGCTCGTGCCCCCGGGGGGTCGGACCCCAGTGGGGAGATGAGCAGTGTATGTTTAAAGGAGAACACCCGGAGGAGAAAGCAGAGGCTCAGAAATGAGGCAAGAAGCATTTTGAAGTAGATGAGAGATTTGCAAGAGTGGTAAAATAACTTAGTCTTACCTGGGGGTACAGTCAGCATGCCCCCCACGCTGCGGCTGGAGGAGAATACAAAAATCCCTTAATTTCCCGTAGGACTTGGGGACAGGGACTCCTGCTACTGAGGATCCTGGTGCTTAGGGGTAAGCGAGGTAAACTGCAAGGCCGACTATGCTTGAGAACTCCTCCCAGATGCGGCTCCTGCCCATGCTCAAGGGAACCCTTATTCCGAAGACGTTCTCCCTGGGAAGGTTAGGAGCGAGGACTCTGGTGCCAGACTGTCTGGGCGTGAGTCGCGACTCTCACACTCACTAGCCATGCGGCCGTGGAGACATCACTCACCTTTCCCTGCGTCAGCTTCCTCATCTGTAATGCAGGCATAATAACAAGACCTACCTCTGTGGGCTATTGTGAACATTAAGTTACTATATACAAAGTGCTTCCACGGGTAAGCTGTCATTACTATTACTAAGTGCAGAGGTAGACAGAGCAGTATACTAGAACATAACGTATGATCTTATGTTTTCTGGATTTATTTATCCAGAGGGGCAGGGCAGCCTCCCTGTGACAGCAGGGGCGAAATCCAACGGGAGGGATCAAATCTGTGTTTCATTAGGGGTCCGGCCCCTGTGCGTCCACACGTTAAGGACCTGGAATCCTCCCTCTCCTCTATGCCTGGATCTGCTTCCTGGGAGGATTAGCAACCCAATTATCTCTGAAACTCTACCACAGGGGTGTGGTCTCAACCTTTAACCACAGGAAAGTCTTCATGGCTTACCACAACAGTCAACTCTGTGGTTCTCCAAATCTGGTACTTTTCTTTCTTTTTTTAAAAAGATTTTATTTATTTATTTATTTCACAGAGAGAGAGAGAGAGAGAGATCACAAGTAGGCAGAGCAGCACGCAGAGAGAGAGGGGGAAGCAGTCTCCCTGCTGAGCAGGGAGCCTGATGTGGGGCTTGATCCCAGGACTCTGAGACCATGACCTGAGCCGAAGGCAGCGGCTTAACCCACTGAGCCACCCAGGTGCCCCACGGTACTTTTCTTTTCTTTTCTTTTCTTTTTTTTTAAATATTTTATTTATTTGACAGACAGAGATTGCAAGTAGGCAGAGAGGCAGGCAGAGAGAGAGGAGGAAGCAGGCTCCCTGCTGAGCAGAGAGCCAGATGCGGGGCTCGATCCCAGGACCCTGAGATCATGACCTGAGCCGAAGGCAGAGGCTTTAACCCACTGAGCCACCCAGGCGCCCCCCACGGTACTTTTCAATATAGATCTCCAAATCTGCATTATATTTTGCTCCTTTAGAACGTAAACTCTGTGAGGTGGGGGAGCATGGCATGTCCATTGGCCACTGTCTCTCTGTCTAGAACCAGATGGGCACTGGACTTGTTTGTTGAGGGTATAAATGAATGCGTGGATGAGGTCAGCCTCAACTTTCAGGGCACGGGGAACATCACCCTCATAGTCCAGGTTGGATTTTGCCCAGTTCCATTTGCTCAGCAGTGACTGCTGCATGGTGCTCAGCCTTGCTCATGCTTTCTGGAGCCTTTGTAGATTTCCACTCTGTTATTCCTGGAAGGGAGCCACACCCCCCACCCCCTCACATGTCCAGAAAAACAAATTGAAGGGTGGTCTAAATCCATTCCAGGCAAAAACAAAAAAGGTTTTCTTCAAGTAAAAAATAAAATCAAGCAATATTGTGGGTGAAACAGGCAGTTTACCAAATGAAATATTGCTCAGGGTAAGGACCAAATGAAGGACTGGATGCATCCAGTGAAAACCTAGGTGTTGTTTTCCAGGTTGATTCTGGGGTCTCTGCACTTTGCATTGCCTTGAGCTGTTTGGCAACATTGTAAGTTGTAGCTTGCCCATAGCCTACAAATAATTCTTTTCTGTAGACAAGTGTATGTGTTTTCTAGTGCTGTTTAACAAACTACCACAAATTGAACAGCTTCCTGTAACATTCATGGAAGGATCTTGATTTTCTGTGGGGTCAGGAGCCCAGGCCCAGTTTAGCTGGGTCTTCTGCCCAGGGTTTCAGCACACGGATGTCTTCTGTGGTTCAGGTTTCTGCTCCTAGCTCACAGGAGGATGGCAGAATTCATCTCGCTGTTGGAGGGCTGAGGTCCCTGCCTTCTTGCTGGCTGTCACTTCTCAGGTTCTGGAGGCCCCATTCCCTATCATGTGGTCCTCTCCAGCTCAGCAGTGTGCTTCTCAAAGTCCAGCAGAATCTCTCATACTTCAAACCTCTTCCTAGGCACCTGGGTGGCTCAGTGGGTTAAGCCTCTGCCCTTCGGCTCAGATCATGATCTCAGGGTCCTGGGATCAAGCTCCGCATGGGGCTCTCTGCTCAGCGGGGAGCCTGCCTCCCGCATCCCTCCCCCCGCCCCGCCCCAGTCTGCCTCTCTGCCTACTTGTGATCTCTGTCTGTCAAATAAATAAATAAAATCTTAAAAAAAAAAACAAAAACCTCTTCCTTCAAGAAGGGTCCAGTAGACTTTAAGGGTTCAATTAATTAGGTCAGCACCACTCTGGGATAATCTCTTTTTTGATTAAATCAGAGTCTTGGAGATGTAATTACATCTGCAAAATCCCTTCACCTCTGTTACCTGCTGTAATCTAAGCAGGGAGAGAAATCCACCAGATCCACAGTCCCGCCCGTCCTCAAGGGGAGGGGACGATCTGGGATGTGTGCCCCAGGGGCCAGGCATCTCCGGATTCTGCTTACCACAATGTGCAAGTGAGTTCTGAAAATTGTCTCCACCATCCTTCCTCCAACCAGTTTTGCATCTGTGAAGCAAATTTGTATCAGCCTGCCTGGTAGGTACCTGCTTTTTGAATCCTCCTTTCAACCTGTTCTATCATCTTAGTGGGTCCCTAATTGAATGAATGGAGTAAAATCTATGACACGTGTTCATTTTATATCACTATGAATTACGATTTTACCTTTAAAATTATTATCCTCAACATCCCTTTAATAGTTACTTCATAGATTCTCTTGAAAGCATTAATGTGTTGCTTACTTTTACATGCATAATTAATGGATTCTTTCCCTTTTCCAGAAATTACCCCAAAGAAGTATTCTGATTGTACCTCCTAAGACCTAATAGTATTTGCTGCTTTTTCTGATCTCACTTTAAGTGGCTTAATCCTTTGCCTTAGCATTAAAGAGGGGCAGCAAATAGCCTCACCTTCCCACCTCTAGATTAATTTCCCTGTTAGGAATAAAAAACATCAAAGGGCCCTACTGACCTTGTCTTCTGGAATCTCGGGATTTTGCTACCAGGAGTGCCAGTGAGTTTTCTCTTCTCTATGTTTAAAATAATGTATTTTTTCCAGCACTAGCAACTCTCTTGGAGGGGGGCAATAAAGGTATTACTTACCTGTGCTTAGCATGGTGCCTGATACCTAGCTGGTGTTCAGTAAAGGGTAGCCCTCTGCTTCTTTTCTAACACAGTGTGCAAAGTGAAGAGAGGAGAGACATGAGAGGCTCCTGGATTCCCTGCGTGTATCCTGGGACCAAACCCCTTGAAGGCAGGGCACGTCTTTCACAAGTGAGGATGACTTGCAGCCCGGTCCTGCTTGCTTTCCTAAGCAAAGCGCAATCCTGCTTCTGCCGGAGAAGCAAATGAAAGCTTAATACCAGCTAAATAATACATAATAGTGGTATCATTATCCTGTCTTCTCCCAGTCTGCTAAGTTTGTAATGCATAAACGCTTATTGGATGAACAAAATCAAACGATGCGAACTGTTGTAAAGTGGAAGGAATGATTCTGATTAGTCTGGTGGAGTCCAAGGCCACAAGCACTGTATTCTGCTTCCCTTCTCCAGTGGAGAGCCAGGCTGACGTTGTGGACAACCATTACAAAACAATTTTCCTATCCAAATTTGAAAAGCAGCCATCCAGCCTTTATAACTGCCCTCCCTCCCATGCTACCTCCCTCTTAAGTTTTGTCTCTCTTTGTCTCTGCCTTCCAAAGCCAAGGCTGTACCGTCATGGCTCCTGCCTCCAAAGCCATTAACAAATATTGAGCATGTTTCGGCAAGGTGTGTCCAGGAGACACAGAAAACCCACATGACTGCCTTTATCCATTTTTCATGAGCACGTGGTAAGGATGAAACAACAACCTAATTTAGAAAAAGCGTTAAAGAAGGGACTCAAGATGGGGGAGGAGGTGTCGTTGGCAATGTTGAACTTGAGAAGGCATTCAAGTGTGCGCATCACAAATCTTTGCAGTCACCTCTGAATCCGCTGTTATGGGTTACACTGTCAGCCAGCTGTATTGATTATTTTTATGTAATTTATTTGTTAAAATTTCTGCTAATGGACACTCTTGAATCATCTTCTGCATTTAATGTACCTACTATCCATTGATCAGGTCATTGGCTTATTGGTTACCTACTTTGCTGCCAAGTGATTCTCTGATTGCTTTTTTCATTACACATTTTCATTCCTGGAGCAGTTTCTATTGTGTCCCATTACACTAATGGAAATTATTGATATGGAAATTACTAGACCCTGAGCTTAAGCATGTTGATACACAATCACATTGCATTTCTTCAAGTTGTAGAACTGTTCTTGTATAATTAGCAGTAAATAGTGACATGTTAGTGAAATTAGTGAATTTATTTAATTCAAAGCAAAAGAACAAAAAACATAGTTAGAAAGGAAAGGAAACACTAAATATTTTGCATAGCTATGTAGGCCTTGGTAAAAACAAATGCAGTGAGTTTGGTTTTGTGTTTAATCCTCTATGTTAAAAAAAATTCTTTAGCGTCCCTAGTTAAATCCAAGAGTGTTTTAGGTTACAGTTGCTATAAATATGACCATGTTACAGGTAGAAAAGTTAGCCCCAGGGGGGCTAATATCTGCCTTGTGTTGTCCAATATGGCAGCCACTGGCCACATATGGCAGTTGAACACTTGAAATATAGCTAGTCAGAACTGAGTTATATTGTAACTATGAAATGGACATTGAATTTTGAAGGCTTAATATGAAAAAAATGTAAAATATATCATTAATATTTTATTGATTACATGTTGAAATGATAGTATTTTGAGGTATCAATAATAATACAGTATATATTTAAATTCATTTCATTTCTTCTTTTCTCCTTTTTTTGAGTGTGGCTACTAGAAAAATTTTAATGACGTCTGTGGTTTGCATTGTGTTTCCATTGGACAACACTGGCCCAGCACAAGTCCCAAGTGGGTAATGTCTAGCACTGCGCTAATGTGGTAGCAAATAGCCATGCAGGACAATGATATTCAAATGTAAATTACTTAAAGTTAAATATAATTTATAGTTCCGATTCTTGGTTGTACCAGTCACATGTCAAATGTTATTGCCATATGTGGGCCAGTAGCTAATAGCCACACCTGGCTAGTAGGACAACACAGAGAAGGCTTCTATCATTCCAGAAAGTTCTATTCGAAATGCTAGTCTAGCACATCCCTAAGCAAGCACTGACTCTCTGCTAAGCCATTGTCCGTTGAGGCTGTGATGAAATGCAATGAGAATAAATGTGTCATATTAAAGATAAAACTGTGCAAAGAGTGATAGCGTGTGGCTGGCAGTAAGGATTATTAAATATGGTATTCATCCTTGGAAATAGTAACCTCTAAGTGCTAATCAGCAGAGAGCTTCAGATGTGATTTTTATCCATCGGGGCGATCACCTAATTTTGATGGACAGAAAGGATATAAATCAGGTAGAAAGCGCTGGAAACCCTTTGGATGCTTTAATAAGTTTTAGCGAACGAGAACTTCCATGCTGGCTCTCGGACCGTCTTTGTCAGGGGTCTGATATCTGATGTCCAAAAAAGTTAGACTGCGAAACAGGGTCTGAAGCCCAGCAGCGAGACCGCACCAACACTTATGCTCCTGGGCCTGCTGCCTACGGAGTTCAGAGGGTAACAAGAACTGTGTGCTTAGGGGTTAGGGGGCTGCACAATGGGACGGCCACAGACTTTAAAGGAAGCACTTAAGGGGAAATGCCTATAAAGTCAAGAGTCAAAATTATTCTTAAGCCAACACCCGCGGAATCACAAGCCAAAATTAATTTCTTCGGTCTCTCTCTGCCTTTGGCCGTGACCTCTTTTCCCTAGAGCCAGAGAAGGTCCAGGTGTAGTCAGAAAAGTATGGGGAAGGGGGGATAGAAGGAAATGAAGGTGAGCTTCTCACTTTCTTTCTTCGGCACACACTCTTTCTCATGGTGAAGGGACATGTGTGTCTGAACACGTTTCTTTGAATGTACACAGGATAGAACTCCCCTGTAGCCTCGTTGCCTTTATTCCGTTTGTCCAGAAGCGGAGCTTTCCGGAGAACTCCCCGTCAGAGTAAGTGCCTGTCATTATCATACCCAGTCTTCGGAGGAGGAAACTGAGTCTCTAAGGGGTTAGTTTCGCTGTCTTGGGTCACTAGCCAGTTAGTAGCTAAAGCAGGATTTAAGCCCATGTCTCCCCGGAAGCCAAACTCTTTGCTGTACATCAGAACTACCTGTCCAGGGCACCCGAGGTGGGGCACAGCGGGCTTCCCTGCCGCCGGCGTGAAGGGGGGTATAAATGAGTTAATACTGTATATTGCTTCAGAGATGCAGGATTTAGCCTGTGAGAGTCTCTGTGGCCTGGAGTACAGAGGCTAAGAATCCTTGTCACTGATAAATGATCTGCAGCCTCTTAATCCTGATTCCATATTACTCATTTGCAAAGCTCTTGCCATATTTGCACTGAGCAGACTGCTCTCTCTGCCAGCTTAGCTTCTCACGGCGGTTTGGGATTTTTTTTTTTTTCTTTTAAGATTTTATAAAGCTGAGTATAAAACGGGAATGTTTTCATAAACGCTTAAGCATCTTTAGTGAAGCTAATTTATAGAATGTAAATGTTCCTCTCCGGCAATTTAAACCCAAATTCCTCAGCGGTGGGGGGTTGGGGCCGAGAAACAGGAAACTGCTCGGTTTCATTGTTCATGCTCAACAATAAAAAATTAAATGGCCTAAAAAGTGCAAGCCGGAGAGATTTTTTTTAGACATTCTTCTGAATCTGAGCGCTGGTGATGAGCACAAAAATTGGATGCTTCTCGTCGTTCCTTCCCGTGGGGCCTGACAGCTGCGCCGGGAACCTCTGGGTGACTCAGCCGGCACACGTGGCACTGGGCTAGGCACATGCCCCGCCCTATCCTGAAGTCAGCTTTGCCAGCAGCTGAGCTCACCGCCCTGCCCTCGGGAGCTCACCTTGGACATGGTGTGATCGAGGAGCCCGGAGCCTGGATTGGGCAAGAGCAGGAGGCCCTTCCTGTGACCCTCGGCCCAAGTCTGCGGGGAGGCTCCCATGGAGGGACTTTCTGCTTCCCGCTTAAATCCCCATTCTTGTTTTAGTGTCTGTTTCTGTTTCCAAATTATGAGATGGTCTGAAATCTGCCTTCGCTCTTCTCCTATGGAACCAGGCGGTATATAAAGAAGTGGATATTTAATTCATCAGAAGGGGAAGTCTTTTCCTTACTTCTTACCTATGGCTTTAGGACTTCCTTCCCCTCTTTTGTCCTTTTTCCCCCTCCCCCAGACCCAAACCACAGGAAACATGCTAGATCCTCTCTGAATGGGATGACCTTTTTTTTCTTTGAATCGTGCATGGCTGACGCCGTTCTAGTCATCAGACGAAGAGATTGTGGACACCGTATAACAGCAGGATGAAGACAACATGAACATTTAAGGAGAGTTTTTGGTGCCAACTCCCATATAATAGATGCCTCATCTCATTTCATTCTTACAACAATCCTGAGACCAGCGCTGACATCATCATTCCTATTTTGCAGATGAGAAAACTGAGGCTCAGAGAGATTCCATAGCCTGTCCACGGTCACACATGTACATGGCAGGGCAGGCATCCCGGTCTGTGTCACACGTTTCTTGTGTGCCTCCATGGGCAGCAGCTCTGCTGTGCAAAGACTGCCCATGATGGGAACAGAAAGACATTGCTCAGGCTGACCGCCAGGCTAACAGAGACAAGAAGACAAGGTAAATTCAGCTGTAGCTCCTTCCATGGCATAGCTCTGTACTGGAGAATCCTTGCACTGGTCCAGCACTGGTCCAGAATGTGGCAGGCTCTGTTGCAGCAGCAAATCCCGAAGTAGCAGTGTCTTAGCACAGTAAACGTTCATTTCTTGCTTGTGCAAAATCCGCTGCAGAAAGCTCAAGCTGGATGGAGACACGGCGTGTGTGTAGACGTTTCTACTGAGAGTCCCAGCTGAGCCCAGCCTCTGACTCATCCCATCCCAGGCACCAGACACATGAAAGAAGAAGCCTCTAGATGATTCCTGCTCTTAACATTCCCAGTCGCCTCCGGCTCATCATGTCTTCCTAGCAAAGGCCCCAGACACCAAAGAGCAAGATAAGCACTGTGTCCTGTACGGTGTTCTGGCCCGCAGAACATCCCAGCCTTTTAAAGTGGTTG
The DNA here is from genome assembly GCF_963455335.1 of Martes martes. Taxonomy (NCBI): domain Eukaryota; kingdom Metazoa; phylum Chordata; class Mammalia; order Carnivora; family Mustelidae; genus Martes; species Martes martes. The sequence continues at coordinate 28,208,652 of NC_137898.1, read as the reverse complement.
TTTTGAGGGCAGTTGCTGGGATAATCTCAGCATACGTCCTAGATTTGCCTACACTGCAGGCTGTACCTTCTGTTCACTCAACAAATATTTGCTGAGCACATGTGAAGAGCCAGACACTATTCTGGGCACATGTTAGTGAACAAACAGGTTAAGAATCCTGTCTTTATGGGGGCTGATATTTGATGGGGAAAATAGTGGCTGGCTGTTCCAAAAAATATATATTTTAAGTATGCTTTTCTAGGTACAAAAGTAATATTCACTTAATTCAATAAAATTTGAAAAATACAAAAAATGTTTAGAAAGTGCAAAAAAAAATCCCATGGGAAATCATCATCATCATGCAGAAATAATGCTTTCTCTACTGCAGTATCATACTCAGGATCTCTCTCTCTCTCCAAAACTGGAGTCAGATTACTATTATCAGTTGTCCATCCTGTTCTCCCCCCACCCATTTACATAGTATTGCAAACTCTCCTAGCCCATTGGGGCTGCTTTAAAAAAAAAAAAACCCTGAGACTGCTGACTTGTAAACAACAGAAATTTATGTCTCGAAGCTCTGGAGCCTGGCAAATCCAAGATCCGTTTGCCTGAAGACTCAGTATCTGGTGAACTCCAGTCCCTGATTTGTAGATGGCACCCCTTTGTGGTGTCCTCATGTGGGGGAAGGGACACGGGAGCTCTCTGGGGCTTCCCATGCATAAGGGCACTAATCTCAGCCATGAGGGCTTCTCCCTTAGGACTTACTCTCCTCCCATGGCCCCCACCTTTTAACACCATCACCTTGGGAGGGGTGGGTCTCCGGACACGAATTTGGGTGGAGAAAACACACACATTCAGCCCAGAGCATGAACTTTTCTTCCTATAGCTAAAATATGATTCTGAATCATATTTCACAGGCTGCATCTCGTTCCAGACCATAGCCGTACTAATTATTTAACTATTCGGCAACTATTCTACATTTTAATTGATTTCAATTTTTCACCGGGGTAAGCAACGTCTTGAAGAACAACCTTGAACGTGAATCTTTGGCAGCATCTCTGATGAGTTGCTTAGAATGTAATCAGAGAAGTGGGATTACTGGTTCAAAGGGCAGGCGAATGTTCAGGTTCTTAATAAATATTGCCAGGTTGCTTTCCAGAACATGAGAACCAATTTACATTCTCACCTGTATTTTATGGGAATGCCGCTTTCATACTTGTGCCAGGACTCAGTGTTGGAGTGTTTCTAATCTTTGCCAATTTGTTACATTAAAGAACAGCATTTCATTTTAAGACTGGTTCACTGTCTAGGTTGCTCACTAAGATGGGATTTGCCTAAACCTGAGTTGTAATCCCACCTCTGGCACCTTGTAACCAGATAGGCGACCTTAGGAAGACTCGGTTTTCTTTCTGTCAAATGGTGATATTTATTCTGACTCCTTGGGATACTGGGTGGATACAATATGTTCGACTTTATAAAGTGTTTAACACGGTGCCTGTCACAGAACAACAACGTGGTAGCTGTTATTATGTGTGTGACAATTCAGGAATTAGCAACCCATGAAGGGTTCCAGCCTTTTTTCCTTTCTCTGTGTCTTGGAGAAGATTCTGATTTTCCTTGGTTGCATTTCTCTACCCTTCTTCTCCTCTGAAGAGGGGATGGCATCCTTTTGGGGTTTTGTGAATTAGAATCAGAAAGAATGAAACAGAAGGACAAAGAGACACAGTGTCCAAGGACAGGTCGCTCAGAATTCAATGACTATCAACAAATGCTTCTGCACATGGGTCTGCTGTTGTCTGCAGGCAGGCTGATGGGGGCTGGGCTCAGCCGGGCGGTTCTACTTCGGACTGTGGGCTCCCTGGGTTTGGTTCCAAGGTTTATGCTTGATCCGGGGCCGAGCAGAAAATACCGAGATGTGCTGTCAATGTAGATCAACTGAGCAAAAGGTGTCAAGCCAAAACCCACAAATAAACTGAAGGCTTCGGCTCCTTTTGTGTCTGCTAATGTTCCACTGACCGAAGCAAGTCACATGGCCCAGCCCAGCATCAGTAGGGGTGGGAAGGCTCCCCGTCCTGCAGTGTGAGAGGGAAGGGAGGGAATACTGCTGAATGAGTGATCATAACAAATCTTTCTGGGAAATTTCAGGAAGAGGGTGCTGGAGAGTGTGCCGTGTGTAAAACAGGGAGGAAAGAAAAGCGATCATGATACATGTTGGATATATGTGAGATTTTACAGGTCAGAATCCTTTTAATATCTGGAAACCCCCAGTTAAGCACTTGTAAATTCATTTCATCTGGTTGGCCCTGGCTTTATCAAATGGCACTTCCCCTTGGGATTGCCGCAAGGTGCAATGGGTTTCATAGCGTCCTGTAATGGAAACAATCACCATCGTCTCTACTTCTGTATCCCACATGCTCTTTCTTTTTGGGTTGTAGACCTTTCAGTCATTTCTTATTTCTTTTTCTCCCACTCATAGAAAACGATGGGTAGTGCCTTCCTAATCATGATTTACAAAGTCCCCACAGGAAATGTGTCCCACGTCCCCTCACCATCTCATTGAAAGGAGGGCAGACAGCACGCTTGAGAGAGCTTCTTGGACAGGAGGGCCCAGGGGCAGAGCATGAGTGCAGCCTGCTGGGTCTCAGTCATGACTCAGAAGCTCCAAATGCACTTACAGAACCTCCCAGTGAAATCAAGTTGGGAGTGAGCACAGGGCGTGACACTGAGGAGATAGAGCCAGGAGAGCTCTAATGAGAGGAACCACGTCATTTCAGGATCTTTATCATCGGAGCAGAAAGTCTCCCCTCGCCTCCCTGGAGATCATTCACCTGGAACCCGACAGGAGCTGAGCGTCTCTGATCTCCTGCTCCGCTTAGCTCTGCAGATGGCTGGCATCTCACACAGGGAATATTACTCCACGTTCCCGGCACTACGAGGGGCTGGTTAATAAATTCATCCCAGATTGTAATTCTCATTCACTCTGTCGGTAGACCGGCTGAACACGGACACAGCAGCTCTGCTTCTCTCTCTAAATGTCATCTGTCTTTAACGTTATCCAAAACATTTTTGTTTTGTTTCCGAGAGAACGGTGCTTTTTAAAAATTCAAGCCGGGAAGAATGATAGACTGCATCAAGGGTTGCACTAAACAATGGGTCCTCGGCTCTTCCAGAGCTGTGGTTTGGAGCATCAGTAGCTTCAAAACCCAATGGGCTTCCGTTGGAATAATGGGCAATATATGCCCCTTTAAATATGTACGTCTATTTGGGTGTTTGGGGGGGGTAGGGGATGGTCTGTAATTCTGTGTCAAGTCATGAGGAGACATTTTTTCAGAGTTTTAAAAATCTACAGCCAGATTGGCTCTCTTTCTCTTTTTCCATAAAAAGAAGGGAGTGTTTATGTAAAATCTTCCCTACTATTGTTTCTCCCTCACTCCCCCCGTCCCCAGATGGTTGCTCTTTTTTCCTTTTCAGAAGTCTCATTATGAACAATATTTTCACGTGCTTAAAAGCTTAGACACAGAAGTTGGATAACTCATGTTCGAATTTCAGCCATTTCTGTGACGTTTAATAAGATAATTGACCTTTCCTTGTCTCTGTTTCTTCCTCTGACAATGAGGAATATAATGGGACCTACCTTTGGAAAGGAAGGTGCACAGAAAACCTCTTCACGTGTCCCACATGGGCCTTGTGTTGTGGCTACAGGGGCAACCCTACCCCCACCCCCAGCTGGGTCCCACCACCGGAGTCCACTGAGTGTCTCAGCTTTTCTGCCTCAGGGTCTTTTCCAAAGTGGGGCAGCTTGGAAGTGCAGAGGTTTAGTGCTAAACCAATGGAGGACAGGATTTGGTGGATAAATGTCTCATACCCAGCTACAGAGGGATAATTTAAGGTGTGGTTTATGTGGACCCATAATTGGGACTGAGCCTCAGTTGCCCAAAGCGTGAATCAGCTCAACAAATGCACATTTTCACTGACTTTTATCCAGCTGTCGCCATTATTGTCCCTCCCCCACTTCTGCTTCTTGGGATCCCCTCCTAATAAACTGCTTGCACCCAAGTCCTTGTCTCAAGCTCTGCTTGGGTGGATCCCAACTAAGAAAGCTCCCAATGAATATTTGCTGTTATTAGTCTCATGGAAAAACCTTTCTATTCCCAAGAAAACTAATGCTGGAACCAAAATTCAAGATGCACCTTTTTTTTTTCTCATTTGATTTTTTTTAATTGAAAAATACACAAACTGATAAACATTGCTTCATTTTGTACACATTTGGGAAATCATAGAAAATACTGGAAACTCGTGGAAATGATACTTCTTTTCCTTTCCTGGCATTTCTCACTCTTGCTTGGGGGAGGAGCTGGGCAGCTGGCGTGATGTACGAGGCACTCTGGGACACAGTGCTATTTGCCAACTAGTCCAGAAGTGTTTTTTTTTTTTTTAAATAATTTTCGTATTCTGACAATTGTCTGTCTATATTGATGTCTGCTGCCTGAATATCAGTCCTGGTTGTCAAGATTGGTGTTAAGATCTCCAAACTCTTTTACCTGATTCCCTTTTGATCCCAAATACTGTCATTGGCAGGACCAGTGAGGATGAGGATTCCAGCCAGTGACCATAGAACATCTTTCCCCCTCAATGCAAAGCCAACTGGCCCATGCCAGTATCAACTTTGGCTTCATTGGCACCATGCTGGGACGTTCAAGCCAACTGGCCTACGTGGACAGCTTCTAGCATTACCACAGTCTGATCTCTTCCCCCTTGGAAATTTTCGTTGTAATTACTCTGGAGTTTTGTTGTGATCAGGCTCACGGTTATGTGGCAGGGAGCTGAACATTGTGGGGTGAGTTGGCACACTTCTTTAGTTGGGCTAGCATGGGCAAATGTCCTTGCAATCCTCTTATAAATTCGATCCCTCCCTGGCTTGGCCACAAAGACACAAGCAATGCCAAGGTGACTTTATTATGTGTATCCTGGAGTATATTCCCATTTGAGTATGTAGTTCTGTTTCCTGGAATTATTATTTCTGGTAGAATTGGGGTTGATTTCGGGCTACCTATTATTTTTCCAGCTGAAATGTTTTATTCTTCATTTGACCATTTCATGAAGCTTTGTGAAAACACCCGTTTCCCTCTCAGAAGGTCATTTTATTTTATTTTTTTTAAAGATTTTTATTTATTTGACAGAGAGAGACACAGCAAGAGAGGGAACACAAGCAGGGGGAGCAGCAGAGGGAGAGGGAGAAGCAGGCCTCCCGCCGAGCAGGGAGCCCGATATGGGGCTCGATCCCAGGACCCCGGGATCATGACCCAAGCCGAAGGCAGACGCCCAACGACTGAGCCACCCAGGCGCCCCTCAGAAGGTCATTTTAGAGGGTGCTCTCATCTTCTCCCTCTTCCAGGCCACGGTGGTATGCAAGAACAGACAGGTTGCCGCTCTGACATTTCTGACTATAGAACTTCGTGCTTAAAACTGGATTTTTCTGAGCTCTTGTTTCCCCACCTGTAAAGTGGGAATAAAAATAGGGAAAAAGGGATCATGCAAATCAAAGTATGAAGCAATCTAAGGTATTCTTTTATTCAGAAAATATGGAAGGAACTTTCACCATATTAGCCATAGTTCCCAGCCTTAGGAAGCCATAGTTCAGTGGGGGAAAGAACACATAGGCAATTTTAATGAGCAATTATGATCAAAATCGTAAGTCCTACAAACAGGGTTAAATACAGGGAGTTACTAGAGCACATGGGGAGGAGGCTTAACTCAGTCTTGAAGGCACATGGAATGCTTCTTGGAAAAAACAAGAAGATTAGGAGTTACTAATAATAATATTTAGTTATAATTAGTAGGGTGCTTTCTATGCGCCAAAGGGTATGCTAAGCGCTACTTCATTTAGGTATCACAATTGTGCCTATCTCAGAGGGGTCTTTACCTTCATTTTATAGTTGAAGAAGCCAACTCAGAAAGGTTAAGTAAATTACCCAAGAACACACAGCGAAGTGGCATGGTCAGACTTTGAATTTAAGTTTGATTCTGGAGCCCTTGCTTTTATTTTTATTTTATTTTATTTTAATTCAAGAACCCTGGCTTTTAACAGATTTTGCAAATCTGTTCATGCCAGGTCTCTGTTTAAAATGGACCATTTGTGACTTCCTAATGTTCCTAAAATTAATAGGATAATGACTAAACTTATCATGACCTTACCATGACCAAGAGTCTCCTGCCCACTCCTCTGGTCTCAACTTTCAGCTCCCTCTCTCTGTCCCCCACCCCCATGATGGTAAACCTTAGTAGTAGCCCATAAAAAATACACTCGGCTAAGTCTGAGCCGGTCCTGTGGGCAATGGAGGCCATGGAGCTTTCTGGCAGATTGAGAAGGTGCAAGACAAGATCTGAAATTTTAGTGAGGAGAGAGTTGAAGCACTCCAGCCACAGGTGCATGGGGGGGCCCAAAGGAGGGAGGAGCAGGAGGGGAAGAGAAGGGGTCCGTTGGATCCAAGAATCACTCAGTAGTAGGCTGTACAAATGGTAACTGATCCCGTTAGGGAGAGAAGGAATGCAAGGGGTCCACGAGGATTTCTGGCTCGAATGACAGGGGAAAAGGTCCTACCTACGTTTAAGGAGCTATGGTTAATGCCTGACAGAAGGAAACAGAAGCAAAACACACAGTTCTACAGCGTTTTCATTATACGTATGCTCAAGGGTCCTGGAAATTGTAAAAATTTCCCTTCCTGGACTTTTTTGTTTCCTCCCTTCCACACTGGGTGCAGGAATTCACTGAAAACTCGGAAAAAAAAAATCTTTTTTCTCTGCCCCGGCCCTATCCCACAAGTTGAACTACAAACCCAGTTTGTAGTTCCAGATCAGGCAATCAAACAACTCTCAGAATTAAGCTTTTAAACATTAAAATCAATCAAGCCCAAAGGATCGAGCTCGAAACGAAGAGGTGTTTCAAAGAAGTAGGTTGAGGTGCTCTGAGAAAAAACAACCTACATTATTAAAGCGGAGTGCGGGGGGAAAATGTTCCAATAATGTCCCGTTAAAAATGGAAATCTATTTACCTTCCAGATGTTTTTTTGTGAGTGCTCTTATTCAAATCTACTGCTTACCCATTTGTCTATAAAAGAGAGTGAGTTACTTGGGGAAGGTAATCAGACTTGGGCAGGCTAGACTCATTTTCTCACATTTGTCACTTAGTATCTCCTATGACTTTTGGCTCATTAGTTTATTACTATATGAATTTCCCTACTGAAAATGGAGATCTTAGTCAGTGTTGGGTTCTTTTTAGAAATCAAGTGTCAAATGTTCACGCCGCTTAAAAAGATGGTTTCTCTCTTCTCTCTTCCTGTCTTCTCCTCCCTTCTTGACCCTGTGGTACATTTGTCATACTGATATTATGACATTAAAATTGCTTTTGTATCAATCGACTTGGATGCTTAGAATATAAGGTCAGCAGGGTTTGGAGGCAGAATTAGTCTGATGGAGAAACTGGAAAGAAAAAAGTGCTGCCTAAGTGAGTGACCCTCAAGTGATTTATATTCAACGGTGACATAAGGAACACCGGCAGGTCATATGTTCATTTACTAAATAAAATATTATCTGTAACAGTGCTGTTCAAAAGAAGTACGTTGTGAACCTCAAGTGCAAACTGTATATGAAGTTAAAATTTTTCCAGCTGCCACGTTAAAAAAGCAGAAAGAAACCAGGGGAGGGGCACCTGGGTGGCTCAGTTGGTTGAGCAACTGCGTTCAGCTCAGGTCATGATCCTGGAGTTCCTGGATGGAGCCCCACATCGGGCTCCCTGCTCAGCAAGGGGTCTGCTTCTCCCTCTGCCCTTCCCCCCTCTCACGCTCTCTCTCTCTTTTTTTTTTTTAAAGATTTTATTTATTTGATAGAGATTACAAGTAGGCAGAGAGGCAGGCAGAGAGAGAGGAGGAAGCAGGCTTCCTGCTGAGCAGAGAGCCCGATGCGGGGCTCGATCCCAGGACCCTGGGATCATGACCTGAGCTGAAGGCAGAGGTTTAACCCACTGAGCCACCCAGGTGCCCCTCACGCTCTCTCTTTATCTCTCTCTCATTCTCTGTCTCAAATAAATAAATTAAATCTTAAAAAAAAAAAAAAGAAACCAGTGGAAGTAACTTTAATATTATTCTATTTACTTCGTATATCTAAATATTATGTCTCAACATAGGATCTTATGGAGATCTTTTTCATTCTTTTTTATACTCTCTTTGAAATCTAGTTTGCATTTTATACTTTGAGGTGTCATAATCCAGAATAGACATATTTCAAAGTTCTCAGTGCAGCTCCATGCAGCCAACTGTAGTTGCTGTTTACGGCATTGGACTCTGTAGACCTGTACAGTCCAAGGACGATTTTCCTCTCAAGGTAATAGACCAGCAGTAGGCTTACACATTTAATGAATCCACCTCCCCCCCACCCTTTCCAACTGAGAAAGAAGAAAAAAATGGGCCTGCTATGAAACCTGGCAAAATGGTTCTGATGATAAATTGCAGGTTAAATTCATTTTCATATAATTGTTTCTTGGTTCCAGGACTGGTCACAAGTGAAAAATCACCCTTTTAAGAGTATAGACAACTTCATTCAAGGGACGGTTAAACTGAGGCGTTAAAATAAATAACAAGCTGCATGGCTGGTTTTTTTTTTTTTTTAAATGAGGGGTAAAAATTTGATCCTTTCAGATGATGCAATATTTTCATTAGTAAATGTCAGTAGATCCCTCTTCCATAAGCTAGTGACTATATTAAAAGTGACTTATAAGAATTCTGTTGGCCCCCAGCAGAATTTTTCTGTAGATTAGTCTGGTATTTAAAAAAAGTATATATATATATATATATATATATATGTCTATGCATATATATATGTATACACACACACACACACACACACACAATTTGGCAGCTCTGGATGACTTTAATTTCTAGCTGGGAGAACTGGGAGAACTCTCCTGCTCAGCATTTTGGTGGTGGTAGGGGGGGACTATAATAATTAGATGCATTCAGAAAAGTTTTCCAGGAGTTGAACTGTGTTACATAATAAATCAAATTCTTTAATAAGCATCTTTATCTTTCTAGCCCTAAACCCACTGAATGCATATCTGTCAAGCTGCAAACACATTCTGAGTTTTGTGAATTGGAGATTTTTTGTTGTTGTTGTTACAGAAGACAGTAAGGTTCAGTGCAGTGTTGTAGAAATTCTTTGGAATCCAAAGGATCTGGCTCTGAATTCGCGTTTTCCCTGGGTTATTTTGGGCCAGTGACTTGAATTTTCTGGGCCTCAGATTCCCCATCTGTGCAAAGAGGATGGTAATCTCTAACTGGGAGGTTGTCGTGGATGTAAATGTGATCATGCGTGGATGATGTCGGAAGCAGACCCTGGACCGGTGGTGGTTCTCTCACACTGCCTTCTGCAGGCCAACAGGCGAGATGCAGGGACGTTGAGTGTTCACAGACTCGGTGTTTATGGTGGCCGAGCTGTCAGCCAGAGCTGTGGTCTCATCTGAAGGCTTGACTAGGGGAAGATCTGCTTTTACGCTCACTCACGTAATTATTGGCAAGGTTTCGTTCTTTCTGGACTGATGGACTCAGGGCCATAATTCCTCACTGGCTGTTGGCTGGTGGTCTTTACAGTTCTTGGCTGCTTGAACCTTTCCAGAAGGCAGTTCACCAAAAGGCAGCTGGTAAGCAAGAGGGAGAGAGAGAGAGAGAGAAGGAGTGAGGCAGACAGACAGACAGAAGGTAGGGGTGGAGAATAGGATCCCAAGTGTTCTAATTTTGGAAATAACATCCTCTACGTTTGGCAGTACTCTATTTCTGAATAACAAATAGAATATTCAGTATTCTATTTGTTAGAACTGAGTCAGTAGGTCCAGCAGCACCCAAAGGAGGGGATGACATAGGAGTGTGAATCTGAGGAAGGGGGGTTGTTGGGGTCATCTGAGAGGTTGCCTACCACAGATGGCTGCAGCTCTCACCCTCACATTTCCTGGTTTTCCTTTCCCCCTTACAGGTAGGTCCTAAGTCAGAAGAGCTGAAGAAATGGGAGCTCTGGGCCAGGAGCTCTGGGACATGCTTCCCACAGCCCTTAGGATACCAGAGGTTATACTATGTGCTCATAGCTCTGTTTGATATGTGTCTGCCTCCCCGGTTAGACCGTGAACTCCATGAAGATGAAGAAGTGGGCTTTGCTCACTGAAGCAATCCAGAGCCTAAAGCGGTTCTCCATATGGGTTTGTCAGATAAAAGGAAAGGAGTAAGGATCCTCTTGCTTTATACAATGACTCTAGGAGGCAGGTGCAACTCTTATGCCCATTTCACAGGAAACTGAAGCTCAGAGTGACTTTCTCAGCCTCACAGAGCTAGTAAGCTGTGGGACCTAGGAGTTCAGGAGTTTAGGTGTATCAAACCGTCTCGAAGCCTTGACCCTGGCTCAGTCACTTGACCCTGCAGTCTCTTGATTATATGATGGGGGTCCTCTGTGTGTGTGTGTGTGTGTGTGTGTGTGTGTGTGTGTGTGTGTGGTGTTTTGCAGAAGAGAAATAGTGTCTTCTTCCACCACGTAGTCCCTCAGTGGGAAGTTCCTCCCCACCCCCACCCGTCTGGAGTGCAACAAGGCTTTCATGGATCCACCTTCAAGTGAATTTCTGTGTTCTTCATACACAATGAACATGGAAATCGCATGAAGGAAAGGGGCAGCACAGAGCCAGAAACATGAAGACCCTGTGAAACCGTGCTCCACAGAGGGGAGTCTGGGGTAGAACTTCTTCTGTTTCCTCTCTGCCTGATTTTTACAAAGCTAATGAAGCAATATACCTCCTTGTTTGAAGTAAACTTTTTGTAAATATGGTTTTTCCTTAGTTCTTTCAGCGGTTCTATCTCTTCATGCCTCTAGATGACTCTTCTTCAAGTTTGAAATGGTCTTTTGGAAAGGTGAAAGACCTGACTCTTAGAAGCTTTGGAAGAAAGGTAGTGATGATGACAATAATAGAAAAAAAAACAATGGTAACAACCAAATTAACATGTATTGAGTGCTTACAATGTACTAGGCAAAGTTCTAAGCGCTTTCCATGTATGTGTTCATGTAAAACATCCTATAGAACCATGAAGTCAATCCTATGGATGATCTTCAAGGCAGATGTACTAGTTATCTATTGCCACATAGTGAATTATCCTGAAGGTTAGTAGCTTAAAGCCGCAATACACATTTAAGATCTCTGTTGGGTTCCCTGGATCAGGAGTTTGGGAGTGGCTGGCAGGCAGCACCTCAGGATGTCTCCTGAAGGCTTCTTTCCTCTGAATGCTTGGTTGGCGCTAGAGACTTGAACCATTCCAAAATGGCTCTCAGCTCCTCCTTATGTGGTCCTTTCCACTGGGATGCTCCAGTGTCCTCCCCACATGGTGGCTGCCTTCCAGAGCCCGGCATCTAAGACCCAAGGAGGAAGTTGCTTCAACCACTGTGACCCAGCCTTAGAAGTTACCCAACGTCACCTCCACAATATCTGTTGGTCACAGAGGCCATTCTTTGGGGGAGGAAACCGTGCCAGTGCGTGGATACTAGAAGGCAAGAATCTTTGAGAGCCATCTTGGAGACTGGCCACCACAGCCGCTATGTTGTAATATGAACCACAACCACAACCTTTTCTTAAGCAATTCTTAAGCTACGTTTTCTTGAGCCATTACTGTGTGCAAGGTATGTGCCAAAGAGTTGACATACGTGATCTCATTTCATCTTGAAAGCAGCCCTAAGATCCAAGTGTTCATGTTGTGCCTGTTTTACCCACACGCAAATGGAGGCTCCGGGAGGCTAATAACCTGCTCAAGGTCACAGAGTTAGTGTGTGACAAATGGAAAGAGCCCTGGAGCCCATTCCAGACACTGGGGCTCAGGCCTAGCATGTGCGTTTTACCCGTGATGTGGCCAGGACTGCCGTGTGGAGTGATGGGAAGATGTGGAGAGCTGGGGAGCGTTATACCAGTGACCACAGAGGAACCAAATCCCTTCATCCCTCTGTCAGCAAAGGGAAGCCATGTTGAAAGCACAAGTCCAAGGACAGAGTGTGTCACTTGGTAAATAAGTAACAAACGCAATCTGGTTTTGATTTTTATTAAACCAACTGTGAAAAAGACTTGCAGCTGGCCCTCTGTGACCTGAACAATTAGTATTAGAACCTGTCATGTTTTCCAGAAACCGAATGCCCTGTGTGTTTGACGGGATTCTAAAGAACTGGGAAAGAGGAGAGTAATGAAGTGGAAAGAGTCGTTTTACTTTGTGCCCAGTGTATATGGTGAGGGGGTTAGGACTGATTCAGAATGAACACAATGGAACTTAAAGAGAGTTTTGCATTTGTTCAAATCATTTCAAGGACATTAGTACATTTAAAAGAAGTGTGTGTGTGAAAGAGGAGAGAAAGACACGTGGAGAGTAAGCCAAGTATACGAAATCATTCCTAAAGTTGAAGTTCATGTGCCCAAAAGGATCCTAAGGAAGCAAGAACCGTGGCAGTGGGTCATATCTGTTGTCCTATATTCCTGATGGTTGAAGGCAAATGAGCAGCTGACAGAGAAATTACTTACCTTCTTGGGTACCGCTAGCAAAGGCTAGTGGCTTCATGGGAAAAAAAAATGCACATACCCACTTATACCTGAAGTCTTGCACACAATTTTAGGAACTTTAAAACTCCCTAAAGTCCACGGGATAGTCCCTACTGTTCATGGATTCCAGGATACAAACCCTGAATGCTAAGTGTTTTGGGGAATTTATTTGTATTTTCCATACTAGACAAACTACTTTGTAACATGGCATTTGCTCAACTTTTCTACATCCGATCACATTTTCTCATTACTTTGAACTGTCATTGGTATTTCTTTTTTTTAAGATTTTATTTATTTGACAGAAAGAGTAGGCAGAGAGGCAGGCAGAGAGAGAGGAGTAAGCAGGCTTCCCACCGAGCAGAGAGCCAGATCCCAGGACTCTGAGATCATGACCTGAGCCAAAGGCAGACGCTTCAACCCGCTGAGCCACCCAGACACCCCTGTCATTGGTATTTTTAAATTTTGACCTGATCCACTTTAGCTGTCATATTTCCAGACGAGAGCTGACAATTAAAAAGTCACTGAATCTCAGCCAACCTCCAGCTGGCCTCCAGTGCAGCCCCAATGTGATGTGGGATTCCTGGCTACAATCTCCCTGACTCGTCATCCCAGCACCCACACCCTCTGGACTCCTCCAAACAGGTACGACTTATACACAGTATAACTCGCCCATCTTAGGTGTGGCTTTTAGGAATGCAGTTTCATAGGTTTTGACAAATGTATAAAGTTCCTTTTGATTTAATCTCTCCAGTTTAGCTTCCCTCCTCCTCCCAGGTCTTATGAATGGAATTATACAGAATATACCCTTTGGAGCTGGCTTCTTTCTTTTAGCGTGCTTTTGATATTTGCTCATGTTGTTCCATTAAACGATATAATAAAATTTGTTTATCCATTCACCGGTGGATGGGCACATGAGTTATTTCCAGTTTTTGGCAATCATATTAGTTTTTTTTTCTCTTTTTTGGGGGGGGGCGGGTGGGTGGACTTTTTGGGGCAGCAAGGCTCCTCTGCATACCGATTGTGCAAAGTTACACAACTTTACACATTTGGGGAGGGTGAGGGGATGGAGAGCTGGGCACAAAAGTGTCACTGCATTCTTCCACTATCTAAATCCTTTGGCAGTTTTCACTAATGCTTCTTGGAGCTCCAACTGCATTCGAGCAGCTGTTGTTTTGCATCTGGGCGCATGCCTTTACATTTTTTCTTTTCCAGGAACTGGGGCCCAAATGTTCCACGGGTATAGGCATTCGAGATCCAGATGAAATAACTCTCTTAAAGGTGCTAGCTTCCCTCCACCACGTGTGGTTCTCAGAGGGCAGTCTCGAAACCACCTAGACGCTGGTCGGAAAAGCAGAATCTCAGGCCCCATCCCAGACCTACGCAGAGTCCACGTTTTAACAACCCCAAGTGTATCAAACGCATAGTAAAGTTTGAGAAGCCCTGGTCCCTGTATTCCACTCTTGCTACTAAAAATAAAAATGCATATTTTCTCATAATATTTGGCCCTTTCTTCCAAACTTTTTCTGTCCCTCCATGGAGTAAACTAATTTTGTAGTTGAGTAAAGAACTCCAGCTTGGGTCTGGGGGAGGGGGTGAGTGCCGCCTCGTCGAGGATGGAGGAGCTCTGGGAGGAGAGAGAAGAGAGAGAGAGGAGGCAGGGAACAGAGTCCGGGCTGTTGGGAGATCCTCGCAGCCCCGGCGGGAGGCGGCGAGGCCGAGGGGAGCGGGGGTTCGGCGGCCCCTCCGACCCGGCACGCGGGACTGGGCGCGGGCGGCAGCGCGCGGCGGGGCGCTGGCCAAACTCAGCGGAGAGCGGCCGGCGGCCGAGCCGGGGCGGGCGGGGCACGCGGGCGGAGGGACAGCGGGGGGGTGGGGGGGCGGGGCCGGCGCGGCGAGGGGCGGGGTCAGCGCCGCGGCCGCGGGGGCAGCGACTGCGCCGGGCAGCGGGAGCGGCGGCCGCGCCATGTGGCTGCTGGGGCCGCTGTGCCTGCTGCTGAGCAGCGCCGCGGGTGAGTCGGAGGGCGCCGGGCGAACTTCCCGCGGGGCGCGGGGCGCGGGGCGCGGGGCGGGGGCGCGGCGGCCGGGCGGCCATCGCTCGCCCTCCCCGCGCCCGGGCTGCGTCTCCCCCGCGGGCTTGCACGGAGGGCGGCCCCCGGCGCCGGGCTGGCCGGGACCGGGGCGAGGGGCCGCGGCGGGGTGCGCGCCGTCCTATTGTGTGGGCGTGTGGGCCGGCTGGTGCCGAGTGCTGTGTGCGCGGGCGGGGCTTTGTGTGCAGCCCGGCTCCCGGGAGCCCGGCTGCTGCCCCGATTGGGCGTAGCTCCGGAGTGTGTGTGTGTGCGTGCGTGCGTGAGTGTGTTGTGTGTGTGTTGGGGAAGGAGGAGGGGCCGGGGGCTGGGGGAGGAAACTCTTGATCCCCTCTCCCCAGGCTGCGCTCGGCGCTCTGCGAGCCTCCGCAGGCCCCTCCCCGCATCTCTCGAGTGCACCCTTGTGCCTCAGCTTCCTCCTTCGACGTCGGGCGGGTAGCATCTCCGCTTCTTTCCACTCCTTCCTGGGGCTGTGTTTAGCTTGGGGAAAGAAAGATGAAGCAAGGCTGGACCTGGGAATTTGTAATCTTTCGCACTGATCCTGGGAGCAGAACGTTTATGTGTCATCTGACCACCCTGACTGGTCCCTCAGCGGGCGCCCTGACTGGCGAGGTGCCGGTGGAGGTGCGCCCGGGCTTCATCTGTCGGCCCTTTGGACCTGGCATCACCGTGGTGGTGCATCCTGAGGTCCTGGGAAGCAGCAAGCCTCTTTGCCTTCCTGGCAGCGTGCTGTCCCATGGAACTTTTCTGCTGATGTGGGCACGCTCTGAATTCCAGCCCAGGAGCCCTTCCTCCTCTGCCCCCGGCCCGCTGGCCACAGCTGTCAGCTGCCCTCCTCAGCTCAGCCCGCCCCCTGACGTTTATTTCTGGGCAGCTGATGCCCAGAAAGTGGGTGACAGGGCCCGATGAACTTTCTTCAGCAGAAGCTTGTGCTATTCACCTATCTAATTTATGCCTGCTTTCCGCAAATGCTTGTAGCTGTTTGGTGTGGAGGTATTGGTGGTGCTGTGTTTGATTGGGAAGTTGAGGCTTACTTCATTCCAATCCCCCCCCCCCGCCCCCAAATGTACATTTGGAAAGATAAATCTCTCACCTTCCCTGAAGTCCCCGGTCTTAGCCATGCTCAGAATCTACTGGACAGCCTTTCCCACCTCTCCGACCTATGACATCATCCCTGCTCCTGGAGACCCCATTTTGATGTGGGTTTGCTGTGCCTTCCAGTGAGGGTGGAGTGGTGGTGGCCGCTGTGGGTTTTCAGCCAAGTCTGGGGGAGAGGGTCCTGCTTCTCCTGAACTATCAGGCCACACTGGGAAGGGTGTCCAAGGGGGCATTGGCAGCTACAGGTAGATGTGAATGATTATGTGGGGGCTGTTAGAACAGGCAGCTTTCTGGGCATCTCAGACAAGAAGACCTGCCTGAATTCATGCTCTCCATGTACAGAGCTGTGATAGGTCCCATGATGACACCCCAGTAGGACAGTCTGGAAGCTGTCACTTGTATGTGTCCCAGAGCTGCCTGTGGCTCAGTGGAAACTTATTTTTTGCATTTCCCAGTTGGTACTGGTTTGCTTTGGTGGAGTCTCTGTGTCTGTAAAAATAGCTGTAAAGTTAATTTTGTCCTTCTTTGGTCAATGCTGGTTATTTAATATGTGTGTATGTATAAAATAGGGCTACAATAAACAGTGAGAGTGGGAAGGGAGAGAGTAGGGGTCATGGAACTGCCCGACTGTCCCTGGTGGTGGTTTTCCGTCCTCTGTGGTCATTGCACCTGTGGGATTTTGGATCGCCTTTACGGTTGCTGGTTTAGAAACTTATAGGCAGGTTAGGGGAGTGTGCATTTTTCGCATTACATGAAGCATCATCCTTTTGGCGTGAAGTCCACATCGACCCACAGTGTTATCAGAAACCGGTCCGGTCATTTTTCTTGATGCCACTGGGTGCTCCTGGCCTCCCAGCCCAGAGACAAGCCTGTGTGGTTCAATTTGGGGCCCAGAGTGGGACCAGAGACTCGACCCTTCTGTTCCCCATTCAGCTTCTCCATCCTCTTCTGGGAAGTTGAACCCACAAGAGAGATTATAAAAGCCAGCACTTCGGACTGCTGTCTCCACTTTGAGAGTGTGTGGAGAAAACTGGGGTCTGAGTTGAGCCCTCCTCTGAGTTCTGGGTCTTTGCAGGGCTGGGAGGCCATGGACATCTCAAGAGCAATTTGGAGGCCTTTGTTTTTCAGGAACCTTCTCAGACACCGCCACGGTTTTCTTTCTCTTCCTTCATTTATGTCGTTTGTGTCAGGGAAGTGAAGCATCGATTTTTAGCTGTTGTTATTTTTAATGTATCCTGTGAGAAAGACTCGGCCCATCCAACGTCTAGGTTTTCTTCATGCAGTGGGCTTGCTGGGTTTAAGCGCACAGATAGCGAGACGTGTCTGACGGAGGCCATGCCCCACAGGCGGTCAGCCTCACCTCCTCCCGGCCTGACCTTTGCTTCCACTCCCCGACATTCTCTTTCTGTCAGTGAACACGCTTGGTTTTCCCCCATGTGTACTCCCAGGAGTGTGAGTACTGACCTTTTCTCCTGGAAAGATCTACTTAATGGCTTGAGCAGTTGGGTTTTATTCTTATTTTTTTTTAAATAGCTGAGGAGCCTGGCAGGCCAGCCCAGGAAGAGGAGACCAGGCGCTGTGCACCCGAGTACAAATAAACACACCTTGTTGCTTTTCATCTTCAAAGAGATGGGACAAAGGCTCCCTCCTGGCCTGTGAGGTGTTTTTATCTGACAGTCCACTTAGGCCTCTGACCTTGATAGGAGTGGGGGAGGAGCTGGGCGGGGTGGTCAGTTCCGGGCCTCCAAGACTGACGTAGACACCTTTTTTTTAACTAAAGTCCTCAGGGTAGCTTGAAAGTGGGCTTGTATCTCACCGTCATGGAACATAGGACAGTTGGTAGTCAGATAATCTCCTGTGGAAGAGTTGATCTCTACAGCCTTGCCTCTTTGCATGGGCACAAAGAGCAAAGGGGACCCAATATTTACGGCACATGTATGTGTGAGATGCTTTGCCTGCCACTTTAAAGGCATGGTCTCGTTGAGTTTTTCCAATGATACTATGTGGCAGGAAGTCATTTTATGGCTCCCAAGAGATCCTGCAGACCCAGGATGCCAGAGTAGGGCCTGAAGCTTGGACACGGACTCTGGCTTCTTGTTCGCAGGAATCGTGCAGGAAGTGTCCGTGCCTTTCCTCCCACTTGGCTTTTGTGAATTTAGCAGTCAATGAGATTGTTTCCATTAATACTCCTCCTCCCTCAATCTGTTCACTTTGTGGTCACTGCAGTGAACTTAAGCAGTTGGTGTTCATGGGAAATAACATGAAATACATCTCAGTTCTTGAGGAAAGATGAAACTTTTCAAAGTAGCGTGGGTCTTTCTGCTGTATTCATATGCTTGGCGGGAAGATACCATGGGCCACGGTTGGATATCTTGCCACAAATTGTAGTCACCTGGGGGGGTTGGTTTCATTCATTGAGATCTCTATGGATATATTCCCTCTTTTCTTTCTTTCTTTCTTTCTTTTTCTTTCTTTGTAGGCTCCACGTCCAGTGTGGAGCCAAACTTGGGGCTCACACTCACAACCCTGAGATCGAGACCTGAGCTGAGATCAAGCATTGGACACCTAACCAGTGGAGCCACCCAGGCGCCCCTTCCCCTTTTCTTAGATATTTGTTATATTTTACAGTTAAGGGAATGAAAGATACTATGTGCCATAGACCGATGGAACTATTCTTAGTGATGAGAGAATCCCTGGGGACAAATTTTGTTTTGTAGATCCCCTGGGAGTGATTTTTGGTTGTGGAGTTTTCTTGTTTGTTCTCTTTTCCTCTTTCTCTCTCTCTTTAGAATATTTTGGAAATGCTTGGGCCATCTGAACTGTGTTTTTGTTTTGTTTTTTTTTTGCCCGGGTCTCTACCTGACCATCAAGGAGATTTTTAAGATGGTCGCACGCGCGCGTGCGCGCGCGTGCGCGCGGGCATATAAAGGAACCTTTCTTTCTTTGTAATGGTTGTAGAAGAATCCACTCTTTTGGATGCTGAGGAGTGCCCTTAAAAATGTTTGGTGGAAGAGCAGCCAGGTACTTTGACGATGTGGCATTTGCTTTTCCCATCATTTGCTTGATGTTGAATATTGCTTAGCGGATAAGTGGACTTCTGTGACAGGGTGATTGCTTGGTCAGAGGAATGGCAGATGTTTATTTCAGGCCAGGTTGTTAGATTTCTGGACATGGTTGTGGGGATGGGGTTGGTCTAGTGCAGGGTTTCCCAGCCTCTGTGCTGCATTTTGCCCTGCCATTATAGAATATTCTAGAATATTTAGCAGCATCACTGGTTCTAGATGCCAGTAGCAGCTTCCTCCTCCTCCTCGCCTCCCGCAGTTGTGAGGACCAAACATATCCTCAGATGTTACCAGATGCCCTCTGGGGGCAGAGTCACCCCCGGTGGAGAACCCCTGGTCCAGTGTGAGCAAACCCCCTCACCGTGCATCTTGGGTATTGTGACTGCTCATCCTAGAAATGTCTCCTAGATGCAGTGGGTCAGGGTGGCCTCCCCCTTCCAAGGGGGTCTTTTAGTCATCTGGTTTCTGCTTTCTGTTATCCAGTGCCTCACAAGTTCAGTGGGAAAGTACCGTCGTAATTAGACATGCCCAGCACTACCCCCTTTTCCTCTCACTTCCCCATGTATCACAGTGAAAACTTCTGGAATTTTAGAGTGTAGATTCGGTTCTCTTGGGAGAGACTCACCGAGGAAGGTGACAGCTGGCTGACACCCGAAGCCACCTGGTTCCCTGAATGTTAAACTGGGAGGCTCGCCCTGCCTGGGAGTCAGCCTCGGGAACTGTGTGTTGAAATCTTAACCCTGGAAGTCCCCCTTCCTCCATCTACAGAGCAGGTATTATTCCTCTGGGCGCCCCTTCCCCTCCCCGGCATTCCTTCTCCCGTCCCATCAAAGGGCTCTACAACTGGAGTCGGTTCTGCAGGTGGCGGGGAAAATCATGGGCACCAGCGGCAAGTCGGTTTGGGGGAACATTTTCATCTTGGACTTTGTTCTCTCAAGTCTTTTTAGAGTTAGGCTCCGTGTCGCTTTGGAACACTCGGATTCCTTGAAGACACTTCGCTTTCCAGCTGTCATTTCTCTTTGTTCAGCCTCCAGCCTCCCTCCAGTGTTTTCCTTCCTCCTCTCTTCAGACCGGCAGCGGGCATTGTCTGCTGTCTTTTGTGCAGGAAGAAAGGAGGCACCATGACGAGGGACGCTGGGCTGGCAGGGGACAAGTGCGTGTGACCTCAGGTCAGGCACCTGTGCCTCCAATCCCACCTTCTTCCGAGAGCCCTTCTAGCGAGGAGGAGCTCTAGCTTCCCAGCATCCCCAAGTGTGAGTTCCCTTTTGTCTTTGGATCAACTAGAAAATTCTTCTCCGCACTTTCTTGGTCTCCTCCACAGCGCAGTTTACCAGCTCGGGCCCGTCCAGGCACTGCGCCGTGCTCCAAGGGCGTGAAGCTGTGTCCCACGTGTTCTGTGCCCTTGAAGCACCAGATGACCTGATGAGGGACACGGAGTTGTTTACCTTCTTTCCTTACCCTAGAAGGCACTTCTCCGCAAGCAGTATCTCGAAGGCATTCCTACATACGAGGTGATGGGAACAGAGCTGTGGGGACATCACAGAGCCTGGGAGCACGGGATAGCGCCTTTGGGGAGAGTTAATGGAGGGGTCCTTCTTCAACACGTCTCGGAGGTGCCTCTTTAGCTTTCCAGTTAGAATATTGGACACACGCGTGGGTGTTCTAAGACTCTTGTAGCTCTTGGCTTCTGGGATTTGAAGAAGACGTGTCTTCTGTGGCTTGTGAACAAGCCCCTTCTTTATTGTTCTGCAAAGATGTGCTCTTTCTTTTGTCTTTGTGGTATCTGGGTGTGTAGTAAGGATTGCCCCTCGTTGAAGGTTTACTCTCTCTGTGGCAGGGTGCTGAGGCTGCACCTACATTATTTTCTTGTAATTTTCTTGAATTGAAAATATTACACAAATAATAACATCAGATACCTGCTCATTATAAAAATTCAAACAAAATAGGATAATTACAATAGATATTTCGTCTTTCATTTGCATTTCTCTCTCCTTTCCTAAATTACTGTTAACTGGTATAAATCATTTTAGTCCTAATAGGGATTGATATACACACACACACACACACACACACACACACACACACTTTAATGAGCTCATACATGTCTGTATTTGTAGCCTTTTGACCTGTTGTTTCATTTTATGTCTTTTTCATCTAAATACTTCAACACCTGTTTTGTTACTTCTGCTTTAGCTGGTGAATTGGTTACATTTGCCTCCCTGCCCCTCCCCCCCCCACCACTCCTGTTGGGACAGTTGGGTTATTCCAGAGCATTTGCCATTTCCTCTTTACAAGTGTGGCTTCAGCTCTTGTGTTTTCCTCTGTTAAGTGCTTTATTTATTTATTTTTTAAAAGATGTGTTTATTTGAGAGAGAGCGTGCAAGAGAGAGAGCATGTGTGCACCTGTATAAATGGGAGGGACAGAGGGAGAAGGAGGGAATCTCAAGCAGGCTCCCTGCTGAGCACAGAGCAGGATACGGGGCTGAATCTCATGACCCTGAGATCACAACCTGAGCCGAAATCAAGAGGTGGGTGCTCAACCAACTGAGCCACCCAGGTGCCCCTCTCTCTTAAGTGCTTTCAAGTTCTTGGCTCTTGCTTTGCAAAAAATTATGGAACGGCAGTCATTTTTCCAATGACAGATACTTGCTTCCCTATCACCGAATTTACACTGTTTCCTTGCCTTTTGGTGTACATGATGATTTCTCATTTCAATGCAGAATGTGGGGTGATCTGTTGAGAGACATTCTGAATAGCAGGTGGACCCAGCCCCTGCTGTAGTGTCCATGCACAGAACTGGACGTGAGTCAGCAAGTGACCAAGTTTCCCAGGTACCGCCGGGACCGATGAATCACAGCGCCTGTCTGCCCTGTGCTGTCACCAGGTGCTGCTGGTTGTTGAGTGCATCTTGGTTTCAGAAGTATTTCAGTATCAAAGATAAATTAGGCGCATCCTGATTTCAAATGTGTTACAGTACCAAAGGAATGCATCTTCCTGATCATCTTTCAATTCTTATGTATCTATCCATCTTTCAAAAGCATCTTCCGGGGGGCACCTGGGTGGCTCAGCTGTTAAGCGTCTGCCTTCGGCTCAGGTCACGATCCCAGGGTCCTGGGATTGAGTCCTGCATTGGGCTCCCTGCTCCGAGGGAAGCCTGCTTCTCCCTCTCCCACTCCCCCCGGTTGTGTTCCCTCTCTCACTGTGTCTCTCTCTGTCAAATATTAATAAATAAAATCTTAAAAAAAAAAGAAACAAAAAAAAAATCTTTGGGTATTTGTATATACCGTAATTCATGTAATGCTTCCTTGGCACATGAACTTTATTTCATTTTCAAGCAGTTTATTCACATAGGTGCTATGCCCTGCCATTTTATAGATGAAACTAGAAGGCTAAGTAAGTTTCCTGAGCCCACAGCCAGCAAGAGGTGGTTTCATAATTGGCACATAAGACCCTACAACTTGAACCTGTGCTGTTCACCCTGGGCTTTACTGCTTTGGCGTTGAGTAGACACTCAGCTCAAGTTCACGTATGCCAGAAGAAGCAAGTGTACTCCCTAGCTTGTGCTAGACAGCTCCATCACGGGGTAGGGATGTCAGTAACGATCCTGTGCTTATCATGTTGGATAGAATGATGTTAGAGAGCCGTCGGAGTTAAGTGGTCCTGAGTTGATTTTATTCAAGTGGCTTGTCTTTGGCAGATTTAAACTGACGTTCTGCCACTCCTCCCTATGGAGAACGTGTCATTTTAGGTATTTAAATCAGCCTTTGTGGGGGCTTGTTTTATTAAAAGGAACAATAATGACAAGCAAATTATCTCAACACCGGGAGGCTTGCCTTTGAATGTATTACTGATGGAGACTTGTTTCTCCCCTGTTGATGGAAATACTCTGTAGGAATGCCAACCTGAAGCAGTTTCTTTTTGGTCAGTACTTCCCTTAAATACCGCTGGGTGCCAGAGAGAAAGGCCCACTGTTCATAAAGTCCAGGAATAGGTTTTTCAGGCAAAAAGAAAGTGCTGGTTATAATGCCTCCTATAAAAAAGAAAAACTGAAGTGTTTTTTCTTATTTTTTTCTGACCCTGAGCTTAAAGCTTGTGTGGTTCACATATGGGAGAACTTTTTCTGAACTCGTCGTTGGTGTTATTTATTGTGGAAGGTGAAATGTTAATGTACTGCACCGGAAAGAAAGTAAAAAATAATTCGCCCCATCTCGTTGCCTCAAACCAAGGGGCTTCTGTGGGCGGTGGGTCGTGCCTTGTGAGAAGATAATGCCACAGACCTGTCAGCTCTCCGCAGAGCAGAGAGCGAGCCTCAGGATTGCTAACTCTCTCCCATGTCCTCTCCTTTTCATGAGTCATTGTGATATCAGGAGACTATTAATTGGGTGAATTGGCTGGTGCTCAGATCCAGCTGTGGTTTTTGACAGACAAATAGTGCAGTGTGAAGACGAGGTTGTCCCTGGCCTGGAGGGAGGCCACGGAGAGGGAGGGCAGCCATTTCGCTTACTCTGAACAGGCCTTTGGGAACTGGGTGCTGGAGGGACATGGACTTTATGAATAACCTGATTGAGGAGACTTGCAAACCCAAGGAGCCAGTGTTCCACGTGGGACACTTGTGTGTCTGTTGGCGTAGAGAAATGAAAGCATAAAAGGGTGTTTTAATTTTAGTGCATTAAAAATCCCTGCTCGTTATTATAAGGCCCAGGGAGGTTCACTTCGAGGATATCAGAAGTGTGTCCTCTTTGATGGCGGCCCTGGAACTTTTCCTTCAGCCCCAGCCTTGAATCAGAACAGTGTTCTCCGGGAGTCATTAAACTAGTTGGACGAGGCTGAAAAAGGAGTCCTCATCACACTTGTAGCTCCGTGGTCAGTTGGGAAAAAAAAGAAAGTCTCTCAGTTGGTTTGGAAAGTTAAAAATATAAGTTTAAAACAAAACAATAAACTTTTTTTTTAAAGATTTTTTTTTCAAGATTTTATTTATTTATTTAACAGAGAGAGACACAGCTGGAAAGGGAGTACAAGCAGGGGGAGTGGGAGAAGAAGAAGCAGGCTTCCCGCTGAGCAGGGAGCCCAATGCGGGGCTCGATCCCAGAACTCTGGGATCATGACCTGAGCTGAAGGCAGACGCTTAATGACTGAGCCACCAGGCGCCCCTCTTGTTTATTATTATAAAAATAAAATGGGGGATTTGGGGGATGATGGAAGGGTGACTGGCAGCAAAGGGTGTCTCCTCAGAAAAAAATCCCAACGCTGTAAAAAAGTGTCGATGCTGAGAGAAACCAGAACAGAACTGAAGAAAGGGTTTCGGAAACAGATTTTGTGAAAACATAAGCATAAGCTTGACTAAAAAGTATGGTAATAGCATGTGAGCCCGGCTCGCTGGCGGGGCCTGGGGAAGCAGGCCTGGAGAGAGCTGGGTCTAACTACTGTAGAAGAGACAAGGTGGAAGACATGGCCTGTATCAGGAATATTCTGTATCAGTGAAAGACAGAACCGCCCTTGGAAGTGTTGTAGAGAAACTGTGCATCCTGGTGGGACCTAGGACAGGCCGCAGTGATGCAGCGAGGTCGGGATTTAGCATGCCCCAAAGTCATTTATGGTGCCCAAGGAGTTGATTAAGGACAATACAAGAAAAAATTAACGGATGTCGAAAACATGGTAGCAATGCCCAGTGTTTGAATTATAAACTTACCAGAGGAGTCGGAGATGTCCAGACATAGGAATGTATAGATTTGGAAAAAGGAATACTGCCCAGCACCAAGGGGAGAGTTTCAGGATCTTTCGAAGGTACTCATAAAATGTGACTCAGCCACAATCCTCAAGAGAAAAAAGAACTCTTCCTATTTTTTTTTAAAAATATTTATTTATTTATTTGACAGACAGAGATCACAAGTAGGCAGAGAGGCAGGCAGAGAGAGAGGAGGAAGCAGGCTCCCCGCCGAGCAGAGAGCCCGATTCGGGGCCCAATCCCAGGACCCTGGGACCACGACCTGAGCCGAAGGCGGAGGCTTTAACCCACTGAGTCACCCAGGCACCTGAAATATATCAATTATAAGAGTCAGTGTAAAACAAACTGTCACAAAGTCTTACTGGAAAAAAAAAATCACCCATCTATTTATTGTAGGAGACGTAGTAGTAGAAACTAAGATGTAAATAGGATGAAAAGTTAGGGAAATAAAATCCATTATGCAGGGGCTACTTTTATGGCATTAGATAAGTAATTTCATAGCATTAAGCATTAAGATAGATAAACAGGGTTACTGCACATAGCTCAAGGTTCATTAAACAATGAATATCTGATAATGCCATATAAAAAGACATGAAGAATTAGGAATGTAATTAAAGGGTGCTTTAATTCATAATTGTGGAAGGTTCTTCAAGTATAAAATTAGCTAGTGCTTGCCAAATTTTGGAAGGTTAAAATACTTAAAGAATACATAGTTTGAATGTTTCCAAGAAAAGGTCCATGAAAAGAGGGAAATGCAGACCGAAAATGTGCTGGTGTCTGCAGTGGGGATTAGGGTGGGGGTGGCTGTCATGTTCCTCCGGACACTCCCAGTAGCCTTTCCTCTGCACACCTGCTCCCTGGGCTCGTGGACATGTTTTCTAATGGAAGCTTTGGGGAAAGAAAATCCTCCCTGCTAATGAGATGAGAAAGTTGATTAAGCTTCCCGTTGGGCTGAGCAGGTCTGACACCAGTGGCTGCCCAGGGTCGGTGTCTATGCAGGAGAGTTTCCAAGGGTAGTTTTGGGCCTGCCATAGGGTTGGAGAAGAAGGCTTTGAGAGAGTTATTGAGAAGGAAAGTGTTTGTTGCTTTTATAGATTAATAAGCATTGATAGCTTTTAAAGTATGAGCAGACATTTTCCTGGTTGAGGAGAGTGTATTTCCTCCTTTAAGTTTACAGTGTAAGGATTATCACGTAGAGCTTTGCTTCTCGAAGGGTGGTCTACAGGCCAGCAAGGGCAGCATCATCTGAATCTGTACTTTAGCAGGACCTTCAGATGAGGGGCACCTGGGCGGCTCAGTCGGTTAAGCGTCGGACTCTTGATTTTAGCTCAGGTCATGATTTCAGGGTCATGACATCAAGCTCTGCATTGGGTTCTGCACTGGGCATGGAGCCTGCTTAAGATTCTCTCCCTGATCCCCCTCCCCTCTCCGCCCTTAAAGAAAAGAAAAACAAGACCCTCAGGTGACTTATGCACATATTGAAGTTTGGGAAGGCGCTGATGTGGTGCTGGGGTCATGGGCTTTCAGGGGAGTCACCGCCTTGACCTTGGCCAGGTTTCTTCAACTTGTACCCACCCACCATGTCTTCACCTGTAAATAGGAATAATAATGGTCCTTGCCGTGTGGACATAGTTTAAATGAGATACTGCGCATAAAGCATTTAGCTTTTACAATTGCCCACTAAATGTTGTTTATTTCAATAATTATTCAGGTTTATTATAAAAATTTGGAGAGGAATTGAGAGAAAAACACAAGTTATGGTGCTGTAAACCAAAGACTGTTAACATGGGTTTATTTTCTTCTATTGTGCATACTTTTGATCATGCTGAGAATGTATTTTCATATCCTGCTCTTTTCACTTGTGAGTATAGCATAAGCATTCTTCCGTGTTAAACTCATCCGGGGCAACAAATGGCCTGATGGCACAGAATGGGTATATTCTTTGATGTTGTCCATAAAACCACCTAACCCAACCAACTCTGTGGTGAGCTCTCTCAGCTCATTTCCTTGTCTGTACATAGAGAGTGACATTACCTGCCCCATCTAATTTTACGTAGTGGTTGTGATGCCTTGAGAATCATGTATCCAAAAGCATCTTGTCATAGGTAAGATACTGTTCACATCTATGTCATTGTAAGTGGATGGTGTTAACATGCAGGAAAAGCCAAGAAACACCATTCCTCCCATTGACTCCACGATTCCCCTTTTCGGATTTTATCCTAATTAAATAGTTTGGAGATGCATACACACATTCCGCTGCAGGGGCGCCTGGATGGCTCAGTTGGTTGAGCGACTGCCTTCAGCTCCGGTTATGATCCCTGAGTCTCAGGATCGAGTCCCGCGTTGGGGTCCCAGCTCCATGGAGGGTCTGCTTCTCCCTCTGACCTTCTCCCCTCTCACGCTCACTCTCTCTCACTCTCTCAAATAAATAAATGCAAGCTTGAAAACAAACAAAAAAATTCAGCTACAGCGATGTGTGTGGCAGCCTTGTTTTCAGCCATGAGACACGAATCTGCCTTCCCCTGTAGGTTCTCTCAGGTCCCCGGGGACCTGACCTGGGCATTGGTGTTGCCATTACTTTTGTTCCAAAGCCTGTTGTCTGGCTTTGGACCTTCTAGTCTACCCAACACTTCAATCCGCCGCTTCCCAGGAATTCACTCCTCGTACACTTCACAGCTGTGATTTACAAGAGCTGGGGGCAGAGGAAACCACTGTGCACCCTTCCCCATTCAAACTGGTAGAGTAGTGTTCCTGATGGTGGGGGTGGGGTGGGGTGGGGTGGGTAAGGCTGAAACCATTCCATAGTAAACAGTTAATCGTAAAAACAACAAAACCCCACTTGATTCATTTGGAAATCTGCTCTTCTTCCGTCTGGCTTGGGGACCCTAGTGGGCACGGCACGAGAGAGCTCTGCAGAGGGAGTCCCTGGGTCCCCTGGCCCTTCCAGGCACTCAGGTCTCAGCGGGAATACTCCCTTCACCTTGCCAGTGGGGTCAGCTGAAACAAATAATCCTTGCTCTGACTTTCTTGGAGATGGCGTTGGTGCCCAGGCGATCCCTGTCTCCTGTTGGATTTTTACAAGTGATTCTGGCCAATTTGACGGAGAAGGGATGGTGTTTTGTGGCTCACTCCTTCCCCCACAGCTAAATGCAGCCATTGTGTGTGGAGTGTATGCCCTTGTTTACTGTCTGGTCCGAGTATTGATTTAGACCGTGTCTGTGTTTGCACAGTTTCTCAAAGAAAGTTTCCCCTTCACCCTCAGGACCCTGCCAGTGACTCTCCGTGTCTAGAAAGCGGTCCTCCCATATTTGACCCCCAACCACAGAATTAAGTTGGCTTTTTAAAAACTGGATATATGGATCTGTGGCAAAACAATTACCACAGTACGTTCCCTTAGTACCTATCACCTCACGGAGTTACAGATTCTCTTTTCTCGAGATGAGAAGTTTTAAGACCTACTCTCTGGGCACCTTTCAGACGTACAGTACGGCATTGTTAGCTGTCCCTGTTGTAAGTGGAAGTTTGTACCTTTTGATATTTGCCCCCCATTTTGCCACCCCCACCCCTAGCCTTTGGCGACCACCAGTCTGTTCTCTACTTCTCTGAGTTTGACTTTCCGTCTTTCTTTTTTTTTAGATTCCTCATATAAGGCAGACGCCATACAGTATTTTTCTTTGTCTGACTTATTTCGCTTAACCATGGTCCCCTCACGGTCCATCTGTGGTGTCACAAGTGGCAGGATTTCCTTCTTTGTTAAAGGCTGAGTAATATTTCATAATCTCACTTCCTAACTGCTTCCTCGGCCTTGCATTTACCTCTGCTTTGCATTTTGTTGGACTCTGTGCACGGCGTTCCAATTTATTCGTGCTCATCCCCTACATTTGAGTGGTTCTTAAACCTCGATGACTGAGTAACCTGGCTGTTTTAAAATAACTTGCTTACTTTAAATTCTGGAATCTTTCAAAGATCATGAAAAAAAAAAAACCTCCAAGAATAGTGTAACAGATACCGATGTACCTATCACACCGATCCTTTCAGATTTTTAACATTTGTTGTTTTAATTCAGGTTTTTTTTTTTTAAATAGAAAAGCAGATAACAGATCTGATCAAAGACTTTGTCTCATCTCATGACTTTGTCTTTTGCCCAGAGGTCACTGCTGTCCTCAAGTTGTGGTATAGCTTTTTGTTCGTGGGTTTTTTTTTTTTTCCCCAAGATTTTATTTATTTATTTGACAGAGGGAGAGAGAGCACAAGTAGGCAGAGAGTCAGGCAGAGAGAGAGGGGGAAGCAGGTTCCCTGCTGAGCGGAGAGCCCGATGTGGGGCTCGATCCCAGGACCCTGAATCATGACCTGAGCAGAAGGCAGAGGCTTAACCCACTGAGCCACCCAGGGTCCCCTCTGTTTCTGTTTTAATCTCTTACCATATTTGCGTGTGTCTATGTGCAGGGCTATAATGCTATGCCACTGTCTGTGTTTTTCAACTTACTTTTTTTTTTGTATTCTTACAATGTTGGGGGTCCTTCCATGTGGCCACGTATAGGTATATTTTTTTAAGTAGATTCTGCACCCGACCTGGGGCTGAAACTCATGACCCCAAGATCAAGAGTCGCACGCTCTACCCACTGAGTCAGCCAGACACCCCAGTACAGCTGCATGTTTTTAACTGCTGTAAGGTGTTGCACTGTAGGAATATACTGTGCTTTGTTTATTCATCTCTTAACAAGTCCTTCAGGTTCTTACCACCCCTGACCCCACTGCTGTGGCTCCCATGCACCAGGGCAGGACTTCACAGTTTTCTCAAGGCAGAGCTGCTGGATCAAAGGGTTTGTGCCTTTGGAACCTGACCAGATCTTGCCAGCTCCCCCTTTGAAATGGTCCTACCCTCCTCTACCCCCGTTAGTGGTTTATGAGAGCATCTGTTTTCGCACATTTCTTCCACT
The DNA here is from genome assembly GCF_963455335.1 of Martes martes. Taxonomy (NCBI): domain Eukaryota; kingdom Metazoa; phylum Chordata; class Mammalia; order Carnivora; family Mustelidae; genus Martes; species Martes martes. Next base: position 28,179,163 of record NC_137898.1, on the reverse strand, counting down.
ATTTAGCATTTAGGGTTCTTAGTTTCCCAAGGGCACAAAGTGGTAACGTGCTGTGGTTTTAATGTCCTTTCCCCTGATGACGATCCAGGGGAGTGTGGCAGACCGTAGCCAGGCCTGAGTCCAGGGGCGGGGAGGGGGGGCAGGGGGCAAGGGGGTGCATACTCTACCTCCATTTGGATGTCGATGGAGAAGCCTGAGGGCCTTCTGCAAAGCTGGTTCTCTGTTGGTGTAGCCGGAATTTCCAGGTCCAGAACTCCAGCTTTTAGGGCTGGCTGAGAAGGTCCAGTTTTGCCCGATAGTAGAATGTTTCCTTTTGATATGGATTCTGAGTGTCGGGGTTTTTCTCTGGCACGACAACTAGAAGGCAGGCCTGTGCTTGACTCTGGGACGGCTGCTGAGCCCACAGAACTGAGAGGGCTCCTTCTGGCGACCCCCCTGCTGATGGAGGTATGGGGGTGTGATGACCCAGAAGGCAGGCTCTTGAATCCAATGGTCTGTGTTCCGATACTGGCTGTTGACCTTGGGCGGCTGCAGAGCCTCTCTGTGCCGCAGTGTATGCTCGAATCCCTGAAGAGGATGCTGCCAGCCTCAGAGCCTTCTTGGGGAGAGTGGACAAGGCCGTGCCTGCCAGAGGTACCTCATAGCCCAATGCCCGGGACTTCATCAGCACTCCCCGCGTGCTTACAATTCATGCTCTGAGACTGGGTTTGAGGGCTGAGTGTGTCATTCGAGTCAGAATCCCCAGTGCCTACCGCCCCGGGCTGGCACAGAAGTGGGTGCTCAGTGAACGTTTGTTGAATGAATATATGAGCTTTTACCTATATATGCGCATCACGTCGTATGTACAGTACAGCAGGTTCCATTAAGGCTTCTGAGTTTTATTCTGAGATCCATGAGCATATTTTTAACCAGAGACTATGGTGCTCCTGTTGGTGGTCTTAGAACAAGAGATGAGGACTGTTGGTCCGTCAGATGTTTATCCATCCTAAAATTTCATGAACTTGAAGTGAGGTTTTTCTGACTCATTTTCACCTGACCTTAAAAAAATGTATCTTTCCCTTTTCCCCCTTTCCTGAGATGTTTCTTCCCTGCCTTCTTGGTCTTTCTGAGGTACATTCAGATGGCTTGCTTTCTGTCGGTGGCTGTGAAAATACCCAAGTATTTGGAGTTTGTCCTTGGGCTGGTGTACCGGTTCTCAGGGGTGGTCTCCTGCACGACCTGGGGTATATTGAAGGGTCGGTGCTCGGTTTGATTCTGGATTCACGTGGCTCACCTGGGTCTGTGGTGCTGCCACAGAGCCCTTGATTCCGTGGTAAGTTTTGTGTTGAAGGGGGTGTGCGTACGTGGGCGAAGGGACTGTTGGTAATTTCCCATATATTGGTTCCGTGCTGACTTCGAGGGAGTGAACAGCTTGCTTCGGGGAGGGTCATTAAGTTTCCTGGATTCTCTGGAGCGCCTCCTTTGAAATGAGTTCCTAAGGTGAACTAAAGGGCCTCAGAGATTTTGAAAGAGAAATACCCTTTCTCGAAGTACATTGAAAGGGACTGTTTAGAGGAACCCCTGACTGTTCCCTTTTCTGTTTAAGGAATTTTCATTTCTTTGAGAATTGGAGGATGAGAGCAGAATGGGAAGAAATGGACGTCTCCATGGACTTGAGTTCCTTGCACACGTAGGGTACCATAAAAAGGCCAAATTTAGTGGATTTAGAAATGTGGGCAGGGAGGAGGGGAGAGGGAACAGAACAGAGTTAACAGGGTGGCTTTGTAAAATAAATAAATAACACTGCCACTTGGAGAAGGTGACTCAGATGAAGGTACGAAAATAATGTGTTAAAGATTAAACCCAAAGAAGACAAGCAGAACAACCCGGAAGTCAGAAAGTTCACTGTTGTCAAGTTGATGGGAGAGCAGAGTCGTCAGAATTGTGGGGGCAGGGAGGGCTGGGTCCCAAGGACAATGGGTTTAAATCCCACTGGGTTTGAATTTTAGTTACCGTCCACAGGCATTGCCTGAGATGTGGGGATGGATGGTGTGTGTGTGTGTGTGTGTGTGTGTGTACACACAGCCCGGTGTATATGTGTGTGTGAATATGTGTACGCATATAAACATTGCTAGCTTTGGTCCTAGGAGGACATTTCCCAAGGGCCGCAGGAGTCTTCCTCCTGTATCAGCTTATCTGTTTTAAAATGGTAGGTTGGGATCTACGTCACTGGGGCTTTTTAGAACAATTATTTATCATTCACTTACTTGTAAGACACTGTGGCAAGTCCGGCTGGATACCCAGTTTCCCAGCTTGAAGTAAGGAGGGCAGCAGGAGAGGGAGTGTGTGCAGATGGATGGGTCTAGTAAGGGGTTGGTTGTAGCGTGGAGAGCCGTCCGGTCCCAAGAGTGGCACGGAGCCGAGACTGTGGAATCCCGAGGAGCTCCGCACATACCCCGGCCGTGATGGATGAGCAAGGATCGGCAAGGAGGTCTTGACGGGGGCTTGGAGGAAGGGGTAGGAGATAGGCTGGAACGCCAGGCTGGCACGGGCACAGTCCCAGAGGTGGGGGGGTATGCAGCGTAATTGGGGAACCCCAAAGATGACAGCTTGGCTGGAGTGTCAAGAAGGAGTGGGAGCCAAAGCTAGAAAGAGGGCATACTCGACTACCAGTACACCTAACCACGTTCCCAGTTGTTGGTATTTCCAGGCTGCGGGCCCCGTGCTTTGGCGGGTGGCTGGTGATGAGGACTGCGTGTGCCAGAGACAGCCTGGGCTTGTGTGGTGGGCGTTGGGAAGTCTTGGCCTAGATGGAAGCAGTGTAGACAGACTGGGGTTGACCAGTATGCCGTCTCCCGTGTGTCCGAGCGCAGGAGGGCCTGGCCTGGCTGTCAGAGGCGGGCTGCCGGGAAGGGGCCTGGATGTGGTGACCTTCGAGCCAGCAGTTTCCCTGGAGTGGTGAGAGCAGATGCTGGGTGTATAAGTGAGGGTCAAGAAGCTGAGCTGGGGAGGAAGTGCAGGCCGCCAGGCGTCAGGCGAATCCCAGACTTGGATTTCTGGACCCGTAAAATAATAAAAATGAACCCTGAAAGGGTGGGTTCCTGATATTGAGTTACCTCCTTTATTTGATCAAATGAGAACAATGTAAAAAAAAAAAACCACCCTTTATTATATCACTGTTTTATACAAGAAATCATGCTTTACTCCAAAAATGTAGGAATTTCTCATCCTCAGAAAAAAGATGGTCTTTTATATGGCACAGTTTACTTATAGGGAGAGGTCTCAGCAATGGCTCCTGAATGTCGCTGACTGGTGAACACCTTGCAGGGGACCTGGGTGTTCCCACACACATGTTTGGGACCCACTGGCAGAGGCTGTTTTGTCCCCAGGCGTGACTTCAGGGGACGGGGAAGGAATTGCAGAGCTGGGGGGTGGGGACAGTGGGAGGGTGCAGGAGCCCAGTGCTCAGGCCTGTGGGTATTTAGGATTTTGAGAAGGGTCTTCTCGGGCAGGGAGCCCTGACCCTGTCTGCAGGAACTGGGGAGGGATCTCGTGACCAGGGGAGCAGGGAAGAGAGCCAGAGAGAGGAGGGAGGGAAGAGCTGTGGAGTGGAGGGGGCAGACCCACCATTTATTTAGCACCTGGCAGGAAGGCATTAGGAGAGATCTCTCACTTAATCTTTATAAGAAGCCCTGGGGCCCGAGGCACTGCTGACCCCTGTTTGCCAGGTGGGGACCTTGAAGGCTCAGGTGTCTGGTATACCTGAGTCGGCTTATGGCCGGGTCGCAGAGTTGGGGCTCACATGGAGCCTGACGCTTTCTTTTATTTCTGCACCTGGGTCCCCGACTCCAGGATGGCGTTGGCATGCCTTTGGGAACCTTTTCAGCAACTCGTTTAATTTATTTGGAGTCACCTTCATGACACCAGCAGTTCTGATTCCCTTGGGGACTGGCGTGGTTGGTGGGCTTGTGACTCGGGGACTATTGCTGTTGGTGACGCTCCTCACGTGCGGGACCATTCGACACCTGGCAGATGGGATGACACAGATCACAGATTTCCATTTTCTGAGGAACAGTCCTTTCCTTAATGTGTCCAGTGTGTGCACTGGGCCCGGCTCAGCTGCGCCATTTTGTATGCAGATCGGGGTCCCGAGATCCGGGTGCCTTGTGTGAAGGTGGCGGCTGGGGGGGGTCCAGAGCTCTCGTTTCTGCCTCTCTTGAAACTGCAGCTCAGGGAGAGGGAGGGAGAGCCCCGAGCAGGCAGGATTCGAACCCTGGCCCCAGCCCTCTCAGCCCAGACTCTTCTCACCTCCTGTCTGTGGGGGGTCTCTCTCTCTCTCTCTCTCTCTCTCACGTTGGCCTGAGCCCTCCCAGAGGGCTTCCCAGAAACTCGTAATGGAATCTTTGAACAGCTGTCCAAGGACGGCTTCAGAATTTCAGACATTTTCCTCTTTTAATGGAAGCTCTGTCTGCCTCCTTGGTTAATAGGGCCCAGGTTCTCCCAGGCCATTTACTTCCTGATTTCCCAGCATTATCCATGGAGAAAATCCACCCTGCAGGGAGCTTATGACTTAATGAGCTCAAAGTCAGTCTCACCGGGTGGGCAACAGCTTTGATCGTCCTGATGGTTGTTTTGGTTTCCACCAAGGGTGGGGGATGGAAAGGGGGGCTTTGTCCAGGATTTCTTCCTCTCTTCCCTGGCCTTTCCATTTAGCCTGGCTCTCCTGGGAAGGCCCAGTGTATGCTGCCCAGGATACAGCCTTAGCCTGGGGCTTTATCTCCCCTACAGCCTGAGTGCTTCCAGGCCTTTGTTTCTGGAAGTTGTTGCTCCGGTGGGGAAGGCTGCCAGATGTTGGAACCAGAGGTACGCACCTTGAGGAAAGCCTTTTGTGCTTTTAGAGCAGCCCAGGGGGGCTCCTTCCTGGCAGACCAGTCCCTCCCAGGAGGAGGCGTGTGGGGCCCTCGTGTCTGTGTGGGGTTTTCTCAGACAGACCCACTGATAAAATATTTACATGAGGGACTTGGGACCCAGCCCTGGTTTGTTTGTTTTAAAAGTCTTAACAACACATCAGCCGTAAGGATGCCGGCTTGTTAGCTTTTGGTTTCTTGCTTGCGGTTTTTGCTTTTATGAGGAGTGGAGAAGCCAGGCCTGATCTTCGGAGAAGGAGCCTGATGCGTGGGAGACGACAACCCCCTCCCCCCCGTCTGATAGCGATGAGATCCCACTTGCTGAGCATTTGCCACGTGCGCCTGCCTGCAGTGTTCTCGGGGCGTTACAACATTATCGCTGCCATCTTCCCATGGTCTTCCAGATGGGTTGAATTGTGTCCACAAAATAGAAGGCATGTTCCAGTCCAATTTTGAACGTGACCTTATTTGGCAATGGGTTCTTTGCAAATGCAGGTGGTTAAGACGAGGTCATACTGGATTAGGGTGGGTCCTGATTCCAAGGACTGGCCTCCATATGAGGAGGGGACACCCAGACACACGCTGAGGAGGACGATGGCCGCATAAAGACGGAGGTGGAAGTTGGAGCGATGTAGATACACAAGAAGGAACGCTGAGGATTTCCAGCAACCACCAGACACGAGGGGAGAGGCAAAGAAACGTTCTTGCCTACAGCCTTCAGAGAGAGCACAGTCGTGCCAGCACCTCGATTCTGAACTTCCGGTCTCCAGAGCTGTGAGAGAAGAGCTTTCTGTTGTTTGAAGCCACACAGATTAGGACAACTGGTGAAGGAGCCCTAGAAAACAGTACAGGAGGCATTACCCGGAGGGGTATTAACCCCATTTTGGAGATGCACAAACCAAGGCTCAGAAGTGTTGAGCGTCCTGCCCCAGGTCACTCAGCTTCTGTGTGGAGACGGACACATGGTGGGGGGTGGCATGATGGTGCTGCCAAGTCTGCACCTTCTGATGCCCACTTTTTAGGATACCTGCGGTTCTTCAACGGGGGCAAAGACAGGGAGTCTCGAGCATGGCGGTGTGGGGGGATCCATCATGATGTCTTAAGGGAAGACAGGACCAGAGGAAGCACAGTGTCTTAAACTTGTTTTTTAATTGGTGATACGTACAATGGTACAAAAATGGAAGAACACACAGTGAAAACGTAGTTCCCTCTCTTGCCCCTGCTGTCTCGTTACCCATTTTACCAGTTACCAGTTCTACCAGTTCTCCAGCCCACAGGAAACTGTCCTCGGATCCTCGTGTGTTCTTCCAGAGGTAGCCGTACAATCCAGGGTATATAAACATAGTAGAGAATATGTAACATACAGTACACAGTTGTAACATTTATAGTGTCTTTGTGTCACGGTGTATGTGTGTAATATTCTGTATATATAGCATCAGGGTAAGATCGTTATATCATACGTGCTTTTCTACCACTTGCATGTATTTTTTGTGATTTGAGTTTTATTGTTCTGGAAAAGGAATGAACCAGATGGTATGATATTCCTAAGGTACCAAGAACACACAGTGAGTAGCCTTCCTCTTATCTCATCCCCGGCCACCCCTAGTCTCTCCCCTGGAAGCACGTGTTTTCTGCTTCTTGTTGTTGTTGTTTATTTACTGAATTTATCTCCGAGATCTCTCTGTCAGAACAGAAAGAGCTGCCTCATTTATTTTTATGGTTTATGGTATTCATGGCATTCTGTTGTGCGGCTGTACCATAAATTATTTAACCTATCTGGTGTTGCTCGCTAGGATGACTTACGTCTTTGCTGGGACAAATAGTGTTCTAAGAAATAGCCTTATACATAGGTTGTTTTAAATATCTAGAAAAGCGGAATTGTTGAGTTGAAGAGTTAAGTGCATTTGATACTTTGTTGGTTATACCTCATGGTCCTCCAGAGAGTCTGTTCCAGTCCCCCTGTCCCCAGCCATAAATGAGGGTGCTCATCTCCCCACTGCTTTCCAATGCACCATGTCAGCGACATGTTATCACAGTTGGTGCCTTATTTTATTTGTCTTAGAATGAGTGAGCATCTTTTCTTTTTTGCTGGGGGAGGGAGTGCGAGAGAGTTGGGAGGGAGGAGCAGAGCAAGAGAGACGATCTTCAGCAGGCTCCACGCCCAGCACGGAGCCTAAAGTGGGGCTCCATCCCCCGACCCTGAGACCATGACCTGAGCCGAAATCACGAGTCGGACGCTTAACTCACGGCGCCACCCGGGCACGCCTGTGTGAGTATCTTTTTGAAAGGATTTTTTCTTGTTAATGTGTAGGAGCTACTTTGATTTCTTATGATTTGTGGGCGCTATTTTTAAGGAAGTTAACCCCTTTGTGATACCAGTGGCAGATAGATTTTTTCACTTTAGATGGACTCATCCTTTCGAGATGAAGAAATTCTTCTAGATTTTCATGTCCCACGGAAGCCTTCCTTGCCCAGAATTACATATTAAAAAAACTCGTGTTTTCTTCTTTGGATTCATTTTTCATATTTCAGTCTTTCACCCATCTGGAATTTATTTTGGTGTCATGAGCAAGTCAGGGATTCAACTTTACTTTTTTGCCAGGTGGCTGTGTGCTCCATTCATTTATTAAATAATCCCTTCTTGTCCCCTGACTTGGCCTGCATTAGCTTTCTATTGCAGTGTAACAATTTTACCCCAAATTTGGTGTTTCAAAGTACCACATGCTTTTTATTTTGTATTTTCTGTGGGCCAGGGGACCGGGTGTGGCCCAGTGGGACTCTCTGCAAGGCTCCAGGCAAGGGGTCAGTTGGAGCTGTGGTCTCATCTGAGGCTCGGCTGGGGAAGGATCCGTTTCCAAACTCGTGTGGTTGTTAGCATTCATTTCCTCGCAGGCAGCTGGATGGAGGCCTCATTTTTCTTGCTGGATGTTGACTGGTGGCCGGTCTCGGTTCCTGGCCATGTCCTAGCATAGCCTTTTGTTTCATCAAGACAGCAAAGGAAAGAGGAGCCCTGCAGTCTTCTGTAACATAATCACGTACATCCTGTTGTCTTTGCCTTACTCTTTTGATCAGAAGCAAATCATGGGTCCTGTCCACGTTTAAGGGGAGAGCATCACACAAAGGCTTGACACCTGGAGGAGGGGGAGGCCGCTCTGCAGCAGCCTTCTTGAGTGTGTCTGGCACTCTACCTTTATGATACTTTAAATTTCTCTGTACATTTGAACCCATTTCTGAGACCCCACCAGCTTTGGACGCGTGGTAGAAGAAGAGAAGGCTGCCTAAAGATGGAGAGGAGGTGCCCATCTCTCCACTCCCTGCCATGATCCTAACCAACCCCGGCCAGTTGTAGACTTTGTTTCTCTGAGACCTTTGCCAGCTGGCTTCATTCCTTGGCTGAACTGGATACAAGGGCCGCCTGCTGTCTTCAGGCCCACACCCTGTGTCTCCAGACTGAATGAACCTAGCAACTGCTTGGCCATGAAGGAAGTTTGCAGCTTCAATTCCATGCATTTGATCTGGAATTCTGTGTTTTATTAGAGATTATGTTCATATTGGTGAATATTACCTTTTAGCTGCACCACGGCCTCTAGATGAAATCGAGTATGATGTTGCCACTTGAAAGTGGCATCCCATTAGAATGCAGCAATAGGATAAACTGTGTGTGGGGGCGCTAGAGACGTGGATGGATTGGTACCGGTCCTCTTCCCTGGAGAACTCGAACATACAGGAAAGGCCTCTCAGAGAATGATGGGAATTCTGGCAGCTATGCTCTCTTCACACTTCCTTAAGTCAGTTTCATTACCTAGAGTTTGTGCCCACCCTCCCCCCTACCCTCCCCATAGCCCATTTACTTTCCCAAGGGTTGTTATGGACTGATTGGTCTGCTGGGAGTACAGGGTTTAAACAAACAGTAATTAAAAGATGATGGGGCTCCTGGGTGGCTCAGTCTGACTCTTGATTTTGACTCAGGTCAGTATCTTGGGGTCATGATATAGAGCCCTAGGTTGGGCTCCACGCTGGGCATGGAACCTGCTTAAGATTCTCTCTCTCCTTCTCTTTCTGCTCCCCTCCCCGCCATGCTCTCTCCCTCTAAAAAATACAGTAAAATAAAGGAAAATAAAATAAAAGACGGTGGGTTGCAGCTACCACAAATAGCATATGAACTGGTGGGCCCATGGTGTGGTCTTGGGCACTGAATTGTACGGGGTGGACAATAGGACAGGAAGACGCCGTCATTCTTTTTTTTTTTTTTGGACGCCGTCATTCTTGATGGAGGGACAGGAATAGAACCTGCCCATGGGCCAGGGCAGAGAGTTGGCCTGGAAGAAGAAGGGGTAGTAAGGGATTTTTTAAAAAGTGGAAGGATGTACTAGAGGGTATTATGCTTAGCAAAGTAAGTCAATCAGAGAAAGACAATTATCATATGATCTCCCTGATATGAGGAAGTGGAGATGCAACATGGGGGTTTTGGGGGGTAGGAAAAGAATAAATGAAACAAGATGGGATCAGGAGGGAGACAAACCATCAGAGACTCTGAATCTCACAAAACAAACTGAGGGTTGCCAGGGGGAGGGAAGTAGGGAGAGGGTGGTTGGGTTATGGACATTGGGGAAGGTATGTGCTATGGTGAGTGCTGTGAAGTGTGTAAACCTGGTGATTCACAGACCTGTACCCCTGGGGCTAATAATACATTATATGTTAATAAAATTAAATAAAAAAAGTGGAAGGATGTGAGATCAAAAAAGAATTGTAGTGTTGTTAAGACATGCTGATGGTGGTAAAAACTTCTCAGAATGAGTGAGTAAGGAATTGAGTGGCCAAGCTCAGGGGGATGGCTGTTTAGAATATGCCTTTGGCAGAGTTGGACAATCAGTTAATTCGTAGAAGGGCCCATTTTGCTATTGGGTAGGAGGCATTGGAGGCTTTCATTTCCCTAGGAGGATAGGGCGCTGGCTGGGGAACTGGGCCCAGACCCTGAAGTAGAAACAGGCTGGTCCCAGAGTTGGGGACCATCAGGGTTGAATGAGCTGCTGTTGGCAATAAACCTGCCAGGTAATTCTTTAAAGTTGTTGCCAGTGAATCAGATCACGATAGATGTTGAACTTGGGTGTGTATATGGTTAGATCTTTAGGGGACTTCACAATCAAGAAAAGGATTGTTCGAGGGATTAATTCTGTGCATCTAGCTCTTCCATAAATGTGGAGAGTCAGTGTCCTACAAGGAAGAGGAAGGTTGGTGGAGATGAGCCAGGACTTACAGGTGGTGGGGCTGGAAAGTTTCTCCCTCACAGCCAGTGATGTGAGCTGCCTGGGGGAGCCTCTATAGGGGGCTTATGTACCGGAAAGAGGGATGGGGTCCTCAGGAGAACGGATGAGGGATGTTTACTGGAAACACCGACAGACGCCACCAGGAAGGAAGATGTTGGTATGTCTTGTATACGCTCTTTAACCCTCTCCTGGGCCAGTGGAGGAATTTTATTTCATTCATTATCAAATTTACCATGTTGCCAGGCATTGTGGTAGACACTTGGGGATACAGAGTTCAATAACACACAGTGTAGTGGGGCTGAGAGAGACACTTAGAAATATCTGAGATGATGTTGGAATAAAATTTCCTGGAAGAGTCTGTTTGAGTTGAATTCTGTTGTGTGGCAGGGTGGACAGTGACTTCAGTGGGGGGTGGTGTGTGTGTGTGTGTGTGTGTGCACGCGTGTGCGTGCATGTGCATGCCTGTGTGTGTGTGTGTGTGTGTGCGCGCCTGTTTAGCTGTATCGCTTTGGCTTTCTACTTTTCTTGGAGTCTTCGAAATAGGTGTGCTTAGAATGTATTTGTAAATGTGTTTTGTTTGGGAGCTCTCAGTCTATTGAAACTCAAGTCAGATTCAATAACTTGATTTATTAGTGTGGAAGCTGCATTGCTCAGGCACGTGCTTAGCCCACTGAGCGACTTTCAGAGCTATCTGGAGGTAGGTGATCCAGGGTGGCTAGATGGCTCCAAGTCACCAGGGACCCGTGCTCCCTTCCTTACGCACTCCTCTGCTAACTGCTCCATGGCCCAGAGTGCCTGCTTGAGTACCATGCATGTCACCCAGGTTCCAGGCTGGAGGAAGGAGGAGGAGCCTGAGCAGAATGAGCTCCTCCTTCTTCAGGATCCCACCTGTAAGCCACAGACAGGACGTCTGTCTACATCTGTCGCCAACACGTCGTCCCCCAGCCACATTCTGCTGCAAAAGAGACTCAGCAGTGTGCTGGGGTCAAACCGGGAGCCCTCTCAGTAATTACAGGAGGAAAACACATGCAAGAGGGGGTGTGTGCAGGGGTTAGTTATGAAGGGAAACAGACCAAATATTAGAGTTTTCCTTCTTAACACCTGTTTTAGGACAAGGAAGGGTACAGGAGTAGATGGCTTTGCCCAGTTAGTACATTACGGGAAATGTGCCTGATCCTCCCAGGCCACTTTGAAAGAAGAATGAGAGGTATCCTGGGGAGTCCAGGTAGGGAGAGACCTGGTGAGGCACCTTCAGGTCGGGGAGGTGGGGGGGTTAGGGAAAACGGACAGCGGCGTCAAGCCACAGTCCCCCACCCACAGTAGCTGCTCTGTGCCGTGAGGCCAGTTTGCAGGGCGGCATCTGCTCATGTGCGAGGCTTCATGGAACATGCCCCAGGGTGAACTCTATTTATTGATTCACGATGGCTTATGAAGCTGCAGGCGGGACGCAGGGTAAGCTGACCAGTTGAAAAGAACCAGGAGCTCATTCACAGTGTTTGAGAGGAAGGGAAATGGCATTGAAGCGTCTCTCCCCTCTCCCCCCACCCCTCCCCAACCCCTTCCAGCAAAGGCAAAAATACGAACTGTAGCTCTCTGGGAGCTGGGTCCCACTTCCTCCAGCCTCATGCTCCCTTGAGGTTTACATACCTGCAGCGCAGAGCTGCTCCGTCCAGTCCCTGCCCAGGGTGGTGCGGGCCAGAGCAGCCTCCTCGGTTCCATTCACAACACTCACGTGACACGTGGCGGGTACTGATGTGTGTTCCATGTTTTCCTGCACGCGTCAACTGTCCTTGAGATGCTCAGCTCCTGGGTTCCGTGGGGGCTGTGTCTCACACGTTCTTGGGTCCCCAGCACAGCTGTGCTTGGCACCGGGGGCTAGACCCGGGGTCTAGGACTGGAGGGCCCCGTTAGGTGTCAGTCCTAGAAGGGTTTCCGTGTTTTCTTAGCCTCATGGTCTCACCTAAGCAGGAGGCTCTGCTTCACCTAGAGCAAATTGTGGAGCAGGAAAAGACAGTTAAAAGGTAAATTGATCACCAGCTGAGCCCTCCAGAGTCAGTTCATGGAAACATTTACATTTTAAACACCCACGCTCAGAGTGGTTTCCCTAGCAGTCCACAGTGCCTTGGATTAGGGAGAGGGGGTAGTTCTTGAGTTTAAATGGTAATCTTGCTTCCAGGGAGGGGTGCAGCTCCGGGAGGACATTTTTTTTTATCCGTTCTTCTGTTGGTGGATACTCTGGTTGTGTCCGTGTCTGGGCTATTGTGAACAGCGCTGCAGTGAACTTGGGGGTGCAGATACCTTTTCAAGTTCGACGAGCATTGGGATCAGGAGTCTCAGAGCTTCTGGTCCATTTGTTTTAAGTTGTTGCTGTTCTTTTGCTTCTTCTGAAGGGATTGGATAAGCGAAGCTATATTGAGTCAAGTTAGCTCAAATTTTGCCCTGTGTATCCTGCAGGGGAGAGAATTTGTAAGATACACTGGACCTTGTAGCTCTGTGCAGAGACATACGGTGTGGATGTCATACCCGGGACAAGGTTTGTGAGCCAGTGGCTGTGTCCTGGGGATTCTAGTCTGCCTTGCAACTGTTTTGCCATATCTATCCTTGTCTTGTCCTTTCTTATTAGCCAACTGTTTATCAATGTGGAGCTTTATTAAGACTGTTAGAGAAAGGTCCTAGATCCTGCGGGGTGATCTGATGATGGGTGGAGGCTGTGGGCGTGGGCAATGAAAGAAAATCACCGGAAGCAGAGCGAAGGAGATAGAAGTTTATTGAAGACACTGCAAGGGAGCGGCTAGCAAGACAGCAGAGAGACCGTCTGCCAGGAGGCAGTGCTGGGGGGCTGTGGTTAAAGGGGAAAGTGAGGAGGCATGGGAATGTATGGAATTTTCCCTTTTTGGTCTCTGTGTCCTGGTGTAAGTAGCCCCTTGGTCAGCTAGGGCTTATGGTGGCTATTTTGAGGTGGGTCGCCTGGGGGCCCTGTCCGATCAGTCAGGGGGTCACTGTGGACCCTTCTGCCTTACTCAGCTTCCCATTGCTCAAGTTGGTTGCCTAAAAGTGACCTTGACTTAATCCCTTCTCTAGGAATGTCTAAGAGGGCTTTAAATATTGTTGTCTTTAAAATAACAAGGTGATAGAGATTTTTTTTTTAAATGGAGCCTCTTAATTGAGCCTTAATTTCCATGGAAGTATTTTTATAAGAGTTATAACTGTGTTTAGTTGCCCTGTAATGGTACCACCAATTTGCATAATGCTGATCATCCAGGCAGTCCAAAGTAATTTCTAGCTTGATTTTCATTACCAGGTGGCAGAGATTATCCCCATTCTATTGCTGGGGAAATTGAGGCTTCTCACAGAGAGAAATACATGACCCATAGAAAGTCAAACCACAGAAGGGATTACCACCAGGATTCCCTGGTGTTTGTCTTTCCTTCTCACCATTGACTTTATCAGGATGGGCACCCTCTCATTAGGGAACTAATCTACTGGCGATTAGTTAGTCGGTTTGAGTTCCTCCTTTTAGAAATGGGATTACTGTTTCTCTTTGCATACATAAAATGGAAATTCTAATTCACTTTGCTCACCCACCGTGAAGGTTAATGAAGGAATGTGAGCTTTGTTAAGCAGTTTGGGAGAATGACTGTATGAGAAATGTTACCTCCTCGTTAATGGTAAACTTGGGCTCTGGTAGGGCACCTCATGGAGGCAGTTTCCGGTTTTCCCAATGTGGACGACACAGGCCCCGATAAATCCCAGTCTCCTTCCTTTCTGTCTAACCCAGCCAAGGACTTCTTTCAGAATATTCCTCCACAAACCAGATGTTTTGAAATAGCTTGTTACCAAACAGCAATTATTAGATAATAATTTGTATTGTTAAAACGTTAATGGAAGACATTTATAACTGAGAGAGGAGAGGCCACTGGAAGGATGGAATTATTGTTACCACACTAATGTGTTTGAACGAAGACATTTGATGTGCTAATTGCTCAACATTTAGGCAAGTGGATGTGTTCAGCTGGCCCTTTTGAACCAGTCCTGGGAAACTTCAGAACCTCTAGTCTCTGCGGACCTCAGCTTGGAAGCTGCTGATGGAGACCCTTGGGCCACTGCTGATCCCAGGAGAGTCAAGACATTATCATTTAGGTTTTGGTTTTCATATTGGTTGGGAAATTTCATATAAAAAAAAAAAAAAAAACCTAGAAAATCTTTCTTTTTCTCTCAGGGGCCCATGGTCTACTTAGAGCTGTGACTGGTTCTTTCAGTTCTCTTTGCCCCATGCTCAGGGTCATTAGGCCACACCTTGGGAAAAGACAGACCTCAGTGGGAAGGCCCGTGGGGAGGGAGAACAAGGGTTCTCTTGGCACTGAACCCCGGCTCTGTGACTTTGACCATGTCACTTAACGTCTCTGATCTCAAGTTTTTTTTTTTTTTAATCTGCAGAATGGAGGCAGTAACTACCTCAGTGGACTATTGTGAGGACTGTATGGGATAGCATGTATAAAGAAGGGGTATCACAGATTAGCACTCAGTAGGCTCTTCATATTGTGAAGAACAGAATAACTCGGGGACACCCAAGATTCTGCTGGCAGATACATATCCTGTTGAAAGATTTGCTCTCATAATATCCTCATACTTCGTAAGAGTTACACGTTTCCAATGGTCATGTAGATAGTCCTAATACTTCGATGTTCACCCCTCCCTTTGGGGAGGGGGTTCGGTTCCATGGGGCCCTTTCTTCGCCTGCAGTTTGCCAAAACTGCCATCATCACAGACAGCCCTCTGGCAAGATGGAAACCCAAGAGGGTTTGGTGTTTCCCCCCGAGTAGGCATTGCCCTGGCTTCAGCTGTGAGCAGGAGCCATTGGTAGCCCTGCTCTGCCCAGGCTGCGAACGTGGTGTGTGGGTCGGTGTTCGAGGCCCACTTGGAGCCCATCAGAAAAGCTGTATTTTCTACTCTTGGTTCTTCCATCGAAAGCTGAAGAAAGGTCCTTTCTTACTTGGCCTCATGGCCTATGAGTTGGAGCTCTGTGGTCCTTCCATCCTCCATTTTCTTTCCTCAGCTGTTCTGGGTTGCTGTAATTAGTCCCATGTTTGGGGCCTCTTCTGTAAATGCTTTGAAGACAAGGACTGTATCTGCCCTACTTTGGACATGTTGGGTGAAATAAAAATGTATTATTAAAGTGAATTGTACTTGCTCCTTTTAACTTTCTGGTTACGAGAAACATACACATTACATACGTGGTGTGCACCATGTTTCTAGAAGACGATGCTGGTTCCCGGCGGCCCCCTCTCTGCCCGTTGAGTACCGTGCGTGGACCCACGTGCGTGGTCGTATGGCTGGGTGGAGGGTTGGGGGTAGAGGTGGGCATGAGGTGCTCTGACTGGCTAGCTTAGACCCCTGTAGTGAGGTGTAGTGAGTTGAATGGTGACCCCTCAAAAGATTTGTCTACTCCAAACTTGTGTGTGAGACTTTTGTCCTCCAGAATTGTGAGGGAATAAACCTCTATTGTACGCCAGCCAGTTTGTGGCCACCTAGGGTTACAGCAACCCTAGGAAACTTAGACACTGGGAGGAATCCCCTAAAGGAATCAGAAGAAGCTAATTCAGTACTGGGCTGGGCTGTTAAACAATCCGTGTCACAGATCCCTGTCCCATTCTGTGGAATTGTTCTGGAAATTAGAAGTGATGATCTGTATAGTTGCTTAGTTTCCACAGTGAAGGAAGTTTGCTTTATTACGGAGAAGGGTGCTCTGCCATTTTCCTGAACTTTAGCAACGAGCTAGAGGGTGGTTGTGTCAGTAATTCTAGTAATTTGGAGATGCTTCATGTCTAGGCATTTTGTGTGTGGCTCGGGAGGCTATCCTCCAGGTTTTCGGATTATCTCCCCTATTTGGTTGCATGGGGAAGAGGAGAAATAGTTTGCTGATTATGCTGGTTTTTTCTCTGCTTGTTGAGAAATCTGCTGTCTGTTTGGTGCTCATTAAGTACTTGAGTTGGATCGTTCCATTTTTGGGAAAATAGCATTACTCTCTAGTTTACCTAGAGATTTAGAAAATCTCCCCAGAGATGTTAGAAAAGGCTCTCACACTACTGATTTGCAAGAAACATTTCCAGCCCCATGTGCAACAGACATATTTGGCCAGTATTTATGCTGGTGAGGAAGAGTATTTGTTGACTGTCTATAGTACGTCAGACTGTTTCGTGCAATCAGTTCGGTTAAATTTCTCATGGCAGGCCTGCCGAGTATTATTGTCTGGTTGATAGACGCTTGGGGGTGAAATGACCTGCCCAGGAGCACATCCTCAGTGGGAAAACTGAGTCCCATTCAAGCCAGTTCTTGCCTTTTCTCTCAGGAAGTGGTGACATCATAGCAAAAATGTGTAGAACAGGTGGTCTGGCCTGGTTTCGTTAGGTGGGAATTGGGTGGGGTGTGTTGTGATGGGGGAGAAAGTCTGTGCGCTCCCCTGGAACCCTCCCACCCAAGCTTATTGGGACACATCCTTGCAGGGCTTATTTCAGAAATCCTTGTTCCTTACCTGATGCCTCCCTCATGCACCCTTTCTCTGATTCCTGGACTGTCCGCTCCATTATCCCTTCAGTTACCAGTCTGTAGCATTGAGGTTTTCATTTTAGATGAGTCAGGACTATAGTGCACTCCACGGGAGAGAGAGTTTCTGCAGATTCCATAAGTTGGCCTGTTGAGGTGGTGGAACTTTCTGGAGAATGGGATGGTAATGCTAGAAGTCTACACTGGGACCTTTTCATGCTTGGGCTCTACTCAGGCTCTTGGAAGGTAACCTGCTACTGATGGTGGTACGCTCCCATGGGGTTGTATGTTGGAGAAGGTATTAGTCAGAATAGGATAGGCCTTTGCTGCAGTAATAAATTTCCCCAATAGTTCATTGGTTTAACACGAACAAGCCGACTCTTCACTTACACAAAGACTGCAGGTGGGGTAGCAGGAATGGGAGGGGCTCTGCTCCTCATGGTGACTTTGTCCAGGGCTGATCAGGGCTCTCCTGCCTGGAACATTGGCGTAGCAAGGCAAGAGTTTGCAGGACTTGTCATGTGCTGCTGCTTCTTTTCCTTACCCTGAATCACCTTGCCGGCATTCCATTGGCCCAAGCTAGTCACGTGGCTCTGCCCAGCCTGGGAAGTGGGGGCAGGGGGCAGTGCACGTGGGGATGGTGGTACAGATGCTGTAGATGAAAGTGTGTACTGCTCTTTGCCCAGCTGGCACAGACCACACCTGTTGATGATGGGTTCATTAAATCCAAGCATATGCTCAGGCCCATGTACTTGAGAAAAAAACTTAAGACTTGGGCTCCTCAGAGTCAGGGGCTTCTTTCTGTACATCTCTTACACCAGGCTCTCCTCCTCACACTTTCTCAGCACTCAGTGAATGTTGGTTGTGTTGAATGCACGAGACATTTAACGAACTATAGAAATGATCCCTGAAAGTATAGTCTTTGCACGAGACATTTAAAACCTGGGGTCTGATTGACAGTGCTGCTTCTCGTAGACATTGGGTTCAGGTCTGCTCTGATCCAGGATGACCTCTTGTTAACCTGATTACATCTGCACAGATCCTTCTTTATAAGTAGGTCACATCCACAGGCACTGGAGGTCAGAACTTGAACTTATCTTTGGGGGGGTGGGAAACACAATTCTACCCTCTACAGTAGTATAGGTAAAGGCTTAACACAGTTTGCACACATAGTAGGCCTTCAATAAATAATAGTTTCCATTACTCTTCTCAGGAGAGTGTTTGAGAAAACCCATCCAGAACTTTCTAACTGAATTTTGCTGTATTTTCAGACCTTTGAGGTTTATAGTATCAATAAAACCAGAGCATTTTCTGTTGTTGTTGTTGTTTTGGTAACGCACAGCTTTTATTTGCAATATGATGTTCTTCTAGGGTATGTATACGAGATGCCATGCATCTCAATTACAGAATAGGTTTGGCGTTCAGATTTTGAGTGACTTCAGCCCAGTGCTGTCGGTTTCCTTCGGGCACTTTTGTCTTGCTTAACGATGCAAAACAGAAAATGCACACAAATGGTTCCCCAAAATGAGGACTGCCGTTATTGCTTCTTTTACCTCTGGGGCCCCAAATGGCAGAAGCTTATTTACTGCAAGGCAATGAGAGCCCTAAATCTCCTGCCTCCGTAGATTACATTCTGTATTACACTCAAACATGGCGAAATTAATTGTGGCCAAGGCAGGGGAGACAGGAAAAACCTATAATGGTTTATCATATTTTGCAGGCTTTGTGAGGGCCATAAATTTAAGGCATATAAGAATTGTATTTATTCCTTAGATTTCACAAATTTGTCATGTACCCTTTCTCTGAGGATGACAAGTTCTTTAAGACAGCAGAGTCTCGGATTTTGAAGTAGAGAGGGGGCCGTGATGGAGATGTTCCCGGAGTCCCAGATGACCACAGAGTCGTCTCTCTCAAGCTCCTTGGGTTACACATGGCTGTTAATAGCTAAATTATTAATGCAGGTTTGCTAGTGGAGGGAGCTGCTTTGGGGATTGTCTCCTCTGACATCAGCTCCTTCATAGTCACTGTGGTAGGAATCAGATTTCATATGGAACAGTTTATAAATTGAATAGTGTGTGTGTGTGTGTGTGTGTGTGTGTGTGTGGAGAGCGAGCGAACCTGTAGTGGCCTCCGACTTTATCTAATGAGTGCCCTTGTGTCTGAAACCTTGCGTTGTAGGAATTTACATCTTGGAATTCGATCCACTTGGAACTGGCCCAAACACGGAAACTGACCTATTCCCCTATTCCTGAATTCTACTGATGGTTCAACAGCTTCTGTTGCCATGGAAATGCCCCTCTCCCCGCCCCCCCCCCGCCCTGTTCCAGTCTGTTTGGACAGCAAAGTTGCCTGTTCTAAGGGTTGAAATTCTCTGAAACGATAGGTTCTTTAAGGTGATGGTGAAGGACTTTTGCCCACAGATTCCCTGGGGGCTGCATCAATAGGAATGCGGCTTTGGTTTGATGATCTTTCTTTTCTTTTCGAGACAAAAGTCCATAGTTTGATTTTGAAGAAAAAAATCATAGAATGATGTAGCTATACCATGGTAACCCCTGTAGCCCACTGGCATCGTTGACAGTGACCCAAAAAACCACATTTGCATGTCCACACAAACATCTGCACACGAATGGTTCATAGCTGTGTTATTCATCATAGCCCCAAAGTGGTAACTACCCGGATGTCATCAGTAGGTAGGTGTCACCGTGGAATATTATGCAGCTATCAAAAGGGATGAAGTACTGGTGTGTGTTACAATGTGACCGAACCTTTAGAACATTATCCTAACTGAAAGAAGCCAAACACAGAAGACCACGTGTTGTATGATTCTCTTTATGTGGAAATGTCCAGAGTAGGTAAATTCATGGAAACGGAAAGTAGATTGGTGGTAGCCCCGGGCTGGGGGGAGGGTTGGAGAAGAGCTGGGGCGTGAATGCTGATGGGCATGTGGTTTCCTTTTGGGGTGATGAAATATTCTAAAATCGATGTGAGGATGATTGTGTAATTCTGAGTATACTAAACGCCATCAGGTTGCCTACTCGAAGTGGGTAAATTGTATGGTATGTGAATTACATGTCAGTCAAGCTGTTAAAAATCGCATTTGCAGCACAAGCTAGATCATTTATCTGAAGCTGAATCAAAACCTACTCGTTTGTGTCTGATACGTTCTGGTTGGTTCCAGTCTATTCCCTTCCGTTTCTTTAAAACGTTGCTGGGTGTGACCCACCGCATTGATTTTTCCATGCCCGTTTTTAGAGACTCCCTCTCCATTTTACTGATGACAAACACTGAGTCCCAGAGCTTAAGAAGTGGGTGCATGGTTACCCAGTGTATTAATGACTAAGTTGAGACGCTAAGCTATCTTCTGACACTCAGGCCAGCTGCGCTAGCCTAGAGGTCTTTTTAAAGGGTCGAGCAAAACTTGGGGTTAAGAAAAGGTACTGGTAATGAACAGCCTTCTTGTAAATACCTTCACATAGAGTCCAGAGTGGTTAGAAAAGCTCATGACCGGCGGAGGGCTGGGTGCGTGGCTTTGCGTCCAGCACGGAATTTGTACACGGCACACCGCACGGCCGCAGCATGAGCCAGAGGCCCCACTTTATTTTCCAAGCAAAGATGCTGTCTTCTGAGCATTGCAGGGTAAAAAGCTGTAGAAATTTCTAGCTGCTTGTTATTTAGACTACCTGGTTGCTAGCCCTTCCACTGAAAGTAAAATTCAGGGTAGGGATTGACTGAAAGTTGAGAAATTAACCTGTAGGAGATTAAGGAGAGAAGGGGAGCTGGTGTTTCCCTGTAGCTCGTGACTCATTTGGTGTCCGTGAATTGTCAGTGAACATGGCCTTGGCCAGAGATGCAGACGGGAGAATTTTCCCTGAGTAGAGGGTGGGGAGGGGTGTGAGGTGTGGAGGTACCCAGAAGGGCCCCGTCAGTGTGTTGGCTTGTACTGCATTCTCTACAGGGTTCATTTCTGAGGACCGAGGAGCTGATTCAGACCTGCTCTCGCCTCCTGCTCTGTGAGAGGCCATTTCTTGGTCCCGATTGTCTTTTCACTACGTTTTGCTCAACATATGGACAGAACTCTGTACCTCCTTGGTTCATTATTTGCATAAATATTTGCTTCTTCCCAGCAGGGCCATTTCCTGTGTTAAAAAGACTCAGTGTGGATCTAAAGGTTTTCTTTTCTTCTTCCTATTATGAATGTCGTGCTGGTCCAAGGGGCCCACTTTAGGAACGGAAAATATCCTGTGCACTCCATCAGAGGTGGTGGGTAGGAGGCAGGGGAGGAACGGCCTGGCCTTCCAGAGGGCTGGTCTTAAGCAGGGCTCCTAGGGGGCCCCTTGGTGCCTAGAAGGAAAACCCACTCACTATTAGCTGGGTTTTGGGACAGCAGCCAGAGGCCCCTGTGCAGGGTGGCAGTGCGGGGTGGAGTTCTGTTTCTTGACCAAGAACACACATCCTTCTGTGCCTGATGGAGAAAGCCAGGGGCTAGGAGCACAGCGAAGGCAATGAGAGCAGCAGATGTAAATAGTATGTAATAAACAGTAATGGTTAACCTTTTTTTGGGCGGTCAAGTCTCTTGTAAACTCTGTCACCTTTTTTTTTTTTTTTCCCCTCCAGGTTGGTTTATTTACTTTAGAGAGAGAGAGAGAGAGAGCATGTGCATAGGCAGATTTGGGGCAGGGGCTGAGGGAGAGGGAGAACCAGACTCCCCATTGAGCACGGAGCCCGAGGCGGGGCTCGATGCCATGACCCTGAGATCATGCCCTAGCTGAAACCAAGGGTCAGGCACTCAACCAGTTGAGCCACCCAGACGCCCCAGACTATGCCAAGAGAGGCTGAGATGCTCGCAGCTCTGGCAGACCCGCCTCCAGGCCCAGCCCTGCCATCTGCTCGCGTGTAACCTTGGGAATGTAATGTCTCCCCTTCCGAACCTCTGTTTTCTCCTCTAGCACACGTGGACCATGCTCTGCTCGCCTCGGGGGATGACAGGTGAGGGGCATAAGGCCATGTGTGCCCAGCACGTTGTGTACAGAAGGGCCAGTATTTCGTGCTCAGAAACGATGGCTGTTTTTCTGGATGGGTGGCACCTTCCCTTGTTCCCATTGGACAGATTGGCACGCTGAGGCACAAGCCGCTTGTGCAGTTTACACCAGCTGGTTCAGGCCCACCTGACTCTGGACCTCTTTGTAGACTGCTATATTTTCCATCCGGGTAGTCTGATGGGTGTGGGGTTGAGCTTAGGGAAGACACCTGGCCACGGGCAGGGGTCGGTGTTGCCTTTTCGAATTTCCGGCCTTGCCGGAGGGAGTTGACTCTTCCAGGTGACCTCAAGGATGTTGGCTGGAGGAGGGCCGTCCCCACAGCATGTCCCTTCCATCCCTCTTCCTCTCTTCCGAGCACTGCCCAGGCGGAGGAGGTGTTTTCCACTGCCCTTTTGAACTGAAGGACTCAGCTGATTCCTGGTTGCGTAAATTCCTTTGTCTTCCCCTTTCGGTCTGTGTGTGCCTGCTGTCCGCCCTGTCTGTTGGAGATTATAATCTGTCGTGGCAGATAAAGGCCCTTTCCCTCCCTCCCTGTTCTTTGATGCTGGCACACGTTCCTCGGGGGTAATAAGTATTGGATACGCCCAAGAAACAGAACAAACACATTTACTACTTGGTGGATTCTCTGAGGCCTTCCCGCCCGTCTCCTAGTCTCCTCTGGCTAGAGCCTCTCCACTCTTTGTCAGGCTTCTGTGCTCAGCGGGGCGAGATCACTGAGAGCCAGTGGACGAGATGATTAAAAACAAAACCACAAAACAGTCCTGGGACGAACAAACCTCCGGAGAGGATTCTCCTGGGTTCCCTGGGAGGATGCCCTCCGTGGGTCCAGGGTGGTGGAAGGTGGGGGTCTGGGAGCGTGTCGCTTGTGTCGGGGGGCTGCGGCTCTCTGACTGGGGCCTTGGGGTGAGGGCTCCAGGAATCCGGGGGACTTGTGTGGTCGCAGTAATAGCAGCTTAAAGCAGGCTGATTACCGGGCCAGTTACCGCTTTTGTTCAGAATGGCCCATCTAAGTCAGGCCCTATTAAATACAGCAATTTAACTGACACTTAGCGCCTTTAGGGAGATCAATTATCCTTTGGCCTGGTCACCTCCAGTGTGAAACTTGATCATCGGTACGGGCCCGGGGAGAGTAGTTCAGGCGGACGCGTGTGCTCTCCGAAGCCCCCATTTCGGTCACTTGTTAGGCACGCGTTTAATGAGGACCTGCTCGGTACCTGACATCACGGAAAGCCCTGGCTATTGGACGAAAATGGAGATGACGCGCGCCCTGCTTTTCAGGTGCTCCCAGCTTTCTTTCAGTCATGAAACAGTGAGTGGGCGCGACGTGTGTGCTGCTGGGGCCCTTACCCTCCTGTGCAGGGGGCCGCTGTGCAGGCAGTTAACCGGCTACAGCCTGGAACCGAGTGAGCGTTCCAAGAGAGGTGCAGAGAGCTGTGCGCACGGAGGGAGCGAGGGCTTCCGTTGGCTGGATTGAGGAAGACTTTATGGCAGAGGTGACATTGATCCTTGAAGGAGGGCCTCTCTGATGAGAGGAGCTTCAAGCAGGGCTTCTCCTCGGGGGCCTGGACTGGAGCCAGAAGCCCCTCCAGACCGAGGCTGCTCCATTGCTCGTCTGTCTTGCCACCTGCACAGATGCTTCTAGGTGTTCTCGGCTTCTCTTCGGGTGCCTGCTGTGTTCTCATCCTGCCCCGCTCCTACCTCCGGACTTAATATGCACACCATCCCAGCCCCTTCTCCCTTCTCCTCTCCCAGCTCAGCTCCCCTCCCCTGTCTCCCTGGCCAGTGGGCCCTACTCCTAAAGACCCAAGGGGAGAATTGGGGGCCACCGGTTCATCTTTCCTGACCCTGCCAGGCACACCCCGGCCCCTGGCAGTCCCATCTCGGATGGAGGCCCCTTTCAGGTTCAGACAGCAGTGGTCAGGGTCCAGCATAAGCGACAGTGGTGGCCTGCTCGTCAGGGGCCCTGGGCACAGCAATGTCTAGGAAAGGTGAGTCGTGGTCCTTTGGGTCCAGCCTTGTGGCTCGGGAGAAGGTCTCTGCACGTGTGTGCAGAGACTTGTGCGAGGACTCGTTGTAGCTCTGTTTGCAGTCGTCAAACATTGAAAACAGCCGTATGGACCATTTAAGGAGACAGAGTAAATAATAGATGGCGCCATCCTAAAGTGGAGTGCTATCTAGCAACTGAAATGAGTAGCCTAGATCTTCACACGCGGATGTGGGTAAATCTCTAAAGAATTTTAGAGTGGGAAAGAGGAAAGGTCTAGGATACGGGCCGCTTGAGTTTCTTTTAAAACCTCAAAAACTGTATGTTTATCTGTCCATGTAATATGTATGGACATAGCATGTATGTATATCATTATATATATGTACCCGTATATATGTTATATACACGTGTAAATATAAATATATAGTGTATATATATATAAAACACATATATATATATCTTAAATGCGCTTGTGCAGTTGAATTATGCACGTGTGGTAAAAGTAGGAAATGGAAAGAAGATACACGTTAGGATTGGCCTTAGCTCTGGGATGATAGTTGGGAGGGGCCTCTCAACTGTCCCTCTCAGTAGTGTTTTATTCCTTAAGAAAGATGAAATATGGCAAAATATTAGTATTTGTGAATTTGGGAGTCTGGGTACATGAGTCTACTATCGGAAAATCTGTGTGTGTGTGAAATATTTCATACTGTTAGAAAGTATGTAGAGAGGACAGGCGATTATGTGGGCTGCCTGGAATGTAGCTTGTGAGGGGGAATGTTCTGCGTGAAACGAGGAGATGGAGAGGTAGGTGGAACCTCAGCCGTGCAGGCCAAGAGTCTTGTAGCCAGTGGGGTTCTGGTTGTAGGAGCTATGGGGGAGACAGCGATGTGATCATCATCGGTGTGAAGGGGATCTGTGGGGGAGAGAGCTTGGAGGCCCAGCGCTGGGGTAGGAAGCTGCCGTAGCTATCCAGGCAGAGTGGGGACAGGTCCGACTCAGGAGGGAAGGAAGGATGACTCAGACAGCCTTGAGGTGAAGCAGCAGGTCCTGGTGAAGTCAGGATGTGGACAGTCACATCCTAGTGGAGCCTTGGCCTCTCTGAGGGAGTCTTGGCTGCTGACGCGGTAGAACCGGTTTACCCAGACCCCGGGGCTGCGGGTCCTAGCAGTTCGGTGGGACCGTCTCTGTCAGGAATG
Source organism: Martes martes (assembly GCF_963455335.1). Classification (NCBI taxonomy): domain Eukaryota; kingdom Metazoa; phylum Chordata; class Mammalia; order Carnivora; family Mustelidae; genus Martes; species Martes martes. The sequence continues at coordinate 28,154,248 of NC_137898.1, read as the reverse complement.
TGCCCAGCACCGCAGGTGATGGTTGGAAAGAAAGCTTGGAGAAAACAGTGACTCTGAGGAGAAAGTGGTTGTCTCCCAGAGTCTCACCGGTCAGTTTTAAATCCGTAATGTTTCGAGATTTGGGTGTTAAGTCGACGGGTGCTCACAATGGAAAGTACCTATCGTATTTCCAAGTCACACACCCGAAGCCACTTACCACAGAAAGGTTCTGTGGAGGAAGTTTTTAAATAATAAGTGCCATTTATGCGATACTGTGCACGGTCTTTATCAAAAAATATCTTCTAATTGAATTATTAGGTGGAAATGGTCTCTTGAGAGTCACAGTGCAGCCTACTTGGTATGACAGATGGGCTCTGTGGTGGCCTTGGTCCCCATAACAGTTGTGAAAAATACCTCAGGGCGACCTCCCAATAAATAAATAAATAAAATTATGAGAAATAAATTTTATTGCTATTGTTCCTATTATTTGTTGTTAGAAATTCAGTTAAATGGGAAGAAGAATATAAAAATCATCACTAATCCGATCATTCAGAAAAAATTCGGCCTAGCCACCTTTTGGACACATTAGACATGGAGTGTTTAGTTTTTAAGCTTCCTATTTCCATTTTACACGTGCTGAACCTTTTTCTGTTCATTAAAACGTTTCTCCTTCAGGGTATCCTCAGTCCTCTCTACCCCAACTGTGTTGTTGTGTATGATTTTTATTCGCTTGATGTCTGTGGTCTGTGTTATGAAAGCAGTAGGCTTCTTTGTTACTTGTCTCCCGACTTAGGATGGTGATTCTAACACAGGTTGATTGTTCACAACTACACAGTATGCCTCTCGACTGGGCTGCCTTTCCTTGAGGGAGAATGCTTCCACAGCCCCCCACCCGTTCTTCCATGCCAGATATAATGGCTGTGTTGAATTCTGTCCAGGAGATGTTCCATAATTTATTGCTCTGATTTTAGGCATTTGTATTGTTTCCAAGTTTTTATTTATTTTAGACATTGCTTGTGGATAGCACGTTTGTAGCCATTATTCGTGCACATCCAGTCATTTCTGTAGCTTAACAAAATTTGCAGAATTTCCCCAGCCATACATGCCCCTCAGCATTGAATGGGCAGGAGTAGAGAGAGTTGCCTTAGACTGGATCCCATGGGCAGAGCCCCAGAGCTTACTGCCTTGTGCTTATGTTGCCATTATCTTCCAGCATCATCCTTATTCCAGTAAGAACTAGAGTCATGGCTAGTACTGTGTTATTCTGTTAGTGCTTACTATCCTGGCTGGAGAGGAGCCCCCCATTGATACCCTCACTTAGCATCACCTGCTGCCCTCCTCCCTGCTTTTTTTTTTTTTTTTTTTTAAAAAAAAAGCTCTGGCTCTTTGTCTTAGCACCCACCCTGGGTCATACTGGATTTTCCCAGTCCAGGTGTCAGTCCTCTCCCAGACTCGGGAGCCCCCCAGTATCTTACCTGTCTTCATCCAGTAAGTCTCACCTCACAGAATGGGCCTGAGGAGTTCAGAACTGTTGCTTCAGATAAATGGCTTTCCAGTGACTTTTATGTTGGCCTGCTTAGGTGGCTGTTTAGGTGGGTACCCCCCTGTGGTGCACCTACCCCATGGTTTCCCACTTTTTAGTAGAAAAGAGTGAGAGACCGACCATCCAACTTGTAAGGTGGTATTTATACAACAGAAGCTCACAGTCCTCCTACGTGTTTGTTAATGTAAGGACAGCCATTTCCTGTACAAGTGTGTCAGCTTTACTCATTAGCCTTCTGGGGCAATGTAACCTTGCCCGTGTTATTAGGTTACCGTACCCATTTTTGTTAGGTAAAGCCATACGCATTTCCAATTATGACAAAGAATGTGCAATTTCCTGGAGTCGGGATTGAGGTCGTGACCTTGAGTGCTCAGGAATTCCAAGTTTAATTAATCCACCCAACGATGGTTACTGAGAGGAAATGTCCTATCAATATTAGATGTGACAAGATGCTGGTCTGACTGTGACAAGTCACTTTTCTGAAGGCCCGATCTTAACATATCTGGTCAGTCGGGGCAGTGTCTCCTCTCGGAGTGAGCGTGTGTCTCTGGAAGCCAGCTACACTCACTTCCAGATCCCTTTTCTCCGGAGGTGTAGACCGCACGCAGATCTTAGGGAATTCACGTGTTGCCTTCCCCCAATATTACCTGTGTTTTCTCAGCCTTGTTTTCCTGCCGCAGTGGAATCCCTTCAATCAGGAAACCTGTGAGCTTTCCAAGTGGGGTGGTGTCAGAGAGATTTCGTTTTACAGCAAGGACAGCCCTGCCTCGTCCTGCTTCTTGGAAGGCATGGGCTGTTTTCGGCGCCTTTGCCATTTATCTGAGAAGTCATACTCAGGAGGGAGGCAACGCCTCAGCTGAGCTTGGATCGCATAGCCTTCCTTGGGCTGGAGAGGGACGGACCCCTGATGAGAGCCCAGTTACATCGTAGCCATTGAGAGAGAGAGCTCGCTCCAGTAAAGCAGAAGGAGAAATGCATACCGGGTAACTTAAACAGAAACCCACCACCAGCGTCTACTATAGATGTTCCTTGAAAACGGTCAGCTCACTCCCTATCCCAGGCAGTATGGGCTCAGGGCCCTCGTGGGCCGTGCCATTTCCCATACTCCTCTACCTCCAGCAGTCCGGCCCCTTTTCTCCCTGAAGCACTGGGGCTGCATGGTTATTGGATTTACAGTTAACGCCAATGAGGATGAGGGTCTTAGTTTAGAGAGAAAAGTCTTGAATTTAGGAGGGGTTAAATTTTTGCCTCTTCTCCTTAGAAGCTGGATGAACTTGACTTTTCCTGGCCTTGGTTTCTCATGGATGTGGTCGAGGGCACGGGACACCTCTCAGAGTTGTTCCGAGAATTAGGTGGAACGGCCCCGGTGAAGGCACCAAGCTGTGTGCCTGTGGGAGACGCTGAAGGAGCAGGGGATGGTTCTCTTCCCCCAGAGCCCCGACAAGCACTTGCGCCAGCTCCTGTGTTGCAGAGCCAGACTTTGAACCAGACCTCATTCCACCAGTCTCTGATGATGTGTGACCCTGGGCGAGGAATGGAACTTTCCGAGCCTCAGTTTCCCCACTCCACAGGGTTGGCACCAGTTCCTTCCTGCATTGGGTGGCTGCAGTGACAGATCAGTGAAAATGCACGTTCTGTGCACTCGGTTCAGTGCGTGGCACGTAGGCAGAGCTCTTTTGCACGGAGTGAAATCCGATGGGCGCGAGACTGTGGGGCCGGGCCTCGCTTCTGGCCGTGTCTCTCCTGCTGCACCTGACGTGTGTTGTTCTTGCAGGGAAAGCAGCACTTTTATCGCAAGAGGAAGGAAGCTGCTGCCCTTACATCATCAGCGGGGTCAGTTTTCAGTTCTACTGGTCCCCCTGTTTCTGTCTCGATTCGGGTCAGTCGGTTTTCAACTCCATGCAGTGGGCTTTCAGGGGCTCCCGCTCCATTTGCTGGGAGAACGTTAACAATTCCAATTCCAGGAGCTTTGGAGAAGTCTTACCTCCGCAGCAGGCATTATTTATTTATGCTGTAATCTTTGTAGATTACTCTGAGTTGCTCTCAAGTTCTCCCGAAAGCCCCTGGTAAGTGGAAAATAGTGCACGCACCCAGGGTAATTAATGCACTTTCTGCGAGCAGGGGAACATGTAATTTGCAGGAATGTGTGTCAGGACCCACCCTGCTAAATTTATACCCTATAATTTGCAACGTTAGCTGGCACCACATTGGCAGATGGGTGAGTCTAGCCTACCTGCTTTGCAATTACATCTGCTGGCCGGGGTTGCAGGATTGAGTAACTGGAGATCTCAATCATTTAAGTAAATTAGAACCGGCTCCTGGGACCCATGTGAGATCACCCTCTAGTAGGGGAGGCTGGTTAATGATGTTTCCTTTGTACCAACTTGAGATCCTCTGATGAGGGCGAGGAAGGAAAGAGGCCAAGACGCAAGGCTTCAGGCTTCCCTTGGTGCGGGCGGACCGCAGGCTGTGGGAAGGCCTCCCCAGGGCAGTCTCCCCCCCCCCCCCCCCCACGATGGGCCTCTGGAAAAGAGAAACACAAAACTAATATAATAGAAATGGTTTTATGGTCTGTTTTATGAGTTGCATCAGCCCTACTAATCGGCTCCGGGGAGAGTCTTGTTAGTTCTTAAAACTGCAAGTCACTTTGCAGCCTCTGCAGACCAGTGATTTTTGGAAAATCCTCGTAAATTTTCTTTTTTGGCGGAAACCTGCAGGAGAATCTTGTAGGCGGACATGCAGGCCTCTTGTTCTGTGGGGTGCTTGGAGGAGGGTGTGGGCTGACTGGGTTTTCCCATGGTCATGTTGTTGTGGCCGGATGAAAGAGTCCAGCAGAAGACAAAATGAACTGGAGGCAGACTCAGCCCTGGTATGAGGCCCAGATCCTCAATTACTCCCTGTGACCTTGGGCAGAGAGTTAACCTCCCCGAGCAGCCTCTCCTCATTTGTGAAATGGAGCTAATGATTCCTTTGATTAAAGCTGTTATAAATATTAGATGTTTGTAAAGGCATCTGGCGCATGGAGAACACTCGATAAATGGTAATTATCATCAGTGCCTTTTATATTCGGGGAGGGCATATTATTTATCAGTTGTAAAGATTGCTTGGCTACACAGACCAGGCAGAATTGGGAAACAGATTGGGTAGAATCCTTGATTCTCTCAAAAAGCCATTTGTGTGTCTACCCTGAAGTCCGAAAACGAGGGTCATATCGAGCCGGTGCTGTCGATGGGAGTGAGCTTGTTGTTAAAGAAAAGCCTCCCTCCTCCCAATTCCAGGGTGCATCCCAGGGTGGGGGTGGGGGGTGGTCCCATTCAGCCTTGGGACCACCTCCAGGCTTGAAAAGTATAAGGAAGACTAGAGAGTCTGGAGAGGGAGATTCTTTGCCCCAGAAGTTGGCTGAGCTCAGGGACCAGAGCTTTAAATACCCCTGTTGCATGACACTGGGGTAGCAGAGTCACTGGAGGGTCCTGACTCCTGGGTTTGGCTGGAGTGGCTCAGGTCAGGGTCCTGAGCACGACTGCAGCTCCAAGTCTGCTCCTCCCTCTCCCTCTGGCCCTCCCCTCCTCAAATAAATACATAAATAAATAATCTTAAAAAAAAAAAGAAAAAGAAATGCTCCTCTTGCAAGATGGGGTTTGCACGTGCACGGACCATTCTGCGGGGACCCCAGTCCTGTGGGGCGAGCGCTGTGGGGGTGAATGTGTTTTGTGTGCGCACACGCACGTGCCCGTGGGGGTGTGCCTGCGTGCGTGGGTGTTGTCCTATGGAGCATTTATGGGCTGGTGGGCCGCCACTGGGAAAGGCCTGGGTTTAACTGGCTTAGTATTAATAAGCACGTTCCAGAGAATTGAGGCTTTTGTTTTGTCTTCCTCAGAAACGAATCCCTTCTTACTCACGGCGTTTCTGCAGGAAAAGTGTGCTGTGTGCAGAAGAAGTACTGCTTTATTTTCCTTGTAGGCTTTCCAGCTTGGACTTCTATTTCCACTGAGGCCTTGTTTTTAAAAACATGTTTTTACAGCAGAACTACAACGGTGGAGATTACAGCGGTCTCTTACCACTTCGGTTATGAAAATAGCGTATGTAGTGATTTTATTTCTTTTAATCGACGATCCTCTCGCCTGGCTTTTTCTCCACGTGGGGCTGGGCCAGACAGCTCCCTCCATTGTATTTTTTTCTGCCTTCTCCAGCAGTCTGAGATCAACGCCTAAATACACACCTTCGTTTTCCTCCTGCTTCCTGGCACTCACACTCCACTCTCCACACTGTTCAAACGCCCGTCCTTCTCCCACGTGCTGTCCCTGGCGGCTTTTCCACCTTTTTCTTCCTGGAACGTCCCCTGGAGAGCTCATTTCCACATCTTGGTATCAATTCCTAGGATCCACATCCCTTTTCTGCCCGGAGAGTGACCTTTTGTTTCATTAAAATCAAATGTTTCCCGACTCCCGTTTTGGTCCACTGGTTTGGGAACGGTCCTTACTGGCAAGACATAACGATGAGTTCTTGCAGGATTTTATTGACCGTCGTGGTCTCTTGGCTGAAAAGAAGGCTAAGAAAAATGTACAGAAGACGGGCTTGTGGCGTTTTTCACTCACCTCCCCGAAAAAATCAGTTTCTATTAGAACAGAGATGGATGTCGTGCCCCCACCCCTGCAAAGGGTTCTTTCAAAAGGGGTGAAGGTGGAATTGGAGGATGAAATGAATCTCTTTGGAAAGAAATGGTCTCCCGCCCTGTTATATCCCTTGCTTGGACTCTCATGAGTGGGTTTGGTGCGGCTCAAATGCAAATGCCATTCGTTCTGTTATTGATTTGCTTACAGAACGTAGCAGAAATTTCATCCACTCAGAAAGACGTTATGAGTCATTCCATCTCCTGCACGGGCCTCTTTGTTATTATAGTTACTATTACGGAAAGGAGCACATCAAAAGGCAGGTCTAGGAAAACATAGTTTTCAGAAAGCTTTTTTTTTTTTTTTAAAGATTTTATTTATTTATTTGACAGACAGAGATCACAGGTAGGCGGAGAGGCAGGCAGAGAGAGAGGAGGAAGCAGGCTCTCTGCTGAGCAGAGAGCCTGATGGCGGGGCTTGATCCCAGGACCCTGAGATCATGACCTGAGCCGAAGACAGCGGCTTTAACCCACTGAGCAACACAGGAGCCCCTGGAAAGCTTGTTTTATTTGTGTTATGGAGTAGGTATTTTCCAGAAATCAGTAACCAGGATCAGGAATTTTCCAGCTTTGCACCCATACCCACCAGTTCCAGTCTGATTCTACTCCTTGTTTTTTAATCTGTGTTTGTTGCCTCTAGGGTTTTGAAGATTTGAAGGAAATTGGTCAGAATGGTATACGGAATGCTTAGGCTTCAGAATATACCGTGAGTGGAGGAGATGGAAGGATGTCCTCTACGCAGGCGTATTTGTGTCTGGGTTAGGCAAATGCGCAAAATTGAAGCCCGGGGTAGCTTCCTTTATTGCTTACTACATTTTGGGATTGCCTGCCCCATGCTCCAGTGGAGCAGGCTAAGGAAATGCAAACAAAATGCACCATTACCCTGAGCAAAACCTCTAACTAGAACAGTGGGTCTGCTGCCAAAAATGCCATCTGCTGTTTTCTAGAGCCAAAGATTGATGACTCGGGTTGTCTCCTCCTTCAGCAAATAGTCAAAGAGACTCAGTGTATTTATTTATTTATTTAACTTTGACCAGCCTTTCGTAATATTTCTTGTTAGAAGGGGGACTATCTGTTGGCGCTAGTAAATTAAAGTCCAGCCCTTTGATTCAACAAATAGATGCCTAAACATTTCCAGTAGCTTCTCATCCAGATTTTCTTACCGTCTCCCCTACCCCGGTGTCTTCCTGCGTGACACTGTCAGGTTAACCCACCTGAAGTATTACTCGCCTCGTGTCACTCCTGTGCTCAGAAACTTGCTGTTGGGGCACCTGGCTGGCTCCGTCAGTAGAGTACACAGCTCTCGATCTTGGGGTTGTGAGTTCGAGTCCCACGTTGGGCGTAGTGATTACTTAGTAAGAATAAACGGACGAGTGTTGCTGTTGGTTCTCATTGTGCGTGAAGGGAAGGTTGAACTCCACAGCCTGGCTTTTAAAGCTTTCCTCAGCCTTCTGTCCCTCGTTCCTCTTCGTGACTGCTGGCTTTCCTGCCTCTGCCTTAGCTTCAGGTTTTGTCTGGAATGCAGGTCTGCATTTCACCCATATCCTGCAGAGCCAGCCTGGCTGAAAACTGTCGTGCAGCATTCCACGGTGCCTCCCTGGAAGAAACTTTTCCCTCCTTTGTGATTCCTACATCCCACTTTCTACTCTTGTCTTACGGCATCGGTGACCCCAAGTTTTATAATTGTGGCGACTTAGGTGCACGCTCCTCTCTTCTGGTCAGCGAGAGGCTTCAAATGTGCTCAGATCTTGTACTTGCCACAACCTGGAGTATATTTGGTGCTTGTTAAGTTCTTTTTGGGTGCTTAAATGGCTCAGTTAGTTGAACGAATGCTTACCACAAAACAGCGTGCAGCAGATAGCGCGTAGATATTAATACAAGCATCTTGTTCCATGGACTAGTGTGGCGGCACAGTGTCATTGTCAAAGAGAATGTTAGCTCAGGCAGTTAGGCAGTGAGAACACAGTAGTTGCCCAGTTTCAAACTGGATGGCTCTCCCATGCTTCAGATACATAATTGTTAGGATTTGTATGTCTGAAGTTCCGCTCTTCTAAGAATCCTCCCGATTGTGACCTTGGAAGGCTGAGGGGAAAGCCCTTTCATTGTAGCTCATGTCTTCCTCGTCTTGTGCTGTCTCGGGAACATGAAGGTGGTGGAGGAGAGAGTGTTTGGGGAGCCAGATGGACCTCGATCTGCATCCCAGTGCTCGTTGGCTGGTGTGGCCTCATGAACCTCAGTTTTTTCATCAGATCAAACAGGGATATGATCTGGTCCGTAGGGATGTCGTGTGGATTAATAAATAAATGCACAAAGCTCTAACACCCAGTGAGTGTGCCATGATGTGGGCAGGAAAGGGTGGCCTGCCACCAGTACTTGAAAATGTGTGACTTCATTGCCCACATAGCTGTGGTCCAAGAAGGTGGGCGTAGCCACAGCTGTCCTTATGGCACAGTGTCTAAGATCGCTCTTTTGTTGCTACTGTCCTTGAAGGTGGTTTCCTCCTGTTGAGTTTAATCAGTACCTTTGGACTGCCTCCCATCTGTAGTCTAAGCAGTTAGAGATTATGGATTCTGAGTATGCTAGCTCTATCAAAGATGTGAACCTCTGGGAATTTTGAAACCCGGAAACACGGTGGGTGGAAAAGGTAGGGATAAAGCAGGGGGCAGAGAGCGGAAATCCATGGGATGTTTAAATTCCCATTTCTCTGCTGCAGTTCTGAAATTACTTCTTAATTTTGGACCATAAAAAAGTCGCTGTGTCTACACTGGCTTGCGCATCCATGATTGTATTTGGCATACGTGGGGCTGGAGTTGCTGTTTTTATTTGTACGGAACATCCTGAGACTTAAGTGGTCTCATAAATGTTTCTGGGCTTTCTTCTGTCTTGTTCTTTAAGAAATCCCGAGGATACCGTCTGATTCCGAGGAGTCTGGTAAGAGCAGACGTTTTCCTGAAAGTATGTGCTGGTCCCAGGGCCCCTCAGCCTCTTGGCAGCTTGCTTATGACAAGGAACCTTGAAGGACGGGCGTCTTTTCCTCTGGATGGTGTTTTACAGAATCGATTCCCTGCTCTCCTTCTCACGTGCTTGTAACCCCCAAGGGATGGGCTCGAGGTTTGTTTCTTGAAGCCTTCCTGCCTCTCACTGACCAGCTTCACTGACCCCTGAGGCTGGACCGTCCGGGGCTCAGCTCGTCCTGTTTATGGGTCGTCTACTAGGATCTGGACGGCACCAGAGGACAGCTGATCAAGTCCAGGTTTACTGGCCCCTTCTGTCCCCCCCCCCCCCCAGCCTTAACAAAGAAACTTATTTTTAAGTCTTCAGTTGGTTCTTTCTCTCTCAGGCTTTCCTGTGTGATTGTTGGACCCGTGTCTTGCTGCTGAACTGCGGGTGTGTGATTCTTGGGCCGCCCGAGCGAGGCCCGAGGTGTTCTTTGCCCGCCTCACCGCCTGCCTCGCTCTCAGTCTGAGCTTGGAGCGGGTCTTTCCGTGTTTACCCAAGTTTGGGATTTTTCCTGGGGTGGGGGAGGTGTCAGGAGACTGAGCTGCTCTGGTCTGAAGTTTGAACAGAAGCTGTTTTGTGGGCACAGACACTGATCTCAGACAGACAGACAGACAGACAGAGGGGTGCTGGATAGAAACGTAATGCATCTGTGTAGGGAACACAACACCTGCTATTACCCACCCAGCCTTTAATGACAATGCGGTCATGCTGTTATATAAAATGATGGTCCCAGTCGTGCCAGACGTGTCAAGGTTGCTGGAGGTATGCAAAGGGCGGTACCCCGATGGTGTCTTCAGATCAGAGACTCCCCTTGGCCGGGTGGCGGTCCTCATTGCTCCTTGCCTTCCTGCCGTGCCCTCTAGAAGTGGCAGCCGCCTTGCTGGTGAGCTGCGACTAACTGTGCTTTCTGTGAGCTGAGGCTCTTCTCCCTGAACATCTGGGCAGGGGTGGTGGGGACCCCAGGTATCCCTGATAACCAAGACGAACCCCAGGAGAGTTTGGGGAGGGAGGGCAAAGGTAACTGAAGAAGGCATTGACTTGGAGGAGGAGGGTCACACCCCTGGTTCAGACTCGTTGGCATTGACTTGGAGGAGGAGGGTCACACCTCCGGTTCAGACTTGTTGGCATTGACTTGGAGCAGGAGGGTCACACCCCGGTTCAGACTTGTTTTGGATTGAGAGCTGGAGTAGCCTGGCACACCTTCTGGATGCTTCCTGCAGGTTCGTTCTTCAAACGGATTCAGTAGATGGGACCGCAGAGTCTTGTGCCAGGCTTGAGAAGTTCGCATGCTTGGGGTTTATCTGGGTGGGGCTGATGCCATTTTGGGCATTGGAGAAAAGGAGTGAGGCTGTTTTGATAGGAGAAAATGAGCAAATCAATTAAAAATAAATGCTGGACATTCCATTCCCCACTGGTCACACTGCCAGTCCCCTGCCCGTCACCACACCACGGCACCGGGGACCGTTGGACTTGGCGTGACTTTGACCAGTGTATTTGACAGTGGCTGGGGCTGTAGAAGAGGAAGGACAGAGTCGGTGCTGGTGGGAGCCAGCTTCCCATTGGAAAGATTTGCTTTTGTTATTTAAGTAAACTTGTAGAAATTTAACATACATAGTGAAAAGGGCACAGATGTTTAGTGGGGAGCTCCATGGATTTTCCCAAGGTCAGCACACCCCGGGGACCAGGGATCAGATGAGGAAATAGAGCATTACCAACACTGCAGCAGCCCCACTGCGACCTCCCTGGTCCTCCCACCCCTCTTCTTGACTTCCCACATCAGAGATTGCTTTTGCCTGGTTCTGCACTGGCAAACCTAGGAGTGTCTGGCTCCATTCGCTCAGTGTTGAAAACATCTAATTTCTGTCCCTTTTCCCAGGAGGTGGGTTGTGGGATGACCCTCCAGCCACTTAGGTTGGGACGGTGACTCCAGAACCTTGGCGACCAGACGCCCCACCAGCCTCGGGCTCCTGGGTCTGGCGCTCTTGCTGCAGGCGCCCCCATTTTCCGTCGGAAAGTGGGGCCTCTTGCCACCTGGCTGATCCAGTAGCCAGGAAGCGGGAGTCCAGAGCACACTGTAATGGTTAATTGTGGGCTGTAGTGAGCACAAGCACGCCTTGGAGAGACACGCTGCATTCCTCACAGACGACAAATGATTTTCTCTCCCCGATCAGAGTCTGAGCTTGGACTCCGTGCAGGCTGTGGACGTGGGGCGGGCAGGAGGGAAGGGCGGCAGGGTGCCGTGGAAAGGTGGCTCTTAGGCTGTCTTGTGGAGTGGAGCTGTGTTTTGAAATGGAATAGGAGTAAAGCCTTTGGGTAATTCCCTGAAACACTCATTAAGAAATAGCCACGCCCAGGTTTTCTCCAGATGATTCCCTATTCGGTTTTTTACTTATTTTTTTAGTTGGGTGCCAACATTTGGGGGTTTTTCATTTCATCATTAGGTAAAAGGGCTCTTGCCCAGCTTCTCTAAAGTTTCAGGGAATGCTTTGTCTTTTTTGTAGTTTGTAAGCTGGCGATGAGGAGGACCTTTTCCTTTTGGCTTTTGCTTCCCAAGGTTAAAGACGCTAACAGCCGTGTGCGCGCGCGTGTGTGTACATGTGTGCATATGAGTGATTTGCTAATGAGCCGTGCTCTGCACTCCCTCCCCGGGATCATCTTGGTTACTCTTCTCACTTCTTCATCCACATTTATCATGGAGATAATTTAAGGAATTCGTTTCAAAGAAAAGATGCCAATAACAACGTACTCTTATTTTTAAGAGACCTTTCGGGTTCTTCTGTCAGAGTGTGTGTTCTAGGACCTTGCAGGTGTAAACGTCAAGACAGGTGCCTGTATATTGTCACGTACATCTCTGGAGATCAGCAGACATAGCTTATGCTATGCCATGTGTGTGGTTTTGTGACTTGCTTCCCCACCGACCCTCTTGTGATGTTCTTCCTCCAGGCAGTGGTGGTCTAGCACGGATGTGCTGTATCACGTTTGCCCATCTCCTCCTTGGTCTGTGTTTAAGTTCGTTGAGGTTTTGAGCATGACATGACAAGTAGGTATATGGGGCAGGGGGAACCCCCGCTGTATTTCTCTGTGCACTTACACATTCCACACCATGGGTTCCGAGAAATGGAACCCAAAGGTAGGCGCCATCATTAGTGGCGGGTCCCTCACGTGGCCTCTAGAGGGCGCACCAGCTCCTCCTCTGACCAGGAGGATGAAGGGGACCAACTTCCTCTTATCCATGCCCCCTCTCAGAATTACCCATCTTTTTCAGTGTTGGCCTCTCAGATTCTTTTTAAACATGGCATGTCCACTTGACTTTGTTAACTGCCAGCGAGGCTGTGTGCTCTCCTTCCGTGTATTAGCCGTCTTTATGTTCTGTGACCTGCTCTGTCGTTTTCTTTATTCATTCTTCTTCGCACTTTTCTTCCTGGTTTCTAAGGCGTTCTTTGCAGTTCGGGACGCAGAGGGTTGCTTTACGAGATTGGGGAAGAACATCATCGTGATTGGCATTCCTGCCTCTCAAGTCCACAAAAGATCAGTAGTTAGTCTTCTTCTTGGCACTGGTGAAGGGCTTTGGTTTTCTGTTTTGTTTTTATTTAATTAGGTGAAATTTTTCCTCCTGACTGGGAAGTCCCTGCCATCCGTGAACGCATTATCATTTGTGCAGCACAGGGCGGATCGTGGTGTGCAGAGGAGAGCGAGCAGCGCCAAGCAGGGGTTGGCGCCTGTCGGAGCTGATTATCGCCAGCATTCAGTGAGAAGCTGGATCCCTTGCCTCATTTCTCTTGAAAAACCCTCGTCTATCATATCTTCGGCATAAAGACACATGATGGACCAAAGAAGGGATAGGGAGAGTCTCTCCAGCCGTGCTGGTAGTTCTGCTTCATTATGTTTCTTTATTCTGCTGGAATTTCCTCGATCAGGGCTGCTGCTTCAGCTCTTGGCAGGTTCACATTGGAGCCAGGGTCCTTCTCTTCATGTCCAGGGCCTGGGGACGGTCGCCACCACCTTCCGTATTGGTAAACAAACTGGACTGTTGGTGCCGAGGATGTCAGGGCTGCCAGGCACGGGAGGTGCTGGGCTCCCGGGTCTCAGGGCTCCCATGGCCATTGACGACGGAGGCAGAGCCTTGACCACACCCTTCTAGGCCCCTTCATTCCACCAGGCCCCCCCTTGCTCCCTCCACAAGCAGAAGGCTTGCTGCTTTGCCTGTTCTGGAGCAGAGTCCCAGCCCAAAATGCTACGGTCTTTGGTGCAGCTGTCACTACTCCCTGGATACGGAAAGAAACAAATAAAAGGCCAAGTGTAGGGTGCTGATGATTTGGGATTTATCCTGGGGAGAGGTGAAGTCAGCCTCCATGTGGATGGAGCCCTAAGACTTGACTCAAGCCACCCCCAGCCCAGTATGGAACAGAAGTGGGAGGGGTGGGCTGACTCTTATGGGTGTCTTCAGCTACGAGATGCACATGAACCTGGTTCTGTTCCCCTGCCCTTAACAGGTGTCCGTTCATGATTTCTCGTGAGCTGGCTCTCAGAGAATGGGTCATCCCAGAATGGCGGATTTGTCACACAGGCAGTTGTGTGAGATCTTGATGACAGCCTGTATCATGCACAAAGTTCTCTTGCCGAAGATTTCTGGGGGCAGGCTCTTAACCTGCTCAGGTTATGGTCGAAAGTGTTGGGCTAACTCTGAATATTTTATATTCACCCACGGAGAATGATTGTGCCTACATTACATCTATCCTTTCTATAATGGTAATTTCTATAATGGTAATTCTTTAATAGTGAGTAATAATACCTTGAACAAGTGAACTCTGGCTCATTTTATAGCCTTCAAGTGCATGCTGTCTTCTAAAACGTGTGAAAATCCCAGAAGCTTATGCTGACTCTTTAATTATTTTAGGTTTCTCTGGTATGAGGGGAACACATCAAGACCCTGGGTGTTTTCAGTTCTGCCCCTGTGTGACTCTGGAACCAGAGGGACAGAGGTACCAGAGGGGTGCCCAGGGAGCTTGGCAAGGTTGTATTTGGTCCGTCTCCATTTTAGAGATGAGGAGACTGAGGCTCGGAGGGTTAAGCCATCCCCTGAGCTGGGAAGAGGTGGAATTAGGATTCAGTCTGTGGGCTCCTGGGCGGACCTGAGAGGGACAAGCTCTATAATCCCTCTTTAATCTTTAATTCGATTTCTCTTCTGGACCGTCGTCATAAACTACCCTCCAGCAGTCCGGAAAGCCTAAACAGGTTCGTCTTCACGGTGTCAGCCCTTTGAGTCACCAGATCGGGCAAGTCTCCCGGGAAGGTAAATTGCTCGCTCCAAAAGCCGGGCTCCCTCTGACGCGCATCCCGGAGGGGGGACGCCAGCAGTAAACACTGCTTAACTCTAACACTTGCTCGATGTGCAAACATCATTGGCTCAAGGAGTCAGCTTACTCCTCAGGATGGAGGGCCTGTCTTCCTGTTCCCGGTGGTGAGGGAGGGTGCTGGCATGAGCAGATTCTAGAAGCTGGATGGACCAGTTTAATGGATTAAGCTACTTAAGAAAATGTAAGAAGACACACCAGTTAATCTGTGTTCCGCCCTTGCTTGGTAGTAACAGGCTGGCGGTTGTGATTTCCCTGGCAGAGTTCCTCCCTTGATCGGAAGTGATAAGCCAAACCGCCATTCATTGGCTGCGGTGTGATAGAAGATTGTAGATAATCGCAGTGAACCGTAGAGGCCCTCGAGTCCCTAGGGAACGGGAGGCAGGTCTGATTTCAGGTGCCCTGGAGGTTACTTCAGGGCAGGGTGGGACCAGCGGTGTTGGAGCAGAGGAAAGCATAGTGTCACCTGGGTCTGGGAACCTGGATTCTCTGGCCAGGTCCCCGTTGATCTCTGGGTCTGAAGTCCCTTTGTATTGCAAAAGGAGGAACTGCCTTGAGTACCCGCCTCGCAGGGATGTGTTCGGTTCTGCCCTGGAGGACTCTATGTAAATCCCAGGTATTATTTTTAAATGCCGGAGAATGTATCTAGGACAGGCAGATGGCTTGTGTTTGCCTGCCACGGGGACTGGGTCTGTGTCCACAGAAGCAGGAATAGCAAGTTGAGAGTTAAAAAGGAGCTTGGATGTCATCTGTTCCTGCCTGGTTTTACGCTTGGGAGAACTGAGGCCCCGGGGACACGGAACACCTCCTCCGGATCCCGGTGCTGGAGTCCGTGCACCTCTCTCTTTTGACCTGTGTCATATCCACGTTGTTCCAGAGGGTTGAGTCATGTTTGTAGTTTGGCTGCCCTTAAAGATCCGTAGGGATGATCCAGGAAGTGTTGCTTATTTCTTAGGAATTATCAAACAGACTGGTGTGTATTAGAAGAGACACAGTCAAGGTCACGTTTTGAGCTCCTTTACTGTGTTCTGAAAACCGAGGGTCTGTCTTCCCAAGGCTGCTTTCTTTGCGCCTAAGTGACATGCGCTCTTAGGCAGGCAGCCCCACTTGCCCAGGCTATGCCCTTTCCACGGAGGCAGGTGGAGAAAAGGGACCTGGCCTCTGGGCACCACTGGCAGTACCAGCTCTCTGAGGAGAGTCAGAATGCATGGAGGGAGGAAGGAGTGACCAATAGCAGCCCGATGTATTCAACCCCAAGTATCGGCCAACTACTCTTATTCTATTTACCTTACCCCTTTTATCTATTAATAGGTATTCTATCTAATTTTTCTACTTAGCTATTAATAGGTATTTTATCTATTAATAGGTATTCTATCTAATATATAGGTATTCTATCTCTCTCTATCCCTCAGCAACTCAGCCCAGGAGGTGTACTTACCCCAGTTTGGCAAGCGGGAAGCTTTAGCTCAGAGAGGGTAGCTCAGTTGTCTGAAGTCACACAGCTGTAGAGAGGCAGGCATTTGGCGGTTGTGGTTGGGCGTGCCAGATCAGAGCCGGGCCCCTCTTTGCTTGGCCTCCTGCAACCCCTCTTGGAGCGGGGAAGGGGCAGATGGCACTGGCTATTCTGAGAAAGACAGCCTTTACTGTGGCTTTTCCCACCCCGACATGTCAGGGAGTTAGTATTTAAAAAAATATCTGACCTTCTGGCTGGGCTTTGCTATTTTTATTTTTGGAATGTCCTGGCTTAATGAGTTGGGTGGGTGAATCTGTCTTACGAGGCGTGTTTATTTTTCTCTTCCACAATTTGCTGCTTCTCTGCAACTGTTGCTGCCTTTCAGAAAATGAAAAGAGCTCATAATAGACCGAATTTCCCAGATGGATGTCCTTGCATTTGCTCTTTTTTCCCCCACTGTGAACACTTGCCCCCTTTTATCTCTCATCCTTTTATAGTCGATGGGGCTTTTGAAGCGAGGATATCAGTGGTAAATGGTTCCATATGTCTTTCAGAGATTTTCCTCAAATATTAGCATATTTTTTGTTCTTGGTAATAAATTTTATTAATGAAACATTTTTTGAAGGATGGGGAAAAGTACCAAGAATAATGCAAAGCCTGTGCCCTCCACCCAGCTTGACTGAATTCTAATACTCTGGCATGCCGGTTTCAGATTGTTTTAAGGAAGGAAATCTCACATTTGAAGTTCATTGCGTCTCCTCTGATCCCATTCGCCAGAGGCTAACCACTCTCCTGAATTTGCTATTTTTCTTTCCTGTACATTTACAAAAATACCGTTTTGTTTTATTTTTTTTTTTAAGAGAGAAAAAGAGAGCACGCTGTCGTACATGTCGGGGCGGGGCAGAAGGAGAGAGAATCTCAAGCAGACTCCCCACTGGGCGTGGATCCCGATGCTGGGTTCGATCTCACGACCCAGAGATCCCGATCTGAGCCAGAATTGAGAGTCAGGCGCTCAACCAACAGAGCCACCCGGGCGCCCCTAAAAAATACTTCTGCATCTGCATCTATCCATTAAAGTCTTAAAGTTTTCCAGCGTGATGTTAGTGATATTTCTGCAGCTTGCTTTTCTCCCCTGGGCGTTAGGTTTCTCAGCTTCGTCCGTGTGGACTTCTGCCACCCCAGTGTGCTACATCGAAGCACACTGTAGTCCATTGGTCAAATGTGTCCTCGTTTTTTCATCCATTCTCCTTTCGAGGAACATTCGGTTTGTCTCGCAATTTTCTATCTTCCTGGTACCCACGGCGAGGGTTCTCTTGCTGTCTCTCGTGTGTTTCTCCTCAGGTCTGGGGTATGTGCCGGAAGAGGACTGGTGGGGGCAAAGGTTCAGAGCGTCTAATGCCACACGAGAAGTTTCTGGGTGGTTCTTCTCAGTTACTCTGCCACGTGCAGCGTGAGTTCCCTTGCTTCCCAGCATCTCACCACTTGAAAATGTCAGACTTCAAATTTTTGCAAGTCTGATGGGTGTGAAAGAGAACTTTCTGGTTCCATTAATTATTTTTTGATTACAAGTGAGCTCGAGTGTATATTAAGTGGCATTTTGAGTTTTCTCATCAGTGAAAGTACCTCTTCATACGTTCTGTCCAGTTTCCTATTAGGTGGCTTGTATTGCCTGTTCGAGTCTTGGAAAATCCTAGGTGGTGATCTTTGTGGGGCCTAAATGCGGCAGGTACAGTCTTTCCGTTAGTGGCTTACCTTTTAAGCTGTTTGTGGTATCTTTTGTTGACCGGGAGTTTTAGAATTTAGTGGGGTCGTATTTCTCGGTCTTTATGGTCTGTGTTGTGTTTGAGTCTTATTTCAGAAATCCTTCCTTACCCTGAGCTCGTAAAGATCTGATTTTCAGCCCAAATGAAGCTCATTTTGCTTTCCTGGCCTGATTCCTTGGTTTGGTTTGGTGTTTTCCTTTTCCACATTTACCCTGCCTGGGTGTCTCTGTGCCGAGTGCAGTGTAGGCTGCAGACTGGTCCCTGGTGCCTGTAGGGATTATGACAGCCATCTCCAGGCAGACAGGGCTGAGCTGAACCAGGGGTCAGAGCAAAATCCTTCTTCTTGACCCCGTGGCTGTTTCTGAGAGGTCCTGAAGCTCAGGGCTGATTGGCCCTCTCTTAAGCCTGGCTTATCTGCAAGGCTGATAAAATTTGTCATAAAGCTGTCCACCCTGTCTCCTCCTCCAGTGTAGCTTCACTGCCTGATTTGCAATTCCTGATGCTGCTGGTTGCAAAGCTAAAAAGACTGAAGGCTTTCTCCCCGGGCCCGACACCCTGGGCCTGACTTGCAGCCTGCCCTGAGTGAGGGCATCGGTGTGCCTAAGAGTTCATCTGGTGGTTTTTCTGTCGCTTTCCTCTTACGTGCTCCAGAAGTGTTATGCAGACCCGATCTCATTTAACCATTGTATTTTGGAAATATAAATGGGTTCAGGTAGGGTTAGATCAAGTTGTAGATCTTGAGAGTGTCAGAATTGGAAGGGGCCAAGGCATCATGCCTGTTTTGGTCAGCAGGTGTTCACAGAGCATCTTCTGGGTGCCGGGCACCTGGCTAGCTGCTGACCCCTCAGAGGGAGCAGGCAAGCCAAGGTCTCTGCCTTCTTGGTTGCGGTGAGCAGCACAGGGGTCATTTTAGAGTGTGGTGGGGATACGGGATAGAGAGCAAGTGTTTTTGCATGGGTCCCTCGTGATCCTTTTCTTATTTTGAGTAGACCTCCAATCTTTGGGCTCGGGAGTCACCAGCCTACTCTAGTCCTGGAGCTAAGAATGATCTTAACGTTTTTAAATGGTGAAAAAATTCAACATTTGCAGTAGATTTTGATGATTGGGAACTGTAAATTTGAACCTTAATCAAGAGCGGTGTTATCTGTCCCTCTCTCCCTTTCCTATAAATTCTAGTCTTCTCATTAGTAGCTCTCTATTATGGAAAATTGTTCTCAATAGTTAGAACAGTTTGAACTTCACCAGTAAAAATTTTGTGGGATTTTTTTTTCCTCTCCTTTTATATAAGTACCTGTACATTTTCAGTTTGGCCTCTTGTCCCGCACAGCCTACAGTTTTTACGGCCTGGCCTGAAAAGTTTATAGACCTCTGTGCTAGCCCCTAGCTGTGTGACTTTGGGCGGTTACTTCTTCAGTCTCAGTTTCCTTATCTGCAAAGTGGGCTGCATGTTTCATAGGGCTCTTGTAAAGGAATAAGAATTGGTATCAGACTCCTGCCATGTGTTGAGAGCCGCAGTAGAAGATGTTAGATGGTCCTTCCCTAGGGAAAAGTCAATAATCGATTTCTTAAGGGCTGTTAAGGGGGGCAGAAGGAACGACAGGGAGCAGGGTGTGGTGGGGCTCCATGCCCACCTTTGAGGGTCAGCACCACGAGGAGCCCCGCCCTCCAGCCTTGCCATCTGGCACCCCCCCCCCCCCCCGCCACCGCCAAGCTGTGGACTGTGGACCTTGCAGGGCTGCAGATGGAAAGCTCTGCAAATCTCCACGGCACGAACGCCGTTCCTACATAATTTTCCTCATGAAATGCAATGAAGCGTAACTAAAAAATGTAAGTAACAGCTTCAGGCCCTTAATGAGGCTATAAATATGGGACAAAAATAATTTAGAAAGCTATTTCCTGGTGAAGAGCTGTCCTTTTCCCAGACCTCTTCTCTTTCTCTTTGCTTGCCCCATCAGTACTGGCCATTGGCTTTCTTTGCTAACTCATTTTAGGAAGGAAACAAAGCATTGATGGTCTTGTAGGGATTGCTGTTTTGCATTTCCCACGAAGAGCAAGCAAGGAGCGTGTGATGTGCAGATGCTGGGCGGACAGCTAGGCTCACTCACGGCTCCGGTGACTTGCTCCATCCATCAGTTGTTCCTGCAGCAAAATTACAAAATTACACCTCATCTCCCTTCACTGTCAGTATAGATGGGATACATTTTACATGTAAATAATGGAATCCGTGCAAATGTGAAATCTGTGAATGCCAGGGGTTAGCCGTCCTAGTTCAACCCCTGAGGCATTTTATACCTTCTCACCAATTTCCCTGGGCTGTACCTTCCTTGAACAGATGGGCAGACAGAGTTTGGAGCTACTGGACTGCTCTCCCGGGGCAGAGCTGCGTGCAGCGTTAGAGCGAGAAACCCGGCCGTGTGTAGGTACTTGGAGCCAGAGGCATAGCCTCCCTCTGGGCTCAGACGGCTCCCTTCTGATGACAGCCTGTAGCAGAGCTCCGTGGGAAGCACTTTGTCTGATGAGAGCTGAATGGCTCTGGGCTGTGCTTGGGACAGATGTCTCTGGTTCCCTCCGACACTGATGCCACCACGTGGAGCAGCGTGGCATCCGGGGGACCTGCGGGGATTTTCCAGGCATGCTTGCAAACAAATCACGGCAGACCAGCTCCCTTGGTGCTTTGTGTGTCGCCAGGACACGGACCGTCCATGCCTGTCAAAGAGGGGAGTCAACAGAGGAAAACAGAGGCTGGTTTCCGGTGGCCCCGTAGCGTTAGGGCTCTTGGCACCGGGCAGTGGGAAGAGGTGTGTTCATTCTCCAGGGAGGTTTCAGGGAAGCTGTATCTGAGAGCTGACGAACAGCATGCGGGGCGGTCTGTATGTATGTTTGTGTCTTGCTTTGTTGTTCCTTGAGCCCGCAGACCAGATCGCCAGGAAACAGGATAAAAATGAAGGCAACTGGACAGAAATCAGCAAGCAGGGCCTGTCGATAGCTTGCAGATGTCAGTTCTGCTCTGCGTTATGACCGGGAGCGTCCTGCCGGGGGGGGGTGGAGGTGGGGGGTCAGCGGAGGGAGAGCGTCGCATGTGGATGTGGAGGCCCCCGGCAGGTGGGATAGACGTCCCATTTCTCAGCTGGAAAAGTCGCCATCGCGAACAGCGTACGTTCCAGAAGGGGAGTTTGGGTGGATGCAGCAGCTGTCTTGAGATTTTGCAGTTGCTCCAGTCTTGGCCCCCTGGTCGAATAGAAATTTGTGGGTGCCAGAAGATTTGGAAGAAGCTGCTGCAGCAGGCTGTTTGCTGTTGCCCGCTGGGGGACGACTTGGAATTTTTTCTCGTTCTTGGTGCAGATGGTGTAGTTATTTTAAGGAAGTGATGTGCTGCAGTGAAAATGGGCAACTCTTTCATTTTTCAGCTTAATGAAAAAAAGACAAGGGACAAGGAGAAACCCCCAGCTAGCCAACTGCGTGCTAATGCTTGTCTTTTTTGGATGCTGAATGTGTCCCACGACACTGAGATGGGATAAATATTTCAGCCACTAGAAAGCCCCGCTGTCGGGCCGAAAAGATTTCTTACATCTCTTAAAGCAGACGGGGTAGTAATTTATGTGCACACGTCCAGACACCCCCACGTCCCTTATTTTTAACTACGTATGTCCAGAGCCCACACCCTTTCTTGGGGCTGAGGCAGGGAGTGGATGGAACTTGGCGAGGAAGAGGGTGAGGGGTGGGAATGAATCATGACCGAACGCTTGGTTTCCTTCTGAGGGCAGCAGACTCCTGCCGGGGACTTAAGGGGCGAAGGTTGCGCTGAATAAAAGGGTGTCCCTTTCCGGAGCGTGCGGCCTGGTAGGCAGGAGTATGGATGTGGCAGTAAGCGCAGATCGGCTAAAGGACAACACAGGACACTGTCAGAGTGAAAAACCAGGGGGACCTGCATTAGACGGAGTGTCAATGACGAGGTCTCGGCTGTAAGTGATGGAGAGCCAAGGGCTGAAGGACGAGCCAGATCAGCCAGATGCGTGAGTTTGCTCCGCGGCTGCCACAGTAGAGAACCGCAGAGGGGCTGGCGTAAACACCACATACCTATTTCTGCACAGGTCTGAGCTCAAGGCTGGGGTGGGGCTGGTTTCTTCTGGGCTTCTCCTTGGCTTGCAGACGGCCGTCTTCTCCCTGCCTCCTCCTGTCGTCTCCCTGTGCGCATCTGTGTCTCCCTCTTCTTGGAAGAACATCAGTCATAACGGATCAGGGCCTGTCCTCATGACCTCATTTTACCTTAATCACCTTCTTAAAGACCCTGTCTGCAGGTACAGTCGCGTTCTGAGGTGCTAGGGGACAGGACTTCCTCACATCCAGTGGGGGCAGGTGAAAGGCCGCCGGAGGGATCGGGGTCGGCAGGTAGCAGTGTGGGGAGTCCTCTGTGCAGGGAGGACAGTCACGTCCGAGGAGCTGAGGTTGTAGAGGTGGGCGGGGCAGGTCATGGACACCCTGGCACGAGTCTTGGGTTTAGCAGTCAGGGCACTGAGAAGCCATCGGCAGCCATCCAGAATCTCGCTGTGCTGGAGTGTGCACGAGGGCATGAGAAGAGAGAGTCAGAGGTTGGTTTTCTCAGACTTAACGCATTTCTGGGCTTCGGCACTAGAGACATTTCAGGTCGGTGATTCTGTGTTGTGAGGGGCAGCTTTGGGCATCGTCGGTGTGCTGCATGCCTGGCCTCGGCTCAGGAACTGCCACAGTCGGCAGTGTCTCCAGACGCCGCCACGTGGCCCCAGAGTCCGGGAGGCTTGGGGAGTAGCGCAGAACTGTCCCCCGTCGACAACCACCAGTTTAAAGGGGACGAGAAGACACAGAGGTTGGGATGGCTTTGTGCCCGTCGAATAAAAAGCACATTGGATGAGTTTAAGGAAGATTGTGAATTCAGAGTCAACAGGATTTAATGTCTCTTGACCTCAGTTTCTCCTCATGCTTGTGAGTTCGGTGATGCGGTCCCTTCCCTGGAGCACAAGGCCCCATGCCCTGGGCAAGCATAGCCGAGTTGCTTAGAAGCGCTTGGAATGTGCTCTGTGTTGGCCTTCACCGACCGCCCTCCCCCCGCCAGGGGACCCCTGGTCCTGCCCCTAAACCCCGGCAAGCCCATGGCTGGCAGGACCACCTGTGTGTCACTGGTGGATAGTTAGTGCCCGCTGCACACTTTGTGATTTGTCAAGTCTGTGTCCCGCCTGCCCGTGGGCTCTCGGAGCAAGTGTTTTGGAATCTAATCCGGCCAATTTTCTGGCTCTGGAAATCTGTTTATCAGAGCAAGATGTCACGGTTGCGGTGACTTTTCTAGGGGGCTTGCCTTCGAGAAGCCAGCTCTACAAGGCAAGCGAAAGTGATTTCCAAACTAAACAGAGTGACAGGTACATTCTGGAGCCCCAGAGCGTTCCCTGGGAGCTTGCTGCTGAAGCCCACAGTGGCTGTTAGGAAACAGCCGGAATGGGTCGGCGCTCTGGGTGGTGCTCTCCGTGTCTGGCTGGGACCCAGCCCCTGGCCGTGTCTCTAGGCTTCTCTCCTACCGTTGCCCCTCCTGGGATTGCTCTCGCCCGAAGGTGGTGAGTTGGTTTCCTACTTTTCTCAGGGTTGGCTGTGGGTTTTGGAGTCAGTCCTGAGAGGGAGTCCAATGTTGAGTGTGGGCTCAGGGGCCAGGCAGAGTGCCGTGATTCATCACGTCTGCCCCAGTGGTGGAGTGGGGGAAATGGCGACACAGTAGGTTTGCAGTGTCCAACAGTCAGAGCTGGGAGGTTTTTATTGTGTCCCCATCAGTACCCTGGCCTGAGCCTTCCTCCTGCCCTCTCTTTTGGGAGCCCCAAGGGCCCTGTGTTTCATCTCTCTATCAACCTCCACTGCAAATGCCTCTTCTTTTCTGGAACCTTTCCTTAACGCCTGAGTTTTTACTTTATCTTAAGAACATGGCGGAGCCATTCGGTGGCTTTTCAAAGTAAGGAAGTGTCGTGATTGATTTGCTCTTTAGAAAGGTCCCGCTGGCTGCAGAGGAGGACGTGGGGCTGGGGGGAGCGGGGAAGCCAGGCTTGGAGACTGTGGCGGCATGCTGGGAGGGGATGGAGGTCACTCGGGCTGGAGGCAAGCCTGTGGCACTGTGACGGGCATGCGGGGCTTGGTGGGGGGCTGGCCCACTGTAGGGGGAGGTGGAGTGAGGGGAGGGGCCAGGGAGATGTTCAGGCTTCCAATGTGGGTAGGGTGAGGCCCTCCCGCCTCACTTAGAGCTGCTGTTCTAAGTGAACTACTAAAGCTTATTTTCGTTAGAGAGCCGTGCACGTAGATACTAATCAGCGCAGTGGGGTGGGTGGTCTACAGGGAGTCTCCGTGGCTGACGTGGCTATGACTGTGTCCATTCCAGTTTGTTGTTACCTGCTTGTTCCGTTGTAAAATATCTTAAGGGTCGCCTCAGTAGTACTCAAGCTGCACCACGGAGTAAGGGCTCATTTCTGCTTGGAGAGGTCGGGGAACAGTTCACAGAGGGACAGACATTGTATATGAAAGCGTACGTAGGGGGTTATTAGGAGACTCCCAGGTAAAAATAAGCCGCATAAAGGCTAGTGGCCTGAAACAGAGGTCATGTCAGAGATCTGGCACGAGATGCTTCCCTTTGGTAAAGCCTGTGAAGGAGGATCACGGGCCTTGCTCTGCTTTTCCACACCCAGGCAGATCCGGGCACCCCTCTTTCTCTGCACCTAGCAGTAAGATCATTAGATCATTAGCATACCCTCGTGCCTTCCCAGCATTGAAGGGGGGAGCCCCAGTGTTCAACTCTGCACGGTTAGGATCTGCACAGGTGTCTGGTCATGAATGTTCGGTAAATGCTTATTGAAGATTCAGGGGGGACCCGTGGAGGTCCTGGTCTTTTTTCCTCTCCTTTCCTCTAAGACAACTTCACTTCCAGATGGCTCCTTACCTCCCGGCCATGGACTGCCCTGGCTCAGACCCATGAGATTCATCAGATTCTGGCTCCCTTGAACATCTGCCCTGGGGTCCTTTGGTGTATGAATTCAGCACCCCACCCCCATGACCTTGGTTAATAGCCTAAGATTTGACCCTTTCTGGTCAGGGCTGTGGCAATTGATGGCTGTGCTCAGTGGAGTGGGATCTCAATCTTGGGGCTTGGTTCTTGGAACTCTTGGCAAATAGTCCAGAGACCTCGGTGTCCCCCGTGCGGGTTAGAAGGCCTGAGTTCAGGTTTCAGTTTGGCCTTTCCTCCCCATGTGACCTCAGGTGGGTTGGTGGGCTGAAGGGCAATGGTCTCCCAGTGTTACTGCTGACTGGCCCAGGTTCAGATGTTTGGTGGTTGGAGGGCCCTGGAGTCCAGGGCCTGGAGGGAGCCCGCAGTTCCTGCTGTTGGAGGCAGTGGGAGCCCAGTGCTCACTCCTGACTCGGAGCCTTTGTTTTTAGCCACTGCTGATGGCCTGGAAGAATGTTTGAGTTTATGACCGAGCTTTTCAGCAGTAAGTCAGTGAGCACCTGCTGTGTGCTGAGCACCCACTCCAGGCGTTCCCCGCATTTTTCCATTTAGTTCTCAGTCTCCAGGGTGGAGTGGGGTGGATTATCAGTCCATTGTGCACATGAGCACACTGAGGCCCAGGGAAGTCAGGTCGCCCACCCGAAGTCTCACGTACGAGACCCCCTTCAAACAAAGGTTTGTTCTGTGCCCCCTCTGCCTGTCTGACCTCCCGACCCCTCTCTCCTGCAGAGAGCCAGCTGCTCCCTGGGAACAACTTCACCAACGAGTGCAACATTCCAGGCAACTTCATGTGTGGCAACGGGCGGTGCATCCCCGGGGCCTGGCAGTGTGATGGGCTGCCCGACTGCTTCGACAAGAGTGACGAGAAGGAGTGCCGTGAGTGGCCTACCCTTTGCAGGGTCGGGGTGGGGACGGTCCAGGGGCTGCGGGGACGAGGGCCTAATCTGGCTCAGACCCTGCGCACCCCACATGCTGCAGGCAGCTAGGTTTGGGCCTCTGGCCAGCAGCCCAGCCCTCTCCACTCTGTAGCTCTGCCTGGGAGCAGCACGGTGAGTGCGGAGCCTGGAGTCCCAGTGGGGACAGAGCCGCGGCTGTGGGACAGCAAAGGACCCCTCCACTGGGCTCTCCTCACCCCACCCTGGGGCGCTGTCTTTGCTTTTGCTTTGCATAGGAGGACCCTGAGACTCCCAGAGGTGAGGTAGCTTTAGCATCTCTCGACTGGTAAGGAGCAGAGCTGGATTTGAACTCAGGGCTGCCTGACCCCAAGGCCCGGGCTGGCAACCGTCTTTCACATCCTGTGATATGTTCTTTCTGGGTAAGTCGGGTGGCATCTGGTCAATTGGCCTGCACGGAGCTGGTAGCCAGTAGGCAGTAATTTGCCACTACCTGGCCTCTTCCCTGCTGATGCAGCCTGGCATCCTCTTCAGACGGGCACCCCCAGGAGCTGGGGGTTCTTTCTTATCCTCCCCACCCCGCCTCCTTCTTCAGTGTCTTTTCCGTTCCGAGCCCTCAAAATACGCACGAGATTGGAATCCACGGTGACCTGCAAGAAAGGAGGCGCTGGATGGGAGTGAGGGCGTCTGGGGTGTCGGGTGATCACGCTCCCCGCCCTGGAGAGCGGAGTTCTCTCTTGCTCCAAAGCTCGGTGCGCGGAGTGAGCTCGGCCCTGGCACCCTGGTAGGCAGGAGTGATACCTGAGGAGTGCTGGGCCCCAGGGTTCCCTCCTGGGTCACTGCCTCGGGACCACACAGCTGGACTCTGACTCCTGGCTCGTCCATGCGTGGGCTTCAGGCACCGGGCTGCAGGGCCTCACTGACAGGAGAACTGTGTGTTCTGGCTCCGAATTCAGTCTCTTTCTGGAAGCCAGCTGAGGAAATGGCTGAGGAGATGATAATTTGAACTTTCACGTAGCTGTTCCTGGGATTTGAGGCCCAGTCTGTTGACGCACGGGAAGGAAAATTGGGCCAGAGCCCACCTCCGGAGCTAGCTGCCCAACCCTCATGATGCGCTCCCTTGGGCAGGTCGCCCATTCAGAGACTGGCCCCTCGTCCGTCTCGGGGTCCGGTATCCCTGCTCGCCTGCCCCTCACTCTTCAGAGAAGGTTTGAGAGCCGGCAGATTCGGAATATTTTTCTGTGGGGTAGGGGGCAGCCTTTCATTTTATTGCATGGGACTTTTTCCCAAACAGACCAGTATACATAATGCATTTTTATTTTTGCAGAATCTTTATAAAAGTATTAATGTCCGTTTCAGCTTTCTCTGTGTCCAGGTCTCCAGAGTTGCTAGCAACGTGACGTTTGTAAGTTGAGTTACACACGAGATTGTGTGCGTGAACTCTGCAGTTTGTCCAGTTTTGAGCATTATTAAACATTCCACGAAGATGTGGAATGAGCATTTTTGGAATAGGGTCTGTGAGCTCCAGCAAATGCTGATTTTCTGTAGCTGAGCCGGAATAGTGAGCACAGGGTCCGTTTGTGAAAGCATATAGGGTTCGGACCTGCGACTTGAGTTTTATTCCCGGCTCTGTCAATAGCAGCTGTGTGATGTTAGGATACTGTGTGACATTCTGTGTCTTGTGTCAGTCCAGTTCCATGATTTCGGAATTCATGCACAAACTGGAAAAGGTGATGGAAAGAGAATATTTAAAAAAAAAAAAAAGATGGGACAGGCAGCAGCCTGGCGCTGTTCGGTTTGGTTTGGAACAGGCTTGCCTTGGCTGTTCTCAGTCTTTTTTTCCTCCTCATTTCCTACCCTTAACCCCCAGGCGTAATAAAGACTTGACTGGCACTTATTTAGTGTTTTGATTAAAACATAATTTTAAAAAACTGTACACACAAACACACGCGTTAAAGAACCCCTTCTCTGTTGCCTTTCTTTTTTTCCTTTTGTCTTTAAATCAGAAGAACAGAACATTAAAAGGTTTAGGTAAGGGAGGGAAGGAAGAGGTCACTTTTCTAAAACAAATTCTACTTGCCTTTCGAATTTCTTACATATTTCTTCCCAGTCCAGGGGTTGAGGGATGAACCCTGGGGACAGACTGTCCAAATCCCCTCGGTCCCTCCCACCCCTCTGCCTAGAGCACACGCTCGGTGATCTTAAGGAAGTTACCAGGATGTTCTAGACCTTTGCCCTGGGGAGGACTAAACGAGGATGCCTTAGCCTCCTGATGTCCCTCAGTGTCCTCCTCTCCAAAATGAGAATAACAGGGCTTCTGGTAATCCTTTCTGTGAGGGTTAAATGCATGTTGAGCACACAGCCCAGCGGCTGGGCATCGTAGCGGCGTGTAAACGTTAGCGTTACTGGTCAGTCTGTACAAACCATTTGACTCAGGTGTCGTCATGACGACATGTGATGGAGTAACCTGCCTTTTTCTACTTCCCGTTGGAGACCCTTTGCCAGATGGCCATATTTAGCCTTCACGATTGTTCTTTTGTGAGGTTACCTACTGTGCTGTCACATTGGTGCGGTGTACCCTAACCATTGCCCTGTGGTGGGTGTTTAAACATTTGGGGTCCGTGGGGGAACTTACACGATGGTTTCTGCCTGAGCCAGGCTGGGTCTCGCGGAGGTCTTCAGGGTCCCAGCTGCACCATCTTTTCGAGGTCCCTTTGAGAACAGCTGCTGTAGAATTCAAATGCCACCTCTTTGTCCTTTCTTCGATTCTTTGGAACAGTGTGGTGCTTCCAGGGAGGAGAGTGAAGGTGGCTGATTTCCTCACCACAGAGAGGTGATTGCCTCATGTGTCCTATGGAATAACTTTGGCATTTCGAAGATAGTACACTTAAAAAGGGAGAATTCTTGCCATTTCCAAAGGGTGAGAGAAGAGCCTGGAGAGCTGTGTCGTGGTGGGAGATGAGGCGGTGAGAAGCTATTCTGTGCCCACAGCGGAGGAAGGATTTTCATGAGACAGGAAGAAACTTTTCTTTTATGATGAACATAATAAAAATCACATACTGTGAAAGTTGGGGGAACGGGGAGGAGAAAACAGCATCATCGCACCTGGAGTCTGAACTCTAATGGGACCACTGTCAGCATCTTAGAAGTTTTTATTCAGGGCTCTTCCCAGCTATAATCGCTGTGGGTATGCAGTGTTATATTTTGATCTTTTCCCCTGGCAACATTTTGACCTTTTAACATTTTAATGTGTTTTTTCATATTTCCCTATCAGTTTTCATGCTTAGAAAAATAGTCCATTCATGTGGTGTCATATAGTGTACTGACTCTACATAAAGATTTGGCATTTATGTTGTTTGCAGCTTTCCGTAGTTAGAGATAGCATTCAGTGTTGTGAACATGAGGGTAGACATGACTTTCCCCATTTTGAGAGATTTTCTGAGGCTAGGTTCTCAGAAGTGAAATTACTGGGTCAAAGGACAGGAGCCTTTTTTGGTTCTTGAAACCAGTGCCTGCTTGTTTTGCTAAAGGTTCATACCCATGTGTGTTCCCTCACTGGCAACGTGTGAGAATTCTGGTTTTATTTTCATCTTGGCAGCTTTGGGTAATACCTCTAAAAAATATTTTTTCTGGATAATTTAATAGAAAAATTATACATTTTAATTTTTTTTATTATCTAAAGAAGTTGAATCTTTTCCTATAGCCCTACTTACTACTCATGTTTCTGACTTTGTGAAGTATCTATTAATGGACTAGAATAAATTTCCACTCGGGTTGTGTCATTAAATTTTCCTCCTTGTGAATCTGGAGAACCTCCTCCTTAGGGTTTTAAGAGGCTCGTTAGTTTGAGGGAATTTCTGCTTTTGGTTGATAAAATCATCATTTTATCTAATTTTTTTTTTTTTTTAGTAGTAGTAAAAGGAATAGAGATAGTTTAGAAAAACGTGGAAGCCTCACGAAATCAGATATTTTGATAGCTTCCTCTGGGTTGCCCTGTCCCAGGCACTTTGCGCTGTATTAGCTTATTTGATTGTCACAAGCCTTATGAGGAAAGGACTGTTGTTATTTCCGGATGAGAGACCTGAGCCACAGAGAGATTGCTAGAGCTGGCCTGTTGTCCCAGAGATTAAGTGCCTATCACCTGCGTCCATCAGAGACCACAGGCTTTCTCTACCTGGATCTCTGTGCCGAATCAGATTCCTCTACTGCTAACCTGCTTTTGAAAAAAACGTTGAGAAATGTTGATGATGTTCTTCTCTGTAAATGATTTCTGAAATGGCCGTTAGTGCTGAGTCTCTGTAAGAAGAGATGGTAGTGTCATTACTGACACACGCTGTCATAATAAAGCAGCAGTCCAGATTTCCGGAACTCACACGTGACCTGGAGTCACGAGCCTTAAGATCTCCTTCCAGCGTGGTGTCGGGTTTTAGCTGCCATCTCTCTGTGTCCTGACCACATGGGGGAGAGAGGTCTTGGAGGTTTGAGTTCTGTGTCACAAACTGGTCTTATTTGAAAAAGGAAATTGATCGGTCTTTGATCAGGCATGCGTAGACTTTCAAATCTCAGGCCGAGTGTGTGTGCACACATGCATGCATACATGCATGTGTGCACGTGTTGGTGGGGGTGGAGAGAAGATGGGGATGAATTCAAGGATCTTGTCAAATGGGAAGATTTTAATGGCTCTCCAAGTCCAGAAACAGAGAAGTACAAAAATGGAACTTGAATTTTCCTTGCTTTTACTGTCTCCAGCCATTCCTTGAGCACGACTTTTCATTGCTCTGGTGTGATGGCTGAAATCCATGAGAGGCTTCAGAGGGCAAGTTTGGAATAAGGAACACACAAGAAATACGAAGGGGGAGGAAATTAGAGGGGGTTGGGCAGAAAAGTCTTCCTTTCCTTTTTATCGTCGTTCTCACCTTCTGCCTCTAGGTGGCGCCACATGTAATGTTTTCTTGTAAGCTTGGTGCTACAGGGCAGGCAGAGATGAGGGGACAAAACTGAGAGTCAGAGGTGTTGTCCATATAAAATATCCGCAGTAATTCACCTGTTCCACCAAGGCGCTAATATTTGGCTCACATCCAGAATTCCCCCAGAAGACCAGGGAGTGGAAATTTGGGTCCTTACGGAAAGGGGAGTTTTGGGTGCAGAGATCTAGCAGAAGAAAGACTATGAAGACGCAGAGAGAAGGTGGCCATTTAATGCTAAAGAGAGAGGTCTGGTGTAGACCTTGCTCACACCCCTCAGAGGGAACCCATCACCTTCTGACACTTTGATTTTGGACTTCTGGACTCTGGGACTGTGCGATGATACATTTCTGTTGTGGAGGGCACCGAATTGTAGCACTTTTATCACCAAAGCTCTGGCAAACCCATCCAGACATTGACATCTCCCCTTTGTTTTTAGAAGATTGTTACGTGGTGGGGCGCCTGTGTGGCTCAGTCGCTTGAGCATCCGAGTTAGGCTTGGGTTGTGGTCTCAGGACCCCGGGATGCAGTCCAGCCACACACACCATCCCCCACTCCCAGGGGTCAGTGTCCGGGGCTTCTGCTCTGCAGGGAGTCTGCTTGTCCCTCTCCCTCTGCCCCCTCCCCCCACCCTGGCTCATGCTGCTGCACTCTCTCTCAAATAAGGAAATAAAATCTTTAAAAAAAATTGTTACGTGGTGAGTGGCAGCAGCCCCACTGCTGTGTACCAGGTGACATTCACAGGCATCCTGCTTCTGCTTTTTCTTTTCTGTAATAATTTGAAAGTAAGACTCGTACTGTTGTTACAAGTTGAATTCCATCCCCCAAAAGATATGTTGAACCCCTAAGCCCCAGTACCTCAGAATGGGACCTTTTTTGGAATTGGGATCATTGAGGATGAATTAGGTAAGACAAGGTCATACTGGAGTAGCATGGGCCCTTAATCCGGCGTCATGGGCGTCCTTGTAAGAAGACAGTGTGACAGTGTGAGGGAAGAGGGCCCGCTGACGGCAGAGGCAGAGATTGGGGCAATGTGGCTGCAAGCCAAGGAATGCCATACTCTGACCGCCGTCACCGGAAGCTGAAGAGAGGCAGGAAGACGTCCACCAGAGTCTCGGAGGAAGCCCTGCTGATAGCCCGATGGCAGACTTCTTTCCAGAGATGTGGCAGAATAAATTTCTGTTCCTTAAAGCCGCTCAGGGTCCAGCACTGTGCAGTGGCAGCCCCGGGAATCAGGTACGCTCACTTCTCAGGGGCACTTAAAACCATCTGGGCTGTCGTGGGCCCTTTATTACCCCCTTTCCGCCGGGCCGCTGGGCCTCCCCAGGAGCCCTGCCCTCCGCTCCTGCTCACGTGGAGACGTCCCTTTTCCTCCAGATCTGGGATCTGGCTCACCGTGGTTAAGGGCTGAATTTCAAAAGCCTTCTGAAGACATCGAGCTTCACAAAACTGAACTGGAACTTACAACAAGAGTCTAGAGGGTATCGTTGCGGTTTAACGCTCCGTTCATTAAACACTTGAGAGCAAAAGCTCACTCTTCCTTTGGGGCATCCCTGTGTGGGAGGGATCCGTGACCTCTCCATGTGTTTACGACACCCCTTTTTGAACTCCGTCTTTTTGTTTGTTCACATACTTGTTTTAAAACACCTTGGGTAATTCCGGGCGTGCCCCTCCCTTCCCCCCCCCACCTCCCCGCCCACTCCACTGAACGGTTTTCATCTCAAATGTGAGACCGTAAATCCCACAGTTGGGAACAGGGTCCTTGGGCCAGCCTCCATGTATGACCTTCAAGGTCCTGGGCACCGTCTTACCTGACTCTGTACCTATTTCCTCATCTGTCAAAGGGAGGTAATGATGGTCCCCACGCCAGGGGTGATGTCAAAACCAGTAGGTGCCATGTCTAGACCATGAGCCAGTAGGAAAGGAGCTGACCTTGAACAATAGGCACTGTTTGCTGGTCCAGCAAGGGTGAAGATCAGCTCTGCTGACCACCGGGCACCGTTGTCTTAAATGAGCTAATGCGTTTGAGGCTTGGAGCTGGGTGCCTGGCACGGTGTAAGCATTCAGTAGATGCCTACCGACATTATTCCCTCAATAAGCCCTGTGGCATTCTTGCTGAAATCCAAGCCCGTTGTGCCATTCCTGGCCTGTGCAGTGCTGCGCATTACTGGCCCAGCCCGCCCCTGGCTCCCTTCTTCTAGAACCTCACGTTCCCTTCTCCTCCACCCCCGCTCTTCCTGCTCTCCCCTGGAGAACCTAAGCCATGGCAACACCTTCTTTTGCTGGGTCAGTATCTTCTTTTCGCTTTAGAGAGCCAAAAGAACACAGTCATGAGCTCTTACAAAATTCTCTTTAGCTGAGAGCCCTAGGGAGCCCGCTGCACACCGCAGTCAGTGCAGAAGGGAAGGAAACAAACATCTGAGGGTCTGAGATGAGCCTGGCAGTTCTCGGGGCTGCAGGGAGGGAAGTTTCGAGGGAGCCGTCCTGCACGCGGTTGGGGACCTCTGGTTAATGGACCTGCTGTTGGCCCCCACCCGCAGGGTGGCCGCATCCGCTTGCTCCCAGCTCTGCTGCAGCCCCGCACAATTAAGCGTCTAAGTGGATTTTGATGATGGCATTTTGCTTCATTGCCCAAACAGCCTTCTTTAGTGTCCATTCCCCGCCCCCCCCCCCCTTCGCCACACTGGCCTGAAACCCACACTGTGCCCTGCAGCGGCCTGCAAGGTTTTTGGCCTAGGACTTGTACAAGTCGCAGTCTTCCTGGTCTTCTTCCTGCCCCACCCACCCCACCCCCCTGCCCTGGGCATGCCCTTTGTGTCCTGCACCCAGGTGAGGCGAGCCTTTCAGTCCAGGTGTTGGGATCACAGCCTAAATTCCCAGGTGGTCACCGATAGCTGCACACAGACATTTCTGGCCCGTTGAGCACTGCTTGACTTAACGTGAATTTGACCTGATGCTAACTTTTCTCAAAGGGCCCTGTTTGAAGATGCTGGCGATGTTTTACACCACATGGGGAAACACACAGTGCTCTGAAACCCTCCTAGTGTATCTGTCTGCTAGGCTTGTGGTAACAGAACACCACAAGCTGGATGGATGGCCTCCAGCAACAGAGGCATTCTCTCACGGGTCTGGAAGCTGGACGTCCAAAGTCAAGGTGCCAAGGTGCCAGTGCTCTCCCTGAAAGCTCTGCGGGCCAGGGTCCTTCCGTCATTGCTGGCGTTCCTTGACTTCCTTGGCTTGTGGGTGCGACCCTGCAGATTTCTGCCTCTGCCTTTATGGGGCCCTTTCCCTAGGCATCTGTCTCTGTGTACAGATTCCCCTCGTCCCGAAAAGACACGCATCACTGGATCAGGGTCCCCCTTAATCCATTATGACCTCTTCTTAACTAGGTTCCATTTGCCAAGACCGTGTTTCCAAGTAAGGTCGAGGTCACAGGTTCCCGGACACAACCTGGGACACCGGATGAATGGAGAGGAGGTCACACCTGTGCAGTGGCCCCCAG
Organism: Martes martes; assembly: GCF_963455335.1. Classification (NCBI taxonomy): domain Eukaryota; kingdom Metazoa; phylum Chordata; class Mammalia; order Carnivora; family Mustelidae; genus Martes; species Martes martes. Next base: position 28,120,122 of record NC_137898.1, on the reverse strand, counting down.
TGGCCACAGCTCCCTGCAGGGCCCGTGGGCGGTGTGGCTTGTCAGGGCCTCCACTTGGGGTGTTTTGTTGTTACTTGTTTTACCCTTCCCTTTGTACCATGGCGGTCTTGGAACAGGAGCAGGAGTGGTTTGAAAGCCTGGGGAGAGGGCATTATATGAGAAAATGAACAAATGTGTTTTAAAAAGCCAGCTCTGTGTGGTCTTCCTGCTATCACCGGGCATCTTGATTGGGCCATTTCCATGATGAAAGAGTACTTGGAACTGCTAGCCCCGTGTGTAGGCAGCCTTGAGCTGCCTTGGGGCTGGGAGGGGCTCTAACTGCACCTGCCCTTTGCTCTCTGCCTTCCAGCCCACCTGCCGGAAGGGTGGCGGGCGAGCCCCGAGGGCTGTAGTCAGGCAGGTCTCCTACGTCCTGCTCAAGGACAGCAAAACCACAGATGAGCTGCCAGTGTTTCTAAACTGGGAACTTGCACCTAAAAGTCCAGATCATCAGGTAGGTAGGTGTTCTAGAAAGATCAGATTTCACATTGGGATGCTCTCTGCACCCAGAGAAGCCCCACCTGTCATGCATCCCGCCATCTTGTTCATGGGAAGGCCTCCGGTACTTCCGTTCTGAGACACCCACCTTTTCATGTTTTCCCATCTCTGGAGGGGAGACACCTCTTATGATGGGTGAGATAGGGAAACGCGGTGTCCTACTTGAATTGGCCAAGTTTTTTCTTCCTTCGTTGTATGTAAAATAGTGGCACGCCTTGCAATCCATGGTGTGTTGGATTCAGTGAAGTAGAATTTTCTCCGATAGTTAGCATGCGGTGTCTCAGCCCAAAGTAGTGACATTTCCAAATTGACAGATGCACCACCTGTGCATTTTCCTTAGGGTGCTTGAGGACAGGGTGCCGATGTTGCTTCGGGGGCGGGGGTCTGGGTCTGGAATCGTGCTGCCTTGCTTGGATCCTGGCGCTGTCACAGGTGAGCTTTGGGACTTGGATGAGGTCCTTTGCCTCCATTTCCTTAAATCCCATGGAATTCCTATGTAAATTAATGAGCTTAAAAATCTTGAAAGCCTTTTAAGTAGCTGCTGGCACATAGTAAGCCCTCAGTAAATGCTAACTCTACTCTTACTGGCTGCATGGAGTCACATTTCTGGTTTAGATCCCAGCTCCGCCCCTGGCTAGTCACGTCTCTTGGTGGAGCCTCAGTTTCTTCATCTGTGAAATGGGAACAGGTGTGAAAAGGTGTGTGGGAAAAATCCAACATGGAGGAGCTGACGTCTGCTGCAGAGCAGGCACTGAATAAGACTCACTCTGCCATCTTCTGCCTCTCCCAGCTGTACATGATCCCCTGAAAGGGAGAGTCTCCAGGGTTGCCCGGGAAGTTTTGATCCAGACTTCGTTGGGCTCCTGTAGTCCGCAGACGTGGCCTGGAAAGTGCTCTGTGGATCCTCCTCTCTGGCAGGTTGTCGAGGCTAAGGAAGGTGGATGGTTCTACCTCAGAAGTACTGTGTCTGTTCAGGTCAGCAATAAATATCTGCCCTTCCCTGAACCATCTTCAGAAGACTGAACCCAGGGACCCCGTGATGTTTGTTTTGAGGGGTGTGCTGTGGGGCAGCCCAGGATGGGGGAGCCCCATCCCAACTACGGTGCTCTCGAGCTCCCATCGACCCCCCCTAGAGGGTGAGAAGGATCAGACTCCCTACCAGGGTCCTGATGCCTCTCCCTTGGAACTGGGACGGAGACCTCAGACTCTGGCTGGGGGAAGAGGTTGGGGTGTAAGGTACTCTAGAACCTAGAGAAAAACTGAGAGGAATTTGTCCAGTTTGGTCTCTTCCTGGAGGAGAGCAGCTCTTTAATTTCTGAAGTCAGCCTAACAGCCCAGCTCTTAGAAGGTTTTGTCTTATTAGTCACGGCTCTCCTCCTCTCTCCCTGCTGGGGTCATTCCAGTGCTATCTGGTGGTGACAAGGAGACTCGCATGGCATCTACCAGAAACCCTGTCAGGCCCCTTCTCATTTCCTCTGTCCCTCCCAGGTGAAGCCAGCTGCTGTTGGGGACCTGCCACCACTCTCTTGGGAACTGCCGACTTCCATGCTCATGCTGTCATCAGCTGAGAAGTTAGTGGTATGGAATCATCTTGGAGTCCTCTTTTAAATCAACTCGTGCACAAATACCAGCCTCGCTCCGTCTTGCCAGCCCTCCCCGCCACTTGCAGAGAACTCTGTTATTATCAGTGCCGCATGCTACCTTTTCCCTGCCTGCAAGGGGAGAATCTTCATGAACTGGCTTGGAGCTGGGAGGGTTTCAGTTCTTCCCTCACGCTAGAATGAGTGTGGCCCGGTCTCCTGGGCCCCTGTCATTCAGACACACTCTTGTTGGCAGGGCTTGGCTGTAGCCGCACCATGTCGTCGGTGGTAACAGGCTCCATAATTGCTAATAAAAGTTAAATGGCAGCAAAATCACAGAACGCCAAAAAAATATTTTTTTTTTCCTGGCGCATCGAGACAAATTTTGCTGATCCAAGTTAGGCTGTGACCGTGCAGTCTTTTTATTTTTATTTTTATTTTTGGGCAGACTTGTGCTGTCATCTGTGACACAGCTAGTTTGCAGTTGCCTAATGGCTTCTTAAAAAATTCAGAGACAGACGAGGAAGTAATAATTAAGAGGAAGTGGTGCGTTCATATAACGCAGACACGTGACCAGAGAGCTGTGTTAGTCTGTTACACTTGAGAAGAGTAGTCTTCCACGGTTTAAAGTGGGAGAAGCTGTGGGGGGTTAGGGTGGGCTGGAGAGAATCTTTAAAGTCAGAAGCTAACTGTATACTCCTCTTAAAAAAGCATTTCAGGAACTTGTGGCTTTTTTTTTTTTTTGAAGATTTCATTTATTTATCTGACAGAGAGATCACAAGTAGGCAGAGAGGCAGACAGAGAGAAGAGGAAGCAGGCTCCCCGCTGAGCAGAGAGCCCAATGCGGGACCCGATCCCAGGACCCTGAGATCATGACCTGAGCCGAAGGCAGAGGCTTAACCCACTGAGCCACCCAGGCGCCCCAGGAACTTGTAGCTTTTGACATTGTTAATATCATGTCCTTTGCTACGTATGATTGTTGCAGAAGGAGTCCGGTAAAATGGAGGGAATGACTTAGGGCTAAAAGGTTTTCTAGCATCAGTGGACAAAGGGAAGGGACTGAGATCAGTTCTATGTGGGTATTTCATGTTCTACTGCCTGGAAAGGCATCAGGTTCATTCCAAATTAGAAGGTCTTCTCTTGAGTCCTTTGGAAATGCGTGGCCTGCCTGTGTACCTGAGTTGCTTATTGCTGTCCTCGGTGCCCTTCATTTGGGGGGGCTGGCGGGCCGGGGGGACGAGGGTGTGGAGGCAAATGGGCGATCAGTGTCTCCGATTCTTAGTGGGATTAAGTACGCAGGGATCCAACCAAAGACCATCTGGGCTCCTGTTGACTCTTGTCGGGTGGAAGGGTTGTTGTTGGCTTCTCGAGTTCTTTGGGATCTGGCAATGAGCCGGTGATTTTTACTGGCCTCCTGTGCTAAGAGAAAGTGCTCAGGGAAGACAGCCTGCTTACACGGTGACTTTGGGGTGGTCACCCAGTGTGATGTGTTTTTCTCTCTTGGCCATTTTGGACATTTTGGCCAACGAGAGGGGAAGCTTGCTCCGTCCTGTCACCATCACTGTGCTGCCTGTCACTGGGCCATTTTCTGTCGAGCTCCTGGCACAGCCTGCCCCTTGACACTCTCCCAGATACTCACAGTGCTCGCAGAGCCTGGGCAGCATGCGGGCAGCCGGTGGGGAGCCGAGGGAGGCTGTGTTGCATGGCAGGGAGCAGATGGCCCTGATGGAGAACATGGCGGGCCTTGGCCACTTGCTGTCCGACATTAAAAACCAAACCGAGACTGTTCCCAGCTCCCTGGGATGGAGGACACTGGCCAGTCTGATGCTAGGAAGGGCGAGAGAGACTGTGTCACCTGCTTCCCATAGTTGGGGTATGTTTCTGGGGTACAGCAGTGACCTTACCTGGTGCTTTGACTCAAGGCCGAACTCCGTGCCCACTCCCTTCCCCATCCCTGCTGCCACTCAGGTCCTCCCCTGAGCTTCTCCTGAGGTGGAAATGGAGGTGAGCCCCTCCCCTGCTTCTCTACTTTCCCAGTTAGCTTCTTCACAGCGTGCTGGGATATGGTTCTGATGGTGACTTGGGGAAGAGCCTCTCTGGCTACGGTGACTTTGGGGACAGGCCACGCAGTAAGAGTTATGACTCAGGCTGTATTACTTAGTCTGCTGGACACGGACACCAGGATGGGATTAGGCCCCCAGGAGATGTACTCTGGGTGGGAGCAGGAGCAGGCAGGGAGAGCCATGATAGTTTAGCTCTTGAACAAGGAGAGAAGGAAGGAGGAGGAAGAGGAGGAGAGGAAGAGCTTGAGACTGCTCTGTGGGTCCTTGAGTGGCTCTGCCAGGCCCGTGGGATATCGTAGAGCCAAAGGTACCTTTTGGAGGAGTCCTGGGTCCCTCAGGGGTGGGCCTGTCTTAGCGCAACTGCCTTGTCTGGTCAGTGGCTAAGAGCAGCCCACGGGAGGTCTGGCTCTCCCCTCCCCGCCACCGCTTTGCAGCCCTGGGCAAGTTACTGCCCCTCTCTGTACTTCCTCTGCTGTGTCTGTGAAATGGGATAGGAATAGTGGTGTTTCACTGGGTTATGCAGAGTCAGTGGCTCTCCGGAATGCTCTTAAAACAATACCTGTCATGTGGTAAACATTCAGCAAATGCAGATCTTGTCATTGTCCTGTGCTCGAAGTGTCCTGTGCTAAAGGTATGGTTACACGGGCATAAGTGCTTGCCCCCTGCTGCCTGACAGTCACTAGACTTACCCAAGTGACACAGCTGATCCCTTTTCTGAATAAGTGTCCTAGTGTTCTCTCCATGGCTCAGGGGAAGCTGCTCCACCTAATACTGACCCCCAAAAAAACCCCAAACTGAAACAACTAGGTTTCCCTGAGTTTTCTTGTGAACAGCAACTGAATGAAGCACTTCTCTGCCCCCCACCCCCACCCCAGTGCTCTTGGGCTCTTAGGGACGGTCCCCAACCAGCGTTTCCTAAAGTGGACTTGGCAGGTCACCTGACTCACCTGTTCATGTAGATTTGGGGGCGACTCCAAACAGAATCTCCAGGAAGGGGGCCCAGAAGTCTGCATCTTAATCAGCAGCCTGGGGGGTCTTGTGCCCCCCATGACACTGGGGACTCACTTGTTCTGTGAGTCTCAATGAAGGGGGAAGTGAACACAAAGCTTGTCAGCCTCTCTCGAGATCAGGGAAGGAAGACTACCCAGCAGAGCATCCCTTCTGAGAAGCCCCACCAGGCGAGAAGCACCCCAGCTAGTGTGTTGGCCTTCAGAGCAGAACATTCTGACCAGAGGGCCCCACGTGACGTGATGGCCGCAAGCAAAGGGTTAGTGATTGTTTTCTTCATGGTGCTTTCCTGCTTATTGTGTCCTGAGGAAAGCGGGTGGATCTCAGGTCCGTCCCTGCACTGCCTACGAAAGGAAATGACTTCATCTCAGCCAGAAATGAAATTCTCAGCAAGAGGTGCCTGGCCTTTGTGAATCTCAACAAGGAACGCCAACAAGATTAAATCGCTGTTCACAGTGGGCATCTCTGGGAGGTGGGATAATGGACTGCTCTTCTTTTCTAATGGCTGATCATTTTCGCATGGGAGGCCGTGTGTGGAGTGCTTCAGGGGTACACAACCTGCCTGGGTTTGTCCTGGTTCCTCTGCATACTGGGCAAGTTATTTAATCTCTCTGTGCCTCAGTTTCCTCAATACTCAGATACCTCACAGAGCTTAAATACATTAAATATATTTCTACTTCGGTGTTTAGACAATGCTTGACACTTACTAAGCTCTTAGGAAGAGTTAGTTGCTATTATTAATAATCACACCATCATCGTCGTGTCCATTCATCAGGTAGCCATAGGGTGATTGAAAAAGAAATGCTGAGAGTCAGGCTGCCTCATTTATAGGAACTAATGTCTAGACTGTCTGCTATAAAGACCAGAAAGAATTTGCAGGGATCCAGCTGTATGGTTTGGTTTGGGGGCAGACTTGACTTTTCTTTTTTTTAAAGATTTTATTTATTTATTTGACAGAGAGAGAGAGATCACAAGTAGGCAGAGAGAGAGGCAGAGAGAAAGGGGGAAGCAGGCTCCCTGCTGAGCAGAGAGCCCGAAGCTGGGCTTGATCCCAGGACCCTGAGACCATGACCTGAGTCGGAGGCAGAGGCTTAACCCACTGAGCCACCCAGGCGCCCCTGGAGGCTGACTTTTCATCTGTACAGCGAGGGGTGAGATCGCTATCCATGTTTTGGACTTTGCTTCTTGGAGTGCTAAGGTTTCGTGCCGCAGTGGGAGGAAGGAGGACAGCAGTGCAAAGGGGGCTTTGGGCTTGATTTGGGCTGTTCTCTGTGACAGCAAAGCAGCTATAGTGTTCTCTTTTAATACCTGGTTGGTTTGCCTAAGATTTTCTTTTCCGCGGAGCGTTCTGCAGTAAACAGACAGAATGAGTAGAATCGCACTGGATCGCTTCCCTAACAAGCCCCCTCCCCCCTTGGCTCTCTTCTGGGCACCTGCAGTTCCAAACACAGCACTTTGATTGTTGTTTTCTAGGACAGAGCTCACTTCCAGTGGCCATAGGTGAGAGTCCTCAGAAATTTGTTTTTTCACGATGAGCCCAGACCTGCTTTTTGGAACTCTTTAACAATAGCGTTGAGGTGCCTTAGGTACTAACAAGTTCACTGTTTTTAGACCCGCTCAGGCTTTGGGTGACTTGAAGTTCTAGCTTCACTAACTGCCAGCTGTGGGACAGGATGGTGAATACGAGGATAGAAGCGGAGGGTGCTTTGACACGGTGAATGGTGGGTGTTGGGCACCGGACTGCTCTAATAATCAGGAGTGACTGGAGAATGCTTGGGATCCTCTCTCTCTTTTACCCCAGGACAGCCCTGTTCTTGGGTGCAGACAGTGTCTAGGCGATGCCATTCTGGGTAACGTTCCTTCAGTGCCGTTGACCCTGCCAATGGGCCATGCACCATTAGGAGCCAGGCCCCTGTGAGTTACGACAGGGGCTACCTGGAAATGTTGTATGAGCACATCCAAGGAGTTGTGGGGTCTTTTTTTCAAGCAGTCACCCTGATACTAGCAGTCAGCCATCCTCGCAGACAAGGCCACGGTCATGGTTCCTAGAGCGTCCATCACGTCCCACTCTTCCCTTTGCTCTGCAGGTATATTCCAGAAGAAACATGAACCGTGGGTTGTGTAGTCATGCTCTGATACAAACCAAATCTTGGCAAGTGTGAACGACTGTGAATACAATACATATGTGAAGCACATTTCTTCCCCTGCGTTCCTTCTTAACGTTCTCTTTCCCGAGCCGGTCTCCCCCTGCGTTCTGCATTTCAGAAATATTTTGTTTTTCATTCCAGACAGTGGGAGTACAAAGGCAGATTTGTTTCTTCACTTAATTTGCTAATTCTGCCAGGCTTTTGCTCCCACTGATCAGCAGTCCTCAAAGTTTAATATGTGAGGCTGGCCTTTGGGAAAATTACATAGGCGTGGTGTCATAGTTACCCTGTGCGTGACTGCAGAGGACACGAGTACAATCAAAACAAAACAAACAATGGAGGAAACAAAACAGTGTCTCTCTGAGTGGATTTTAGGGTAGGCTGGGATGCTGCGTCAGAGCAGAGCAGGGGGTGCAGGCTCTTTTTTTGTTCTTGACTCTGCACGGATGTCGGGCATTTGATTCTACTTTACTGAGCTCTCCTTTCCTTCTATGTAGAAACCTACTCCTCTGGCACCTTCCCAGAGAAACTGTTATTTTATAGGATTGACATCACGCAGTTCTTTGATTTCCCTGCTGTTGGGGGTACAGAACTGTGAAACATTAGCAGACGCTGCTGCTTAAGAAGGGGGAACATGGATGGATGGACGGGTGGATGGTCGGTTGGATGGATAAATGGATGGATGGGTGGTTGGATGGGTGGATGGATGGATGGATGGGTGGATAGATGGATAGTTGGATAGATGATGGATGGATAAGTGGATGAATGGGTAAGTGGGTGGATGGATAGATGGATGGATGGATGGATTGACGGATGGATGGATGGACAGAAACCTCTCATTCTATAACAAGAAGCCTGCCCAGAAGCCTTCCGGATCTCCCTATTCATTCTAGGTACATACCCTGCCTTGTTCCTGCTCCCATAACCCTTCTCCACCTTTGCCTTCTAAACCAGCAGGTGCCATCAAGAGTGGTAGGTACCATCTTCTAGGTAACATTAGAAGCTTCAGGACAACGGAAAGACTCTGCATTCTTCTTGTTCGCTGTTATCGCCACACTAGTGTCCACTCCCAGCACATGGAAGGTGCTCTGTTTGCATCTGTTGGATGAACCAACGAAAGAACAATGACTGTATACGGGGACTTGTTGGAGCAAATCTTTGCTTTCCTTCTTGTATCCGTCTTCTGCTACTGCTCTCTCAGAGCTGGGATTCTCTTAGTGGGGAGCCAGATGGGATTGGTAAGCAGAAATAGGATTCCTCCCACCTATCACACACACACACACACAACTTCTTCAGGACTTCTAAAGGGGTCACCCGCCTGATTTGCTTTAACAGGCTGACCTCCTGTCCTCCTTTTCAGCTTCCCCCACCCTAATTCCTCCTTGTTAATTAATCGTTCTTCTGAGGGTAAATATTCCGCCAGCCTCTCTCCTTTTCCTTTGGGTCTCAAGGGGTGTGACCTCTGGGAGAGCCTCATGTCTCTCTCTCTCTCACTCTCGCTCTCTCTCTAAGCCTTGGTGTAGATACCTGTTATTATCAGCTCAGCCATCAGATCCTGATATTTTGCTCGGATTTAAAGATGAGAGGCAGGGGCTAATGAGCGGCTTTCATGCTCAGGAACACAGGGCACCCGGCAGCTTCAGTGACTTCTCCGCTTAATTCCAGGCTTGTAGGGACACTGAGTTAGCTTAGCCCAGCCCCGGGGGGGGGGGGGCGGGGGGTAGCACACAGCACCTTCAGCGCTCCCCTGCTCAGCTCTTCCTTCACAGCCTTGGTGCCTGAGCTCGGAGGAGAAGCCAGAGCCCCGTAAAGGACACGAGCCTCTGGTCCTCCTGGTTAGCGAGCTTTGGGGCAGGGAAGGAACTGTTGCCCTGGGGATGCACTCTGGCTTTTCTGGGCTTTAGTTTTCTTATCTGTCAAGTGACTTTTGACCTTCTCCATCCCCTGTTACAATTACTGATGGCTGTGATTTAAAATCAAATGTCCTTCCCTTTGTGAAAATGCAGAATGGTTTTTAGGCGCCGGGGCATACCCTGGTGCCAATGGGTTTAGGTTTGTTGAGGCTTATGCGGAAAGGGGGTGAGCCTGTTACTGCAGGGGCTGTGGGGTCAGACTGTAAAACTTAGAACTGGGGACCACTGCTATTCCCAGACTGCGTGGCTGGTCGCATTAAGTCCTCACAACCGCCCCGGGAGGTCAGTCCTGCCGGTATGCCCATTTTACAGATGAATTGAAGCTTGGAGAAGTTATGTCATTGGCTGAAGCTTTGGGAGGGCGGAGTCAAGTTAGGATCGCAGAGGGGCTTGAAGGAACAGGTTGACCTGTCTGCTCTGCTGCCCCCTGCAGGTAAGTGTGTGCCATGGCGGATGTGTGTGGAGAGGTGTGGAGGGTTTCCAGGCTCTCCATGGAGCTTCTGGCCTCCTTTGTAAAAGGAGTCCATGTTGGATGTCCTGCTGATCCCATTCCCCTGCAAGAAAGGACTGCATTTGAAGTGTCTGCAGTTATGCCTGACTTTGCTCCTCTGCCCGGAGGGCGCAGCAGGGGCCTGAAGCATCGGAACCCGTATGGAGACTCTTGTCAGTGCTTCTTTGCTGTCTTTGTAAAAATCAGCTGCAGGCAAATCTCAGGGCGGTCTGCGCTGAATAGGTCCGGCAGGAGGGTGCCTGGGTACCTCTCCACTCTCCCCCAGGACCCTCCTGTTCGAGTCCAGCGCTCCTGAAACATCATGTATATATATCAGAAGGGCATGGGGGTCTTGGTCAGCTACAGATGCTAATGGAATGAGTGTAGTGCAAGGCTGAGTCTGAATTTCTAACAACACCCCCTGCCCCCGGACTGCCGATGTGGCTTGTCTTCACGGTGAGCAGAGGGGGTCTAGAGGCCGTGGTTTCCAGGCTGCATCAGAATGATCCATGATCCCGAGGCCTCAGTAAGTGCTTTCTCAGGACCTTCTAACGGAACCCCAATCCCCAGCTTGCTGATGGGACTGTGGAGCTGCAGGTGTGTCTGGGGCCCCACTGGGAGAAACACCGCGGCTCCTAGGCCTCTGTGGGTGTCAGAGTCATCTGCGGCGTGAGGCCGTCCTGGCGGAGATGGGCTCACGGGCCTGGACTGGGGCTAAGCCACTCTGCGTGCATCCTGTTCCCCCGGGAGAGTCTGACCTGTCCTTGGGTTTGGGAGTGCACCTCACTGCCTTTAGTGTCTCCCCAGCCCCAGACTCTCCCTCAGATCAGAGTCCCACAGTCCCTTGCTCTGTCCTTCTCCTATGTGACTTGGCCCTCTCGCAGGTACTACGGTAATGAATTTGCTGTGGGAAAGATCAGAGCAGACTCCTGATTGTCCGATCCAGCACTGACCTTACCTGGCCCCCAGCCATGTCGGTCACCATGGACCACATTCTCCACCTCCATCCTTTGCTTGCTGGGGTTCCATCCAGTGTGTCTGAGCTGTCCCTCTCCCTGGTGGGGAACCCACTTGGTCTGTTTCCTACATCATCATTCACCAGAAATAAATTCCTTCCTTCCCTCCTTCCCATCTAATATTCTCCTCACCTTGGAGATTTTCTCCATTTCCATAAACTAGTGAGGCCCAAATATGTATTTCCTGAATGATCTTCTAAACCACATATCAGATCATGGTACGGCTCCCTTGCTTAAAATAGGAGGCAGAGGACTCTGGAGCCAGCCAGCCTGGACTTGGAACCTGGCCCTAACATTTGTCCACTAAGAAGTCTCGACCAAGTCATTGAACTTCCCTAGGCTGCCGTTCTCTCCTGTGGAGGAGGGCATGAGGTGCCTTGTGTGTGCACAGTGAGTGCCTGGCACTGGGATTGGTATACTGTGAGCTTCACCGGGATACCCCCGTTGAAGGTTTTGTTTAATCCTTAGCTGTGAGGAATATGAATAACAAGCCTTCCAGTGGCTCCTGGATCCCTCGTGGAGGCATGGGGGACTCTGGAGTGTGACTCACAGAGGCCTCCTGGCTGGCTCTGCCTGTCTCACTGGCTGTAGCTCCTGCCTCCGCTGCATCCCCAGCCCCCCAGGCTCGTGCCCCTGTGCCTTTGCACATGCTGTTTCTCTCCAGACCTCTGTCCTCCAGCACAGCCTTGAGCCTCCAGGGTACCTCCCCTGCCTCCTCCAGGAGGAAAGGGCCATGTTCTCCTTCGTGCTTTGTTTGGTCTCCTGGGTTTTTCTAAGACAGGTGTCCTGTTCCGACTTGACTTGCTTATATGTCTGTGTCCCCCTTAGACTGCAAGCTCCTTAAATCCGTTTGCCTCCCTGCCATCGGGCATGGCTGACTCTGTGGATTGTTTGAACAAATGAGCACGTGACCATGAAAATCCTAAGTGGGTCCCATGGCAGAGAAGGCAAGCACTGCGAACGTTGGAGATGACCTTACCTTGTTACCAATGAACACGTAGGAGTCATCCTTGAGACCTGTCTTGCTGACTGCCCCCTCCCTGATCTCATCCACTAACACACCTGGTCAGCTTTACCTCTGAAGCAACGGTTCTCAGCGAGGGGTGATTTTGGCTGTTTGGCAATGTCTGGAGACATTGTGGGTTGTCACAACTGGGGATGCTGCTGGCCTCTAGTGGTGGAAGCCAGGGATGTCGCGGAACGTCCTACCGTTTACAGGACAGCCCCCCCTCCAACCAAGGACTGCTCCAGCCCCCAAATCAACAGTGGTCTAGAAGGTTCTGCGTCTCTTCACCGCTCTCTAGCCTCCCCACTCCCACACAGCTCCAGGCACTCTTGCCGCCTCCTGGAGTGGCTTCCTGCTTCATTTGCCTCAACCCACTCCAAAGGGCAGCGGAATGATCTTTTTAGAGAAGTAAATATTAACTCACTCCCCTGTAATGTTTCCCCCATCGCTTTCACTTGGAATCAAACCGAGACTCCTTCACTGGGCTGAGGAAGCCCTGCCAGACCTGGTTTCTGCTTTCCCTACCCACCCCCCACTCCGGGCACTCGGCCCCAGGCCCACCTGCTGTCCTTCCTGTTGGAGGGTCTTGCCGGTCATTGTCATCAGTGTGTTTTTGTGATGGGCTCTCTGCCCCGGCTGCTCTCCCCTATCATCCCTGTGTGGCTGACTGGCTCTTGTCATTTAGATCTCACTAGAACTGCTTCTGCCTCTGAAATTCCCTTCCTGATGTTCCAAACCGACCACGTGCCCACTATCACATCTTCTTACATCGCCACGGAGCACTTGGCACTGCCTGATTTTGTTTCTCTGTTTGTGAGAGCTCCTTGAGGGCAAGACCACCTCTGCCTGGTGCAGGGCTGTGTCGGTTCCTGCCGAGGACATAGAGTGTGGTGGGAGCGGGGGGCCAGGGGGGACAGTAATAGCTTACATGCATGCAGTGGAGCCTAGGAAGGGCTCTAAGTGACTTACATTTATGGCCCACAGGTGATTTATGAGATTGGCTATATGATCACCGCCTCCCTGTTACAGTCGGGGAAACTGAGGCACCAGAATTAGATAACTTGCAGGAGATCGTGCTACCACATAGGACTGGAACGGAAGCAGTCTAACTGCTGAATCTCAGTCATCCCCTCACTCAACCACACTGCTTGTTGAGGAAATGAACGAGGAATACAAGCGATGCCTTCCCACTCATCCTTCCTGAGCACACACGTGTTACACCAGCCTTTTCAGAGCTGGGATTTTGTCTGCTCTGGGTTCAGATTTTGTGACTGTCTCACGTTTTGTGGTTTATTCCCTTATGTCTAGGTTATGAGGAGAGTCCCAACACTGCCTTTTTTCTTAAATGGTTAGGTTTTAGTGTCTTATACATTTTAATCTGACTCCTTGTCGTGTTTGCTTTGTTGCTTTGGCCACTAGGAGACTCATTGGAAAATTTGAGCCCCGGTGCTAAGCGTCCTGTAAGACTATGAAATGCATTTCGTCTGGTACCTTCTTTTCTCCTGCTTTTCTCCTCCCATAACAGTTTGTTTTCCTTGTTTTATTTTTTAAAAGATTTTATTTATTTATTTTTTTAGAGAGAGAGAAAGTGTGATTGGGGGGAAGAAAACAGGAGGAGAGAGGGAGGAGGAGAAAGACTCTCAAGCGGACTCCGATGAGCGTGGAGCCTGACATGGGGTTCGATCTCACGACCCCGAGAACATGACCTGAACTGAAGCTAAGAGTCAGACGCTTAACTGACTGAGCCACCCAGATGTCCCCATTTTCCTTAGTTTTTACTGATTTTTTTTCCTAAGCCAGCTCAAACAATTTATGGGTTGATACGGCACAAAAGCAAATATATATGGAGAGTGTGTCCCTGGGCACATTAATCTCTCTGATTGTCAGTGTTCTCTATGCTGTGTGGGTAAGCAGTGTTCTCAGTTTTTTGGTGGAATATAAATCGGATGAAGTCCACCAGAGTGCCTCAGGACTCATGGTAAACATTTAGTAAGTGTTAATTTCTTTATCTTTCTCCCTCATTTTCGGTGAGGGTGAGGTCTAGTGGAGGTGTTGGTAGGCCTGGGTGGTTTAATATGTCTTAATGAGCCATTCCTGTCCACTCCTAACTGGTGAGCTCCGTTACAAAGAAGACCCATAGCAAAGACAGCCCGTCCTCTTGTCCTGTTTTTGGTGCTAGTTCCACAACAGTAAATTGGATTTTGAGGAGGAGAAAGAGGAGCAGGGTGGAAGAGATCCCCCCGCCTTTCCCCAGCCCCATGCAGTGAACTTGGACATGCAATGTAGCCTGACAAAGAGAAAGCATTTACTGGAAAGAAGATGAGTCAGACTCCCAGAAACTTTTTGTTACTATGGCAGTGGGGTATTTGGCTAGTCCCTCTTTGGCTAGAGCATAATATACCAGTGAGGAATGTCAACTGTTGAATCTCAATTGCTTATTACCTCATAAAATGTCCTAATATATACTAATCGTTCCTGGAGAAAATAGACCTATTTTAAGATGACCCAGTCACCCATTTCTTGGTTCTAAGCCACTTTGGGGCTTCACAAAAAAACAATAATTATAGTATTAAAAGCTCTTAGCCCTTACTGATACCAGGCATCTTCTCATTTAATCCTTACAGCTACTTTGTAAGGTCAATTTCATCGTCCCATTTTACAGACAAGGGAGTAGAGCCCAGGGCAGGTAGGTAATTTGCCCAGGGTCTCAGCTCTGGGAAGGAGTGGAATCAGGATTTGGATCCTGATTCTATTGGATTCCTAGCCTTTTGTGTTTTGTTTTGTTTTGTTTTACCATTAACAGAGCGTTATTTCTTTCTTTAAATCAGAAAAAACAAAAATTCAGGATTGATCTTTTCCTGGTATAGGGTTCTTTGCCCTTGAAACTGTTGACGTTTTGGGTCCAGATAATTATTTGGCGGGGGGTGGGGGTGGGGAGTGGCCTGTGCATTGTGGGACATTTAGTAGCTTCCCTGGTCTACCCACTGGATGCCAGTAACCCTCACTCCTCTCCTCCCACCCTCAATACTTTTTACAGAATATTTTATATTTAAGTAGTCTCCACACCCAACGTAGCGCTCAAACTTACAACCCCAAGATCAGGAGTGGCATGCTGTGCCTACTGAGCCAGCCGGGGGCCCCATCCCACCCCCAGTATTGCCACATGTTGCCTGGGGAGCAAACCAGAAGAACTGGGGAGGAATTTGGCCAATTTAGTATCTTCCTGGAAAAGAACAACTTTTTCATTTCTAATGTCCCCACTCTTCCTAGATCTCAGAAGTTCTTACAGAGTTTTGTTTCTTTATTTAGTTGTATTCAGAGAGGTGTGCAACTCTTACTACTACCTAATGTTAGAACATTTTCATCACTCCCAAAAGAAACCCCAGTCCTCCCTCCCCTAGTCTCTGGGGGCCACTGATTTATTTTTGTCTCTATGGGTTTCCCTATTCTGAACATTAAATGGAGTCATATATGATGTGGCCCTTGCGTCTAGCTCTTTCACCTAGCATGATGTTTTCAAAGTTCATCCGTGCTGGATCCTGCTTCATCTTTTTAATTATTTAATTAATTAATTATGGACTTGTAGGAGTACAAGTTCCTTATTTTGCAAGTGGATATCCAGTCGTCCCAGCCATTTGTTTCTGAAAAGACTGTCTTTTCCCCAGTGGCTTTTCTTGGCACTTTGTCAAAAATCCGTTGATTGATAAAGTGATGGTTTATTTCTAGACCCTCAGTTTTATTCTCTTGATCCATAAACGTAGATCAGTTTGGAGAGCATTGCTGTCTTACCAGTACTTAGTCTTTTAATCCACGTATATGGGTTATCTTTCTCTAGTTCTTTAATATGGGTTGTCTTCTTTAATTCTTTAATTTCTCTGAACAGTATTTCTTTAATTTCTTTGAACAGCATTTTGTAGTTTGCAGTGTACGGGTCTTGTACTTCTTTTGTTAAATTTACTCTTAAGTATTTTATTTGCTTTAGTGCTATTATAAGCAAAATTGTTTTAGTAATTTCATGTTGGGATATTTGATTGCTGGCATATAGTAATTCATTTGATTTTGGTATATTCATCTTGTGTCCTACAACCCTGCTGAAGTTGTTTGTTAATTCTAAGAGTTTTGGGGAGGAGAAAAAGCTTTTTTTGTGAATTTAAGATTCAAAAAAAAAATATGCATTTACAGCTATACATTTCCCTCTCAGTACTGCTTTACCTGCATCTCATGAATTTTGGTATGTTATATTTTTGTTTTCATTTATGCCAAAGTATTTTCTAATTTTATTTGTATTTTCTTCTTCCACTCATTGGTTATTTCAGTATTGGTAATTACGGGCAATTTCTACATAGTTAATTTTGGTTTTGCTAGTTATTGAAAATTTCCACATAGTTGTGGATTTCTCAGATTTCCTTCTGTTACTGATTTCTCATTTTATTCCACTGTGATTGGAGAACATACATTTTATGATTTTATTCCTTTAAAATCTATTGAGGTTTTTTTTTCTTTTTTTTTTTTTTAATGACCTAACATCATAGGTTTGGAATACGTTGGAGAATGTTCCATGTGCATCTGAGAAGAAATGTGTGTCCTATTGCTTTTGGATTGTGACTTCTGTGGATGTTAGATGTGGTTGGTTTATTGGATTGCTCATGTCATCTGTTTTCTTTTTCTTTCTTTTTTTTTTTTTTAAAGATTTTATTTATTTATTCGACAGAGATCACAAGTAGGCAGAGAAACAAGCAGAGAGAGAGAGTGGGGGAAGCAAGCTCTCTGCTGAGCAGAGAGCCCAATGTGGGGCTCGATCCCAGGACCCTAGGATCATGACTTTAGCCGAAGGCAGAGGCTTTAACCCACTGAGCCACCCAGGTGCCCCTGTCATCTGTTTTCTTGTTGATCTTCAGCCAGGTTATTCCATCCATTGTGAAAGTGGGGTATTGAGCTCTCCAACTCTTACTGTTTAAGTATCTGTTTCTCCCTTCAGTTCTGCCAGTTTTTGCTTCCTGTATTTTGGAACCCTATTTTTAGGTATGTAGAATTATGTCTTCCTGATGGATTGACCATTTCTTTGTCTCTAGGAACTTTTTTGTCTTAGCTTCTATTTTGTTTGACATTAGTATAGTCACTCTAGCTCCCTTGATTTGGGATACGTTTTGTCTGTTTGTTTTGAAAAGCTTCCTGGGTTATTGTAATGTGCAGTCAGGATTGAGTCCCTGCTGTCATAGGATAGAGGAGCTGAGGGACAGTGTTTTGTTTTTAAAGCCAGCCCATAGCTACCAGCAGGTGGTATCCATGTGATGATGTGATTCCTGTGACTGGTGTTGAAGGTATCAGGGAAACCTCCAGATGCCTTTGGTGAAAGCCTTTCTTGGAGCCAGATTTGTGAGGGGTTACGCGGTATTTTCCTGAAGCAGTGACAGGCAGGATGTCCCCCTGCTCAGCTTTTCAGAGCTGCCTCCCCTCTCTCCTCCTGTTGGCACTAGCTAACAAAGGATTGTGTCTCTGAAAGCACGCCCCATTGTTCTGTGGGTCTCCCAATGGTTTAATCCCTTTTATCGTAGGCCTTTCTCTGGCCCTCTTTGCTGGCTTCACGGTCACTATTCAGCAGACAGGGTCTGAGCTCCAGGCTTCTTCTGTTGGAGAGGACATGTGGGAGGGGCAGGTGAGGCGGGCTGTCAGAGACACTTCCAGGAGACCGATCAGAAGTGAACTTCTTTTCACAAGGCTGAAGGTAGAGAATATGCGCAGAAATGAAGCTGTTTTGGGAAGAAAAACTTGAGTGTTTGCCAAGGGCTCAGAGGGTGGGAGTGGGTAGAGGCTCTGAAAAGTCAAACCTTCTTCTTTGGGCAAAGGTGATGGCCCTCGTTGCCTAGCAAGATGGAAAGTGATGTAGAATGGGTTCTCCTTTATTCATTTTTGTTCAGACCTGAGAACTTTGATTCTCACATTTTTCCCCTTCCATCCACTTTTTTTTTTCTTTTTTATCCCCACCCCCCACCATTTCTTAGGAGTTGTCCTTTGGATATCACCTTTTTTTTCTTGGATGATACTTTTATCAAAGTAGTCTTTTTCAACTGGAGATAGTCTGTTCTAGCATGTCTGTTCCCACATCTGTTTTTCATCTGAGGGATTCTGATCCACCTTCAGGAAGTTTTTCCTCCAAGCAGTGAAAAGCCTCTCGAAGTTAAGTTATCTGACCCACATTTATTTATTATCTCTTTAGAGCTTTTCCTCTCAAACTTTGTCTATAGAAGACTCAGTTGGGAATGTCTTGGTTTCCTGCTTACGGGTTCTCTGGAATTTTCCTTCCAATTTATATAGACATACAAACATACCTTCATGCACTTATGTATGTGCATCGCAAATAGCTAAAATAAATAACCTGGGGGGGAAAAAAACCCTTCAGGTTATAAGATAATGTCCTAATCCCAAACTTGCGGACTTTTTTCTTTCATTCTTAAAATTTTAAAGGGGCAGGACAGGCACTTCGAATCCCGTTTTTGTTTATAGCGCCCTTTTTCCTGAAAGCCCAAAGATTATATGGACTTGGCTCTTTAGTTCCCTTGGGGCTTTTGGGGAGAGAGGAGGATATTTCCATGTTACAGAGCCTCATCGTATCCTCATGAGTCCATAAAAATTTTCTTCATAAAAAACAAATCTGACGGGGCGCCTGGGTGGCTCAGTGGGTTAAAGCCTCTGCCTTCGGCTCGGGTCATGGTCTCAGGGTCCTGGGATCGAGCCCCATGTTGGGCTCTCTGCTCAGCGGGGAGCCTGCTTCCTTTCCTCTCTCTCTGCCTGCTTTTCTGCTTACTTGTGATCTCTGTCAAATAAATAAATAAAAATCTTAAAAAAAAAAAAACAAATCTGACATGTCAGTTTCCTTTGTAAAGATGCCCCCTGGCTGGCTCCTGAGTTAAGTGTCCACAACCCTGCCTGCCTCTCCCACCCCTGTTTCCTGCCACATCTGTGTTTGACACGCCCTAAACTTTCCCATATCTCTGTACAGACGGGCACACTCTGTCGCAACTTTGAGCTTTTATTCACATCATTTATTTTGCCTGGAGGGTCCTACTCTCTCACTCTTCACCAGCACACCCCTACCAATCTCCTAGGCAGCTGACATCGTGCTCCTTCATGCCATGCATCCTGGGCCCGCCAGGCTGGAACAGAAACTATTTGAAAATAATAGTAATAAATAATCACAGTAATAATAATAGCTAATGCTGTGTAATAATACTTTCCAATATTATATAACACTATATATAATACTATATTTTGTAGTGTCATGTTAAGTAATAACAGCTAATAGGTACTACCTGTAAGTGTAGCTAATATAGTATTAAGCATCGTAGCTAATACTGTGTTCCACAGGAAGACTGAGCTATCATTGTGTTGTCTCATTTAATCCCCACAACAACCCAGCGAGGTGTAGGTCCTGTTAACATCTCCATTCCCTGATGAGGAAATGGAGGCACAGAGAGGTGAAATCTCTTACCGTAAACCATACGTCCAACAAGTGGTGGAGGCAGTATTTGAACCCTGACAGGCTGACCTCTCACCCGACTGCAGTACAGTGTTGAAAAGCAAATGTTGATATAGTTTATAAAGCACTTACCACATCTCGTTGCAGTGATCTGCTCATTGCTCTTTGTTTTCTTCTTCTTTTTTTGATTTTTGTTTTTTTCCTCCTTCTTGGCCAGGTGTTCCTTAGCTGGGGGCAGCTTGCTTAGCAGAAGTTACTGTTTGAACATTTGATTCTCTTTGCCAGCCTACTTGCTCTGATGTGTGGCATAGAAAGTCCGGGAATTACCATGAATCCTATGGATAACTGAAAGAGGAAGGCCTTAGTCTAAACATTACTTTGGTTTCTACCTCATTTTTCTCGGGGCCATCCATATATGGGAAGAAGAGCAGTTTGTAGACCCGTGGACCATGTTTGGGAGGGGAAGATGTGATCAGATCCCTACTAGATATCAAGCCTTGCGCTGTTCTCTCTACATGCAAAATCTCATATTATTTTCCAACAACTGATGAAGTCTGTGGTATCTCTATGCCCCTTTTGCAGACAGGGACAATGAGGTCAAGGGAAGTTCAGGCACTTGTCCAGGATCTCAGCTGTTCTGTGGCAGAATGTGGTTAGAAGCCCAGATGCTTCTGAACCCTAAGCTCTTTTGATTTCTTAGCCCCAAGGCTGCACACCTCCTATTCTTACAGAAGAGGAGATGTTTAGAAAGAATTTTCTACCCCAGTCTTCTGTTGAAGCTGTTGCAGTTAGATGCCTTCTTTCTGTATTTATATTCCAATGAGCTTGTGATCTTTTGCTCTCTCTGTATGTATCTCTGAAGCAGCCAGTATGTTGTTTGAGGGGAAAAGAGTACATCACGATATCTGATTGATAAAACTCGGAGTTCACTCAGGTAGTCAAGCAGAGTCAGACTCCTGGAACAAGCCAAAGGCTGTTTTTGCTCAGGTAATAATGAATGTGCCAAGGCTCGAATTCCAGGTGTGGTTTTAGCTTTCTGGGGGTTTGTCCTCTGCATCAGGACCACAATGAAACACCTGTCTTTTTTCCTCTTCTAGACTTCTTAGAGAATCCGGGCATATGCTTTTTTAAAAAGTCTGTTACTTTTTTATAAGGCTCTTTTTGCTTCCTTGCTTCTAACCATGAAGTCATGTTTGACTTTTTCAGGGGAACCACAGTTTGACATTTTACAAAATGAACCAAGGGACTGAATATAGTAGCAATTTTAGATCCATTACTTTTTGTGAAGTTTTTAGCCAGTGACGCTACATGTAGGCGTTCACTTTGGGGAAGGCAGGGAGAGCACTGTGCATGTTGATTCAAATTACATGAATTTTGTAATCTGATTTTTTTGTCTAATTTATACTTTGGTGTAGATAATTCTCACATCTTCAGTGTGAGCTGCATTGCAACTAGCTCATGGCACATTTCTTATGAGAAATCAGGTTTGACACTTTTTAAAAATTATTTTTTAAATTTTTTATTAACATATAATGTATTATTAGGTTTGACTTTTTTTTAATGAAATAAAACATACCAGGTACTTTTTACTGATCCAAGAAGCAAGTTCATACTGACCCCTTTTCAGTTCTCCCCATACCACATTGTTTTCTGCCTCTGGGCCTTTGCACACGCTGTTCCTCCTTGGAACAGTCCCACCAGCACTAAACTTTTCTCTGGCAGAGCTGTCTCCAGTTATCCTTATTCTTTGCAGGTATGACACAGAGTTTGTGAACTAATGTTAGTGGAATGAATAAGTGAGCAAGGCCTCAGTGTCTAAACATAACATCGGTTTCTACCATAGCTGTGTGTGAAGTGTCTTTGCTGACATCGGCTTTCCTTTGAGCAGCCTTTTCTGACCTCAGTCTCTGCCTCACTTGGAGCTTGGGTGTCTTCTGGCTCCCCCATCAGAGCACACATGGCACTGCATATAGACGCTCATGGACTTGTCCTTGCTCCACTCTCAGGGAGTATTTTGTGAGTCGCTACAGAACTGACTCTGCCCGGCAGATATAGCAGGATTCTCAGCACTATTTTGTTATTTGCCAGAAGGGGCAATAAACACTTGTTGGGCCATTCATCCCTATCTTGTATTTTGCACAGGTAAAGCGTAAATCCTTAAAATTTGGACAGAACTGTTTGAGAGGTTTTGAAGTTCTAAACGGGCCTTTTTGTTAGGACAGCAACCATTTGAATAGGAGCCCATGGCTTTTGTACGTCAAGCAGTGATTTTGTGTCTTGCACATGAACACGGAGGAAGAGAGAACCTGTGGAGACGGAGAAAGATCAGCAAGAGGCCCATGGTTTCTCTGATGCTATCTGGGATATGAGTGCTAGACTTGACTGGGGGTGGTGGCCAGAGGAGGCCCCACAGGAGCCCTGTAGCCACAATTCCTGGAGTGGTTGCTGATCTGTGCCGTGGCAACATCAGAAAGAAATGACTGATGAGATCATTTGTTCTTGGGACTTAAGATATCAGTAGAACTGTCAGGTGGGGTGGTCGCATGGGAGTGTTCATTGGAATCCTCTGTGCTTAATAGGAATGTAGATTCCCCGAGGGGAGAGGCATCCCTGAAGATTCTTCTGCGGGAGGAGCAGGGACACCCTTCTTTGTGAAACACTGCCTCACAGGACAGGACATTCTAAGGAAATACTGGCAAGCAGGGCCGTCCTTGGAGTAAGAACCTGCCCTTCGTCGGGCCCTTAGAGGTGATAATGCAGCCTGAGAAAGTTCGCTCAAGGGGCAGCTCCTGAAAGGAGGGACACTTTGCATGAGCCCGTGATGAGCGTAACCCAGGGAAACCAATTTCAGCAAAGATTGATGCTCTGTACCCGGTGCAAGTTTTAAAAGATTAAAAGAAGAGTCATGGTTTCCTTGACTGGAGAGGAATGTCCCCTACTTGGCAAAGTAATCAAATACACAGATGTTACAATGAAGAGAGGCAGAGATAAATGGAGACTAATAGAGCACGGGTGCAGGGAGGGGCCAGCCTAACATAAACACAGAGGAGCTGTGGGGGGTTCTCAGCCTGTGGGCTTCTAGGAATATCTTCGCCAGCAGGGCAAGATCCGCCTGTCTCCGATGGGCGATCCAGGGCCGGAGGTGGTTCCTGTGGCCAGCTATGGCCAGAAGACAGTACCGGTTCCTCTGGGAGGAGGTGGTCAGTGATCAAAAGGGTGCCAGAACGTGAAACATGCATATCCTGCGACCTAGCGGTTATACCTTCAAGAGCTACCATACAAGTGGGGAGAATGACATATGCATCTGTGTGTGCGTGTCCATCAGCCCTGGGACTTACAGGTACAGAGATGCAGTAGAACTCTCTGTAGCCGATAAAAGGGATAGTGTGGGCCTGTACTTACCCACATGAAAAGACGTCACACTATATCGGGAAGTGACCAAAGCCAGTTTCGAATGGCATTGTGTTTCATGGGTGCATTAAAGCAAACTCTATGCTCAGGTTTCTGTGTATTGATTTAGTCAGTAATGGCTGAGTAACGTGTGTACCACGCACTTGTCTGGTATGTGTTTGGTGTGGAACAGTGAACAAGGCCGTGGTCCCTAGCTATTCGGAAGGGAAGTGCTTGGATCAGCGGCACTGACATGACCTGGGAGCCCGAGGAATACGCAGTCCCAGGCCCCCTCCAGACCGACTGCATTTGCCGAGGTCCTGGGCCAAGCCATCTGCACACAGTAGTTCTTGGGGCCCTGCTTCGTGAGCCCGTTTACCAAAGTGGCCCCGGTGGCTTTGACTGAGTGACAGCAATTCGGGGTAATTTTTACATTGACCTTTGTGCGTTTTCTCTGTAGTTTAAATTCTTCATGGTGAGCGCTGCCATGAGTCTATAAAAGCCAGGATGGTCATTTCACAGAAGAGCTTGAGGCTCCTGCTTCTGGTTCTCCGGACTGTCACGAGCACACGCTGGCAGGATCCCGGAGCAGGAACTGGAGGCGAGCAGGAGGGGGGTGGAGACGGCAGCTGTTGCTCATTTGGCCCACTGCAGACATCTGGAAGAGAGACCCCCAATACCCGTGTTTATGGCTGGAGCATCTGCCAAAGCCGGAGAGATGCAGCCGCTCTGATGAGCGAGCTCCCGGCCCTCCTGGCTGAACAGAGCGGCTCTGGCACGGCCGCCCCTGTCCGACTCTGGTAGGAGGACCGTGTGGGGAGGGCCTGCACGGTGGCCACAGACGCCGTCACCCCACGTGCTCCAGGACCCACATGATGCCTTTTCGGGGCAGACTGGGAGCCATAGGCGTGACACCGGGTCCAGAGCGTTTCTTCCCAAGGTTTGGAAAGTTCTGGCTTTCAGCCTTCTGGGCTGTTGCCCAAACCGGATCCCCAGGCTGGGGTTTGGCAGCACGTGACTCTCAAGCACACTGTAGTCGTCGGAGGCTAGACTCGGGGATTGAGGACTGAGTTTTACACCAGCCAGATCCTGAATATCTGTGTGCCTTTGGGCACAGCGCAGACTGCCTGCTGGGGACTCCGTTTTCTCCTCTGTGGAAGGTGAGGAGTTACTGGTGACGCTGTGCCTGCGAGGATCGGGGGTCTGCTGTGCGTGCCTCGCCACGCGGTCACACCGGATGTCTCCTGGTTCCCCTCTAGTCCTCACACAATCCCCAGATCCTGGTCCGAGGACTCCTGTGTCATTTGTCCTGCATTTTGGAGGCTAAAGTGGCTTTCTGTGGAGGATGGTAGTGAGTCAAGATGTTTGCAGATTTTTGCGTGTGTCCTTGCTGGCAAAATAAAAAGTCGGCCTCTGTTTTAGCCTTTTACACACCCCCATCTCGTTTTTGTTCTTGTTTTTAAAAATTTTTTTTTTAATTTGACAGAGAGAGAGGGAGATCACAAGTAGGCAGAGAGGCAGGCAGAGGGGGAGGGGGAAGCAGGCTCCCTGCTGAGCACAGAGCCCAATGGGTGGCTCAATCCCAGGACCCTGAGATCATGACCTGAGTTGAAGGCAGAGGCTTTACGCACTGAGCCACCCAGGGTCCCACCCCCCCCACACACACCATCTCATTAAAAAAAATTTTTTTTTATCTTACTCATCCGTGGAAATCAGAACTGTGACATCCAGGCTCTAAGGAGGGAGAGGACATGGATGGGGCATGAAACCCACCCCCAGGAGAGCACTGGTTCTTGTCCTCCCGCTGGTGAAGGCTGCCTCCTTGGAAGGTTCGGGGAGCAAGTCCTCGAAAAATAGTGAATTCAGGTCATCAGTGGCACGGAGGCACCCTGTCCAGCTTCGTCAGGGTGATTTTAATTTTTTTTTATTTATTTTTTTAAAAGATTTTATTTATTTATTTGACAGAGATCACAAGTAGACAGAGATGCAAGCAGAGAAAGAGGGAAGCAGACTCCCTGCTGAGCAGAGAGCCCGATGTGGGACTCGATCCCAGGACCCTGAGATCATGACCTGAGCCGAAGGCAGCGGCTCAACCCACTGAGCCACCCAGGCGCCCTCGTCAGGGTGATTTTAGACATGGTCAGCCTTCCACCTTCTGGCAGTAGCTGCACAGTTTCATGTTGAAATCTCCCCTTTGGAGAAATTGGGCCAGGGGAGGACCATCCGGCCTTGGTCCAGTGCCACCCTGAGCCCCACAGCGGGTGGTGCAGGCAAGGGATGGCCAAAGCTGCCGACAGCGGCTGGCTTCCCTCCGAGCCTCAGCCAGGTGCTTGGCTGGCCGCCTGTGATCCATCCCAGGTCGTCTGAGCAGGTGTCCAACGGGGCAGGTGTGAATCATAACGGATCGGGCTCCCCCTGACCGAGACAACAATGGAGCATTGCTGACGAGGCATCAGGTTTCATTAGTAATTCTTGAAAGGGTTCAGGGGCAGGATCAAAGAGCTGGTTAATTGAATGGTGGCTAATTCATTTATAATTATTCATATTCTTTTTCTTCGTCTCCTGAAGTCTAATCCTTTGGAGCTGGACCAGGGCTTAGATCTAAAGAGGCTGAACAGCGCATGAGTCAAGAGCAAAGTTTGAGCCTTGACTCTGTTTATTAGTGGTGTCAAGCTCCCTCACTTCTGGGCCTCAGCTCTCCTATCTGTGAAATGGGTCTTCGTGAGTAGTAAATGAGGTGCTTCTTATAAGACCTGGAGCATAATGCTTGGCCCATAGTCAGCATGCAGTGAGCTGGCTCTTGTGACCCAGTCCTGCTCTCTCTTTTATAGGCTCCCTTGTGTATTCAGCAGGTGTCTGTTAGCCAGCATCAGCACTATATAGCACAGCTCCGTCGAAAGTGGTGAATGGAAGTATTCAAACAAGTATATGGTCATCATTCAAACAGCACAGCCCAGAGCCGGCCACATCCTTTCATAGGGAAAGAAGGAGAAGCAGAGGGAAGGCTAGAGAGGCAGAGGATGGGAGTTCGAGTTTCTGGGTCCACAGTCCAGTGTCTGAGTAAGTGGAACCATGGGCCACACGACCCTGGGAAAAAGGCAGTGCAGACTGGGAGACCGGCAGGGTGCACGCAGGTCCCGAGGTGGGACTGTATGCCACAGTTCCCGGAGGAGCAAGGAGGCCCACATAGCCAGGCAGGGAACATAGGTGGGCCTGAGCTGGAGAGGTGTCCAGAGCTGCCTGACGCTGGGAGGAGGGGCTTTGTTAAGTTGCCGAGAGGGCAGTGACATTGTGAATGGAGGTTTACGAGGAAACAGCTCTCAGAGGTCAAAGCCTATAAGCAGCCTATCAGTGGCCCCCAAAGTGTGGCCACAGCAAGGCCAGCCGGTCCTCCCATGTGAGCATCCATCACTGGGTCTTGCCTCCAACTGTTGTTACCGTGGTGTTTGCTAAATGGTGACTTTCTGTTTCTTACATCTCCTCTCTGTTTAATCATTGGAATTCTTCTATAAAGAAAAACTTCCCTTCTTCCCCATTTACTTATTTTTCCAATGATTTATGATGCCAGTATGGACTCACAGATATTTATTGAATTCTCTGGGTTATAGCCCAAAACTATCATTATTTTGTTGCTTAAAATGTCATAGCTTTGGCCATTGGAGAGTTCCTTTGGCTTGACTTCTGTGTCCTTCAGGTATGCCTCCATCATATTTTGAGCACTTTTTTACTCTCTGGCAACACAAGACACTCCAGTTTGATCTTGAATTTCCCCCTGGAATTAACCACTTCTCCAAGGAGCCTTCATTCCCTTTATCGGATGATGGTATTTAGAAACCAAGATCTGGTGCTGGGTGTGCTCATTTGCTCCTGGAGTTTATTGCTTCTCATCTTTCTTAGCAGATGGAACTAGGAAACGTATGTATGCTGACCCATGCACACACCAGACCAATATTTCTCTCTCTTGGGGCACCTGGGTGCCCCATTCGGTTAAGCATCTGCCATCAGCTGAGGTCACGATCCCAGGGTCCTGGGACTGAGCCCCGTCTGAGTCAGGCTCCCTGCTCAGCATGGAGTCTGCTTCTCCCTCTCCCCACTGCTTGTGCTCTCTTATGCGCTGTTCTCTCCCTCTCTCTCAAATGAATAAATAAAATCTTTTTTAAAAATTCTGTAAATATTTGTCTCTCTCTCTTATCTAGCTGTATGTCTCTCTGCCTATCTATCTGTCTGTCTGTCTTTATAAATCTTGACTTCATACTGATGCCTTTACTTCCAGTGCAAAGCCTCAGGGATCAGTTAGCCTTTCAACCTTCCTTATTTCTAAGTTCTTCCTCGGGAGCGAAAGACCTCACGGTTATTATTTGCAGTATATTTACTTATTTGCTCAGTCCTAGTACACACAGAGATAGTTTCAGAACTGCTAATCCATACCCGTGTGACAGGTAAAAGTAGAGTGCCCTGTTTGTGTACAGTTCTCTTTTTCCTTAGCCTTATAGAATCCAGGGAAAATAACGGTTCCCTGAGTTACTTGGGCTGGTTTTTTCTTCCCGACACCCTTCAGCGTGGTGGGTTTATGCATCTGTAATCCAGTCATGTTCGCTTTTGCTGTTTCTGTCCTATTTTGAGTGTCTGCCCACATACATGCATGCGGATGATTTTAATGGTTTACTGTTGAGGTATGTGAAATATTGGGGTTCTAAGAGTCAGAGCTATAGAGACTCATCCCGGGTGCCTCATTCTCATCTCATTTCCCCATTCTTTCCACCTCTGTCCCACCTGCCCCCTGTACATAACCAGGGTGTGTCCTTCCCATGTTTCTTCTACACAGATCAACCAATCCATGTAGTTCTTATATCCGTCTCTTCTGCCCATACAGAGGGTTAAAATACTATAAATATTCCTTTGACTTTGCTCCCCCCACCACATAACAGTGTATCCTGGAGATCATTTCATATGACTTCATAGAGATCTTCCATAATGAGCTTTTTTAACTTTGGCGATTGGGAAAAAGATGAGCAGCCCAAGAAGTAATTTTAAAATTCTATAATGAATGATGATGATGATAATAAATAACATAAGCATTACCATTAATTGAGCACCTGCTGTATACCACGGTCTGTGCTAATATGCATTTTGTGTAGATTATCTCATCACATCCTTCCCAGGGCCCTGGGAGGTAGATGTTACCTCCAGTTTACTGATGAGGAAACTGAGACTCACTAATATTTAGAATCTTGCCCAAGTTCCTAAAAAGTAGGGCCACAGTTTGAACCCAGCTGCTGTCTCCCAAGTTTGTGCTTTTGAAGAGCGCATCAGCACCATTACAAAAGTCCAGGGTCAAAACAAAGTGATGGGAGTTTTTAAAACCTGGGCACGTCCCAAGACCTTGAAACCTTGTTGATTGTGGATCGCGTTGCTAAAGTTGGTATGTTCCCGATGACAGGAACATGAAGATAATTTACTGCCTGTTTGTTCCCAAGAAACGGCCCTTCCTTCTTGAGGACCACGGGTCCTGCGTCTAAGGCAGGAGAGGAGAGGGATGCTAGTCGGGGCCCACTCCCCGGGATGCAGCCATAGATCTGACCTTACACCTCATAATCACAAGCCAGAGCAGCCAGCACCGTTCCCAGGAAAGTCTGACCCCACAGAGCTGTTTGGTTAGCAGAATACTCCATCAAGCCCGAGTTACAGCAGTTTCTCTTCAAACTGTTTGTGCAGCAGGAGCGGAACAAGAATCTCTCTGAGCCGGAGTCTGGCTTCTGTTGTGAGAAGCGACAGACTGGCAGAGAGGCAACACAGTTGCACTGGTGGACAGCGTGGCTTCTGGAATCTAATGCCGGGCCCTCACCCCTGTGTCGCATTTTCTAACTGTGTGGCTTTGGGGAAGTCTCTTTACGCCTCAAAGCACACCTCTGCCACGGGGATGAGAACCATGCCCATCCTTGTCAGCGGTCCCCACGACTGTCCCCAGGCTCAGGGATTTGCTGGGAGGATTCCGGGAATGTGGCATGTGGTCACATGAAGGACGCAAAGCAAAGTCAGCAAAGGGAAGAGGCAAAAGGAGGGAAGCCCAGAGGAAGCCAGGTTCAGACTTCAAGAGTCCTCTCCCAGGGAAGTGGTACGGGATGCAGTTAATTCCCCAGCAACAAGTTGCGACAGCAGGAGAGAAGTGCTTTCTCCCGGGGAAGCTCCTTGCAGTCTCCATGCCTGGGGTTCTGACTGGGGGCTGGTTACGCAGGCTCGTTACACAGGTGCTATGTGCCCAGCATCTATGCAATAGCAAGCTCCCAGAAGAAAAGCAGGTGTTCAGCATCAACTGCACCGTTCCCATAAAGAGCTGAGGCACGGGGAGCCATTCTTAGGAGAGACTGGTGTGAGCCCTCCCGAAGTTCAAGTTCCCAGAAGTCAGCCATGCGGACCTGGCCGTGCAGGAAGGCAAGCCTCTCTGAGGGTAGCCGTGTCCGGGCTGTGGTGTTCATCCTTTCCTGCACACCATGCCACGGGGTGGTTGCTGACTGGATTGAATGGGAGAATCCACAGAAAGCTCTGGCCATGCTGCCTAGAGTGGGAAGCCTTTAATAAGCACAGAAAGGGGGCCTGGGTGGCTCAGTGGGTTAAGCCTCTGCCTTTGGCTCAGGTCATGATCTCAGGGTCCTGGGATCAAGCCCCGCATGGGGCTCTCTGCTCGGCAGGGAGCCTGCTTCCCCCCTCTCTCTCTGCCTGCCTCTCTGCCTACTTGTGATCTCTCTGTTAAATAAATAAAAATCTTTAAAGATTTATTAAAAAAAATTAAGTGCAGACCAGAGCTTTGACCGTCGGGGAAGGAATTGGGAAGGGTTCCTCAGTACCGTAAGAGTAGGTCGCGTCCATCCCCCAACTACTCACACCCCATTCATTCGTTTGTGCCCCACATTGGGGTTGAGCCCCGCTTTGTGTAGGGGCCCTGGAAATACCGCGGGCACAGCCACCCCCTTCCTTGAGGGTGCTGCGCGAGGGCTCTCAGTCTGGCTGGGTGCTGACTGTGGGTGGGGGGTGGTAGGAGATCTTGGGGGACTTCCGTGGAAATGTGAAGAGACCCTTTTGCGCGCTCAGAGCTGGCGGGATGGGTAGGCCAGGGCTCAGAAAGCGTAACTTCCTGACGGCAGGCTGTTTGTCTCGTTTTGCCTCCTGCAGCCAAGGCTAAGTCCAAATGCGGCCCGACGTTCTTCCCTTGCGCCAGCGGCGTCCACTGCATCATCGGCCGCTTCCAGTGCAATGGGTTCGAGGACTGTCCCGACGGCAGCGACGAGGAGAACTGCAGTAAGTACCAGGAGCGCCTGGCCCCTCCCTTGTTCCTCGTGATGGGCCCCGCGCCCCGCTCCTCCCTCTCGTGGGCTCCGGCATCGTCTCTCCTTACCTGGATCCTGCTCTCCCTCGCTGCTTCTTGTGTAAACGTGTAAATGCTCAGCTCCCATCTCGCGGGGATTCTGCAAAGCGCTTGGGGCCTGGGGCGTACTTTTTTTCCTGTTCCGACAGCTGCTCTGCAGGTGCAGGTGTGTGACCCTCATTAACAGATGAGGCATCTGAAGTGTCGGGACGTCAGGGAACTCAGCCAGCGTCACACAGGTCACGAGGGGCAGAGCCGATTCTCTGCTCCTCCATACTTTATTCTGAGGGACTGTCTCAGTCAACAACCTGTGTCGATGTGCTGGCTTTTTTTCCCACTTTGAACAAGTTTTACAAAGATGTCTATATATATCAGAAGAAAATATTTTTTAAAAACTCCCATGTAGTATAGAAAGCTAAAGTTCTCCTTGTCTTATGATCACCCCAGTTCCTTTTACTTGTTGTATAATATTCCAAGGTACTGCACAGACACATGCCCCCTCTTGTTCTCTCTCCGCACCCCCCCACCCCCCTCTCAGCAGTCTTGGTGTTGAGCTCCTACTCCCTTCCTGGACAGCATCTCTATGTCCAAATCCACTTCACACACAGCAGCATTAGTGACCTCCAGGCATCTCTTCCCCCCGGGGGCCTTTTGTGCCATGCCAGCTCTCCCAGCTAGTAGCTTTGAAACTTACAAAATATAAAAAAGCAGAAAGAGGAAAATGAAACTGCCCAGAATGACACAAATGTTCAGATGTGGATTTTTTTTGTGCCAGGCCTTTCTCTGTCTCTCTTCCTCCCTCCCTTTCTCTGTGTGTGTGTATGTATGTACGCGTATGTATGTAGACATGTATGTTATTCATAAGGATTGTTATCGTTATTCATATAATTGTTATTTATGTTATTAATTTTTTTTCAAAACATATTGTAATGACTTCAGTGATTGTTTTAAGGAACTGGCTTTCCCTTACCCTGTTGGTTCTGGTGTAAGTCCCTGACGAGGAGGGGGTCATCTCCCGTGTTACTTATGCCTTTCCAGGGAACAGTTGTCATGTGCCCTACCGGTGGGGACGTGAGGAGAATATAACTCTCCTGTGTGCCTTCTCCTTCTGCCTTATTTCATCTTCTGGATCCCAAATGGCAGAAATACAGCATAGCGGCTAGACTGTTGAATGGTTAGTAGGGTAGCAAAAACCCACCTTAGCCGGAGAATGTAGGTCACTAAGAGGGTAGCAGCTTGACTGAGCAAAATGACTTTGGAGCCGGAAAGCCTGGCCCGAGGTTTGTGTTCTGCCCTAATTCAGCTGGGTTGGCTCTGCTTTATAA
Organism: Martes martes; assembly: GCF_963455335.1. Classification (NCBI taxonomy): domain Eukaryota; kingdom Metazoa; phylum Chordata; class Mammalia; order Carnivora; family Mustelidae; genus Martes; species Martes martes. The sequence goes on along the minus strand of NC_137898.1, from coordinate 28,088,807 downwards.
TCTCCTTGCACAGTGGTTTCCTCATCTCCTGAAATGGGGACGCCAGGAGCCTGCTTCCTGGGTCATGGTGGCAATTAGACGAGGCAGTACCTGAAAAGTATTCAGTATGGTGCCTGGCAAGGGGTAATTGATTTTGAAAACCCCTAGTGACTTAAAACAAAGCTGTGAGTCATGAAGAGGAAGACCCTATTTACTGGCATTCCGCCTTTCGTTTAGGATGTCCAAGGATGTACTTGTTCTGTATTTCACTAAGTCCTTTGGTAAGTGTGTATCAGCTTGATAGCCACTTCCTACTGTCCATGGGGATCTCACAGTCCATGGGGGGAGTTTTATATATACATGTATTCATGTGTACGTACTAGAGAGTAATTCGATGGCAATAAAAAGCAAGCGTGGTACATTCTAGAACATACCTTCTAACTGATTGTGCTATCCTACATATTCCCGGTTGTATTAAAGACTGCGTATGATTTAAATGTTTGGATATTGGTCTTTAATTGTCTAAATGACTTAATTATATCCATTCCAAATTCAACTCAGGGGATTAAACTAGCATTTCCTTCTGGCATATCTACTGTCTAAAAATAATGGATTCTAATTCATGTTTTGAAACTGGTCAGTGAAAGAGAATCCAGCATTTACCCTCTTTTTTCTAGATGCGTTGCCCTTCTGAGTAAATAGCCACCAGACAGGAAAGATTTTTTTTTTTTTTTTTTTTTTAACTGAAGAATACCAACTAACATGGAAGAATGAGAGAATTAGAGTATCTGTTTTGTAACTTTGGTGAAGAAATGGATTGTCCGTGGCTCATGAAAGCAATAGATGAAAAACAGTTGGGGAACTTTCTAGGGGCTGGGTGGGGCTGACCACGCCTGGGACACACGTCCGTGTCTTCACAGACAGCTCTGGATCAACCCTGTACCACTTCAAGTAGAATGTGGAAACCCTTTCCCTCCATAGATCTCTTTGCATTCTGATCGTCTGAGATCGTACGTCTCCATACATTCAGAACCCAAAAAAGGCAATGTTCTCATTTTTGCTTTGAAGACTCAAGTGCATTTTGAGGAACTCCCGCGGAAAAGAATAGTCTGTTACTCTGTTTACCCAGAGACTGGCCATTTTGGTTGCTCTTTCTTCATTCCTGACGTCCCAACTTTCCTTCTGGTGTCCTTTCCCTTTGGCTGAGGTATTTCCTTTAGCCGTTCTTTTGAAGCAGGTCTGCTGGCAACACATCCTCTTAGTTTCCCTTCATCCGACCCTGTCTCGATTTCACCTTCATTCCTGAAGGTTATTTTTACTGCATATAGAATTCTGGGTTGACAGTTCTTTTTTAAAGCACTTTAGAAATGCCGTTTCACTTTCTCTGGCTTTCGTGGTTTCCGATGAGAAATTTGCAGTCATTCAAATGGTTTCCCCATAGAAAATGCATCATTTTTCTGGCTGCATTGAAGTTGTTGTTTTTTTTTTTTTTTCTCGTAGTCTAGCTCTCAGCAGCTAGATGATAGTGTGTCTGGCTATGGGGATTTCTTTGAGTTTATTCTGTGTCGGGTTCTTTTTGAATCTGTTAAGTTTTCATCTTTTTCTGTACTTAGGACCTTTTCAGCTACTCTTTCTTCAAATTGTTTTCAAGCACTCTGTCCTTATGGGATTCGGATAACAACTTAGGATATTTTGTGATTGTCCCACAGGCTCCTGAGGCTCTGTTCAGTTTTTAATCAATCTTTTTCCTTTCATTGTTCAGGTTGGAGAATTCCCATTAGCCTCTTGTCAAGTTTACTTTTCCCCCTCTCATCTCCAGTCTGCTTTTGAGCCCATACAGGGTGTTTTTATTTTTTGTTTTTTTTTCTTTTAAATTTCAGTTATTGCATTTTTAAGTTCTAGAGTTTCCTCTTGGTTCTTCTTTATATCTTCTGGGTTCTTTGTGGAGACCCCATATTTTCCATTTGTGTCGAGAGTTTGTGTGATTGCTGGCTTGTTGGGAGTCTTTCTGGAATTAGCTGCTTTAACGTCTCCATCACGTAATTCCAACATCTGTCTTATTTTGGCAGTGGTGTCTGTCAGTTATCCCTTCCCTTGAGAATTGAGATTTTCCTGATTTTTCACAAAGCAAGTAATTTTGGATTATATTCTGGATGTTTCGATGATTATGTATGACGCTCTGGGTTTTGTTTCAAGCCTACAGAGTGTGTTGATATTTTTGTTTAGTAAGCAAATGACCCTATTGGGTCAGGCCACGAATTCCTAACAGCCCCTCTGTGGACAGCAGTTGCAGTCGTTTTCAAGCGGGTTTTGCAATGTTGTTTGGATCTGTGTTGCCTCTGTACCCCCTCCAGTCAGTCTGGGACCTGGATGGTGGTCTGTGAGTTTGGTTCGCAAAGTCTTGGGTGTGTCTATTAGGACCAGACCCATGCACGTGCTACCTGCGGATCTGCCTAGAAGTTCATAAATAACTTTATGGAGTTGCTTTTCCAAGGTCCTCCCGCTCCACTGTCTCTCTGATCCTTTCCAGCTACATGGGACTCTGATGGGAGGGGGAGGCAATAGAAAACCTGCCACCACTTCAGTGATAGTTTGAATTTTGTTCTTCTTCCCCAGTTGGGCTGCTCTGGTTTACCTTTCAGAACCTAAAAGAGCTGCCGTGTTTGTCCGCGTATTTGGCTAGGCTTTTATTCCAGCTGCATTCAGGGGGAGAGCCAGGGCGGATGTCATGACTGCTTTTGACCTGGAATGGGAACCTCTCACAAGTCAGTCTGAGCATCACAAGGAAAGAGACAGCAGATGTTGTTTGCCTTTGGACGTGAGCCAGCAGGAGCACACATCATCGCTGTGAGGTATTTCTGCCTCCGCTTCCAACCTAAATCTGATTGAGCCTCTAAATCTGTCCTAGTCAGTTCTGGCTGCCAGTTCTGGCTGCCATGATAGATGGCCATGGATTAGGTGATTTAAACAGAAACTTATTTCTCATTGTCCTGGAAGACCCACATGCAGGGTACCCTCATGGCTGGGTCCTTGGTGTGGGCCCTCTTCCTCTTGATGTCCTCCCTGGGCCTTCCTTGCTCATGCACACACAGAGAAGTCCCTTGGCTGCTCCTCTCAGAAGGGCCCTAATCCCATCATGAGAGCACCACCTTCATGACCTCATCTTACCCTAATCTCTTCCCAAAGCCCTCCCCACGAAAGGCCATCCCTCTTATTAGGGGTTCGGGTTCCAGCATATGGACTCTGGGGGACATAGCATGCCCTCTGAACACGATCCATTAATTCACAGGAAATTCAAGGACAGGGGAACGAGTGTTGGTGGCGCCATGGGGGATGGACTGCCAGATCTACAATGTGGGAGATTTTGCAGGGCTCCCATTTCTTCCAGTAATGCATTCTAAGAAAAATTAGAGGAAGAGGGAACCTACAGACCGAAGGGGACTGAGAGATCCATCAAATGCAGTGTACCCATCTTGTTTCAGAGTCTACTCCAACAAATACTGTTTAAAAAAATGTTAATTGACAAAATGTAAATTGTAGTTGTATGTTTGATGATATTAAGGCATTATTGTTAGTTTCTAAAGTGTGAGAATGATTTTTCTTTGAGAGAGAAAGTGGGGGGAATGTGCGTGCATGAGCAGAGAGGGATGGAGGAAGAGAATCTCAAGCAGACGCCACGCCGAGTGCAGAGCCTGATGCAGGGCTCAATCCCAGGACCCCGAGATCATGATCTAAGCCGCCAAACCAAGAGTCAGACGATTAACCGACTGAGCCACCTGGTACCCTGATATTCTGTTTATTATTTTTAAAAAGTCCTTATATATAAGGATGTGTATGTGTGTATATATACACATATATATATACACATGTATATATATATGTAATATCTAATGCCATATTAGGTATTTATAATAATAAATATAATAATAATGTATATAAAGATGAAATCACAATGAGGGGTAGTGGACGGGGGGTAGAACTGAAATAACATTGTCAGTGAGTTGATAATTTTTAAAGCCAGGGGATCAGAACATGGGGGTTCACTATGCTAGTCTCTCTTTTTGGATATTTGAAATTTTCTGTAATAAAATAGTAAAAAGAAACAAAGATAAAGGAGAGGTTTTGTTGGGCTATGTCTTGGCTTTTCGTATGTAACAGGAGAGTCTTTTTTTTTTTTTTTTTAAGATTTTATTTATTTGAAAGAGAGAGCACAAACAGGGGGAGAGGCAGAGAGAGAGAAGCAAGGCTCCCGCTGAGCAGGGAGCCTGATGCAGGTCTCGATCCCAGGACCCTGGGATCATGATCTGAGCCGAAGGCAGACATTTAACCTATTGAGCCACCTACGTGTCCTGAGAGTCCCATTTTTAAAGAACCTTGTTTCTGTGGACCTGTTTTCCCACCTTTTGCATTGCTTTGACTCAGGAGTGATGAATCAGGATTTCCTCTTAGATGCTCACAGTGCTGAGATTTACCTTTTTGTAAATTTCGCTTTTTGTCCTCCCTCCGTTGGTTGTGTCTGGCCCCTTCTTCTCCCCTGGTGCTCAGACATCCTTGGCTGGAGGTGGGACGCTGGCTCAGGTGGCCACACAGCCCTGATCCGGTCGTCCCTCATTGAGGACGGAGATTCCTGGCCAGAACCAAGATGGCAGGGTGGCCTGGGTGACCTCCGTGGACCTTTGATTCAGGCCAAGGCTCTGCTGCTCTTGCGTTCAGGGTAGCTGTGCCCGGAAGAACCGCCATGTCCTAGACCGTGTTTCTTCCATGGCTGATGAATTCTTCCTGTCTCCCCGACCAGCTGCCTGGGTTCGATAGTGTATCTGTGGTTTTTGTTCATAGAGCCCCTCAGTGCTGCCTTTTCCACGTGTTGGCCAGATTCAATGCTCCGTTTCCTCGGTGGCATCCTCAAGGAGTCAGGCCTGCATCAGATGAGCTGGGGGAGAAGAGCTTCTCAGTAGGGGGACTCTTCCGCCCAGTGCTCCAAAGCCCCCTCATCAATGTCTCCTTAAAGATGCCTTCCTTCTGCTTAAATGACCTGTGTCTTTAGGAAAACACCCCTGGTTTGCCAGGGCTGGGCTGGCTCATTCTACTGCATGTTCATACACCATCTTGGGCCTTCTCCAAATCAGTGTCGCTGACAAAGAGAGGCCTGCCCCGAGCACCCTGTCAAAGAGTAATTCCTTCCCTCCCCAGTCTCCCACTCTGTCTCCTCCCCCTGCCTCACAAAGTACTCACAAAGTACCGCTTTGTGTTTATTCCCTGTCTTCCTGGCCACACTGTGACCTTGTGAGATGGTATTGTTGTCAGGTTCACGGCTGGAGTCCCAGGGCCGAGTGTAGAGTTGGGCTCAAGCCTTAGCCTGCAGCAAATGTGAGGGGAAGAAATCACACTTCCCATGGCTTCCCTTCACGGCGAATTGACCTGCCTGTCTCCCCACTAGAATGCAAGCTCTCAAAGAGTACAGACTGGGTTTTCTTCTCTCCCCTGTGCCCAGTAGAGTGCTTTGTTTAAAGGAAAGAGTCCAGAGTAAATGTCTGTTGAATGAGGGGGCCAAGCAGCTAATTGAACGAAGGGTTAAAGCAGGAAGGGAGGCCGTCAAGATGTATTCCTAACGCACGGACAACTTGATCCTCTTCTGGGTCTCAGCTGTATACCCAGAGGGCGTGTTTAGACCGTGCATTGCTCATTTACCCCAGCTCCTGCCTTCTTTCAGATTCTCCTCTTCTCTCCACGATTTCCATGCCAGACCTGTGCAAGATACGGCAAAGGATGTATGGATGGGTCAGATACAGGACTGTGGCGTTGTTGAGATTACAGTCAGGCAAGAGAGACAGAGATACACCCAAATAATTACAATATGGGATTGGCTGTTGGGAGTGCTGCGGGAGCCAGTGAGGGGGGAGATGGTTTCCTTCTGGGCTCCTCAGTGGGAGCTGTAGAAGGAGATGGACCTAGGTGGATGGGCACCATTAAAAGCTGGCCTTACAGCTCCACGGGGGGTGTTCAGGCTAAGGGCCCAGGCAGAGGCTGGGGGGATGCAAACTGCAGGGTGTAGAAGCCACTCGGTTGAGGGCCGCGGAGTGCTCACGATGCACGTGACACATTTCTATATGCTTTGCATGTATAATTTCATTTGAGGTTGATAATGTTATTACCCCCCCCCCAAGGTTTTATTTATGTATTTGAGAAAGAGCGAGCCCACACAAGCAGGAAGGAAGGGGAGAGGGAGAAGCAGACTCCCTGCTGGACAGGGAGCCCGATGCAGGGCTCGATCCCAGCACCCTGGGATCATGACCTGAGCCGAGGGCAGGTCATGCCACCCAAGCGCCCCTGGAGATTGTATTTTATAGCCAATGAGGAGCATTTGAACCTGAGCCGAGGGCAGGGTGAGGAGAGGGAGAAGGTCAAACGTGGTTGGAGCCTGAAGAGCTGGGACAGAGTGGGCCCTTTACCAGGAGTGGAGGCCCAAGAAGACCGAGAGAGGCGAAGTCGTCCGTTTCCGACATGCAGGGTGTGAGGTGAGGGGCCATTCAGGCCACAGTGTCCTGGGGAGTCAGGGGAGTGATGTTATCGCAGGAGGAGGGTCTGGGAAACCACCCATGGGAAGGCGGTGACTGAAGCAGTGAAGGTGGACACAGGGCAGGTGTGGGTGTTGGACAGGAGGTGGGCATGGCCAGGAAGCCTTTATAGGGAGGAAGAAACAAACTGTCACCAGCAATGAATCAGAATTCTGCCACTGGCACCCAGTGGACTCAAGAGGGGTTTTGAAAATTCAAGTCCTCCAAGCCCTTTAGAGACTCAGCGGGACTGAGGACTCTTCCTCCCGCCTCTTGCCCAGAGTGGCGAGCCCTTCCCCTCGTGCAGACTCAGAAGAGGGGCTTGCTCCAGACCATGGCCACACGTGGGCCACGCGGGCGTGATGGGCGGAGGGTTTGCTGGGAGAGGCCCCGTGGAGCAGACGCGGAAAGGCAGGCAACAACTCTCAGCTCACTGTACCCAGGCCGCCTCTTTGAAGGTCAGGGCTGTGAGCGTCTTCCCGCACAAAGGCAGTAGTGCTTGTGAATGGGACAGACTACTTGCAGAGGGGCTCGGGGCCCTCCATGATGGAACGGAGGAAGGCTCCGGGCAGCTCCGTCTCCCCCAGCTGCCTGGTTTCCAGGGAAAGTGGAGCTGGGAAGCAGAGCTCTCCCTGGAGGCCGTGAGGTTGGGCTGCTGGTTGGGCGGCTCGGTGAGGAAGTGAGCAGTAACCGCCTGGGGATGGGGAGCAGATGGGAAGCGAGGGAGCTGGTGATGGTGAGTTTCTCATTGATGTGTTTTATGAAGAGCCCTTTGAGGTGGGAGAGGGGCCGACTTCACAGACTTTAAATGGATTAAAGGCGACATTTCCTACATCCTGCTGGAGACAGATTGCTTCATTTCCTGTCTTGAAGCCGGTCAGCTGCTTTTGGGCAGCCGCAGCGGACCCTGGGTCCTTCTCCTTCAGATGTGGTTGGAGTAAACGCTGCCAGTTGAATTCACCACGGAGCTTAACCTTAACTCCTTCCTCTCTCCCCCCTGGCAGGGAGAGACGCTCTGTCTTTCCTGAGGATCGTGGCCTGGGAAACAGATCTTCAGATCCCTGTGTTTGTTGTGCTAATAAGAACCAAGGAGCTTTTGGGTTTGCTGTTGAGTTTTTGAAATCGACTCTACAGACAGTCTTCTCCATCTTTATGGAGATCAGTCATGTTCCTCTTTCTAGTTAACCAAGTAAAGTAATAACATTTTTTGGTGACGGGCAAACCTTTCCAAGAACAGAGGAGACATCCTTTGGATGGGTTTAGTTATTGCTAGACAATACCGAGACGTAACATCCTAATGTAGGAAGCGTCTCCTGCTTGGGTTATAAGCTCTGCATTGAGCAGTTACTCTTAGGGTCCTGGGTAGGGTTCCATGGGACCATGGGAGCCCGAAGACTCGACCCCTATCCACCCAGAGCCTCCAGGGCTGGTCCACCATCGTCCCGGGCACGCTCACCTTCAAGTTGGCTAAGCCTGGCCAACAGGTACAGAGGTCCTTGAAGAAATATAGTGAAACTTCGGGGGAGTGGGGTGCTCCCCTCTGGTTAAGCAAGTCTGCCCAATAACTGGCCACGTTTATGGCTTGGAGGACTGTGTTGACAGGGATCTCTCTGGGAAGTGTTGCATCCTGATTTTTTCAGTGTTTACCTTCATGGGCGACAGTTCGGGGCCATTCTTAGGAACGTCCGTTTTTAGACAAGGCTATAATACAGGACTGCTTTTGGCTCCTTTTAGAGCCCACTGGTTTCTTTTGAAACTATCTTAAGCTGCTCTGCTTTCGGAATTGTTAAGGCAGCTTTTTATAGCTCTTCCATCTCCTGCCGTAGCTATCTGCCTTCCTTTCTTGCCTGCGGTTGGTCTGCAGAGTGACAGGCAGCTTCTCTCCCATCTGATTTGCTGTGGCCTAGGGGATGGGTGTGCAGACCTTGAGGGAATTTATGTAGATGGGGGATCCGCAGACCCTGAGGGAGGTGAAGGCTCGAGGACCCCTCCAGAAGGAAGCTCCCCGCCCTCAAAGGGCATGCACATGGCTTTTTTCTCGGGCTTGCTGCTGGGTTGGGGGAGTGTTCCTGTGGCCTCCTCTGCCTCTGTTTCTCTGCCCTCCCACCCCCCTCCCCTGGCTCTCCTCTGCTGTTTTATGAGGCGTTGTTGGAATCAGGAGCTACCCCAGGTGTGGTTGAGCGCCAGCCTGGGCTTGGGTCTTCTGAGCAACTGGCCATCGAAGTGGGGAGGATACTAAAACAGGTGTTTGTGGGCCAGATGGCATTTTGTGCGGGAAGAGTAAAGGAAAAGGAAAGAAGTGATCCCTGAAACATTTCTGTCCCACGAGGCACTTCAAAATTTTTAGTGAAAGCTTTCAAACATACTGAAAAGGCAGAGTAGAATTAAATGAATACCTGTGTCCCCAACACCCTGCGTTTTTTTGTTTTTGTTTCTTAATTTTATTTGTTTGAGAGAGTGCACCAGCAGGGGGAGCGGCCGAGGGAGAGGGAGAAGCAGGCTTCCCGAGGAGCAGGGAGCCCGATGTGGGGCTCGATCCCAGGACCCTGGGATCAGGACTTGAGCTGAAAGCAGATGCTTAACTGACTGAGCCACTCAGGTGCCTGCCTCCCCCCCGCCCCGCCCCACCGCCAACACACTTAAAAAATCACATCACCAGGGTGCCTGAGGGGCTCAAGTCGTTTGAGCGGCTGACTTGATTTCTGCTCAGGTCATGATCTCAGGGTTGCGAGATTGAGCCCCATGTCTTGGGTTCTGTGCTCAGCGGGGAGCCTGCTCCGCAGGACTGGGGGAGATCCTCTCTCCCCCTCTGCCCCTTCCTCTCCTCTCTTGCTCTCTCAAATAAATAAATAAATCTTTTCAAAAAATCACATTGCCTGTTGTTATATTGTTATAACTATATTAACTATAGTTAATAATAACTTTATTGTTAATAATATAATGTATAACTCTAGCCATAACTGATAACACTGTATTGTATACTTGGAAGTTGCTGAGAGAGTAGGTCTTAAAAGTTCTCATCACAAGAAAAAAAATTTGTAACTACGTGTGCTGTTGAATGTCAACTAGACTTACTGTGGTGATCATTTCACAATGTATACAAATGTCGGATCATTATTTTGTACACCTGAGACTAACATAATGTTATATGCCAGTTTTACCTCAGTTAAAAAAATTATGTTCCCATTTTGCCTTATTTGCTTTAGATTTTTTTTTTCTTATTTGCTTTAGACTTTTAAAATACAATGTTACCAGATATCATTGGAAATTCACAGTATATACCCCTTCCCAGATTCTGTCCTCCTCCCTTCTCTCTGGAGGCATCTGCTGTCCTGAACTTACTTCGCTCCTGTACTATCATATGAGTGATATTTATCCATCTTGACTCTAGTTCATTGATTTTTGGGGTTTTCTTTGGGGTTGATAGACTTTCTACTACTCTTCATCAGAGGTTGGCAAACTATGGGTCCTGGGCCAAATTTGGCCTACCACCAGTTTTTTAAATAAAGTTTTATTGAAACACAGTCATTCCCTTTGTTTATGGATTTTCTGTGGCTGCTTTGCATCACCTTGGCAAAAGCTGAGTAGTCCTGACAGAGACAAAGGCAGAATGGTTGGCAAAGCTTTAAAAATTTACTAGCTGGCCCTTGACAGAAAAAGCTAGCCACCACCTTCTGTAGAATTCTCTTGTACCAGTGTAGCACATGCATCTGTTCTCCTGTGGGTGAGCATTTGGGTCATTTCTCCTTTTTTTTTTTTTTTTTTTTTTTTTTTTACAAACAGGGCTTCACGAAACATTTGTGTTCGTTCAGGATTCTCCCTGGAGTGTGTGGCTGGAAGTGGAATTGCTGGGCTGGAGGGCATGGACACCTTTTTATTGGGCATTACTAAATTGGTCTCTGAGGTGGATCCCCCAATCTTCATTCCCCACCGGTGGTCCCCGGGACCGTCTCTCCCTCCACATCCTGGCCAGCGACCTGGTATTGTAAGACCTGAAGTTTGGCCTGTCTGCTCTGGTGGGAGTGGTGCTTCATTACTGATGGCAACCGCCGTTTTTTCCAGTTGTTATGGACCATTGGCCATTCCTCTTGTGGCCATTGCCTGATGGTATCCTTCACCCATTTTCGACTGAGTTGTTTGCCTCCTTGCTCTCGTGTTCTGAACGATCTTCATATAACGTGGCTGCTAGTCCGTTTGGTTATATGCATTAAAGCCAGCCTGTTTATTTGGTTTTTAGTTTATTTGGTTTTAAAGTCTGGATTCTTTACTGGAGCTGCGTTTTGAGGTATTGTCAATATTACTTCATGTTGACAATGTATGTGATCTGTCTAGACATGTTCACGCACACACACATACGTGTGATGTATATGTGTTCATGTTTGTGCTCATGCGCACACGGATGACTTCATTTCCTTGGGTGAGTGTGCAGAGTTGAAAAGGTGTGAGGCTGAAGAAAAGTAAGTAGATGCCAGCCCTGTCAGCAAGGTTGATTGAGCACAGATCCCCCAACCAGGGCGCTCACGTACGTGTGCGACCACCCCATCTTGGAGTAATTAGAGTGCCTTTCCGAAGCTGTCTGTCGGAACAAGCTGATTGCTCCTGACACTTGGGCTGCATGCACGTGACCCACAAGGACCCAGGGAAGCTGCAGGCCACCACCACGGGGTTCCGGAGGTTTTGGAGAGCTGCCCTGGACAGAAACCGAACGTGATTTGTGGTTTGAGCCTCCCCATTTTGGTTTTGGCTGAAATCAGACCTTGGTTTCTTTCTGATCAAATTGAGCCGTCCTCTGGCGCATAGCGATTGAAATACTTAAAACTTATATTTTCAGGCCAGACCACTTTGGGGTGACTTTACACTGGTCCGTTATCTTTAAAACTGAGAGCACTGGCTTCCCTTCATCCCTCTGCCTCCTCTGACCTTTCAAGCCAAATTTTCTGAGTTAAATAGTTAAAGATAGTAAAAAAACAAAAAACCCCAGAAAACCTCTGCAGTCCTTTGGGTTTCTGAAGCCCTGTGACATCTTCAGCCCTTTGCAACCTCGATCTGTGTGTATCTTAACAATAGCTCAGTGAAGCTGAGGTTTATTATAAATGCCATCTTACAGTGGGGTCCACTGAGGAACACCACAGCTGACTTGCCCCTGATTCTATTGCGATCTTCGTGCTGGGCCTGGCGCCCCAATTGGTGCTGTTCCCACCACGTGCAGTGCAAGTGTGGGCTCATTCATTCCCTGACAGCCAGTACGTCCCCTCATCATCCCGGTCCCCAGTATCGTCCCCTGTATTGCCTTTGCAGGGAGGGCTGTGCTCATGGGACTGAGACAGACATAGCTAGGGGAGTGTGCCAGACATTGTCTGAGCGTGTGCCGGGAGTCAGATTTTGCACTGCACGTCTGCTCACATGTCATCTCATCTGATGGGCAAATTAATGCTCTAAGCAGGGCTGGCTGCATGGTCCTGTCACCTGCACAGATACACAGGGCCCAGGCTCTGCTTGGAAGGGCTCTGTGCTTGTCTGTATGCCCTTCTTGAATTTGTAATTTTTGAACAGCTAACCCTACCTTTTCGGTTTGCACCAGGCCCCACAACTTACGTAGCCAGTTCAAGCTATAGGCAAAGATGCCGAGGCTCAAAGAGGTGAAGTAATTTGCACGGGATTACACAGCTCATAACCAGCAGAGCTGGGATTGGACTGCTTGCTACTTTGCTACTTCATTTATTGAAAGTAGAGCTCGGGAATGAGCCGTGTTTGAATTGCACTGCAGGGAACACGGGAACAAGGTAAATTGTGCTGTGGAAATAACTTATCTGGGGAGATTTGCTTGTGTGTTGTTAAGTAGCTCTTTGTGTTGACCTCACACTGGCCAACACTTGCCCCTCTCCTCCTTGAGGGGAGGGACCATGCCTGTCATTGCTTTTGAGGTTCTGAAAGTGCCTAGAACAGGGAGCCGGACCAGGGTGCCACTCAGGCCAACCAAGTGCGTTAATGGGCTTCTTTGATTGCAAAGAAGTGGCGCTCACTGAGTTTACTGTGGTGAGCCGTGAAGATACCTGAAGGATTAAGAGGCCAGTCCATAGTTCTAGAACCAGAAGAATCCAATACAGCTCTTGGACCAGATCATGCCATCACCCCCCGGGTAGCAGAGGTTCATGGATTCCCCGACTCAGCTCCTTCTTGTGGCTTTGCTTCTTTGTGCGACTTACGCTCCCAGCCGTTTCACTCGTGACTCTCCCGGGTGATGCAGGTTTTGCCCCAGGCCCTCCAGAGGCAGCTGACCCATCTGGCAGTTAGCCGTGCAGAGTGAGGCATTGCCTTCTGGCCACACTGATATGCTCACAGGGCACTGCCTGGTGACTGGGGAGAAGGAGCTTTTAGAATGGGGCAGGGTAGGTCCTATCCTCATTGGCTGGCCAGTTTCCCCAGAATGGTCTTTGAGTTCCCCCTCTTAGAAGATGAGCTCACTGCTTCCTGAGCAGGGCACACTCTGGCTGGAGAAGGTTCTCGGGGTTCCCGTGAGCTCACTGCTCCCTGAGCAGAACACACTCCTGGTTCTGGGAGTTCTCCACGGGACTTACTGTCCTCCTCGGTGACCCCTCTGTTTTCCCTTCACAGCGGCCAACCCTCTGCTTTGCTCCACCGCCCGCTACCACTGCAAGAACGGCCTCTGCATTGACAAGAGCTTCATCTGCGATGGGCAAAATAACTGTCAAGACAACAGCGACGAGGAGAGCTGTGAAAGCTCTCAAGGTAGGAAGCCTCCGAAGCTTTAAAAAAATAATTGCATCACCACACCACAGTAACACCAAAAGGAAGAAAACAGCAGGCATACCCCCTCCAAATACAACAGCTACGTTAATGTTTGCCCTTTACCCTGCAGGCCCTGTAAACAAGCTTTTACTGGTAAAGCACCTACTGTTTTGGATTTCCTATTTCTCCTGTATGAAGTCTCATGTATTTGTTTTCACTTCAAAACTGTAATTCACCCCTGCTAGGTTGCATACGGTCATGGTTTTCTAGATTGTTGCGTTGTTGGGGCCCACCTGGATTGTCTCCTTCCCCTGCATCCCTTCTTCAGGATAAATTCTGCAGAATGGGACCTCTGCACAGTTCATGGCTTACACCCCCACACGCAGCTGTTGGAAACAATTTTTTCTTTTCTTTACATGGGTGCGAGCATTGTCTGTGCCTGTCAGTTTCACCTTTGTATCCAGGGTATTCACAGCTGTTCTGTTTTTTTTCTGTTTTTGCTAATTTAGTAGTCATAGAATGATTGCTTCTCAAATGCTTTAATTTGCATTTCTCTGATTATGAGCAGAGTCAACATTTTCCCCCGTGTGTTTGTTTACTACTTTGTTCCCTCTTATGTGAATTGCCTGCTCTATCGGGACTCGATCTCAGAGGAATTTTGTGGAATCTGAAGGGATGCGGTTGGAGGGGAGGGGGATGGAAAGGTGAGCTTTTTAGGGAGCCCAGAAGGATACAGCAGGGTCGTATCCTCCTCTGTCAGAACTGATCAGGCACTTTTCTTTACTCATTGACTCTTCTGGTAATCACATTTTTTCAGTGATTAAAAAATATAGAGATTTAAAAGTGCACATCCATATTAAGGCATCGTAAAAAGTACATATTTCTAATGTAAACTGGTATGATCTTGTGCTTGGTCACTACTTTTTTCACTTAATACTCTGTTGCTGTGATTCGCCCACATTATTGATTGTTGGTAGAGTTCATGTGTTTGGACTGTGATTCGGTATTCTGCTGTGTGTACCACAGTTTATAGATTGAATAAAATTGTAAACCGGAAAAGCAGGAGGACGGGGCTAACTGGTTAGCTCATATGTTGGGAGGCAGGATGGATGGAATAAGCTCAGTGAAGTTACAAGTAGGTCCTTTTCAAAGTCCTAGCCTTTATTTTGGCTGATGTTTATTATGCTACTAAAAATGAATGAATGAGGGGCGCCTGGGTGACTCAGTGGGTTAAGCCGCTGCCTTCGGCTCAGGTCATGATCTCAGGGTCCTGGGATCGAGTCCCGCATCGGGCTCTCTGCTCAGCAGGGAGCCTGCTTCCCTCTCTCTCTCTGCCTGCCTCTCTGTCTACTTGTGATCTCTCTCTGTCAAGTAAATAAATAAAATCTTAAAAAAAAAAATGAATGAATGAATGAATGAATGGGTCATGTGTAGGCCATAGGTGAGGGTAGGTCACACATCAAGGATTATGACCAGCCCAAGTCTGTATGCCTGAGGTGCATAGATAAGAAAAGACAAAATGTTTATCAATATAGATTTTTGCCAAAATTTGTGCAGAGGACGGCTCTGGGAGGTGAGTCTTGGGTAGAATTAACTTCTGATTTTCCTCGTGTAGAAAATCCTCTCCTTGAGTTTTCCCTTCACTAATGATTCTCAAAGCATAATCCTGAGACCAGCATCACCAGCATCATGTGGGACCTCTTTGGAAATACAGAGCTCAGGCTGCATCCCAGACCAGCAGAATCAACCCAGGAAGTGGGCCCAGGAATCTTTGTTGTAACAAGCCCTCCAAGTGATTCAAATACACAGTAATCCTGAGAACCACTGTTTTATACTAACTTTAGAGAGGTTTCTAATCTTGCTGTATGCCTGGGGAGTTATTTATTTTTTTCTTTTTTAGAGAGAGAGCATGCAAGCGAGTGGGGGGTGGGGGTGGAGAGAGTGGGTGAGAGAGAATCTCAAGCAGGCTCCCTGTTCAGTGCGGAGCCCAGTGCAGGGCTCGACCTCACGACTCTGAGATCATGACCAGAGCCAAAATCGAGAGTCGGATGCTTAACCAACTGAGCCACCCAGGAGCCCCAGGAAGCTGTGTTTAATTAGTACCTTATGTGGTATTGTAGTGTATATGTGTTTAAGTTATGCAAGTTCAAGTATCCACGGTCTATTAAAATAATAAGTATTTTGCTGTTGTTTAAACAGAATAGATGATTCTGTCGTTCCCTCAATGGGAATATGCTGCTCAGTGAGTGTGAGATGAGAATCCAGACCTGCTGGCTGCTTGGCCAGTCCGCAGTGCTGTGTTCCTCCTACAATGTGAGCATCCTCCTGCTCCAGGTGTGATTCTAGTACCAAAGGGTATGCTTTTCTCCATCATATAGTTTCTAAATGCAAACTGGCTCCTCGTTTTGGTGCTTGAACAAAGGATTACCGGGGTACCAGTGCTGGAGGCAGACCTGATTCGTACTGGGGTTTGGAGAGACTGAGTTTCATGCAGTGTCTTCTTGAAGAATTTCAGAGGCATCTTGACTAGACAAAATACAGTCTTATACAGCACAGGGTTTGGCCCATTGGCATCCTAATAACAGCGGACACTGAACGAGTCTTATACCAGATGCTGTGCTCAGCACCTTCTGCCTTTGAGCTCATTTAGTCAGAAAATATCCTATCTGCTTCTGCTGGGCTCCCAGCCCTTGAAAAATGTGTCTTTGCTTTCACTTGATGTGGGAAAAGAAAATTATATTTTATAATGTTTATTTGGATGGAGTGGAGAGAACTGGCCCAAAGACAGGAAATAGGGTGCTTGAAATACTTTTCTTCCGACTCATTGGGGGTATGAAAAAGCACTTTAGAGACACCAGCTGTGTGTGGCTCTCCTCCTCTTCTTGCTCGTCCTGATTTAGTTCTCTTCTTTATCCTTGGCCTTCAAAACTAACAACAGACTGTCAGGACTTGGAAGTGGGAGTGGACTGTGCAAGTGCAGCCATTACCGTGCCTCTCTGTTCCATCCAGGATATAGTAGGGATCGAAGAACACTGTCGTGCAGTGGATTTTTAATTGCGGGTTCATTGATTGGAAACACAGCCTGTTCAACAGGTAATTCCAAAAGCAGGCTTGCATGTGGCTTTTCTGTTTCTTGGGAACACAGCTGGGAGTCAGCAGGTACTGCTGGGCAGATGTAGGGTGTGGCTAGGACTCAGGTAGCCTCAAAGATGTTGGAATCAATCCTAATTCAACCAATGGATTCTTTCCAACTTTGGATAAATGCCCAAATGGGGCAGGCATCCTGCAGGGATCCTCACCCCCTGGGGTTCACGCCCCAGGATCGTCCCATCCTTTGAATGGGAACAAGACCTTGTGACTTGTGTGTTTTTTTTCAAATTGTGGCAAAATACACATAATGTCAATTTACCACCTTAACCATTTTTAAGTGTGTAGTTCAGTGGAGTTAAGTATATTCACGTTGTTGTGCAGCCCATCTCCAGAACTTTCTCGTCTTGCAAGACTGAAGCTCTGTCCCCATTAAACAGCTCCCTGTTCTCCACTCTGACCCCCGATGACCACCATTCAACTTTCTGTTTCTGTGAATTTGACTCTGTGATAACGCTGTAAGTGGAATCATACAGTATTTGTCATTTTGTATCTGGCTTCGTTCACTTAGCGGAACGTCCTCAAGGTTCACGCATGCTGTAACGTGTAACATGTGTCAGGATTTCCCTCCTTTTTAATGAAGGCGGGATAATACTCCATCGTATGTCGGTACCACAGTTTGTTTATTCATTCACCCGTTGATGGACATTTGGGTTGCTTCTACCTTTTGGCTGCTGTGAACTTGGGTGAAGAGATGGCAGACTCAGTTTTAGTCAAGTAACGGCACAGTTGATTGCCATGTCCAAGATAAGATCAGAAAAGACTCTGGTGTCTGTTATGCTCACTCTCTCCTGCTTATGTGGATGGAAGCCGGCTGCCATCTTGCAAGCTGCCTTGTGGAGAGGCTTCCTTGGCAAGGAACTGAGTAGGGCCGTGATCCAAAGCCAGGGAGGACCCGAGACCTGTCAGTGACTGCCTGAAGGAGCTTGGAAGTGGCTCCTTGCCCAGCCCAGCCTTGAGCTGTCTGTGGCCCTGACACACACCTGGACCATAACCTTGTAAGAGGTTCTTGAGCCAGAGCTAAGCCACTTCTGGGATTTTAACCCATGGAAACTGGCAGATAATACGTAATTGGGTTTTTAAGCCTATGCATTTTGGAGTAATTTGTTACATAGTAATGAATAACTAATAAAATGAATACCTTTTAAGTGGGTCCCCATTGTGATTGCTGTCATCACAGAGAGCTTCTGAAGACTCAGGTGACGGTGAGAGGGCTGGGCCTGGGAAAGAAGATGTGTAGCCATCACCCTGTGCACTGAGTAAATGGCAGCTACCAGTTTAAGCATGGTACCTGTATTTTTCTATCCAGTGCCACAAACTTCCTAGAAGAGAAGGTCCTGTCCCAGAAAATGACCCCCATTTCTGCACGAAGAGCTCGAGGAGCACACAGGTTGTTCATGGTCCTTCTGTGTCTGTGTAGCGAGTAAATACTGAATCCAGGATGGGAACAAATGAACATTCTTCCTGTCACCTTGTGACACGACCATCTGGTTATCCCTCACCGGGGGCCAGGAGCTCTAGGTGGTCGGTGCACGCCCGGCCCTCTGTCCTGTGAGCTCCAAGGGAAGACTTCATTTGAACGCTGGCCTATTTCCCCTCTGTTTGTACTCGGGCTTTCCTTTCGGGGGAAAGACTAATGACGCCTGTCTGCCTTCCCACTCCGTGAGAAATGCTGGAGAGTTAAGCATTTCTAAAGAAGCCACCAATGCCAGGAGAGTTAATTGAGTATTTTGGCAATTGGGTTGCAGTTTCTTTATCTTGCCTGCTGTATCCTGGTGATAACGCTCAAGGAGAATTTGGAAGGCTGGTCGTGAGGTTTGGCACCTCCCCAGAAGCAAACAGTGACAGCTTTGTCCTGTTTCTTCCTTAGAAGAGTGTGTGTGTGTGTGTGTGTGTGTGAGAGAGAGAGAGAGAGAGAGAGAGAGAGGAATGAGAGAGAGAGAGAAATTGAAGGAGGGAGGGAAAGAGCGTGAGAGAGCCAACAAGCAAACCGTACTGGTGTTCTCTCAGTGGACAGGTCCTGGGGTGCCCCCATGGGCCGGGCTTTGAGCTGCATACAGAGGGTACAGTAATGGCCTTGGCCTCTCTTGAATTGCCTTCTGTCCCCAAAATTCATACATTGAAGTCCTAACCGCCTCCTCCGTGCCTCAGGATGTGACCTTATTTGGAAATAAGGTCAGTGCAGATGTAATTAGTTAAGATAAGGTCCTACCGGAGTCAGGTGGGCCTCTAATTCAGGCTGACTGGTGCCTTTATAAAAAAGGACACATTTAGACACAGACACACAGGGAGAACACCATGTGAACCCGAAGGCAGAAGCTGGGGGGTGATACATCCATGAGTTGGAGAACTCCAGAGATTACCAGGAAGCCAGCCCCAGCCGGGGGAAGAGGCATAGAACAGATCCTCCCTCCGTCCCTCAGACGGAGCCAGCCCCGCCGCCATCCAGCCCCCTGGCCGGTGAGACGGTAAATTTCTGCTGGTGAAGCCATCTGGAGTGTGGTGTGCCCTGCTCGCAGCAGCCCTGGCAGACCCCTCCGGCCCCCAGGAAGCCACAGTCGAGCAGGGCACAGCTATGCAGTGTGTGTGTCTGGCCAACAAGGACGGGAGGTGCTGGAG
Source organism: Martes martes (assembly GCF_963455335.1). Taxonomy (NCBI): domain Eukaryota; kingdom Metazoa; phylum Chordata; class Mammalia; order Carnivora; family Mustelidae; genus Martes; species Martes martes. The sequence continues at coordinate 28,069,758 of NC_137898.1, read as the reverse complement.
AGTAACCAGAGTCCCGGGGCCGAGAGAGAAGTGAGAGCCTGTGGCAGGTGGAGGGGATGGTGGCCGAGAATGGATCCTCTGGGGTGCGGGGAGGTGCTGCTCTGCCTGGTCTTTGGGGTTGCAGAGTCATGCCTGGCGAAACGGGCGTCTCCCAGCTTGTATTTCGAGATGCTCGTCTCCTGGACGGGGTGGAGGGCAGGCCTCGGTAACTCCGCATTCACGGCCGTGCTGGAGCTGGAGGCAGCGAGGCAGCGCCCCTCCCGGGGTCTGACCGAGACCATCAGCACCTCTCCTTCCAGGCACCTGAGGACAGTTGCACTCGTGCCTTTCCCCGGCCGGTCCCAGCGCCCCAGCCAACCTGAATCCGCCAGCGACTGCCTCTGGTTGAGAGCTGGAGCCCAGGGTTCCAGTGAATAAATACACAGCCCCAAGAAGGAAGAATTAGGGATGGTGATTGCAGCTTCCCCTGCCCTCTCGACTAAACACCCCAAAGAATGCTGGCGAGCCGAGGGAATGCAGCGAGAGGAAACCAACAGCCAAAGATCGTTTCTAGAGAAATCGTGGAGGGCACGAGATGGGAGAATACCAGTTTTTAATGGTAATTTTTCAGGCATGAATGGAAAAGACCTTATGTATTTAAAAAAAAATAGTAGTCTGGGTTTAGGGGATTGAACCCAAAACGTCGTAGCCTCCAGTTGAATGGGTAGTCAGGGTTGACTACGAAACTTGGACCACCAAGTGCTGCCAAGAGCTGCCTTAGAGAGGCCCTAGGAGAGAACCATCACCGCAAACGAACTCATTTGGCTTTGCTTAGAGTAAAGCGGCTGGAGGTAACTCTTCATGGCAGGATGGCGGGAGCTTTTTTTCCCTCTTTTAAATTGAGAGTTTGAGAGTCCAGCTGGGCTGGGAAAGGCGGAGACGCTGACTTCGTTGGGAGGATGGGAGATGTTAGTGGCCGCCTCTCTGTACCTGTGGGGTTTTCGTCGTCTTGAGTATTTGTGTCATGAAAGCTTCCTTTCCTTGAACGAGTGCAGCAGGAGCTTGAGGACGTCTGAGCTGTCCCTCATTGAGAAGCAAGTCGGAGCCATCCTCCTGTCAAGGCCGTAATTGCTTCCTGATCTTGTCAGCCCCCCGGGGTAATCCCCAGAGCCGGTTCCTGAGGCTCTCCCACTGCTCACACACGTCCCCCTTCTCTTGGCTCTCCTGGCTTCTGCCTCCCATCTGTCCCTTCCTCTCCTTGGCTCATGGGGACGTCCATTCTGGACCCCTGAGGCCGTAGACCCCATGTGCGGCTCGCTGCTTGGTTGTGCAGGGGACATTTCTCTGTCCCGTCCGCGGACAGCATGTGACCCTCCGTTCCCTTCCCCCTACCCCTTCCCCCAGTACGCTGTTACTTTGCTAACTCTTCTTGGTACTCATGCCCACAAACCCTTCGCAGGGAGTGCCTCCTGTTGTCTGGCCCCACCCAGGTTCTGGAAGAAACACACAGCTAGATGAGATTAAAATTGCTCCCAGTCTGCAAGGGGGAGACAGAAGGCCCTACAGATAATTACCCGAGAATGTGATAAATGCCATAGCGGATGACCGAGTGGCACCCCGTGGGAGACATGAGGGCATGACTGGGACAGGGAGGAATGACGGTTTCGCTGGCGGAGTATGGCAGGACTGCAGAGAAGTCTCTGCCCCGTCTTTAAGGATAAATAAAAAGGACCCAGAAACAAGCAGAAGGCTGGGCGTCCAGCCAGAGAGGGTAGGGCGGGAGCTAAGTGTGCATATGTATGTGGCGGGGGTGGGGGGTGTGTGGTGGGGCAGGAAGCTGTCAGGGTGGGTTGAAGCTGGCCCGTGAGACCCGCTCCCTGCATGCTTCGCTTGGAAGGTGGGGCCAGAGGAAGACCATCAGGGGAAATGAGGTTCTCATCTCCGGTAAGGGAATTCCTAGGAGGGGCCAGTTATCATGGCAGACAAGGAGAATTCTGATTCTCTGTGGCTGTTCTCGGGCTCTGCTATCCCTCCAAGCAGAAGTCTGATTGAGACTTGGGGAAACTATAAAGGAGACTGTGGAGTAATAGGTTCTGTGAACTCCCCAGGATGGGAATTGTTTGGGAGGGTCGATGGCCGTGGGGCTGGATGTTCTCCATCCCCTCCCCGTGACTGATAGCTTGAGCGCCCTTCTCGGGTTGTTCAGTCCTGTGATCATCTTTCTTCTTTGGCCCCAGTCTGGCTACCTGAGAACCCTGGCCTGTGAGAAGTGGAAATGTGCCCCGATGTTGCACATCTCTTACCACGTTCTCCCAGATCCTCCTGGAGGACCTCTTTCTCATTTCCTCCTTGTTGCTGTCTGAAAACTCAGCAGGTGTCAGTCCGGTTAATCGGTGGTTCTGGAATGCCACAAAATGACATAGAGCCATGTTCTCCTTCCATGAGTTTTCTTCCGTGAGATCTTGTCCCTTCTGTAATCGCATGAGGTGCTCAGATTGGCACTGGTAGTCCCTTTCTGTGGAAGGTCTTCAGCAGAGGGCACTCTGCTGGGTGCCGTGAGACATCAGGAGAATTCCTGGGAGCTGCTCCAGTAGCTTAGTTGAGAGACCAACCAGGAATGCACAACCAACACTACCAACTTGAACAATGTTACATGAACCCTTGCATTTGAAGACTATGAATTAATGTGCTCTGTGTTCTGGATACCAACATATGTTAGATAGATTGTTAGCTGCTGTGACCTTAGCTCCTTCCTGACTGTGTACTCCACTCACGACCTTCGGAAGGACCAACCCTCCATGCTCCCAAACTGTCCCTAACCGCCTAAACCACTGTGGACCCAATGAGGCATGGACACGTGAGCCAAGGTCAGTCTGTTCGTGGGCCGGCCAGCAGCAAATTGGAACGTTTCCTTCAAACTCAGAGGTTCAGGGCTGTCAGCCTTAAGAGGCTGAGCAAACATGGAGGGACGGGGCCACATGGAAGCCACAGCTGTGAAGGGTGGAATTCAGAGTAGGGGGTGCGTGTCTGCCTGGAGAACCCATCTAAGAGGCCACAGGTGGCGGCCCCCCAGAGAGAGGAGACAGTGTTGGCTTGATCCTGCAGGGCCCCCCAGTTCTCAGCCCTGGTTCCCACACGGCCCAAGCCTCTGTCTCCCAGCCTAAACCTTCCCTTCTGCATGAGCAGTGATAATCAGCGTCAGTCATTCCCTGAGTCGTGGAAGGCATATGTTTCGTACTCAAACAGGCAGGAGGGAACAGGAAGCTGGGAGAGGCAGAGAAAAGAGGGAAGCGTGCAAATGCTTTGGGGACCTCTAGGATCAGCATCCAATGTTTCTTCCCTGATTTTTTTTCCAACAAGAAGTTCTTGGTTTGGAAGACCTGTGATGGTCCAGAGACTCCATATTAGCTAGGAGACTGGCTAAGTACAGTAGCTAAAATAAGATGCACGTGATACTTTCAATAAGTGTCTTAAGTAAGAGGAAATCTCTCACACACTATACCCCAGAGATGACAGCCTGGGCCAACAGGACGCTCTGCCCTCCTCAGCGCCCCCAAAGTTGCTCCAGTGGCCGTAGATTTCCGGGCATCAGAAAGAAGGAAAGAAGTACACGAGGACCGGCCACTTCATCTCTATTCATAGTCTAGTGACCGCAACTTAGTCACCTGCCCACAGCTAGCTGCACGAGAGGCTGGGTATGCATTCTTCATTGCCGTGGGCGCTCACCTGCCCGGCTAAAACTCCGGAGTATATGTTCGGAGAGGCAGGAGAGGAGAGAATGGGTGCTTGCTGGGGGGCAGTGAGCCTGTGTCTGCCATAGGCTCTTGTAAACTGAGCCAGGAGATCGAGGCAGCTCTGTGCCAGCAGCCTGTCCTGTGGCTTTGGGCCTGGCCACCACAAGACCCCAGACTCATCGGAGTGGCATTAGGGCTTTGCTTCCTCGACCTCTCAACCAAACGAGCCCGAGTGTCCCGGGGCAGCCCCTTTCCATCTGGGTGCCTAATTGGATAGGTGCTTGTTTCTTCTTTCATGGACTCCTTTATTGTAAACCTGTCGTGTGACCCTCTGAGAGCCCAGCTTTTACCTTGATCTTGGAGTTTGATCAAGGTGATAGCTAGTCTTCAAATGACAGGAACCTAACTTGTCGTTTGCTTTTTCCGCAGAAGCCGGTGGGCCTCAGATCTGTCTCACTCTGCATCTGAAGGAAATCTCCAAGGACAGATGCTTTGTCCTCACTAGCTGATTTGTTAGGCAGCCTTTCCCTTGTGGCTCAGAACGTTTTATTTATTCATTTTTCTGACTGTTCTGGTCTACCAGTGCCTGCCTGCTTCCCTTCTGGAAATATGCTGTGTCTGTGGGGAAGTGACCGTATGGAGCCTCCCTCCCCACAGCACATCTCTGTGCTATCCACAGCTAATTACTTCTCCCTCTCTTTCTCCCAGCCTCGGTCCGGCCGTTTTAAAGTATGTCCACAAATTCTTTGCCATTCCTCTCATAAGAGCTGGAGACCCTGTCCCTTCCCCTGGACACTGGGCCAGCGTTTGGGACCATTTTTTCTAATAGAGCGTGGTAGAAGTGATGCTCTGTGACTTCCACGGCTAGGAAAGAAAGGGAATGCAGCGTCTTCTTTGCTCTCTGGAAGAGTCCCTCTTGAAAGTGTCAGCTGCCTTGTAAACAGCCCAGCTGCCCTCCGGCTGCCATATTGTAAGGAAGCCCAAATCAGTCTACACAGGGAGACCATGGGGAGGCCCATGGAGAGAGAGCGGTGTCTGGGCAGCCCCCTTACCTGAGACCTCAAGCCAACTACTGCTCGTTTCCTGAATTCCTGAGCCACGGAAGCTCTGAGAGAGAATAAAAGCCATTAAATTTGAGGATGATTTGTTACACAGCAGTAGCTCATTGGAACCCCATTCCATCAGAAGGCATCTCTCTGAGCCATTGACTTGAGCTGCTGATTGGTCCAAACCCTTCACTGGGCCCCTCAGTTTCTAAGAGAGCTTTCACATAGTCCTTGTGTTCCTGAGCGTGCTCTCAAACATGGTGTCACACACGTAGGCCAGAAAGGCTGCCGGCCCCCAGAATCAGCTGTGTCCCGTTTCAGTCGCACGAAGCTGTTCCTGGTCACGCTGCAGTCTCATCCCCCGGGTGTGATCATACTTCAGGTGTGATCTGTGGAGGGTATGTCAGGTGCTCCTCACAGAGGCTGCTGAGTCCTAGTCCCTGAGCCACAGAAACCTGGCACAGAGGAGACAGAGAACATTAGATGGGAGAAAGTAAAAACAAACAAACAAAAACAAAGCAATCCATTAGGCTTTGGGTGTGAATTTTAGGACCAAGACCTCTCTGTCAGTCACGTAGCAACTCTCTCAGACGCATTCGTCATACAACACATGACAAGCTCAGACTCTGCACAGGGTCAGGCCACAGCTGTCCCAGCTAGTAGCTCTGCGGCTTTGGACAAGTGACTTACCCACTCTGAGCCTCTTCAACACTAAGGTGACAAGGCCTGCCTCCAGGATTGCTGGACAGAAAAGTGGGAGAAGGCTGCTGAGCACTTAGCTCCGAGGAAGGTGTTCCTAAGCGTGGATTCCATTCCCGGTGGGCCCGTAGCTCCCCTTTATAACCAACCAGCACATAGCTGCCGGCCGAGCCTTTCCCCCTCTGGAGGAACACTGAACGTGGAAGCATCACATGACCTCTCCAGGATGCTCTGTCTCTGCCAGCTCACAAGTTTTTTTTTCCTTCCTGCCTCCCAGCAAGGAGCCAGGCCACAGGCTTGGTTCCATCTGGCATCTTGCTTCCTGGCCTGACAAAAGTGGAAATAACCATGGAACATTCCAGAGGGTGAATGTTCAGGTACAGGAGGGGGTGGAGCTGACCTTCTACCGGTGAGGCAGAGAGGCTCACGGGGCCTCTGTTGTCCAGAGTGTCTCCGTGATAACGTTTCTGCGGCTGTGTCCTTGGAGAAACTGTCTTACTGGTAAATAACAGAAGTGAATCTCACATCAGCCTTTGTTCACTCAGCAAATATTACTGAATCTTGGGTACCTGAAACTCAGCACGGAGTACGAAAGGCCCCTGCATTACGTGGTTCTCTCCATTTCTATGGACCAGCACCTGTTTAAAAGCCATGTGTAAATCTTGATTCGTGTGGAGGACATTTACTTTGATCATTCAGGAGCAAGAACAAAGATTTGCCTTCTGGTTTCAAGAGTGATCTTTTAAGCAAAAGTAGTGAGGTAGAATCTGAAAGAAAAGGGAGGGGGGAGAGTCTTGGGAGTCACTGATCATCCATTCTAGACGATCACGCTCTGAGACGTTTGGCAAAGACAAGTCACCTCAGACTAATTTATGGCGTGTTTTCTATTAGAATTGCAAAATTCGCGCGGAGGGTGTTAAAGTGTGGCTTCACATCCTATCTGATACAGGCTATATTTAAAGCTGGAATACGAACTGGAACGTGAAACAAAAACTAGAAGGAACTATACTAATTTGCGGGGTGCTCTGCTAAACTTGCTTCTGCTCTTGTCTTTTTTTCTTGTTTCCATCCTTGCTCCTTAGTATTTTTCATTAAAAGTACTTCGTTTACACTTTGCAATATCGGGGCCCCCTGACACTTGTTTTCGGTTTTGTTGTTCTCAGCCCTCCGCTCACTTCCCAGCATAGGGTCCCCTCGGCCACAGGGAATTTTTTTTTTTTACATATTTTCTCCAAACAAGTCCTTTATCAGTTCTACGATTTGCAGATATTTTCTCCCATTCTGTGAGTTATCTTTTCCACTTCCTTAATAGTGTCTTCTGCAGCACAAAAGTTTTTCATTTTGGTAAAGTCCAGTGCACATGCTTTTTCTTTTGTTGTTTGTGCTTTTGATATCAGATCTCATGAGTCACTGCCTAATCCAAGGTGCCAAAAACTTACTCCTACTTTTTTTTTTTTTTTCCTAAGCGTTTTATCGTCCCGGCTCTTAGGTTGAGGTCTCTGATGCATTTTGAGTCTGTTTTTATGTGTGGTGTGAGGGAGGGGTCTAGCTTTGTTCCTTCGCTTGTGGCTACGCCCTTGTCCCAGCCCCTTTTGTGGCAAAGACTGTTCTTCCTCTGTTGAAATTGTCTTCATACCCTTGTCTGCTTTGCTTTTAATAAATACACGACCTGGACTCCCTGAGCTGCATTTCTAGTCTGGGGACAAATTCCCAAGTAGCTTGTGACAACCCTTGCCTTCTAGGGATTTATATTCAGAAAGAAGACAAAGCTGTGTGATGATACAGGAAACATTTTTTTTTTTAAGTGGTCAGATCCTCCCTCATCGGATGATTTCGTAACCACATTCTTCTCCTTCATAAAGGCACTGTAGTCGCCTTCGCCAGAAGAGTAGTATTTTTTACTCCATAGTTGGTGATGGTTGTCGCCATAGTTGCAGTAAGTGGGGTCGGTCCTGTGAGTGTTTCCTGTGTGCTAGGCATTGCTCTGGAAGCTCTGTGTGTGTCGTCCATTTAAACCGTGAGAACCCCATGAGGCAGTGACTGTTACCTACATTTTACCCGTGGGGACAGTGAGGCCCAGAGAGGTTGGCTCATTTGCTCTGGGTCAGTCAGCTGATGGGTGAAGGTCAGATACGAATCCACCAGCCCAGCTGCAGACACCAGCGCACACTTTTGACTCCTTCCGAGCGAGGCCGTCATGCCTCTCCTGTTCACTGTCCTGTGCCTGCTGCCCGGCACGTAGTTGGCACTTGGTGACCCTTGGCTGGATACACAAAGGGATGGAATGAGTAGACGCCCAGAGGAGCAATCCAGACAGAAGAGCAGTGGCCAGGGGAAGGGGGGATTGATTGATTGATGGGAGCAAATTAGAGGGGAGAGATCATAGAGTCGGCCTAAGTGAGCATGCTGCCAGAGCCAGGGGCACGCCGAGGGAGATGGATCACCGCCTCACTTCAGGAAGAAGGGAGGAAGAGGGACGGGTGGTGTAGGGCAGGGGTAAGGCTGGGGTGCAGAGGTTGCCACCCATAGCACAGTCTACACAGGAAAAGGACGGATGTGCCATCAAGAGGCACATACACCCAGGTGTCCGACGGCCTCATGGACAGGTTGCTGGCCTGGGAGGCCCTGCTTCCAGGCTGGACGGCTGACCAGCAAGGCCTCACCGTGGATCTGAGGAAGGGGTGCGGCACGGGGATCCCATGATTATCGTTCTGGGGAAGAATTGCCTGTAGTGGAATTCCGGAGAAGCGGTCTCTCCCAGCAGCGCTCCGGCGGGGGAGGCGGGCTCTTGCAAACGTGCGGAGCGGGGTGGGTTGTCAGAGGCGAGTCAGGCTCGGAACGCGGAGCTCCTGTGCTTCTCTCCCAGGACGGAGGCCGAAGAATTACCTCCAGCCTGCAGGGCCGAGGGTGCGCCAGCGTGAGAGCACAGCGAAGCCCGGAGACCGACCGGCTTCCTGGAGAAGGCAGCGGCCTGCCCCTGCGAACCCAGGAAGAGAGCAGGGGTCCCCAGTCCCAGTGCCAGGCCCCAGGCAGGAGCACTTTCTACCTTACCGGAACCGGCTGACGAGGTTCCTCCTGTTATTAGGATGCCTGTTTCCCAGGGAAGGAAAATGAGGTTAGAGAGATTGTGGGACTTGCATAAGGTCACTGGGGTGGTTGAATGTATGTGTCCCTTCAGCTGGGCTGAGGATCACCAGAGAATTGGAACGATTCTGGGTGTGTCTGTGGGGCTTGTTTCGGGAAGAGGTTAGCGTTGGACCGGTAGAGGGAGTGAAGCAGATGGCCCTCCGTGGGGCAGGTGGGTCTCATCCGATTCACTGAAGACAAAAAGACAGGGGAAGGGCAGCTTCCCTCACTCCACTTGAGCTGAGACATCCATCTCCTGTCTTCAGACTTCGGGACGCTGGAGCTCCCAGTCCTTGGGCTTTTGAACTCAGACAGGGACCTACGCCCTTGGCTCCCGGGTTCCCAGACCGTTGGTTCCCGTGGGGACTACTCCATCTGCTTCCCTGAGCCTCCCACCTGCAAAGGGCGGGTCATGGGATGTCTCAGGCCTCCAGAATCCCCTGAGCCAGTTCTCCATGGTATAAATATCTACGTCTGTCTGTCTATCCGTCTGTCTATCTATCTGGTGTCCTATTGGTTCTGTACCTATAGAAAACCCTGGCTGTCCAGTCATCTAGTAAATGGCAGAGCTGGATTTGAACCCACACTCTTGTGACCTCAGAGCCGAAGCTCTTTGCTACTACTGTGTAAAGATACGATCTCTGCCAGTGAGGGGATCTGGGTGAACCACTTGGGGTTGCTGTTCACAGTGGAGCTGTGGCCAAGAAAACGGAGGCTCGGCGTGTGGGAGAGAACGGAATGGGCTTGTTCTGCATGGTTGGGGGTTAAGCTCTGCTGGAAGTTGCCTCTCCAAGACTCCCGTTTTCTCCTCTAAAAAATGAGGACCGGACTCATCTCCTCATTTATTGTGACTCTGCAATGAAATAAGGTTGGTTGTGAAGGGCTTAGCGTCGGGCTTGGCTCAGAGGAAGCACCCGGGAGCTCGTGGCTGCTGGGACTCGCTGTTGCTGCGTGACTGTGACTGTGGGTGCTGACATCAGAGAGGCGCTGTCTTAGGGGCCGGACCACCGGGCGGAGGGCAGGAGGACCCACCCCTGGGCCTCAAGGAGTTTGGAGGCCAGGAGATAACGCAAGGGAACAGATCATTCCCGCATTGCTTGCTTATTTTTCTGCGCACTCCCCGCTCCCAGATTATAAGTACTGGAGCCGACCTTGTCAGATGAGTGACTGTCAGTTAATATTTCGAGACGTGGAGTGCTAGGCATGGTGCGAGAGTTCTGCCAGGGCCACCGTTTGGGAAGGTTCCGGAGGCATGGGCCAGGCTCGCCTCTTCCCTGTAAGCTGCATTCAGGTTTCCTCCGCCTGTTCCTCTCTCTCTTCTGAGAGATGTGGGCCCCCCAGGGCATGGTTTTCTCTTGGTGATATTAGAAGTGAAAAGCCCACCCCCAGCTGCATGAGCACACGGCAAGGCTCTGCCCACGGCACACACTGTGGCCCCATCGGCCAGAATACATCACACAGCCAAGCCCAGGCTCCATGGGGCGGGAGATAGGCTCTGCCTCGGGAGAGCAAAGCAGGGTTACATGGTCAAGGGCATGAGTGTGGGAAAGGAGGACAAACATGGGACAGCAACGTATTTCATATTTCAGCCACTAATACCTGCCCGGGACTCTGCACATGTCGTGATCTCCAGGATGCCTGCCCAGCCGTGGCCGGCCCCCTCCCTCCCCACCTTGACACTCGGAGCCAAACCCCCCAGACTCCTAGAGTGGCATTTGCAGAACCAAGCCCTGACTCCAGCCAGTGCTGTCATTTACTGAGTCTGTCTTTGACTCATTATTTACACAGACCATAAAATAAAGCTTAACTCAGAATTACTGTAAGTCAGCGCATCCGAGTGAAGCTGGCAGCTGGACCCGCGCAGTCAAAAACAGACTAAATAAAGGAGGGGGGGTGGGGGGATAGAAAGAAGAGCTGCAAGTAAAATGTCGGGGAATACTTAATTCTAGAAAGGTTGTGCGTCTGCCTGCATAATTGTCCAAAGCAGCTGATGGCAACAGCTGGCCGAGGAAGCTGGCCTTCAGTTCTGTGTATGTGTTTGTCTGGTGCCTGTCACCGTAATGGCTGCAAGCCGTATTGATCGCAGATTAATTTTGCTTCGTTTCTTCTCTTTCTTGGCTCTGCCCGGACCACCACTCCCCCAGTCACGTAGGAAACGTATGGGATGCATGTCGGAGCCTTGGACTTGGAGAGGCTGCGTCCACCAAGGGAAACACGGACATGCTCTCACGTGTCCTGCCTGCGTGTTTTTTGCGTGTATAACTGATCTTCTGATACAACAAGCCTGTAAGATGGGGGTTCCTGTAGGTCCTGTTTCACAGATGAGGATAGCCACGCCCAGAGGCTGGTGCTCGGCATGGGGACGCGTGGGGAGTTACCGAACCAGGGCCCTCCCGACTGGGCTCTGCAGGGTGGTGTTTTGGGAGTTCTTTCTCTGTGCTTGGGGTGAAATCGGAACCCTTTACCAAGATTACAACACCCTGATGCTCCCGCTCCTGGGCGGTCTCCAGTCACATCTCCTGTTGGCTGGTTCGAGCCACGGCGGTTGCTCTTCTGTGTCTTAGGCACATGCTGAGCTCTGTCCTGTCTACAGGCCTTTGCAGGTGCTGCCACCTCTGCCCAGTACCCCGCCCCTGCAAGGAGCCCGGGCCTCCCTGGCCGCTGTGTCTCAGCAGGCTGTCTTCCCCTTGGCCTTCATACTCTGGATCACAGTGTCCTGTGTGTCGCTTCACGGCCGTTCTTAGCTTTGTGTATCAGTGACTTAGATTTGGGTATCAGAAGTCTTCCTTCTGGTCTGTGCTCTGCAAGCAGGGCTCATGCTTGCTGATTCAGCCCTGTGTGCCCGGACTCTGCAGCACAGGCAGGTGGCTGCTTCAGAGCATGGGCTCTGGAGGCAACTCCCTGGGTTCAAATCCCGGCCCTGCCACCTGCTGCATCCTGTGTGACCTTAGAACCATGGCTGTATTTTTCTGTCCTCTCTTTTTCCACCTGTAAATGGGGATAATAATTGAGTTATTATGGAGCATGAGTTCACTAAGCCATAAAAATGCTTATAGTACGGTGCCTGATACACAGTAAGAACTTAGGAAGTGTTAACTGCTACTGTTACCACTGTTGTTGATATTATTATTAGCAGCACATAGTAAGTAGTGCATGCAAGTTCTGTAAATCCTTTTGGTGGAGTTGGGCGGGTGATTTTGTTGGCGGAAGAGGATACTTTTGTACCCACTTCATGGGTAAGAGGATTCCAGGCCACGAGGAAGGTGAGGCTGGTGGGCTGTGCGGTCCTGCTCCGTCTCCTCCAACAGCCCCACTGATCGATCCAATCTGTGATGCCGGTTGAGTCCCCTTGGGAGGCTTCTGCTGGAAGGAGCTGCAGGCTCACCCTGAGACCCAACCAGGGACAGAGGAAGCCAGCTCGGAGTTGCTGCGGCAGGGGTTAGACTGTGCGAGCTCGTCTGTGCAGGCCTTGCCTCTGCTCCCCTTCCTCTCACAGAGTCGGTTTTGGACCTTCCAGTTCCATTTGCCATTCTTGTCCTTGCCTTCTGCCTCCGAGGCTTTAGCTGCCTCCCCTGGGGGCTCCTGGGTGGCTCAGTCAGTTAAGCGGCCTGCTCTTGGCTTCAGCTCGGGTCAGGATCTCAGGGTCCTGGGATCGAGCCCCCCACTGGTCTCCTCGGTCATCGGGAGTCTGCTGCAGGATTCTGCCTCTCCCTCTGCACCTCACCCCACTCACTCACATACTTGCTCGCTCTCTTTAAAATAAATAAATCTTTAAAAGAAAAAAAAAACAACCCAACCCTTCCCTGCACTCCATTCCTTTCTTCTCCCTCGTGCTGGCCTCTGCTGCCCACTCTTCCATCCACCTCCACAAGCTTCTCAGGGACATGGCATCACGCTTTGGGGCTCCTGCCCGCTGAGAGCAGGGTTTTCTTTCTCCCAGTGGAATTGCTTATCCTGCCGAAATGCTCAGCTTTCTTACGAGGGAGAGTTCAGTTATCCTAGAGAGCCCACCAGCTTCATTTCCCCGACTCCCAGCTTCAGGGAAATGGGGGGAACCTGGTTCTCACAGTGGTCGGGAGGAGGAGGCTGGTCCCCAGAGGAAGCCAGCTGGCTGTGGGCTGTGGCTTCGGGGCAGGGGTGGTCTGGTGCGTAGGTCATCCCCTGGGGCTGTCAGCCTTGTTTGGGTTTTCCAGTAGAAGCTCATTAACAGATCGAGTAACGGGGTGCTGGGTGGTCCGAATGGCCCTTGGGTTTTCAGTGCCCGGGAACTCCAGGGCCCCTGCTGTCCCGTAGCTTGTCCGTGACTTTAATTTCCTTTTTAATTTCTGTTGAAAGGAAGAAAGAACTCTGTGGAATTATAATCTACAAAGGACCTGTGTTGTAAGAGCAGTGGGTGTCTTGAATGGCTAAGTAATTTGCGTCACCGCTGCAGAGTTGATGGATCCTGGGAGCTGGGCTCTGTAAACAGAATCATGCTGGATCAGCCTGGAGGAGAAGTCATGAGATGTGCAGGTGGCCATCCCTGGTGGCGGATCACTGGGGACTTTCATGTCTGGTTTCAGACAGTTTCCATTTTTTTTTTCATACGGAGCGCCTTACTTTCATGTTTTGAAAGAAAGATGTACGTGCAGAAGTAAATAAGACCCAAGCCCCTGAACACTCGATCTTGCGAGGTGAATATATAGAAGACTGGAAAAATGACTCTTAAGAAGCTAAATATACAGGTCTTAAAGATTGTCTTTGTTTTATTATTTATTTATGCTAAGAAAATAGTAATTTAGTAAAACTGCAGGTTTGCACGGGATGTGGGGAATGATTGAACAGGGGTTTGAAAGAATATCACTCATGAATAGTTTATTGTGAGAGGTAAAATTAGAAAATAAAATCATACGCGAGAAGAAGGGGTTTTGGCAGTACAATTTTTAAATGCGCGCGGGAGGTGCTGTTTAACCCTGGGCTGCTTCCTTGATTTCTCTGTGCCTCAGTTTTCCCATCTCTAAAATGTTATAAAATCGTACTGGCCCATAAGGTTATTCTGAGGATGCAATTAATTCATGTTTGCAAAGCTTTTAGAACAGGGCTGGCACGTAACGATGACTCAGTAAAACGTTTGCTGCTGCTGGTTTACTCTCAGTGTGATATTTAGGCTTTTGACTGCATTTTTTGCATTTTGTCCATCCTTGAAGTAGCCGAAGTAGTTAACGGTAGTTAGAAGTAGTTAGCAATAGTGAATTCGGGAGCATGGGTAGCGTTCTCACCTCGTCTGAGCCACCATGCCTTCTCCCCTCGCTCCTCTCTTCTACTCTGTATCACTGATTCTGTTACTCTTTTCACGTTGTAGACCAGGATGCAGGGGCTCCAGGAGGTTAGGTGACCTGCCCAAGATCACACACCTTGTAGGAACTGGTCCCTGGCTCCTTGCTCTGAATCACTGTTTTCCATCACCTTGTCTTCTACTGTGTGTTCTCCTCTATGTGCCCAAGAGACCCACTTGCCTTTGCTGACCCTGGCGTTGTGGGTCAGAGCTCCTCTCGTTGAGGTGTTTGAATGCTCGACCAAAGGGATATGCCAGGAACTCCTCAATCTTTGTCCCCAAAGCAGGGACCAAGCCAACCTCCTGGTCTGGTGGGAGCCTCCCACACCCACTGATGTGTTGGGTCAGGCAGTGGGAGGCTCATAATGCGAATCGTACCTATTGATGGCAGAGGGTTTTCAGAGATGTAAAGCCGTTGTATGGCTTGCAAATAAAGGTGTAATGGAAATTGAGAGATTAATTAACTTCCTGTTTGTAATATGGTGTCTAGGTGAACAGTTCATCAGCATCTGTAAAAGCACCCACCCCCTATATAGGCTCAGGGCCCAGTAAGAGGGGCCCCTCTGCTTCCTGTTGGGTGGGGAATGCCAGTGCATCTCACACATTCAACCGGGACTCTGTCTGCCTGGCTCTGTACTGTGCTTCAACAAGTAAATGACTCAGCTGTCAAGTACACGGACATTGCTTCAGGGCCTGTGGATAGAGAAGCCAGAGGGCCCTAATAGAGGGTCCTAGAAGCCCGTGGGCTTTATCCCAAGAGCAAAGAGAATCCAAAGGGCCGAGGTACAGTCAGATTTGCTCTAAGAGAAACCACTCTGTTTGCAGGCTGGGAGCAGTGAAGGGCAGAGGCCAAGATTAATACACAGAAATCTGGCTGGGAGGTCACCTCCCAGCCACCTGTACAATCCAAGAAAAGGCAGGTGGTGATCTGCCCCGTGGATGGAGGCAGGTGAGCAGACTCAAGATAGGCTAGCAAGACCCCAATTCTAGTTTGATGTTTGGGAGGTAGGGAGGGAAGGATGGTGAGGGGGACGGCCCCTGCCTCCGTCCTGAAGGACTTAGTGGGCTTTCCCAGATAGGAATGTCTGGTCATCATGTGAGAAGGAAGAGAGGTTAATTTAGAAGAGTTAGGGCATTAGTTCTCTGCATACTTCCCAGCAGAATAAGAACAACCTCTTTATAGTTTTTAAAAAATTTTTATTTTATAAAGATTTTATTTATTTGACAGAGAAACAGCGATCGAGAGAGGGAACGCAAGCACAGGGAGTGGGAGAGGGAGAAGCAGGCCTCCCTCTGAGCAGGTAGCCAGATTCGGGGCTCGATCCCAGGACCCCAGAATCATGACCTGAGCTGAAGGCAGACGTCCAACGACTGAGCCACCCAGGCATCCCATATAGTTTTATATTTTTTTAAATAAATATTGTGTGTGTGTGTGTGTGTGTGTGTGTGTGTGTGTGTGTATGCGTGTATATTACAACACATATGTGGTGTTGTTGACTATTGCATCCCCAGCTCCCAGAACAGTGCCTGGATCACAGGTGATACTCATGAAATATCTGTTGAGTGGATAGTAACAGCAATGACTAACTTCTGTTGGCTGACATTTTGTGTTCACGGTTCACTAGGTTGTGGGAAGATAGGCACTGAACAAACCATTCCAAACGTGAAAATTTGTGGGAGAAAAGGTACACAGCATGATGAACAAGCTGGACTTCTGAGGAAAGGGCATTACGCTGAGGGCTCTGAAGGGTGAGTAGGAGTTTGAGGAGAAGAAAGAGCCCAGGGAGTATGAGGACATAAAGTGAAGAAAACATGGCCCACACATGAAGAGGGGGAGTGTGGAGACCCCTTGCTGTCAAGGTTAACCAGGGCCCGGTGGGGTTGGGTCTTAACAACAGTATTAAGATCCTGGCCTTGGGGCACCTGGGTGGCTCAGTGGGTTAAGCCTCTGCCTTCGGCTCAGGTCATGATCCCAGGGTCCTGGGATCGAGCCCCGCATCGGGCTCTCTGCTCAGCAGGGAGCCTGCTTCCTCCTCTCTCTCTCTGCCTGCCTCTCTGTCTACTTGTAATCTCTGCCTGTCAAATAAAATGAATAAAAAAAAATCTTTAAAAAAAAAAAAAAGATCCTGGCCTTGATCCCCAGAGCTGCAGTGGCAGGAGGGGGCGGGGGCAGGTCTGAAGGGCAGTTTGGAAGGCGCAGGCTGGAGGAGTGCCTCCTGGCCTGGTGAAGTGAAATGCCTTGCAGGGCTGTGGCACGCAGGCACCAGTTTGATCCTCTAGGCCAGGGGCACCGTTGAGCCCGGACTGTGGTATCTCCAAGCTCTTCTCTTCGGGTTCCCTCTGCTGTCCCGTCATTCTCAAGGTCTCACCCCCAGTCTGAGCGCCTGCTCCATGCCAGCCATGCTGCTGGGTCCTTTGGTCAGAGTAACTCCCGTGATCCTCCCATGAGTATTATTGTTACTATCCTTACTTCGCAGTGGTGGCAGCCAACGTGTAGAGACTCACCCAGGTTCACTCTTCTAGAAGGTGCGAGAGCTGAGTCTGGGTCCCCTCCTTCCCCTTCATGGCCTGGCTCTCCCACACTCGCTGTGCTCTCTGGTGGCCCCTCTCAGGAGGCGCTCTCCCGACTGCCTCTGGGATCCACACTGAGCCTTGCAGGTCTCAGCTCAGGGGTGGCAGGAAGCCAGAGCGACTGCTCCTCCCGCTTGGCTCTCCGAGACGCTCTGGTTTTCCTGCTTCATTTGCCGCACCGTCCGGGTGTCAGTGTGGTTCTCTTGCCTTGTGGCACAAGGGAATTACCATTAGGGAGACTGGGAGCAGCAGCAGCCACGTAGGAGAGCTCATCTGGGGCTCCAAACCTTGCTCTGGGTGAGGGCAACCTGCATCAGAACCTTCTCAAACACAGGAGAGCCCGTATTTGCACGGGGCGAGGGTTTCAGAACGTACGGAGATGTGAGCTACCTGGCAGTGTCCTCTGGGCCCGCGGAGCCAGCCGGTCTGCGAAATCCCTACTTTTTAGTTGCATTGCGGCTGGAGGGCATTCTACAAAAGCAAGAGAGGGTATCTGACTGCATTTTTGTGCTTTTTTAGTGAATGCAAATGCTGTCCCTATTATTGAGAACGATTTGATATTTTTCCTCCCAGTTCTATGTAATTGTGGTCAAGTATACAGAACATAAAATTTGAGAACTTAACCATTTTTTAACTGGACAGTTCTGTAGTGCTAAATATATTCACCTTGTCATGATGATTGGGCTTTTGAAATCCAGAAAAGCCTGAGTTCTATCTTGGGCAGGGAGGTGAAAACAAGCATATATTGACCATCCTCGACCGTCCCCGACTACTTCTGACATTGGACTGGTTAGCCATGTTTGGGCCGTGTATTCCAGTCCGCACAGTCTGTGCCGCATCTTGCCTCCTTGACCCCCAATGGGAGTGTGCTGGAAAGGGTGAGGGCCCCGGGGAGGCCCCGGTGTGGCGCCGCTTTCTTTCAAGCATGTTCTAGCGCCATCTAGTGTCTGTAGGGCCTTGTGCCAGCCAGGTGAAGACTTGGGCTTCCCCAGCTTCTGGTGGTGGCTCTCTAAACCCAAAAGGCTTTAAAAGACCACTGAGGAAATGTCTGTCTTTTTAGATCTGCCGGTATTTTTTTCCGGCTCTGATCTCTTGGAAAGTTGCTGCTGAAATCCGTTTCGTTAATAGAACGGTTTGTCCCTTTGAAGCTCAGACAGGGTGAGATTAATATAAACCTGATATTAGGCTATTAAGCATCAATGTCGTGAACCTAGGAGAGCTGAGACAGACAATAAGGAAGGCTGCATCGAGGGGCTCCCTTGCCAAGTCTACCCGCTCATTGGAAAATGTGACCCAGTCACCAGTTTTTGCAAGAGAGACGAGAAAAAAGAAAAAAGTGTGTGTGAGAGAGAGAGCAAGAGGGACCCATGCACATGCGTTGATGGTGTGTGGTTTTCTAAGAGCAGTCATAAGAGGAAGAATGCCATGTAGCTACACCTGTATAATTCTGTGTGCCCAACAATCTTCTAAATGCTTTATATTTTAAATTACTTAATTCTCATGACGGCCCAAAAGGAGTGTTATTATTTGCCCATTTTATAGATGGGGACGCCGAGGCACAGAATGGCTTAGTCATTCAGCAAAGGTCACAGAATCCCAGCTCGTGTGTTGCGACGGAGACATTTCTAAGGGCTTGGCAGCACCTGGGTTTTGGTTAGGGTTCCTTTGCTCTTCAGCTAGCTTCTGGCAGTGGCTGTGGTCTCTCCTACCCACACGTCCTTTCCAGTCCAGACCCTCCATGGCCCCGTGCCCAGAGAGGCCCCAGGTGGCGCTGGTTATGCGAAAAAAACACTGAAGCTTGCTTGGGGTTGGGGGCTTGTTTGGAGGAGTTCCTAGGTAGAAGGCTGTGAGGGGCTGTATGTGGGCACCAGTGTCCTTGGCTCTGTCCCCTACCTAACACGTGACCCTGGGCAAGTGATTTCCCCTCCCATGCCTCAGTTCCTCCATCTGGGGGCAGAATAAAATGTATTTTGTAGCTTGTTGCTGTTGTTTATGAAAGCATGCCTGACGTGATGCTTATGATAGCGCCTTGCCCAGCCTCTGACAGGTGCGCAAGAGTTAAACCCTCCATTGTCTACATCAGAAAACAAAACAAAACAAAACCCTCTCCAATTAAAAAACAGGCGAGGACCTGAATAGAAATTTTTCCAGAGAGGACATACAGATGGCCAACAGACACATGCAAAGATGCTTAACATCACTAATTATCAGGGAAATGCAAATCAAAACCACAAGGAGATACGGCCTCACCCCGGTCAGAATGGCTGGTATCAAAAAGACAAGAAATAGCAGGTTGGCAAGAATGTGAAGAAAGGGGACCCCTCGTGCACGGTTGGTGGGAATGTAACTTTGTGCAGCCATTGTGGAAAATAGTGTGAGGTTTCCTCAAAAAGTGAAAGATAGAAATACAGTATGATTCAGTATTCCCACGACTGGGTATTCACCCAAAGAAAAGGAAGACGTTAATTTGAAAAGATACATGCACCTCTGTGTTTATAGCAGCATTATTTACAAGAGCCGAGGTACAGAAGAGGCCACGTGTCCATCAAGAGATGAATGGGTAAAGATTCAACAGAATATTACTGAGGCATGGAAAAGTTTAAGATCGTGCTGTTTGTAACAACGTGGATGAAGTCAGAGAAAGCCAACATATCCTGTGTTTTCACTTCTGTGAGGAACAAAAAACCAAAACCGATGAACAAACAAAAAATAGAAATAGACTCATAAACACAAAGAACAAACTGGTAGTTGCCAGAGAGGGGGAGGGGTTGGTGAGGGAGATTAAGAGGAACAAACTTCCCTGAGGAAAATCAGATTAAGAGTTATTTGAGAGACAGAAAGCCATAATAAAGGGGATTAAGATGTACAGACTTCCAGTTGTAAAATAAATAAGTCAGGGAGATGAAAAGTACAGCATAGGAAATACAGTCAGTAATATTGTAACATTGTATGGTGATAGATAGGCTTACCTCGTTGAGCACTGGGTACTGTATAGACTTGCTGAATCACTGTGTTGTACATCTGGAACTAATATCACACTGTGTGTCAACTGTACTTCACTGATAAATTTTTTTTTTAAGATTTTATTTATTTGACAGAGATCACAAGTAGGCAGAGAAGCAGGCAGAGAGAGAGGACGAAGCAGGCTCCACCGAGCAGAGAGCCGGATGCGGGGCTTGATCCCAGGACCCCGAGATCATGACCTGAGCCGAAGGCAGAGGCTTTAACCCGCTGAGCCACCCAGGCACCCCCACTGATAAAATTTTTAAAAAAATTTTACCTTTGTTTACTTTTGATCTGGAAAGTGAAACAGACGTTAGCTCGCCACCCACGTACTTCTGGTCTCTCCTACTGAGACATACGTGTCTCCTGTCCCCCAAGAGGGCTGAGTCCTTTTTCTGTGTTGGAGGACAAAATGGTCCAACTCCCGGTGGACCTTAGTTCTTCATGTCTGTTCTGGTTGCAAGAACTGAAAGCTGAGAAAATTCGCTTTATCAGCTCCTCTTCTCTTTCTGATTCCCATACACGTACATGCATACATACATACGTACGTACATATACGTACACACATGCATGCGTATTAGCCTGGGTTCCTGTGGACCAAGTATAACAGGAATGGCCCAGAAGGACATCAGACATGTGGGTGGATGACCAGACACTGAGGAAGAGATTGTGTTTGTCTCTACGTCACGTCCTACAATGCACAATTATGCTATCAGCGTCTTACGGAAACGGCGAGGACGGAGATCCTGAGAAATTTCCTGCGCTCAGGGGCTAGTAAATCGAAATGCATTATAGAGTTCTCATTACTGCTGTTTAAGTCGAGCGAAGTGTCACTGCTCATCTCCTTAATATGCAGCATGTGTTGCAGGTGAACTAACATTATTAACAAGCAGAGTCTCTTAGGTTCCTGTAAAAACTGGCTTCTCCTCCTCCCGTGTTCTCGTCGGGTGCTAGGCTGCCCCATCCCACATCCTCACCCAAGGGTCTGTTGTCTTGGCACGTCTGAAGGAAGCAATTTCTTAATCCAAAGGTGTGGAGTCGTGAAAGGAAATTTTACATATCATCTTAATGGCAGTGGGGCTCCTTCTCAGATCAGAGAAGAGGCCTCTGTCTAGATGTTCAAGTGCACGGCTGGCTTTCAGCGGAATGGTAGGAATGGCAGGGGTGCGGCGACACAGGGCGTTTGCTGTTGCCCCTCGTGGAGAAATGGGATCACCCTTGCATTCCCTGGGGGGCTCATGGTGGTTGCCGTTGGCCCCTCCCACCTGCCTGGAAAATCTGTCATCTGGCCCTCGCAGGAAGGAAAGCTCAGACTAGGCGAGGTGGGGATGGGGACCCAGGGCGTTCTGGGTCCCCAGGAGGGCAGCTGCTGCCCATCACCTTGCAGATGTTAAGTTGGGGGGAGACACGAATTACTCGAGTTCCCTTCCCCCTCTCCTCATCTGGTTCCTCTCTCTCTGCCTCCCTGTTCGAGATGGAACAGAGTAAGAGTGCTGCTCCGAGGACGGTTGCGTTGCCTGACGCTTCCACATTCTTTTGACTCTGCTCTGAGATGCAGCATCTCCACTTGGAATAATGTGAACTCAAGGTTTAGCTGTTGCTCATCTTGGAACCAGCTCACTGTGGTCAAAGGCGGAAGTCCGGGGAAAGGTCTGGGGCACGTTGTGCCCGTGTCCTTCCAATTCTGAGCCATCTGACTCATGGGAGACACCTTGCCAGCCTTTGTCCTTTCTCAGGTCGAGTCTGGGACAGTCCGACAGTTGTCACTTCTGGCCATTAGACCCCGGGGAGGGGGAGGGGCAGTGGTGAAATTGCGACCGTCCAGGCCTCTTTTCCATTCTAAGTCTTTTCATTCACCCGAGTGTCTAACACTGCTAACTCGCATGCCCTCTCCCACCCATCCCCTAGAAAAGTTCAGTGATTTAAGAAGTATCATTAAAAAAAAAAATCAAATTCAGTCATTTTCTCTGTCCTGGGACTGTTTCAAGCTCTGGATGCCCTTGGGTGTCCTAGGAGTCCCTAAGTGGGGCAGGAGTGCGGGGTTTCTGAAATGATTTCTGAAATGATTTCTGCGATTCTGGGGTTTCTGAAAAGTACTTGATCACAGAATTCTCTTTTTGTTATATCTTGTGGATCTGTTGCCACTGCCAAAAGTCCGACTCCCAAAAACGTTCTCTCATTGTCTGTTCAGGGTAAGACACTCCTTCCCCGGCACCCAGCGCACCACCTGTGCCCACGTGCCCCGTCTGAGTCCCGTGCTCATGGCACTTTGCCTGCATGGGTGGGAGCTGCAGCAAGTGAGCTGAACGCTTTTAGGACCCACTGAGGCCTGACACCCTGAGCGCCTACCCTATACCGGGTAATTCGCTCACCCTCTTGCGCAGACCTCACAACCACCCTGCCCTGTAGATAGGCCTTATTATCCTGTTCACAGATGTCCCCAGATGACCGAGGAGCAGGTTGAATTACCCAAAGCCCAACAGTTAATGAACAGCGGAGCCAGCCTTCAGCAGAAATGTTAGGAAGAGTCCATAGAACGTAATGAAGCCGTGCTGAACCTCCGGTGTCCCTGGTGTATGACCAGGGAGCAGGGCTCTGGGACAGGGCTGTTCTCGGGCCGTGTGTGCGGATGAACAGGCACCCCCATCCTTTGGCTTCCTGAACGCGTTATGAAATACAGGACTCGCTTCAGCTACCTACAAATTCAGTATTTAGCCACCCGACTTGAAATGACATAACCGTGTAAGTTCATTTTACCCATTATTTCTCGTGCCGGAATGAGTAGATCCTCTACAATTTGGGGGGCAGCGGGGGAGCAGAGAGTCGGAAAGCCAAGCACGCAGTTCGAGCCGCCCCAGTGGAAAACTGTAATCACAGCAAGTTCGTCATCTGCAGTCAGCCTGCATCACTTAAATTGGTTTCCAAGAGGGCTTAAGGTTTATGAGAACAGTTCGGCAGAGCTAAGCTGGTATTAATAAGTGCCTTGTGCCCACAGACAGCATTGTGGATCAATACAATATATGCTTCAAATTCACATGATAAATGAGTACCATTATGACCTAATTAGCAAGACTCATATTTTGAATGGATAAATAATAATTCCACCCCATAATCCTAGACCGCTTCTTGAAAAATGCTGTTAGTGCTGCTCTCCCCCGCTGTACCGATGAAGGCACGGGGAGCCGAAGAACCATTTACATATTTATTTGCTCCAGTGATGAGTAAACTGTTTTGTCTATATTCACAGACTTCTGTAGCTCAGCTGGGCTCATTATTTTTTAAGGTTAAATAACATTTGAGTGTTCTCAGTCAAGAAAAAAAAAAGCCGGACTGTGTCTGGAGGGGGGAGTTTACTGGGTGTAAGTGACTTGGGGGGCTGCCTGCTCCCCCTTTAATCTTCTGTATTTGAGCAGCATCAGCCTGAGTCCTTGACTAGAGGTGATGGCATTGACTCCACGGCTGGCAGTGACCCCAGCTGGCTGCCCATTGCCAGAGGACCATTGCCTTGGGGACGAGAGGATAGGCTCTGGAGCCACAGAGACCTGGGTTCAAATCCTGGCCCTTAGTGTTCTTACTCTTACTGAAAAGCAAGTGAGTGAGGATGATCCTAGTACCTGCTGCCTTGGGAGCCTGGAAGGTGAGATGATCTGTGATGTGAGATGATGTGGTGACACCTGACGCAGGACCTGATCAATGTCCGTTTTCATCGATGGTTTTTCCCGACCTCAGGTTCATCTTCTGCACAGGGAAGTGATCAGACCATAGCGTGGGTTCCCAAAATGGGGCCCTCAGATTCCCAGGGTTCCACAAACATATCAGTGGGGTAGTCCACCTGGCATTCTTAGTTTGAATTAGAAACGCCTGATTTTTTTCTTCTTTTTCTTTTTTCTCACTCTTGGCTAGACTCTTGTCAGCCTCCTAGCAACGCCTGTCATCTTGTGCTGATCGGAGGCTTGGATGGGCAGTTACATTTGCTCATAAAAATAAATATTTTTATATAATTTTTATATAAAAGTTTTTAATATTTTAATATTTTTAATTAAAAAATGGGAATCGGACTTGATCATTGCCTTGTCCTGACTGTTGTCGCCACAGGATTGCCCCCTGACGTTTTACTTGAAAAGTGCCTGCGGCCAGGAAGATGGCTGCTGTCCGGACACGGGGTCCTTGTGGGTGGGGTGGGGGCTGGGCAGTAAAGATGCGTCAGTGATGGTGGGTGGTTTGGAACCATTGTCTGGGTGGTGTTTGCCACTGAGTCTTCTCTGGGTCAGTGAGTCCAGACAGCTGCCTTCTGACCTCAGGTCAGTACTTTCACTAGAAATGATGACTGTGTTTACCTTTTGCACACCCTGCCTGTCCTCTCCTCTCCCGCCCATTACCGCCCAGCTTGTGGCCTTGGCTTGAGCTGAATAAATGTCCTTAGAACCTCAGGAAAATGCTGCACACATATATATCTTCTCTCTGCCTTAGAATGCCCTTCTTTCTTTTTTTAATAAAAGATTTTATTTATCCGTTTGACAGAGATCACAAGTAGGCAGAGAGGCAGGCAGAGAGAGGGGAGGAAGCAGGCTCTCCACTGAGCAGAGAGCCTGATGTGGAGCTCGATCCCAGGACCCTGGGATCGTGACCCAAACTGAAGGCAGAGGCTTTAACCCACTGAGTCACCCAGGCGCCCCTTAGAATGCCCTTCTGTGTCCGTAACACAGGGTTCCTCAGCCTCCGGACTGCTGACACTTGGGGTGGCTAATTCATCATGGGTGGTTGTCCTGGGTGCTGTACGGTGTTTAGCAGCACCCCAACCTCCACCGCTAGATGCCAGCAGCACCCCCGTGCTCCAGTCGTGACAACCACAGATGTCTCTAAGACGTTGCCAGGTGTCCCTGGGGCACCAGATCCAGCTAAGCACTGGACCTTCAAAGGTCCAGTCTCTTCAAAGACTTCATTTCCAGCCTGCAGAATTCAGCAGTAAGTTCTAGATGATGCCAGTTTTACTCTGTGTCTGTCTTCATTTTGTGTCCCCATCCAGGATCTGGTGCACTTCCTAACTTCGTATCTCCGCAGAGCCGCTCCTTGTTTGATAACACTGATATTTTTTACAAGGGCTTCAAGGCTTTCCCTTGGCTGCCATGGATGGAGGGCCTGATATTTTCCAATCACTTCTTGCATATTTTCTCCCTGATTCTTCCAACAACTAACATTTTTACGGGGCGGGGGGGAGGGGCGCGTCTGAGGCTCGGAGATGGTGGGTCACTAACTGGTAGTCACACAGCTGACGAACGGAGTCCTATACCTGTTCCACTGAACTACACAACCTCACCAGTTGATGGATGGCGGGGGATAGGAGATACTCTGTGACTGGTATTTAAATTGTCTTGAGGAGAGGAGAGTGAAGGGAGGCTGGGAGTGCCCTTTGTGAATGGAAGTGGGAAGATCTAATCCAGAAAGAACAGGTGCGACTGTCTCTTCTCCCCAAAGCCTTGGCCACCGGAAGCCAGCGGGGCCGACAGGACGCTCTCTAATTGTAGAGTTGGGCTCTGGGTGGTTATTGGTGCTGCAGCCCTGACGGCTGTGTCAGGAGTGGGGTCAGCCTGACGTCCTTGGAAATGCCCTGGAAAGTGACAGATCTCTTATTGGGCTAAGGGCCATGCCAGGGAAAAGTAAATATTCCCTCTGGCAGCCGTGAAAAGAAGTCAGTAATGATGAACAAGAGAAGAGGAGTGATTGGTTTTGTCTGGGAAATCTGTGCCTGTTAGCTCCGAACGCGGCTTACCGGCTCTCCTCAAAGGCAGTTCACTGAAGAGGAAAGTCAAGGAACTGTAAGCCTAGAGGAGAAGCTCAGACATTTCCGTAGACAGGGCAAAAAAGCAGATCCCAAAAGCGAGGGTCCCTTGTCACACTGGACTAAATCTTGCCATGTTTCTGAAAAGATGTGTGTGATTAAGGATTTTCTTGTCATCATCGTTTCTCATGATGAAAAAATTCCAGACAGTCTAAATGTCCATCAGTAGAGGATTCGACAAATCCTTTGGTGAAATACCGTGCAGCTCTTGAGTTTTTTAAAAAAGCACAAGGTGTTGATCGATAATGTGGTAATAATATCACTCATGTGCACTTTAAAAAACACTGGCAAGCCAGTGCTGTCTCTTGACTAGAGATAGAAATGTGTATGCGAAAGTAGTTAAAAATGGACTTTGAAGGTACAAAACAGACTCAAGGAATTAATGACGTGGAGTCAGCAGGCTGGGGGATGGGCAGACAAAGCAGTTGAAAGGCTGGGTAAGGAGGCCTTTGGATATTTTTTTAGTAAATGGAAAGTGACAAATGCTAGCTATTTAATTCTGGGTACTGTTGGATATAAATACACACACATGTTTACTTTTTTCTGTATATATATGTATTTTTTTTTAGTTCTTATATATAAATAAGGAGCATTCTTTCATTTGGAAAGAGCTGGTCCAATCACAGATTTGAAAGGAGGGGCAGTAGGTGCTGACCTGGAGGGAAGGGCACAGGTTGAGTGTGCCACCGGGGCCTGCTGAGTCCATGATTCCGTTTCCCATCCAAGGCAAAAGCCTCCCCCAAAATATATAAATGACCCAAACATTGCACCTTTAGCCATCCTTGCCCTTTCAAATACCTGGTCTCCATGAAAAGACCAAGAGGAAAGGCCAAAATAAAAACAAAAGGCAGCAAAACCAAAACACAATCCTCTAGAGCAACAAAAACCCCAAACCCTTTGTATATTTTTTTTAAAGTCTCCGCCCCAAAACGAGATAACGTGTGTTCCCGGCTCTGCCTGTCAAGTGGGGCTATCCTGAGGACCTGATGGTGTGAAGAGATGTGATAATGTTCTCTCAGCTAGGACACAAGGCGAAGGTAGGGTAGTGTTTCTTTAATAAGAATTATCACCTATCGGGCTCTTCGTTGGTCCTTGGCTAAGTGGCGG
This sequence comes from Martes martes, assembly GCF_963455335.1. Classification (NCBI taxonomy): domain Eukaryota; kingdom Metazoa; phylum Chordata; class Mammalia; order Carnivora; family Mustelidae; genus Martes; species Martes martes. Next base: position 28,043,340 of record NC_137898.1, on the reverse strand, counting down.
TTTGTAGCTTTTGGAGGCCTGGGGAGGATTTGCAGTGATTTACACTCTCCATACCTTGAAGTTCATGTTCGTTTGTTTTTTAAAAACTCCCCAGAGCACACAGCCAAGATAAAAGTAAAGAGAAAGCAGGGATTGGATTTTTATGTGCGTCCTGGAAGGCTGGGGGGAGGACGTGGGAGAGCGGATGCTTCCCTCCAGGAAAACGGAGACAGCTGTCCTGAGGTCCCGGGGTTCTCGCTCCCCAGCGGTCACATGCTCCAAGACAGATCCGGTAGATGGGGTTAGAGCACGCTCGCTGGGCTGCAGTATATGCGGTGTCCGGAGTTCAAGGGCGAGGGGAGTTTGAGGGGCTGGGGGGTCAGGAGTCAGTAAAGGGAGCAGGGACGTGGAGAAGGAGATGTCCACTAACCCATATAGCTGGAGGGCACGGTGTTCAGATAGTGGTTTCTATGACAACATGTGGCCGAGCCCAGTGTCCCCAGCCAGAGGAGACAGGCACAGTCTGCACAGAGCCCGTTACCTGAAAAGGCAGCCAGCTGGTGCCCTCAGGGCCATGGGAAGTGGGCAGAACTGGGCGGAACTGGGCTGAAGGCAGGCTAAGACTCAAAGCACGGCTTCATCTGCATTTCTGAAGGCAGTAGATTCTCACTGAGGCTGCAGTATCGATGTGCTCTGTGAAATTGCAGTATCGGTGATTTTTTTTTTTTAAGCCATACATTTGGGATCTTTCCTTGAACCTCAGATGGGATGTGCAGAAGCTAATTTGTCCCATTTTCTGAGAAAAATAAATCTCTGTTGCTTGCTCTCAGCCCTCCTCCTTTCTTCACTCTGTGGGGAAGCCGTCCCACGGTGTTCATCCCACGGTGTTCGGGGTTGGGGGCTGGTTCTGAGCAGACAGTGTCTACACTCGCAGCCCCTGGGGCCTTCCGTCAGAGCGGCCCTGACCTCAGGAACACCCGGAGCCTCTCTCGGCTGTTTGTCCTCAGATGAAAGGGTGGACTGCCGTCTAGACCTCCTTCAGACGTCCCTGCTGGATTTGCTACGTGACCTCCAGAAGCGCTAGACGCGAGAAAATCCATCTGTCTGTCTGCGCGGCTCTGTAATTCTGCTGTCTGCAATTGTAATCATGTTCAGTTTAATAGCTACTGCTCAAGTCTCGAGGTGGAAATCTTAATAGTACAGCTTGTTCACCTGCCTCCTTTAAATGTGGCTCATCATTAACTTGGAATGCTGGCTACACCACCTTTCATCAGAGCTGATGGGGGCTCGTTTCCTGGATGGCCGTACCCCCCCCCGGTCTGGTTCCTGTCCCCTTCTTGCTACACCTGGAGTTGTAGGTGCAGATGTCCCCAGGAGGCTGAGCCGGTGGGTGGTGGTGTGGCCGGCCAGGAGGGACCTGGGCACACAGAAGGGCACATGCTCCATGAGAGGCAAGTCACAGCTCCGGTCCAGCCAGGCACCGTCGTGGAGCAGAGCACTCGCTCTCTGTTGTTGTCTCTTCCAGGTTATCAAAAGGGCTCAGAGGTAGGATTCTGTCTGTAAAGGCTCTTGATTCTTCAAGGCTGGGGATGGAAATTCGAAATCTTTTGAACACATGGTACAGTCACACACAAACCCGGCCTCCAGGCTCCCGTAACCGCAGAGGGGAAGAGCCCAAATTACCCCAGTGGGATCTGAATAGCATTGAAAAAGGAGCCGAATTTGTGCAACCTTCCCATTAACACACACGTAAAAGTATTGATGAAGCACGTCCTGTGTGGTGGGCACTAGGCTGAGTGAATTGCAGATTCATACAGCAGTGAGGCCGGTAGGATCCCAGATGAGGAAACTGAGTCTCGGCTTGGGGAAGCCATTTGCTTTTTAATCATAGGAGTGATTAAAACCCGTGTCTGAACCCTGCCGCCTCCCAGAGCCTGTGCCCCGGTCACCACACCCTGCCTCTGGCAGCCTTGCCTCTCCTGTCTAAAAGTCACAAAGCTTCCTCTGGCCCGAGAGAGGAATCGCAAGTTTATTTCTGTTTTGTTTTAGGTTTTGGGGGGGGCTTTTTAAAGTAGGCTCTGTGCCCAGTGTGGGACTTGAACTAACGATCCTGAGATGATCAAGAAACGCATGTTCTAGCAACTGAGCCCGCCGGGAGCACCCCCCCACCCAGCCCCCTTGAAAGACAACCAGGCCTGCCCCCCCCCAACCCGTCCCATTGGTAGCCTGTGGCTCTAAATGAGAAACCACCAGAGCTGGAACGTCCAGCGCATGTGGCTTTAACCATTTCACCTTCCCACTGGGCTCATTGGATTAAGCAGAAGACGGATGTGCCAGAAGTCTTGACTGTTACTGTTAGCCCAGAAATAACCTCATGGGGTAGAACAATCCAGTAGCTAGAGTGATGCCTTTGCTGCTTCCTGTATGAGTCCAGAGGATGGCACCGGAAGAGGAGAAACGGGCATAAAGACCGTGTGTTGCAGCCTCCGTAAGCGCCTTGGTCAGCCTGGGCTGCCGTAACACGGTACCCAGGTTGCAGGGCTCAACAACAGAAATTTACTGTTTCATAGTTCTGGAGACCAGGCTATCCCAGATCACGGTCAGGTTTCTCCTGAGGCCTTTCTCCTTGGCTTAGAGACGGCCACCTTCTCTCTGTTTCCTCACACGGTCTTCCCTCTGTGTGTGTGTCTGATGTCTCTTCTGTCCTGTGTGTCCGAATTTCCTCTTTCTGTAAGGACACCAGTCAGAATGGATTAGGGCCCAGCCTAAGACTTCAGTTTAACTTAACTGCCCCTTAAAGGCCTTGGTCTCCAAATACGGTTACATTCCGAGGTGCTGGGGGTTAGGACTTCAACACGTGGATTTGGGGGTGGGGGTGGGGACAATTACAGGTCAGTCCATAGCAACTAGGTAAATAGCCACATGGACAGGAGCTGGTAAGAAACACCAAGGGACCCAGATTTGTGAGTTCAGACTCAGCCACCAGGTCGATTTCTCGATCACCCTCAAGTTGCTCATTTGTATCATGTCCCCAGTGCTCTCGCCGCCCCAGATTATTTTGAAGATCAAGTGTCTGGTGAGTAAGAACCATAACGTAGCAGCAAGGTTTTGCTGTTAGCAAATCATCAGTGGTAAGATGGCAAATTGTTTGTGCATTTTTAATAACTTTGTCTCTCTTGATAAAAGCAATAATCCACACCCACTGCCCAGTTCTTTGGCATCACCGTAATTGTTCCGGAAGCTGCTTCTGCTCATCATGGTGTATTGGTTTCCTAGGGTTGCCATACATGACCACTTACTCAGTAGCTTCAAATAACAGAGATGTGTCCTTTCACAGTTGTGGAGGCCAGAAGTCCAAAGTCAAAGTGTTGTCAGGATTGGTTCCTTCCAGAGGCCGCGAGGGAGAATTCGTCCCATGCCTGTCTCCCAGCTTCGGGTGGCTCCCAGCCATCTTCAGCATTGCTTACCTTGTAGACACACTGCTCTCTGCCCCCATCTTTATCTGCCCTACTTCCCTGTGTGTCTCTGCCTCACATCTCCTCGTTCCTACTCTCACAGGGACTCCACTCATTGCACGGAGGGCCCACCGTGAATTGAGTCCTTTACTGAATTACATTTGCAAAGACCCTACTTCCAAATAAGGTCACATTCACGGGGACCAGGGGTTAGGACTCGGACTTATCTTTTGGGGGACTCATTTCAGCCATTACACATAGTATCATGGGCATTTTCTGAAAGTCATTAAAAATTCCTAACGCTATACATTTGTTCCAAATACCCCATCATATGGCCGTGGTCCTAATTGATTTATCACCGCAGTTTATTTGATGCCGAGCTTCCGGGACTCTGACCTCTCCCTGCCCCGCAGAGCAGTACCCGGCTTTCCGAGGGCCCTGTGGGGCTGCAGGCATGAGCTGCCAGTTTGGGTCTGTAGAACCCGCTCTTTTATTTTCTCTTGTTTTCTCCATAATATTTTATTTCTTTTCCCTCTTCTGTAAGTGGTACAAGCTGGTGTAAGGATTCTAGGAAACACAGAAAGGCAAAAAGAAAACTATAAATTGGGGCACTGGTGATGACATATGTGCTCTAGTCTTGCACCCCTGTGCGGTTCGTGTTTGAACTCCTCCCCCATCATTTCAGGGCTTTACGAGGAAAGGGGTGTGTGTGTGTGTGTGGATGCTTTGCTCCCGTCCTGATGCACTCGGTCTGTGTTTCCTCTCCCAAATTCTCTGCTGACCCTGGGGCATCGCTGTTCATTTAGCGACAGATCCAGCCTTTCTGTTCCTTAGCTGGGACGTTGCGACCTGTATTATCTTTCTCTCTTTGCCTACTTCAGGGACATCCTTCTGACAGTTATATTTACTGGCGGGACCAGAGGGAAGGCGTGAATCTGATAGCAGTTGTGATGAGAAGCATGTAGAAGCAAAGGGGTTGGCAGTCTAAGTAGAAGTCTGAGAGATGGCCAACAAGAGGAGGAACATGGGGCCGTTTTTGGGTGTTCTGATCTCTTGGACTCTGGGTCCTGTTGACCCCTGGGCCCTTGCATCAGTGGGGGAGCTTCCCTGGGGCGACTCCATCCCAGCAAGTCTTCTGAACCTTATCTTCCAGGTTCTGAGGGGCATGGAAAATTCAGTTGTCTTCTGCTGCCCACACATCACCAGCGTGGTGAAGAATGGGTCCCTGTGGCTCGAGTAGGCAGACAGTGTTGGCAATGACCTGAAATAACATTGTATCTCAAAGCTTTTTAATAGATTGTGGTGGTAGGTGCTCTAGAAGGGGCAGCTGAAGTCAGCAAAATGGACCCTCGTTTATCCCTCTGCTTAGCCATCTATTCAGCTAGCATCGTTGGCACCTCCCATGAACTGTTCCCCATGTTGTGCACTGGGATTGTAAAGAGATATAAGATGTGGGCCCTCAAGAAACTCAGAGCCTAAAAAGAGGAACAGACCAAGGCCAACAGGGGAGTTCTGTTCAGTACCAATATGGTAGACAAGGGGAGTATTTAACCCCATTTGGGGGGCCGGGGAGGTGGGCTTTCTGCAGGCTGCTTGGCAGTGAGCAGGCATTCAGGACTGGGTGGAGGGAGGATACACAATGTCAACAGACTCTGTATAGAAATAAGGAGATGAAATCTCAAATCAAATCTATGAGAGAATGGAAAGAGCCTGGAGAAGCAAATGCAGAAACTGCCCTGGACAAAACGAAGTTGGCAGAAATCAAGAGGAAAAAAGAGAGGAAAGTATCAGCATGTGATAAATAGAAAGGAAAGGACAGAATAACCCAATTTGGAAGGCCCTAAAAAGACAAATGATTCCAGAGACACGATCTTGGGCTGAGTCACTGACCTTGCATAGCAATATCTGCGGGCTGGTGAGAGGTGAGGAAGAAAGAGAGTTTGAGTCTGACCCTGGCTCCTGTTTACTTCTCATTAAAAATGTCGGGGCTGCAAGTCTGCTTCTGTGCTGGTGCTCAGGGGTCCATGCCTTGCAGTGCTACCCTGTCCTTCTTCGCTCATCTCAGACAATCACGGGGAAGAAAGCCATCGCCTGGGACTCAGCCACTGGGAGTAAGGGCATGAGCCAACCAGGGGTGCTGAGGCAGGTGCCACCCTTGTGGAGAGCAGGGGTCCTAAGGGGGGGGGGCCTGCACTGGTCTCCCAGGACCCTCGCATTGCTGAGTGAGAAGGTGGAGCCCTACTTCATTTTTACAGTGTCGCTTTTCTGTATGTTACGCCTGAGGTGGGGGTGGGTGATGGAGTTGGGGAGTGCCGTAGGGGAGGCAGAGTGGGGGATCCTTTTCCATTCCCAGAAACCGCTTTCTTGAAATTACCACTGGGGCTGCTGGTATGGGTCATTGCCCCGAACTGTGGTGTCACATTCTCCAGGGAAGAGCCACGCCACCTCCTAGTGCCCATGTCTGTCTTACACACCTAGACACGACCTATCCCAGGACTGAGAACATGACTGGCCGAATGAATGAGGCGTGACTGGGTCCTTTAAAAATCCCCTGCTGAAGCTGACTGCCCTTGGGTCCTGCCTTCACACTAGCTTCCTAATGGGGCTCCTGCCCCTCGTCCTCCCTACCTCCAGTCCCCTTGACTCAAGCCCAGTCCTGATGATCCTGCTTTCTGTGCCAACAGCATAAAGCTGAGCTTCCTGCTTGGTAGTGAAAATTCTCCAGGTCTGCGCTGTTCCCCATTGCCTATAGATACTCCTTGGGTTCTACCCTTGGCTCATGCTTTTCCCTCTTCCTGGAATGCTGTTCCAGATGCAGCCAGGCAAAAGATCTCCAGTTGTTCCAGTTCTCATCCAAACATCTCCTCTCAGTGAACCGTAATCGTATAGCGAATGACTTCTGAATTCCAGCATGGATCAGACAAATTAGTGCTCTCCTGGGTTGCAGACTCACAGTAACACCACTGACTATAGGGGCACTGTTCACATCAAACACAAGACAGAGGCATGGCTGGTCACACTGCCAAGCCTGTTAACCTGGATCATCTCAGCCCTGAAAGGTGGATGCTGTCACCTCTATTTTACAGATGAGAAAACTAGGACTACACAGGTTAGGTTTCTTACCCAAAGCTACACAGTCAGTAAGTGATGGGGGCTGGGCAGTAATGAACTCAGGTCTGTTTCCAAAGCCTGTGTTCTTTCCATGTCATTTGATTACCCTTCTAGTAGATGCTAAACCTGTGTGATGTCAGGGTTCCCCATCGGACTCCCTTGTAGTCTTCCCACTCCTCTTTGGAGCTTAAGAAATGTTCATTGGCCAAAACTGTTCATCCTTTTGAGTACCACTTACACAGTCGTAGAGACTTGGATGTTGTTAGCATGGTTTCAAATGAATAAGTTAAGCTGTAAGAAGCAAAATATACAATTCCTCTCCTGGAAAGCCTGGGACACCTTAAGTCTGTTATCTTCTCTCTTGGTAGCATTACAAGGAAAGTCTGGATCATAAACTAAGGGACTGGAGGTGCTGAGAGTTTCTTAGTCTTGACCCTAACCCCAACAGCTGGGTGACTGAGGAGTTGACCCCAAAGTGACCGACGTCTGCAGTGTCATCTGTGGTTACCACCTCTCTTCCCAAGCCAGTCCCATCAAACTCCCCATGGCTGAGTGATTGTCAGAGTGGCAGAACCAAGGAATGCTGACTTTCCAGACACCCCCTGAGGGAACTCAGACCACTTCAGAGGCTCACTGGGCGTAATGTGTTTACATAGACCGCGTGGTTTATGCTGGACACCCGCTCTCCTTCTGGGAGTCTAGACCTGTGGTACACGCTAGGCAGAGGGTGCCTGCCTGACCAGCCCCAGTAAAAACCCTGGGCAGGGGTTCTCTAATGAGCTTCCCCAATGAACAGTATTTCCCTTGTGTTACTACACTGCATTGCTAGGGGTTTTAAGTATATCTGTGTGCGTCCCCTAGAGACGACTCTTGAGGGGCACCTGGGTCTCAGCCCGTTAAGCATCTGCCTTCAGCTCAGCCCATGATCCCGGGGTCCTGGGATTGAGACCCGCATCGGGCTCCCTGCTCTGCAGGGAGTCTGCTTCTCCCTCTCCCTCTGCCCCTCTCCCCACTCATGCACTCTCTTTCTCTCAAATAAAAAAATATTAAAAAGAGAGAGAGGGGCAGGACTCTGGAAAGCTTGCATCTGCTTTTCCACAGACTTTACCCCACAGACCTTTTCCATTGCTCAGTTTGCTTTCCACCCTGTAATAAACTGTAACCGTGAGTAGAGCTAAATGCCAAGGTCTGCAAGTCCTCTGGTGAACTGTCACTCCTAGGGGATCCCGAACTTGGAGAGAAATGAGTTCTAAGTCCAGGGCACAGTCAGTCTTTTCTTCTTTAAAGGGAAGCATGAATGATGAGGGCTTGTGAATGAAGACTCTGGAGCCCTCCTCCCCCCGCTGCAGTCTTGACTCTGTCATTTCCTGTGTGTTCAGGGCAAGTTATCTCCCTGCTCTGAGCCTCCAGGTCCCCAACAAAGGGTATATTCATACCTGAGGATTCAGTGAGACGCCAGGGCTAGAGAAGATGCTTGACCAGTATGAGCTTTGTGAGTGCAGGAGCCCTGTGTTGTCCATACTCTGCCCCCACTTCTGAGAACAGGGCCTCCTGGGAAGGAGACAACCCACTGTAAATACGTGATGAACTTAGACTCCAAGAGTAAGTACATGCCATATCCCATTGCCATGGGAACACATGGGTCCAGGTGGAACCAGAGTTATTGTCCAGTGAGGTGTATAAATTTCATGTAGGTTTCTGTGTGACCACTGGCTGGTCTCTGGTTGTTGTGGGAGAGAACCTTTACTTGAAAGCCTTGGGGGATATCTCCACTTCACCCAGACCCCCTGCCCTGTCTGCTGGCTCATCTACCCAGACTTACCAGTGAGCCTCCTTCTCCCCTCTGGGGCACTGAGGCCTCCCTCTGGTTTATCATGGTTTGTCTGTTTCTGGGTCAGCCTGTAAAGTTGCTGTAAATGTAGACCCAGTTACCAAGGACATGATCTGATTAGCCAGTCTCTCGTTTTGAATGGCTCTGTGGAACATCTCGTCACAATCCCAGTGACCCATTTCCCAAATGCTCCCTTTCTGCTATTTTTCTTCCCTGCTTCTTGAAGAAAGGAGAAGGGATGGCAACACCCATTTGTTTGCTCCGGTGGTGGGCAGCCATTTAACCTCCCAGCCTTGGGGAGTTTCTCTGGCTTGCTTTCCTGTTACTGTTTCTTTTACAAGAGAAGTAATGTGGTGGTGTCGTCAAAGACCGACAAGAGGCTGGGCACCCATGGGGAGGAGGACTTCACTGCCCCTGCCGCGCCTCCCCCCCCCCCCCACCCAGTGCAAGGACACGGCTCCTCTTGAATTTTTAAACATTGGTTGGAGTTGCTCCATTAGTAGGAGATGGGCAGGAGGGCAGCCAGAGCAGGGCAAGGAGCTCAGACTGAGGGTCAGGAGCCCTGGGTTCTGGTTCCATCTGCACCACTCAGCTGTCCCTGAGACTCTGCCTGTTCCTCTTCTAGAAGTGATGCATGGATCCAGAATGTTCCCTTACATTTCTGGCATTCTTTCAGAATGTCAGTCGCCAAGCAGAGTCCCAGTTTTAGTCCCTGAGAATATCACACCCTCTGGAAGTCACACTTCAAACACCAAGTGCAATGAAATGGGAAGAATATACTCATTCTGCTACCACCACCCATGTCCCCAGGCTGCAGGGGAGGCAGAATGCATAAATGGTGCCTCTCACCTTTAGTGTGCAAGAGAAGACAAGACCCCACACGGCACAGCCCAGGGGCTCTGGGGCCTCACCGATTTCTCCTGGGCCCAAGTAGCTTTCCTAAGTCTCTGCCTTTACAGCCCTAAATCTACAACGCTCCCCCTGTGGTCACCTAATGTGGGAGATACCATCCTCCTCTTAGAAATCACGCAAGAGATTTAGAGAAATGCTGCTGAAAAGAAATCTGTTTGATGTTGTCCAACCAGTGGGTCCTGAACTGAACTGACTGAAGAACCCACCTCTGTGCTCCTGTGCCAACCCTTTCCAGGAGCTGCGGCTGGGGTCAAGCAGATCACCTGGTTGGGAATCTGCTGTATGTTTCACCGTCCATCCTGGTGAGAGAGTCTGTGTCAGAGCGTTAAAGACTCAATGCTTGTGGGACTGGCTCATCCGAAGAGCATATGAGTCTTGATCTCGGGGTCATGAGTTGGAGCCCCAGGTTGGGTGTATAGATGACTAAAAATAAAGGAACTTTAAAAAGGCTAAATATTGGTGTTTCCTCCCCACTGCCCATATTCATACGTTGAAACCATAATCTCAGTGCAATTACGTGGGGAGGCGCGGCTTTCAGGAGGTGATTGGGTCATGAGGATGGTGCCGTCATGAATGGGATTAGTGCCCTCGCAAGGACAGCCAGAGAGCCAGCTTTTTTCTCTTTTCTCCTGTGTGAGGATGCATGAAAGTGTGGCAGTCTGCAACCCAGAAGAGTGTTCTCACCAGAACCCAAACAAGCGAGCACCCCGATCTAGGACTTCCAGCCTCCAGAACCAACTTAGAAACCCACTTCTGTTGTTCACAAGCCTCCTGGTCTCTGGTACTTTATTATCGCAGCTGACTGACTGAGACACAGAGGGACATCATCTGTGTCCATCCCGCAGGGACCTCCTTTGGGATCAAGTTTTCCATGATAAACGGATCACCAGCTGACCCCAAGCAGCTGCCCTGTGGCCTCCCACCACATGTGCCTCTCCTAGGTGCCTGTCCTGTCTTCAGGCTCAGTCTGTCTGCCCATGCTTCTTGTTCTCCCTTCTTTCCTCTTCCTCAGGCATCTACCCCTTCCTCATTCCCCTGCTCCGTCCTCTCTCTCCCCACCTTAGCTAGGACACGGGTGGCCCCTGACCTCAGACCCATGACTCTTCCACGTCCAAGCTGATTTACTCGCCATCCTTGGGTTTCTCATTGATCAGGAATTAACTGGGGGCTGACAGGCTCCTCAGAGTGGATCGCGGCTGTCTAGGAAATCTGCTGATCTTGAAAGATTTTCAGATGTTGTTAACAACCCGCAGAGCGTGCTGTCAAGTGTTTGCTCTTTGCAGCCTGAGCTTGGCACTGGCTCCGTGTGGTTCAGCCCCTCTGCCCGGTGTCCTTTCCGTGACATTCATTATTTATTCAGGCTGTTTGACGCTATGCCTCAAAATGTCATTAAGAATTCTAAATTATTTGAGTTTCTTTCTCTTTTGTTTAAAGAATTGAAATGAAAAACTGTGTTTTGAGACAACCCCGTTAAGCAGTAGTTCTGTTGACTGATGCCTCTGCTCCTGAGTTCATTTTTTTTTAAGATTTTATTTATTTATTTGACAGACAGAGATCACAAGTAGGCAGAGAGGCAGGCAGCGGGGGAGGGGGGAAGCAGCCTCCCTGCTGAGCAGAGAGCCCGATGCGGGGCTCGATCCCAGGACCCTGGGACCATGACCTGAGCCAAAGGCAGAGGCTTTAACCCACTGAGCCACCCAGGCGCCCCTGCTCCTGAGTTCATTTTTGCTGCCTATTTTCTCCCCAGTCTGGCTCCAGAGTTCAGACAAGTTGGACTGGTGTCAGTTCCTTGTTTTCTGACCCTGGACAGCTGCTTAACGTTTCTGAGCCTGGGTTTCTTCCTCTGCAAAATGGGCATGATAATACCTACCTCATAGACTGGTGGCAAGGATTAAATGAGAGAAGCAGCATACTTAGGACCATCCGAGAGCATAGTTACTGGCAGGAGAGGGAAGAACTGTACCTTCTTAGGTGATTCACAGGGGCCTGCGAATTAAACAGACAAAAGAGCAGTTAGCAAGAGAAAAAAAAATTAATTTTAATATTTTAAACTTCATGTGCATGGGGGCTTCACAGAAAAGAACTGAAGATCCAAAGAAGTGTCAAGACCTGGGGGTTTACATGCCATTTTAACCGAGGATGATAAATTGTGAAGAAGGGGCCAGACAAAAGAAAAATGTGTGGGCTTTTAGGGGTGGTAAATTGTGGGAAGGTGAAAATATGGGAAATTAATGATAGGTGAGTGTACCTGAGTAAGGGCTGTTTATACAGACTCATCTCGGTGTCTTCTGTGTCTCTGGTGGTTAAAAGGTGTTCTGCGTTTTGGTGTAAGAGCAGAGGACACCTCACAGGGGAGATGATGTCACCTCAACAGAGGGAAATTTACACGCTGCTTTTAGGCAGATGGGGGGCAGAGAGCTCTTCCTGTGTCTACCGTTGCTCAGCCGCCCTCCCATCAAAATAATCCTGAAGCCAAAGTGGCCTGTTTTGGGGGTGGTGTATTCTCATCCCTCCATACCCATCACTTGAGGAGAAGGAAGGCTGTCTTGTTCACTCCTGTGTTGTCAGGGGTATCGGGCTTGTAGGAGATGGTCAGGAAAATGTTTACAGTTGGCAAATAGAGGAGTGGACATACCTATAGTAAAAAGTCCTCTCTGGGAGTCTAGCCTGGGCCCTTGAAAGTCCCAGACCCAGCTTCCTCCCCGCTTCACGGTGCTGCCACAGTAGCCACAAGGCCACCTGCAGGGTTCCAGGAGAAGGAACTTTGAGCTGAGTTGGCGGGGGGGGGGCGCATTCCTTGATAGGTTGGTGCCTGACCTTCCACATGTTTAGCCTTCTCAGTGCTGGTGGCACGTTGGACTCAGCCAGGGAGCCGTTTTCACAGTGCTGATGCCAAGACCACCCCCCAAAGATGGACTCCGCTGGTCTGCGATAGAGCCTTGCGATCCCGGTGTGCAGCTCGGCTCAAAAACCCGCGGCTCTTTAATTGAGGAGAACCGAGTGGAGGTTCTGTGATCTCGCTGAATGCTAAGCACTCGGGGTAAAAAGTCCTATAGTTTCCGTCTTGGTTGGGGCTTCAAGACGGAGTCAGAAGGAGTTGGGGTGGGGCACCATCCCCAACTTACAAGCAGTTTGGACAGACACGTGGTCACTGCACAAAGTCCGGGTGTGTTCAGCCAGCTCTGCCCACAGGGACCCTGAATGAGGCCAGGAGCCCGGCAGAACACAGACCAGGTGGTCCCGGGCCACTGGGAACAGTGCCCCCCTCCCCCCATTTGTTGTCGTCAGCATGAGCTGAAGGACCTTGGGTCTCCCCAAGGCATTGACCCTCACTGCAGTGCACCACGTTCTGAAGACCTGCCGTCTGTAAGTACACACAGATGGGGTTTTGTTTGTTTACTCGCACAAAGCTTTCTCTTGAGGGGAGGTTAAGTGGGGAAGAGTATCAACACGCATCCTCTGATGTGGCATTATTTGGAAACAATGACTTATTCATCAGCCACCTCCCTCCCACCTCACGCCACCCACACGACTGGTGGGATGACAAAGGAGGAAGGTCAGTATTCATCATCTTCAGCGCGATAAGGTTTCAAAGACTTTTAGCGTTTGATTTGTAATGTTTTCAGAAAGGAACATAAATCACACTGGTATTTTTTATTTATTTATTTATTTTTTTTTACCATGTTGGAAAGAGAGAGAGAAAAGGCTCAATCCATTTGGGAGAGGCTGTGTGTCAGTCACAGCCTCTTTGGATCTGGTTGAAAAGCTGCAAATATTTTTCCTCGCACAGAGTACATTCGGGTTTTGTTGATGATGTCATTGTTAGTACAGATCTCCTCGGGGGCTCCGAGGAACTCTGGGGAGAAGATGGGAAATAGAGCAAGGGCTGTAATTTTCAGCCTGGAATAGAAGCAGCAATTTTAAGCAATTTAAAAAATTCTATTAAGAGCAGTCTGTTGGGTCTCCTGCTGGAAAGAGAGGGCCTTGTTCAGGACAGTCTGGCTCATGCTGTAAGGGTTCAGTGGGGTCTCCAGATTCTACACAGAGTCTCCTATGCCCCCGGAGCTGTCACAGAGCACCCCCACCCCTGCCTTCTACCCCCTCACACCTTTAACTGGGAACATTTAATCATTTCCTGCTTAGCAGAGGATATATTGCAAAAACTAGACGTGCGTCGTCCAGATCAAGCGAGCCCTCTGGGGGCGACCAAAGTTGGTTTTGTTGGAAAAGAAAAAATCGGGGCAGTTGATGGAAGAGTTTCCCACGTTGCCACTCAGGAGCAGTGTGCTTTTACTGATTTCTTAAATTTCATTTTATCTCATTTAAATTTTCATTTGTTTCATTTCATTTAAATTTCATTTTATTTCGTCATAATTCTGTCAAATTATCCCAGCTGAGCCATGAGTCCTTGGGCAAGAGAACAGATGAACATTGGTCGGACCAGGGAGCTGTTTTCCCGCGAACTGCCTGTGAGTTAGACCCCACCCTTTTGCAGGGGGGAGGGGGTGTCATGATAAGAAAAGGGAGCCCTGGTCAGGAAGCAGGGTGTCCATCTCTGGAGGAAGAAGAGGGTCTCTATTTTACTCATCCCTGAGACAGGCGATGTCTGGTGGGTGAGGAAGTGTTTCCCTCTCTCTGGGCTTCACTTCTTGAGCCTACTTTAGAAGGAATCTGTGTTTCTCTTGGGCACATGCTCCCAGGGGCTGAGGACAGAACACCCTGCCCCATGGTGGGCAGTCTGGGGCTTAGTAGAAGGTAGCCTGTGGGTCAGTAGCTTTCAAGTTCTATTGACACCAACCAAAAATAAGAAGTAATTTTTATCTCACAGTCAAGTGTACAGAGAGGATGTGTTGTATATGCCATGCCTTGATATGTGTAATATATTCTATCACTTTTAATTTTATGCTGGCCCTGGTCCACTGTGTTAGTTTCTCTACTTAATAACAAGCCACTGCTGCAGAGCATTCTGTGAAGAGGAGTTCAGTGCGTGAGTTCCTAGAGCTGCCTCAGTTGGTCCATTTCCAGGAAGGTTACTGGCCGGGTGCTTTCCGTTTGTGTTGCATTGAGTTTTAAAGAGCAAGCCCCCCTTCTCTTCCTCAAACATGGCAGGACTCTCTCACCCCAGGGCCTTTGCACTTGCTCTTCCAGTTAGAACATGCTCCTTCCAAACATCCAAGGGTCCATCTTCGATTCTTTCTCAGGTGTCTCCTCGATGCATCACCCACCTGACTGTCCTGTTTGTAACTGCAGCACCCCTCCCACCCGCACTCCTGCTCACTCTTCATTCCACTTCCCGTGCTCTGGGGGTCTTTGGTGATGATCTGGTTCCTTCTGACAAGCAGTATACTCCATAATTTACTTATTACACTCATTGTCTGCCTCCCTCTGCTAACCTGCGAGTATGGTGAGGACAGAAATTTTTGTCGTGTTGACACATTTCTCCCAAACACCTGGAGAAGCACCTGTCGTGTGATGGATTCCCACTGGAGATGTTGTTGAAATGCATAAAGGGATGAGCACGGGGTTACAAGTCATAGCCTCTGACTGTGGCTTTCTTGAGTTGAGGAAATTAGAGAAAGGCTGAGCCCCTGCTTGGATGAGTGTGGCCGTGAGGAAGAACAGTGGGGAGACAAGGAGACATGGGGCGTGAGCGGGTGAAAATGCCCAGCATCGTGGGGAGGTCAGGCATCCAGACAACAAAGTCCAGGCGACAAAGTCCTGTGACCTCTTCCCACAAGAAGAGCCCATCCTTGTTCTGAGGGGACCAGGACATGATGGGGGGAGGGCAACCTGGCTTCCTCTCCGTCTTCCCCGGGCCTGCGTCTTCCTTCTCTGCGTATCCAGCATCTCCTCAGCAGCCGAGGCACGGCTTTTGTCGGGACCCCCTTGAAAAGCCTTGGTCCCGTGCCGCCACATGTGGCTCCTGGTTGATAAGACCATTGCAGGAGGATTTATAATTCCGCTGCTTTAGTGGCTGTGACTGAGGCCGATAAGCAGCAGTCTGACCAAATTAAAAGCATCTCCCCTCCCGCCCCCCACCTTCCCTTTTCTTGCCTGCGACACAAAGGGTAAACCTGAATCTGGGTGGTGAATGAACGTTCTGGTGACATGAAAATGATAAGGTTCCAACTTGCCGAGTTGTGGGAAATACTGCAGGCTGCCCCGTCTTTGTTCTCAACCCCTCCAGGTGGCGCGCAGGCCAGCCGCGAGGGCCTTTGCCCACCGAAACCTGCAGGAAAATTGCATTCCCAGAAAGCCAGCGTGATTTTCCAGCCGGACGAGATAAGGCGTTTCTGTGGAGCGGTGCCAGTCGGGCCAAATCCTCCTTGAAGTATTTAATTATAAGATACATGAATGCATGTCCCAGCAGTTCTTCTCTTCCCCTTAACCTACATTTAGCCTTGCAGCAAAATAAAATAAAATAATAGAATAGAATAGAATAGAATAGAATGCTGTTCCTGGGAGTTTATCCTTCTTCTAATTAGGCTCTCAGAGGTCAGTTTTTTAAATGTGTGTATCCTGTTGTTCTAGCCGGGAGTGCTGCTATCAGAGGAGAGGGTCTTTGAATAAAATAATGCCGTCTCATTCCCTTTACGGTCATGGTTTACCTTTTTGTAGTAGTTTTCAGTTTGAGAAAGCATTTTCACAGTGAAGAAACCAAGACTGAAAAATGCGCTAGGGCCCTGCCCAGAGCTACACAGTGACTCTGTGGGAGCTGCTGGAAGCTTCATCGGTACCTTCCCCACGTGCTGGTCACCCTGTCTCTCCCCAGCCAGGGCTCCCCGTCTCTGATGTTTCTGTCCACTGGGCAGGAAGGCACGAGCCCCTGGAGTGCCCAACATTGCCTAGGAAGTGCCCTTCCTACGTTATCAGCCCGCTCACTTCTCCCAGGAATCCTCTGGAGCCGGTTTTATTACCCCCACTTTCTGGGTCACCACATCGAAATTCAGAGTGGTTCTACTGCAAATAGAAACCCAGCTTGGGCCTCAGAGCCCTTGCAGGCCGGGTGCCACAGAAACTTCCCCAGAGGGCGGAGAAGCCATCCATCTGTAGATGTCCTTACAAAGAGAAACACTAGTGGAAACAGAAGCAGGAAAACAAACCCACAAGCAAAAATCCCTGCCCTTGCGGAGTCAGCCTACCTTCTAGTGGTTCAGTTTGGGGATGGATGGATGGATGGAATCCAGCCATTCTCGGAGGCCAAGGCCATTTCTGTTCCAGGAATTAATAGCAAGCCCCTCCTGCTAAAGGGCTAGATCAGATGCATTTGCAAACACGCAGGACGTGGCTTCCGACCAGGGAAGTGTGATTCTGCCAGTAAATTTGATCATGGCAGCTCATCTCCTGGCTCGTCAGATGAGTGAGAACAAGAATCAGTTCTTTGAGGACGGAAGCCCCTGCCTTAATCAGTAGTTTCGTACGCCCCGCCATGCTTAATGGTTCCTGGGTGCTTATTGAACGTTTAAATGAACGAAACGTGTAAATCAGTTAACATGAGGCTCCCCGAGAAGGAGTGAACATCTGTCAGGAGTTGTGCAGTTCACAGACGTAGAAATATCCAAAAATAATCACCCCAGAGAGATCTCCGAAAATCAGCAGTGAAAGAGCTCAACGAAAACCATAAATCATTCCATTACAGCCTCATACGTGTACAAGTAAGCGGTTTTGGAAACAAGATCAGTGTATAAGCTGCATTTAGCTTCGGTGTGCTAAGCAAATTTGAGCCAAATATAAGTTCCTGGCGTGGTATTTTTTTAAGCCATTGGGTGGGGGTGAGGGGAGGGAGATGTGCTGAGAAGAAGGAGTTGGAGGAGCATCAAAGCTATTTTTGAAAGTTTAATCTACGTTTTTAGGAAGATGCATTTGGAAGAATTGGAATAGCAGTCACGTCCCACCCGCAGGAGTCTTCGTCAAGGGAGAAGCGAGGGCACATCTGATCTTCCTTGGGTCTTTTCAGATCACGTTAGTAAACTGGCTTTTTGTTGCTGTACACCACGTGGGAGAAGAAACCCTTCCTTGGCGTCCCTCCCTGCCCTTCGCCTCCTTATTTACAGGCTGCGCTAGGCTTGCTGAGTGTGAAGGCAGAGCCCAGACAGAATGTTAATGCGGCAAAAGGACACGTGAGCCCAGGGCCGTGGGTGCACACGATGGAGGGGAGGCCCGGTCAGCTGCGGCTCTGCTCCTTGCATTAGCTTTGACTTGCTAGACCTCGCATGCAGCGGGGGGTCGGAGCCTCAACCACAAGCCCCTCCGCCCACAGCCAAGCAACAGCCCTTGAGCTCACAGCTCCCCACTTGAGACTACTTAATTAGCTAGGGTCCGGAGCTTGGCTGACAGGGTGTTGTGGGGGGCGGTGGAGACGGTGAATGCTTGGTTTGCCGTGGGAATGCACCATTCTGTACGAGTCTCCATTTTTAAAAAGTGTTGGCTGACATCGCAGCTTCGCCTGTCCCCTTCTCCTGACGGTCTTCTTTTCTGGAATATTTCAGATGTAAGATAGAGTGGGGTTGTCGTTAGAACTGGATCCTCTCCGGGGGGCGGGGGCGGGGGGCTCAGCACTCGTGACATTCAGCAGGACACATGTGGACTGGAAGCCAGATGGCCTCTTCCTCCCCAGGTGACGAGAGGTCTGCTCGCCACCTTGCCCACGTGTGTCTGCGCGGGCATCTCCCGTGGTCTCAGGGTAAGCTAGGGGCTAAAAGTGGGGGCAGAAGAGGCAATGCACGTGCATTAGGCAGGGAGCCAGTGTGGATCAGGAAACGGTCTGGAATTACGGAAGGCTGGAGATAAGCAGTTTTGGTTGGTTGCCAACACGGGTGGTTGCCTGCTTTAATGTCTGGATAAGAACTTGCTTGTAATTGGTAGATGGATTGCTTCGATGTAAATGGAGCCTGAAAAGAATCTCTTTCCTTCCAGCAATTAAACATTCCCCCCATGATTTCTCCACCATAGTCTTTCAGCAGACCGTTCCTCCTTGATGCCCGGCACAGAGATGAATCCTAGCCCAGACTGGTTTGAATTAGTTCATGGATCCCCATTAATGAAGTTTTAAGCCTTGCTGGTGGCAAGAGAGAGGAGAGTGACCAGGGTGGAGAACTGGAGTTTGGACAACGCTGGTCTGAGATACCTACCAACCATACGTGGGGGCCCCAGAAGTATTCCTTGTTTCGACAAGACTGTCAAGGCAGGCAAGCGTTCCCCCCTGGCCCCAGTACCCACCCCCACCCATTGCCCTGCCTCTTTGATAACCACGCAAGTAAATATTTAGAACAGTTTTCCAGAGAGGGATGTACAGAGTGATTCCCTAGGGTTTTAGGAACATGTTTTACCGTTAAAAATGTTACTAATGAAAGTGCTTGAAGTCCGCTCGTTCAGAGCACCAAATGAGGCACTTAGATTTTGCTCCCTTTTTTTCACTTTGTTGTTAGGGCCAAGTGGCTTCTCTTTTTCCTGCTTTTACCCAGTCCTGGCAGACTAGGTCAGGAAATTGGAGAGCTAGAGCTTCTAGCAAAAAGAGAGGAGGTCGGGGGCAAGACTGAGTTAGGACGCTGCCCTCCCCACTGCCCTTCGTGACGTCTGGGTTTCAGAGGAACCAGCGGTGTGATTGCGTCCTGGGGGGTCTCAGCCATGCACTGTCCCCTGTGCAAGCTCCCAGGCCATGGAAGAGCGGACAGGTGCCTTATGGGGAGCACATGGGTGTTGAGCATACCTACCCCAAGAGCCCACATCCCTGCCCTGTTTAACGTGCTGCTGCTGCTGTCACCTGTTTAGGTCACCCGAATGTCACTTTATTCAAAACTGAACAGCATTCAGCCACTTAGAACATATCCAATGAGCTCGTGGCTCAAACAGAATCGTTCCCCTCCTCCTGCATCCTGCATGTGGCCCTTCAATGGCTCCTCGTTCCCAGAACCAGATGGCTCGCTCCAGAAAATCTTGCTGGAGCAGGGTCAAAAACCCAGAGACGATAGCTTTCAAGTGCACAAATTTGCACAGAAAGGAAAATGCTGTGACTAGAGCTGATCCGGGGCAGGAGAAGCGTCCAGTCCCATCCACGCCCATCCAGCCGCCTGTGCCTGTTCAAGGGCACAGCAGAGCGCACTTCCTACCAGTGAAGGAACCTCAGCAAATGAGGGTGTCTGTGACGGCTCTTTGACTCATCCTCGAGTCCAGTCGTTGAAAGCTAACAGTTCTGGCTCTTCGTTTCATTTCTTAAGTGCAGTCTTTTGGACCAAAAGAGATGCTTTGCAAGCAGGCAGCGGACCGGATTCTTCTGTGTTCTGGATCGGGCAGTGAGATTCGAAAATTCATTGTTTTCCAGATTTGTTTCACCTTGAACTAGCTATGATTCAATTGTCACTGTTTTTTGAAGGAGACCTCTTTGAACATCTCACCTCTACAGCTGACTTGCTTTACAAAAGCATAATTGAATCAGGTTTCCATTATAAAAGTACATAAACTTATCATGGGATGTTTGGGAAACACGGAAGAAGGAAACATTCACCCAGATTTCCTTCAACCATAGGTAAGCACCATTAGCAATTGGTGTTATTTAAATTTGAGTATTTCTGTATTCTGTCATATTCTTTTCTGGACATATGTCATGGAGGCTTTTCTGTTCCTCACAATGGTATTATTTATTCAGTTTTGCAGCCTACCTTTTTCCCACTTGTATTAATAAATACTTTCACAGGTTGTTATAAACCCTTCACAAGCATTCTTAATTATTGCATGATGTTCTCTCAGATGGACATGCCTTATTTTACTCAAGCCACACACCTACTGGTGAGCATTTAGGTTTTACCGTGGTATTACTGTACACGAAGCCGTAATGGTCTATAAAGCTTTGTTTCATCTTTTGGATTACTTCCTTAAGATACATTTCGATAGGATTTAGACCAGGTATGAACACTCAGGGCTCATTGCACTTCGATTACTAAATGGTTTTCCAAATGGATTGTATCTTTTTCCACTCCCCCAAGCAATTGGATAGAACCTTTTCACCACATGCTTGCCAACATAGAGTATTACCATTTTTAAATCACTTCTGCATTGCTAGGCAAGAAATGATATCTCATTGCCTTTAATGCTTCAGCTCCCCCCTTCTAAGTGTTGATTGAGGCTTTATTTAGGAAGGATCTGCTGTGTTTTGCACAGTTCATGGAAACTGTAGGAAAGGGCTCTTGAAAAAGGAAATAATTTATTTTCATTCTACTCTCTGAAACCTCTCCTCTCAACCCCCACCCCACCCCCCGACTTTTAAGTCCCCTTACATAACGAAATCTATAGCCAGTTACAGAAGCCGGGACTCGATGTTCTAAAGATTCTGGTGATTGATAGGGCCCCCCAGTTCTCAGACAATGAATGACCTTATCTGGTTTTTAATTTTTCTGTTTTGTCAATTACCATTGGATGCCTACTCTTTCTAGTCCTTCCTTCCTGTCCTCCCTTCCTAACTCCCTCTTCCCTCCCTCCTTCCTTCCCTCTCCATCCTGTGACAGCTTAGCCGAATGTCTGACAGAGGGAAATTAACTGGCTAATCCATGGGTAGCAGTCCCTGGTTCCTGCTCCTCTTCGTGCTGAACATGATTTATAGTTGTTTGGCAGGAGGTCAAAATCCGATTCCTCGGAGTCGGGGGTAGAGGGGGAAATATTTGATTTCTCTGACACAGTTCATTAAAAATTCATACATATGGATCTGAAAATGAAACATTTCTCCATGTCAACATGAGTTACAGTGGGAGCCTAGAGCAGGACGTCAGTATTGGAGCGTAACACTGTCCCCAGTAATCACGGCAGCATAGCTGTGCCTCTGTGAAGGAAAGGGGAGAGGTGACCTGGGCTCGGAGGGTGGAAATGAGATTTCTTTCTCTCTTTTGCCTTAGGGCTTTCCTTGTAAATAGGGGCCAGCTTATTAGAAAACCTCTCTATCTTAAAGAGCCCAGTTTATTCATTTATTCTTTTGTCCTCTCGTGTGACAAATATTATCTAGTCTTAGCTGTTGGTAAGGTGCATGTGAATGAGACATGACCTATTTTGAAACTCCCTGCTATTTCTACTTTTTTTCTCAGTCCCTCTTCTCTGACCCTTTACTTAGGACTTGTCTCGCTTTGACAATGTCTGGAGTCCAGGCCTTTTATTATAAATGCCACAGCGGTTGGAAGCATGATCTTCCAGTCCAGGGTTTCTCAAACTCCCGTGCATACAAATCACCTGGCGATCCGTTCAAATGAAGGTTCTGATTCATTAGGTTCAGCTTGGAGCCACAGAGATAGCATGTCTACCGGGCTCCTAGGAGACACCACCGCCACTGATCCAAGCACCAGACTTTGAAGAGTAGGGCCCTGGTCTACAGATTTACGCTGGGTTTGAGAATGTTCCCCCAGAATTCATGTCCATCTAGGAATGAAGCATGTGACCTTATCTGGAAATCATCTTTGGAGATGGAATCAAGTTAAGATGAGCAGATTCGCATTCTCTAGAAACACAGAATCAATATTTATCTTTCTGTCTTATCTCTGTCTGTCTTTTGGAGAGAGAGGGAAGAGATTGATTAACGTGATTGTGATCACGTGACTGTGTGAGCTGGCAGGTCCAAAATCTGCAGGACAGCCCAGCTGGCTGGAGAGCCAGGGAAGAGTTGAGATTGCAGTCTTGAGTCAGAAGCCACTGTCTTCTTGGGAGAACATCGGTCTTTTTTAAGATCTTCAACTGATTAGAGGAGGCCCATCCACATTATAGAGAGTAGTCTGCTTCACTGTGAGTCTACTGATTTGAATGTTAACCGCATCTAAAGAAAGACCTTCATACCAACATCTAGAATGATGTTTGACTAAAAGCTAGGTACCATAGCTTAGCCGAATTAACACATAAAATGGACCACGACAATGAGGTCTTATCACATTAGGATAATTCAATATGACTGGCATCCCTATAAGAAGAAGGAAATTTGGACACAAACACATAGGACCATGAGAAAACAGAGACAGATATTGAAATGATACATCTACAAGTCAGGGTATGCCAAGGAGTACCAACAACCACCTGAAGCTAGGAAGAGGCAAGAAAGGCTTCACCGGCACCTTAACTTATGTTGTTTTAAGCCGCCCAGTTTGTGATGTTTGTGAGGGCAGCCTAGGAAAATTAATACTGTATCCTAAGTCATAAGCCAGTGATGAGCCTAAGAACATCATCCCTTGACTTTTTCTGGTCATCTGCATTGAAAGACCAGAGTCTGGGAAGTACACGTACTACGATGCTTCGTAGAGAAGTTGAGAGCTTCTGTGGCCGAGGAGGAACTGGTCAGGGTGCCCCTCTTCTCTCCTTGACTCAAGAGTTGAGAATGCTCACCTGTCTCCTCCTCTACTTTTTCTTCTCACTGTGCCCACAGGTCGGAGGGCAGCCTGGTGACCGATGGGGAGGAGTTAAATTTGCTTTTCATTGAACAAACTATACTAATTAAAATGTACCCCACCGGGATTGCCATTTGCCATAAGTAATACATATTTCATTAACATTTGCTTTAAAAACCAACAAGATCATAAAGTTAAGATTGCTTTAGCCTAAATGCTGTCCAAATTTAATATGTATTATATAACCCCCCGGCATAGCAATAAGCTTGAGCAGGCAATTCTTGGTGCCTCACTGAGGCTTGTTTTTAACAGGAGGAGAATCAATACCCGGGTGAGGGTTAGACTAACAACATGAGCTATCGAGAACCCAAGAAATAATTGAAGTTACAATATTAACAAAATAACACTGTTGTAGGGGAATGAATAGATGATTTTATTCTGGGTGGTTTTTTTTCTCCCCTGCCTCGGGCACATTTGTTGGCATTTTCAGAAGGAGATAGAATCAGGAGGTATTATTATGATTATTATTTACTTTTTTAATTTTTTTTTTTTTTTTTTTTGCCAGGGAATGTTTAAGTAAATGTCAGTTGTGGTCAATAGGGTAGCCTCCACAAGGAGAGCAAAGCTGTAAATGTCACTCATTTCACTTTTCAGCAACAATTGTGTGCGTGTATGTGTGTGTGTCTGTGTGTCTGTGTGTGCATGGTCCCCATGCTGAAGTCCAAAACCCTTAAATTCAACTTTCACTGGGGGGTATCAGTCAAAATCAGTAGTGAAGAAACAAAATTACTCTCAAAAAGTAGAGTTCTTCTTAAACAGTGTTTAATGGAGAAACCAAACTCTGAGATGACGTGATTTCTTGACTACCTAATTCAGCAAATCAAGGTGACTCTTAGGACTGCCTCAAGATAGACCTCAGACTGAACACAACCCTCGTCGTTCTTTCCTTGAGCTTGAAAATGATGCTTGTCCGAGTGTCGACAGTTAGGTCAAAGTGTGACCCTAAAGAATAGCACGTAAGAAGTGACTGCATTCCCGTGGTGAGACTCACTCTGCTTTTTGATTCCCCCAGAAATAGTCTTCTGTGTCCTGACTCCTGTCAGGGCAGACTCTGGTTTCCCAGCATCAGCTAGACCCTTCCTGTACTGGCCGACACAGATCCTTCTCACTGATCTCCCATGAGTTGGTGGCCCATCCCCTACCACGGTTTGGAACCGTCCTCTTCTTCAGTCTTCCAGCCCCATCTTGCAGAAACCCATGCTTCCCACTTTACAGAAAACATGAAGGCCACCCTGTATGAGTTTCTTCAGTTTCCTTTCCACCTCATGCTCTGGCTTTCCTATTGCCCCAGTCCCTCTCCTGTGGAGGATCCTCTCCTTCTAGAAACCAGCACCTTTCTTGGCCCTCCATAGGTTCATCTGCCAACTGGTCTTCCCATCCTCTCGTTCTCCTTCAGACCAACCCAACCTGTACTCAGTGTCAGATTTGTCTTTCTCGGTCTTCCTTCCAGCGTTAACTCCCCCAACTCGAACCTCTCCCGAAGACCACCCCCTTTGCCTTTTAGGTGCAGGATAGGCTCCTCACCTTGGCCTTCAGAGCGTGGACTCCAGTGAACTTCAGACCCTGTCCCCGTGCCCCAGCAAAACTGGATTGATTATTATTCCCCAGACAGATGTGTCATTGGCTCTCTGCCCGGTGCTGTCTCCCTGCACATGGCTATCCTGGGGCTTAGATGGGAGTAGACACTGTGAAGTTGGCTTCTTCCCCAAAGTGCCACAACCAGGCGTGCACGCTGGTCACAGGTGGCTCTCGCCTGCCTCGGTACAGCATCATTTTCTTCCCCCACGGCATTGTGTGAAGGTTCCTCCCGTCGTAAGCCACAACTCTTCCGCATCTGAGATTCATCTGCTTCTCTGCCCCTTTCTGCTGCTTGGGGCCGGCCGGACCTGGGCTGTCACGGACACGGTGTCCCCGCTGCACTTCTTAGAGTCCCTTTTTCTTGGTGCCGTCTCGTCAACCTGTATTGTTGAGTATCTCCTCCGTGACGAACACTGCTGGAGACACTGGACACACAGCAGTGAGCAAAATGAGTGAAAGTGCCTGTCCTCAAGGAGCTTCTGTTCTAGACAGGCTAGAAACATGATAAGTAGGTAGGAGGACATTGCAGGGAGCCCTGAGAGGCTGAAGCAGAGTGAGGGAGGAGGGTCGGGGGGAGCCAGGTTGGAGAGGAGTCTGGGAGCCGGATGGTGAATACACTGTGAGTGTGGCGGGGGTGGGGGGTCTTTGGCTTCTACTCCGGGGGAGATGGAGCCCGTGGGGTGTCTGGAGCAGAGGAGAGACATGACAAGGTCTGACTCCTGTTGTCCCAAGATCTCCCTGGTCACAGTGCTGAGATTAGCTTTTACAGGGTGGCGGTGGGAGCAGGGAAGCAGGTGGAAGCCGTCACAGTGATCCAGGCATGGCAAGGGGCGGTGGGGGGCCAGGGCACAGGTCCGATGGTGGTAACAGTAGACGTGGTAAGAAGCGGTTGGAGAGAATCAGGCTGTGTTTTGAAATGGGTCAGTTAGAATTCCTTCTGGATGACCCAGGTGTGGAGTATGAGAAGAGCTGACAGTGACACTGATGTGTTTGGCCTGAGGAAATGGCAGGATAGAGTGGCCAATAACAGAATTGGGGGGGGGGGTGCATCACAAGAAGGACAGGTCAGGAACTCATCGGGGGACATATCTCCTCTTGAGGTTGAGTGTGGCCTCCCTCGGCTGATCTCTGGGACAGTTTGGAAACTCTCCACCACACACGTGGCTGGACATTAACTTTTTATTTTTTTAAATTTTATTTTATTTTATTTTTTCAGTGTTCCAAAATTCATTGTTTATGCACCACACCCAGTGCTCCATGCAATACATGCCCTCCTTAATACCCACCACCAGGGCCTCCCATCCCCCCACCTCCCTCCCCTCCAAACCCCTCAGTTTGTTTCTCACAGTCCACAGTCTCTCATGGTTTGTCTCCCCCTCTGATTTCCCCTGACATTAACTTTTTAAGAATATAGGACTCGGGTGAAAGAGGAAGTCTTCCTTGCTCCCCCCTGCTGCCCTGGGATAATTATTGTTCAGTTTGCTTTTGGCTTTTTTTTTTTTTTTCCTCAGTTAATTAGGTGCTTGATAAGCATCTCCTCAAAATAATCTTCCTGTCAAATCTTTGAAAGGTAGATACCTTTTTTCACATTGTACAGATGAGGGGATGGAATTAAGGGGAGTGACTTACCCAAGGCCAGTGAAGGCAGGGGTTCATGGTAGGTCTTCAGACCCAGAAGCCTCGGACCTTGACTGCTGTCCTGGCAGCAAACGCCCCGGGCTTTCAAGAAGGAGCCTTCTGAAACTTCTCTGGCATCTCCTGCTATGGGGCTGGATGCGAGCTGCTTTGTGTAGACCCTACCTAAATTAAATTAAAATGGACTAATTAAATGTGGCTTCTCTCAACAGACTGCCATATTTCTAATTACAGCTTTCCTTCTCTCCTGAGAAGGCAGCCCAACATTGTTTTGAGAAGTTGCTCAATTATTAATGGTTTGATAACACTTTGAAAATGTGAAGTGTTGTTAAATTGTTAATAAGAGGGCCCTGAGGGGGGGAACGAGAGTCAGTTTTGCCTGCTTCCCTCTCTCCGTCTCTTTTTCTCTCCCTCATACACACAGACACAGCTTGAGCTCCCAGCTGACCCAAAGCACTTGAAACAAAAGGTCAGGCTGACCAATTTTAGCTGCTAGGAAACATCTTATCCTGTCTCCCTGACTTTGGCTCTGACCCTTTGATCTGAGCCTGCAGACAACAGAAATGAGGAGCTTATCTCGACAGGAACATTGGAAATGACTGGGAACGGATCGTTGCCCTGAGATGAACTGGGGAGGATAAATCGATCAGCTTTAAACAGGAGGTGACCTCGTATTCCACTTGCCTGGGAATGATCCCAGGGTGGGAATTATGTCCTAGGCATGAAGTTGTTGCCTGTGATCCCTTCCTTTCCAGATCGAAGAAACGAGGTTTGAAACTATATAACACCCGTCACCAAGAGGCATGCAAATTTGCAGGTTTGGGAGCTGGAAGAAGTTGGAAAACGTCGACAAGCATCAGGGCTTTGAGTGATCTTCAGAATTCAGTCCCCCAGGTTCGGATTTTTGGCATCGTCTCAATACTTCTTTTTGCCCGCCCCCATTCACTTCCGCCCCATCCTGCCCTCCTTTAGGTTGAAAGGAGTGGGTTCTGCTCTTGGCAACATCTGCTACTTATTATTAGTGCATTGGCATTGCTGGCGGACTCGTTCCACTTGGCTTTACAAACTCTACAAGCCCCTCGTTCACACCTTCTGAAATGGGGACAGTGGAAAGTTGCCAGCGACCTCCGGTGCCCTGCTGAAGCAGGCCCCTGACAGCGCAGGACACCATTTCACACGGAAGAACATGAGGACAGGTCCCAAAGGCTTTCCCCCTTATCTGTCACCTTCTGCATCTTTGGGAAGACATTTCCTGGAATTACCAGGGACCACGTGTGTCATCTAATCATGCAGGCTCTTCGTTATTATTACACACACGGACAACCCGATATGGAGAGTTAAGCAAAGGTGAAGGCTACAGCTGTAGGGCCAGGAGGTGCTGTTTTTGAAAAAGCACAAGGAATTTGGAGAGAAAACTAGAGGAGTCCGTAAGGTTGGGGTTACAATTCAGGAAATGGATTCGTCATTTATTAACAATGGCTTCCAAGTTTCTGAAGACTTACTAAGTGTCCCAGGCACCGTGCTGAGCATTTCCCGCGTGCTGCCAGGATCGTGGATGGTGGGGCGCTCCTGGTACAGGTGGGACAGGTGAGACACGGAAAGGTGAAGTGAGCTAGCCCCAGACACCCAGTGGTAGTTAGCCAGCTTCTGAGGGAACTCATCATAGGCTGGAGCGAGTAAAAGACAAGCAGCAGGTACTTTTACCAAACACCATGGTAAGCATTGGTTCAAATTCACACGAACTCAAAGCAAAATTTAAACAATTTTTTTTTCTAAGTCTTTGCTTTGGAAATACACATGACCCTTGAGCAACATAGGAGTTAGGGGTGCTAAGCTACCCTGTGCAGTTGAAAATCTGTGTATAACTTGTGACTCCCCCAAAACTTAACTACTAACAGCCTGATGTTGACCAGAAGCTTTACCCGTAACATAAACAAATAACACCCCTCTTGTGTGTTTTATGCATTATATACTGTATTCCTTCAAGGAAGTAAGCTAGAGAAAAGACCAGGTTATTAAGAAAATCATACAGAAAAGAAAATACACTTACAGCACTATATTATTTTTTTTTTAATCCAGTTTTTTAAATGAGTGGACCCACGCAGTTCAGACCCATATTGTTCAAGGGTCAACTGCATGGAAATACTGGGTTTCAAACATGTTTTGGTTCTGCTGTCTAAACCCCCATTGAATTGAGGGACTACAAGAAGGTCTGTTACATATTTTGCCCAGCTGTTATGGGTGAGAACAGTATAGTCAAGGAGAGGTGAAAAACTTCATATGGATTGGACAAGAGGAAAGAAAATTGACTTCTGAAGTCAGCCACCCAGAAGTTCAGATTCCACTGCTTCTTAGAGTGCAGGTGGCTTCCACATCTGTTAACGTTGTGTATTTCTGGAACCCAGAGTATTCCTGAAGAAGCGACGTACGTATGTGGCATCAGGGCCCCAGAATGCGTATCTCGACAAGCTCCAGAGGTCATTCTGTTGCACACCATAGTTTGAATGTCCTTTATGTTGAATTTGGAATTTCCTCCCTCCAAGTCTCTTAGCTTCTTCTTCGTCTTTTCCATCTTTTTGTGCTGCTCCCTGCTGCATTCAGAGTAGTTCCTCCTGGGCTGCCTTCCAGTTGGTGCATTCTCTTTTCATCTGTTTCTGATCTACTGTTTGAACTGGTCCGTTGAGGTTTCAATGTTAGTTACAGTTTTACTCACTTCTAGATATCCTGTGTGGTTCTTTTTCTAATTTCTTTGGTCGTTTTTTTAGTAGCTTACTGTTCCCTACAGATGGATGTATTCAGCCCTTTATTTTCTTTAAAAATAGCAAGCATGTTTACGATTAGGTGTGATCATTTTAACATTTGAAGTCTTTGTGGATCTGCGTCTGATCCCAGTTGTTCCTCCTGGTGCACTGGTTCCACATATGCTTGGTATC
Organism: Martes martes; assembly: GCF_963455335.1. Lineage (NCBI taxonomy): Eukaryota > Metazoa > Chordata > Mammalia > Carnivora > Mustelidae > Martes > Martes martes. The sequence continues at coordinate 28,014,494 of NC_137898.1, read as the reverse complement.
TTGGGCTGTATATTGCTCATTGTCTCTGAAAAATTATTTGTGGGGATTCATTAAACCCTGTGATAAATATGCCTTTCTTCGGAGACATTGAGTTTGGCTTCTGCTAGATGCCTGGGAGTACTCGGGTACAACATCAATTCATTCCCAATTGATGAGGTTCCCGAGACCATCTAAATAACGCAAACCCAAGGGACACATTCCATGGGAGGCTACCCATAATAATAAATTCCTCCACATCTCCCTTGTTGCACCAGTTGCAAAGGTAACCCTCCCTACAGTCCCCTGGGCAATGAGGGGGAGGAGGTTTACCTCGGGTTCTTCCTGACCCTAGGAGTTCGCGCTTTGGAGTTACGGTGTAAAGGAAGGGTCTCCCTTAGATTCCCACTTTGCGCAGCCCTGGATCTTGACTTCGGTCTTTGGCCAAACCAAAACCCAAGCTGGTGCAGACCACCACTGCTCTTAGGAGAAAAGGTATCTCAGTTTTCCAGATGTTCACCCTTTACTTTTTAATCACCTCTTCAATGATTTTAAGATTTTTTTTTAAAATATTTTGCTCCGGCTTTGTAAGTTCTTTTTTTCCAATAGGAAAGTTAGTTTGAATAGCTAGCCCACTGTAGGACCAGAACTGGAAGTCTCTGGCCTAGAATTTGGCAAGCATGCCTCTGTCCACTCCAGCCCACATTAATAGAGCGGAGAATAGAAGGTCTGCTTCTGGCCTGTTTTGGGGTAGAACGCTTTACCTGTCTTTGCCCAGATCTCTCATTTTCGTTCTCCTTAAGGTATCTCTGGGTGTCGCAAATGAGATGGCTCAGATCTGAAAGCGGCAGTTACTTAAGCGCAATGAAAAGGTCAACCGGTGCTTTTACAATGAGACGACGGGGATGCCGTGATGGCGGGGAATCCTTAGGAGCCCCTTAGGTTCGAGGAGTGGGAGCTGGGAGCCACAGCCGGCCAGAGGCACCGGAGCTAATCTTCCCTCTCCTGATCGCTGGGTGCCTGTAGCCAGCGCACGCGTGCTGATCGATGCCATGCTACCGGGTGGCTCGTGTTCACCGCGGAGACTGATGAATGTGGCCGGGAGAGAGGGCTCCAGCATCTGTCGTGGAAAATGGGGCAGACAGTCTGCACCCGGGCTTCGTTGCTCTTGTCTTCATTATTCCCTCAAATGGATTAATTGGCCTCTTGAGGTGAGATTGCCACTGGTTCTGAAGGATGCTTCACTGTGCCACGTTACTGCTTGTCCTTCACTCTGTTCCTGAAAGTCACTCTTGAAAACACACATTCCTCTCCACCTGGGAAGCCTGATTTATCAGCCAGCTCCTCAGAGGAGAAATAAGAAGATAAAAACCTCTGGCTGTAAAACACTGTTATGCATTATGCTCTGTTGGTTTTGTGTCTAGACAGAGCTAAGAGACCCCTCTGTGGCCCTAGCAGTACCTAGAGATGACTGTATATTTACCTCTTTTCAGAAGAAAGATGGACTCGATAGTTCTATATATTACACAGGGGCCACGGAGTCTGGCAAAGAAAGCTATTCACTAGGAAGTCGGGACATGACGTTTTCAACCCTGGTTCTGCCCGTCCTTCCCCAGTGAGACGATGCACGGCCTCGTGGGGTTCCGGTCCTGACACTTACTAATTCTGTGACCTTGGGCTAGTTCCTCACATCTGTGCCTGAGTTCATCATCTATACGGTGGAGATAATGATGCTACCCATCTCGTGGTGTTGTTGTAAAGATAAATCATGTAAATTGCTTCAACTAGAATGCTTGGCTATAGCAAGCACTCAATAACTGGGAGCTATCATGATTATCGTGCGAGCCCAGAGCAAGTCTGTGCACATATTGTCAGCGCCTATAAAACAGTCTCCTGTGCCAGTGACTCACGGGAGCTAAGAGCTCCCGTTTTGAAAAAGGAAATTGACAGTGGTAGCTGGCTTGTTGGAGAGAGCTGGTCCACATCCAAGGATCTTTTCCACTCAGTACACCCTTGCCAGACTGATTGCATATGTGGTCTAGGGTTATCATGGTCATTGCCAAGAGACGTAGGAGTTGCTGAGCCAAGAGACACCCATATCAGGAGGATCTAGGATCAGGGAGTCTTTGGGATATGCAGACAGAAGGCTGGAGAGCACCACCGGGCGGGTGCTGCTCAGAATTAGTGAGATGGCTGGGGTCTGAGTCCCACACCAAGCCATAGCCCCTGACCCGCCACAGGCTTTTGGGGTGAAGAAAGTCAACCCATTCCTGTGTTTGATCCTGGCTAGTGAGCTTGGTCCCCCCACCCAGCCATGTACAACTAGGAGATTGTATTAGAAACGAATTCCCCATGAATTGCCTGGGTATATGCATTTTTTAAAAGTCATTGAATTGTAGGGTGCCTGGGTGGCTCAGTGGGTTAAAGCCTCTGCCTTCGGCTCAGGTCATGATCCCAAGGTCCTGGGATCGAGTCCCACATCGGGCGCTCTGCTCAGCAGGGAGCCTGCTTCCTCCTCTCTCTCTGTCTGCTTCTCTGCCTACTTGTGATCTGCCAAATAAATAAATAAAATCTTAAAAAAAAAAAAGTCATTGAATTGTAGACTCAAGATGTGTGCATTTCATGGTACGGAAATGACAGTTTTGGTGTTTTTTTGTTTTTTTTTTTTTAATGAGGTTTTCCTCCCCTTAACTTGGTAGTGGAACTTGCCTGAAGGCACAGGTTGTTGTCATGGCCTGGGGAGGGTCCTTTTGTGATCACCAGCTGTGGGGAGGTTTCCCTGTCGTATGTCTCTAGCAAAAGTGCATGACCTGCCCCCGACTCCTGCCAACCCTGGAGCCTCCCTTAGCCCTTTCTCCACCGCACATCTTCGTCTGACTTCTTATTGTCTTTACTTTCTTCCCAGATTTTTTCTTTGTTACTCTTTGAATTTTTATTTAATATTTTTATGATCAGAAATAATATATCCATGTTATGAAAAGAATTCTCAACCACTCAGAAGTGTATAAAGTTGGAAATGAGTGCCTAGCATCAGTGGTTTGGGGAGAATGCCCCCAGGCCCTTTCTTGGTATGTGTGTATCTTCATCACACAAATAGTTGGGTGTGTCGATCAATACATATCCATATATCAGGTTTTGTTGTTCCACTTTAAAGATAGGGTCATTCAAATGGCTCTGCATCTTGTTTTTAGATAGTGGGTAGCTTTTCACATCACCACAAACAGAGCTACCTCCCCACTCTTTTTCTCAATGACTATAATATGTCTATTGTTGGGATAGATTTAGTCACTCTTTTTTTCTATATTTCTAACCTGATGCAAGATGGATATGTAGCTCAGCTGAGACGGAGACCCACTATGGAATGGACCCCCAAAGAGAGTTCCATCTCACTCATCTCCTTTATGTTAAACTACCTGGGATTCTGGAGTGTTCATTTTGGGTAATATGGAGCCTGGCTGCTTGGGCAGTTGATTGGACTGTGTCGGTGGAGTGAGAAACACTATCCTGTGTCGTATTGTCTGTGTGACTAGAGGACATTCTTTTGAACATCTCAAGGGTGATTTGTAAGATGACTGGAGACCAACCTCTCTCCCTTCCAGTGATAGGCCAAGATAATACTACATTGAATTTTGGGAGATGAAAATGAGTCTTTAAGTAATAGGAACCGTGTGTTACTGTAGTACTTTCTGCTTTCTGAAGTACTTTCAAACACATTATCCCATTTGATCCCACTTAGAACCCTGAAGGTAAACAGGGTTGGGGTTGTTACCCTGAGCCCTCTGGTGAGACCAAGGATAACCACGAGTAGATATCAGAGCTGGGATTCATCTTTCCTTTCCTACTCCTGGCCCCGTGTTCTTTCCATACTGAGAAGAGCACCACTCCGGGAAGAGACTGCTCTCCACCACACAGACACCCGGGTCCGGGTAGCAGCACTTCCCTCAAAACCCAGGTGTCTTACACAGTTGGGGTTCAGGAGGACATGCTAGGACAACCCACCTTCAAGACTTCTGGTTTAAAATGGCAGCCCGGACACACACACATGTTTACCTCTGCTTCCTCCTGAAAATCCGCTTGAATGGTATTTTATGGGAGAAACTCACAAGCACAGAGAAGAGGAGAAAAAACAGCAACAGCAGTAAAGATGTGGAAGTTGGAGCAGAGATGCATGAGCAGAAACCGACTTGGTGGGCTCAGAAAATGCAGTCCTCCCTGGCACACTGGAGAACCAAGAAGCCGCCAAATTCACTTCCAGAAGGTCTGAGGATAGGCAGCATGAGACAGCCCTAGCAGGAGGGGTGACAGTGGGGCTCAGAACAGGAAAATCAGTTTCCCTTGCGGATCCCCTCCCAGCGTGACTCAGCCCAGCAACTGCCCCTCCCCCAACCAGGTGGCAGCCGACAGCTTATTCTCTGGCAAGGCCAAAGCACAGGGTCTCTGGAGCACCAGGTGTCAAGCACCTGGTTGAGGATGGAGGTTCCTTTCTGAACATGAATTTAGTGCCAGTTGCCATAGTGATTGTTGAAACCACTCATCTTTTTCCTCAGGCCATTTCCCAGAATAGTCAGCCAGTTCCTTCCAGTCAGGAGTTTAGATTCTCTGGGGGAATCTCACCTTTTTAAGGGACTGGAAATCCCCCAACGAGGCGGCCCAATGGAACCATCATATGGTGAAGCTTTTTCATAGACAGGCTTTAGAGTGAGCGGGTGGCCGAGAACCACCCACCACCTGGGGAAAGCCTTGAATATGAAAGACACAACACACACGCTCACACATGCACACATGGAGATAGAGAAGACAATAGGAGGGAGAAGTATCTTACAGGAAACAGGCTAAATGAAGAAAACTAAAAAAAAAACCCAAAAAACAAAAAACAATAACAACAACAACAAAACAATACCTAAAAGGTAGCTGAAGATCTTGCTTTCTTGAAATAAAAACAGGAGACCCCCTCTCCTTTTCTAAAGGACCCAACAGGAAAGAACCCAGAAATTTAAAATATGAAAAAGTTTTGACATAAATATAAGGATATATCCCAGGAAGTACAAAAACAGAAATACAAAATAAGGTTGAAAAGGTAAAAAAAAAAAAAAGGACATGGTAGATTTACACCCACATAATAGGACTTCCAGAGAGGAGAGAAGAAACATTGCAGGAAATTCCCTATGAACCAGGGACAGAGTTTCCAGGCAGGAAGGGACCCGCCCTAATGTTCAGATCCATGAATGAGGATAAACCACACCAGGACCTCAGTATGAGATTTCAGAACATTGGGCCAAAGAAGATCCTACACGTTTCCAGGGAGAATATTCAAAGATAAAGAAATACATGAATAAACCCAGGTTTAATACAAAGGTTCAAGAATCAAAATGCCGTTGTCTTCTTAATAACACTGGATGTGAGTCAGCACTTCTGAAGCAAACAACTTCAGATTCTGCCCCATCAAGACGTTTTCAGAAGTGACAAGAAAGAGACTTCTAGACAGCTCTTCCAGAAAACTATCAACGAATACGCTCTACCAAAACAAAGAGAGTAAAGCAAGACCAAGGAAGACACAGGACAAGGGAAATCGGGATCCAACTTGAGTGAGTCTGGACGAGGCCATCCAGGATGCCCTGAAGGACATCCGTCAGGTGGTGGCGTGGCGTCCGGGAGCCCCCATGCGGCCTGGCGTGGTTCACGCAAGTGGAGACGTTTCTGTGAAGACACTGAGAGTGTCTCTGATGGATCGGAATGGAGAGGAGATTGACCAAGCTGTGGAGGACGTGTCTGGGGACAACGTTGTGTCTGTGTTGGTGAGAAATCTGTAGAACACAGTGGCGGGGAAAGGCTGTATTCACTCTAGGAAAAACAGAAACTTTTGCTGAGCAGGGAAGTGTATGGCCATAAACTGGGGGTACGTCCTCCTCTTCTGGAAGTCAGCAGCTAGTTCCCAGCCCTGAAAAATCAGGAGGCAGTCCTATCAGCGTGTTGTGCAGAGGTAAGGAGGTGAATGAGGAGAAGACCTACCTGAAAATAGGGGCACACGATTGCTTCTGGGACAGGAGGGTCAAAGAACGCGATTTCCCTTATCACAGCCCACACAACTCTCTGACTCTACGTTGTGTGCCCGTGTTCCTTTGATAAAAATAGAAACGGAAATTGAAGAACAGTTGGTCTGTATCCACAATGCCTGCGCTTACTAGCTCCGCTGTCTGAGAAGAAGCTCCTTTGTGGGGTCCGCGGCCTCGCCACAGATGGCCCGGACGCCAGCCACACTGCATCCCCCCACATCTCCCAGTCTGGTCCATCTTGGTGATGGAAACCCATGACCTGACTTTTTTCTGTGCAGCAGAGCTGCAGGGTGAGTGGTTTATTGAAAAATCCAATTCTGAGCATGTCGGTCTGCCGCAAACTGGAAGAGGTGGCCAGGGTGCCCTCTGAGTGGGTTTGGGTCACACACAAAGCAGCGCAAGGAGCCTTTGTGTGGGAACTTATAATTCTGTCCCGGTTTTCAGAACAAGACCACATGGCCTGTGTCTGCGGGGTCGGGTAAGGATTTGCTCTCTCTTGTCCCACCCTCTGAGGCGAGCCTGGTTAAGGCACACTGACTGTGGCATGTTCCTTACAAACTCCAGACACAGCGTGTGTTACCTGAGTCGTCATCCTGGGCTGAAGAGCAGAGACTCTTTTCCTGAGATGAGATCCTGTGCCTGCTCGTGAACTGGCAGCCCGGCCAACCCCAGGGGCCACCGGGGCCAAACACTCATGAGCATAATGGTTCAGAGCCAGAGCTTTGGAACCACCCAGAAGGGATTCAGGTCTTGACCTTGCTGCTTCTCAGTTGGGTGTGGCTCAGACTAAGTTACTTCACTTCCCCGAACCTCTGTTTTCTCTTCTGTAAAATGGGTGTAACTATAGTACTTAGGGTGTAGAATGAAATAGCACATTTGATGTGTTCCTAGAACAGTACCTATTAGTTATTAAATCAGTATTAGCTATTAACTCTTAACTATTAGCTATTAACTCAGTATTCGATTACCTGTATCATATTGAGAAAGTCACTGAATCTGAGCCTCCGTTTCCTTATCTGTAAGATGGGGGACTACTGCGTCTCCTGAGATTGTTGTGAATGTTCTGTGAGCGGACGTGGACAAAGTGCATGGCCTAATACGTGGCAACTAGTAAGAGCTCAGTTCATGAAGTTCATTCTTCCTTCCTTCCTTCCCTCGTCCTCTGCCTCTGTCCTCACCCGGGCCTGCCTTCCTCCTGCCTGGCCGCCGTGAGTCTCTCTCCCCGTGTCTGCTACAGCTTATCCTCCACACAGTTGCCGGAACAATTTTTCAGAAACACTGGTTTTATCACTTCCTGCCCCCGCCGAAGAGCCCACTGTCGTTATAAAATCACAGCACCCCAGCCTGTTATTTAAAGCTTCCCACAGCTGCCTCCCTCCCCACTCTCCTGCTCTGCCTCCTCTCTGTCCCCCACCTTACTCCTCGTGCACGAGTCTACCAGCTCCACGGGCTGTGTGCCATCACGCACCCTCCCCAGCTTCCCTCTTAAGAACATGGCTTATTTTAGGAGTTGATTGGAAACTCATTTCCACCAGAAAGGCTGCTCTGGTCACTTCTGGTCGCCTTGGCTCAGTGGTGCTCCCGGCTGCCACCAGCACTGGTCTTGTGCAGTTTGGGACCAACTTCCCACTGAGTGCGGTGGGAAGGAACGCGAGGCTTTGAAGTCTGACAGGTTTGGGTTCTGATCTTAGTCGTGCTACAGACCGGCTGAGAGACCCTGGGAATGTTTTACCTCGTAGTATCCTCACTTGCGAAATGAAAATTTGTAAGCTGGGACTAGTGTTCTTATTCCCAGCTTCCAGATGAGCACCTTGAGAGGTGAAGTAGGTGAGGACATTACAAAATAGCCACATAAATCCCCTAGGATCACACCTGGCATCTTCCCTCCATTGTTTCATGTGTGCGTGCTTTGTTGCTTTGATATAACACGAGCTTCTTCGGCGCAGGACCTGAATGTTCTGTTCATGTAACTTACCTCTTTGTATTAGTCAGTGTGTGCTAGCTAATGCTGTAGTAACATATAGGCCCAGGGGCCAGCACTTGAAAACAATAGATGTTGATTTCTTGTTCACCCTGTGTGCCCATTATGGATTGCTAGAGCAGGCCCTTATGCTAGTCACCCAGGGAGCTAGACCGCTCACACTGCACACAAAGCAAATTCCCTGGGCAAGTCTCATGTTTAAGGTTACGGGGAGGTCTGGTCCTACTGCGTATCTGGAAGAAGAGTTTAGGAACATTGGTCAACACCCTAATGACCGCCATGTCCTCTAGAAGTCTGTCCTCCCTCTTCACACACGGAGCTGCCTGTTTGAAAGTCAGGCCCTCGGAGTCTTGGTGATGAGATACAGCCCCATTCTGCAGGGGTTCAGTTCCCTCCCTGACCCACAACATTTGCCAGAAATGGAGAACAAATCCAGCCGTCTAAAGACTCCACTGTTCCTCCACCCAGTGAGGACACACGAAGAAGAAAGTTGTATCCCGTCGGAAGTTCTGACCAATATTCAGGACCCCAGTCCTCTAAAGTTCTGTCATCCTTGACTCACCCACTCATGTATGCGTTTACTCAACAAATAGAGTTATCTGTTGCGACTCAGCACCAAGCACTGTTATGTTTGCAACAAAGTAGCGATAATCATAATCGACATAATCAACATGTCTCTGCCTGCTCCATCTGACAGTTCACTGCAGGGCCAGAGAAGGGACCCTGGAGACCGCCCACCCACTGGGGCTTGCATCACCTCCTGGCCACCTTGGTCAAGTTCCTAAAACTCTCAGTTTTACCTCAGTCTTACCATCTTTTTTTTTTTTTTTTAAGATTTTATTTATGTATTTGACAGACAGAAATCACAAGTAGGCAGAGAGGCAGGCAGAGAGAGAGAGATGGGAAGCAGGCTCCCTGCTGGGCAGAGAGCCCGATGCGGGGCTCGATCCCAGGACCCTGGGATCATGACCCGAGCTGAAGGCAGAGGCTTTAGCCCACTGAGCCACCCAGGTGCCCCTCAGTCTTACCATCTTTAAAATGGGAGTGATGAGCGACCATACTTACATTCTGAGATTATTATAGAGGAAGTGAGGCAGGGAACCCATGGAGAACATCTCATTAAGATGTTGGCATGTGGAAGGCCGTGGTAAGGTTTCATCATCATCACCACCAACCTCCTCCTCCTCGCCACCACTGTAATAGCATTTAGGGTGAAGATGAATGGTGGTGGGAGTGGAAGGATGTTGCACCCATAAGGAAGGTTTTGTGTTTTCCTGTAAGAACCGTAGGACAGACGGTTGTTTGCATCACATGTTAGTCCCTGAGAGCTTGTGTCGTGGACCCGAAGCACCGGTAAGTACCACCACTGCAGTCACACCCCACTGATGTTAATAGTCTTGGGCTGGCTCCAGCTGGGCCCCTGGGATTGGCCGTGTACGTGGCTCCAGCTGGTCCACTATTGTCGGCCTCTGAAGTCCCACCGTCTAATCCCTTTTGAACATTCAAGTAGCTTTTCACTGCTGACGTTCAGAGTATGGGAAAAACAGCTGAATATGAATTGAACATTTTTTAAAAGGGAGAAAACGGCTAATAATTCTGAAAGCCAGACAAAAGAGCGGAAAACCGTCCCCGTGATACATCAGATGAGTGCCTAGGTATGCTTCTCTATCGCGAGATCTCAGTCACTGTTCCCTGGAGGAAAATACGTGCTAAGTCCCTCTGGGACTCGGTCACCCAAGATGCTGGACAAGGCAGTGACACATGGTGGGTTTGGCAAGAAGGACCGGAGAGGCAGAGAAACAGCACTGCTCATTCTCCATTTATGCATAAAATGCAGACACTTCGGGTCTATACCTGCTCAAGTTCAGGGTCATTGAGCAAAGAAGGGGAAGTCACTGCACCGCTGGTATAGGCAGACATCCCCTGAATCAAGGACTTAATTTTGTCACAGTCCTAGTCCATCCCAGCCTTTGCCAAAATACCCATCCCCACATCACCAAAAAAAGAAGAAAGCATACCCCATCCAGAAAGCCGGCCTCATTAAATCCTGACAGTTTGCTGCTGTGTTTCACAGCGGCCGCGTAGCTGGGTCTGTTTCCAAGCCCTGGCAGCAGCTGGAGACATCTGGCTTCACGGAGTTATTGCGTGTTATTGTCATGAGCCAGAGAATGGTAGAAATGGTAGCACATGGGGTTCTTATCTTACTCTAAGACACAAGGGAGTTGGGAAAAGTGTATCTGTTTTCTCTTGATTTTGAAATGATCGGGCGAGGAGGGCATAGAGGCTTGCATTCCGTGTGCAGCACAGGTCGTCGGTGTGGGGTGACCCCTGTAGGCTCTGAAGGGTGCGAGTTCAGCCGTCCCCGTCTTCATGACGCGAGGCCGCATCTCATAGGTATGCAGCGTGGCGCTGACCTTTACACACGCTGATCCTAAAACAATAAGCTAGAGAGGAGACGCTTGCCTCCTTGGGCTGCAGTGAACGGAGCAGCCCAGATTCTTCCGGTTCTATCTCCTGCTTCCGCCTGGAATGATGCCGGCGTGTTGGGTTTTACCCTGGGGAACTCACATCATGTGAAAAACTTAAATCAGGTCTGTCTGCCAGTACACGCGGTCCTAATCTGTTAACTGTTTCTAGCTAACAAGGCGCAGGCGGCCCTTTCACTCCACGGGCAGTCATATTCTGCTCAGACCATGCAAATGGAACACTACTGCCTGCTTTTTTGGGGGAGGAATCAGTAATTCCCCATGCCTGCGTGGTTTCACCCAAATCCCTCATGCAGCATGTCAGGCACTTGGCGTATCTTAACCTTGGCCCTAACTCACCATCTGGGGTTGGGGCTCTTTCTGTGAGCCTGGGAAGGTTTTAAGTGAAGGCTTGTCTTTCCCTTTGATGATCCACTTACAAGGAACCAGAACCTTTGACTTTATCAAGTATTGGGAACTGGAGTCCAGAGGCCCGGCTGTAGAATGTGGAAAGAAAAAGGTGTTGAGCCTTGTCTGCCCCCTTGTCCGTTCTGGACTCAAGGAAGTGAAAACACTGGGACTTGTCGTAATGAATGAACCTCATTTTCTTCCCGAGCCATGCACAAATGTCTGAAACAGAAAATTTCTTTCCCAAAAATTCTAGTTGGCCAAAATGACCTCTTTCGTGCTGATGGTTCATTCCCAGGGGAGTGATTTTTTTTTTTTCTAATTTCCGTTCATCTAAGGAAAGAGAGAACATTTTGAGAATTCTAAAAAGCAACATGTGATCTTTGTCAGGGACCCCTGTGCGCTAAGTGAAGGGCCGGGTAAAAGGTCGGTGCAGTGTAGTTGTTGGAGCACAGACGCAGGAGCCAACGGCCTGTTGTGGAGAGTATTATTACTGTTGTTGTTGTCGTCATTATTGTTAGTTATCATTGCTATCACTAGATGCTGGGAACAAAGCTGTCCACAAGAACAAAACAAAAGCCACATGGTCCCTGTCACAGTTTCCTGGACGAGGCAGACCCTGCATACAAGATTGGAGTAGAGCTCTAACAGTGGAGTGGGCCACACTGAGGGGGAGGTAACTCCTTCCAGGGGAACACGAATGAGGAGACTTATCCTAATCAGAAAGGTCATCTCGGGCTTCTCTGAGGATGGCATGATCACCCTGAGATCAAAGGAAGGCGAAGTATTAATTCATTACAAAATAACTCAGAAAATACAAGAAAATTCCCAAAAAACCACTGGTAATTCATCCATTCATGATAACCACTGTTAACATTTTACTAGGTAGCCATCCATATCTTTTTAATGAATGAATAGAAGTACACACACACACACACACGTATGTTTCCTCATCCCCAGAAATGGCATCCTGCTTTTAAAAAATATGTATTTTTTCCCTAAAGTGCTTTCTTTCACCAAGTAGCATACCATGGGCACCTCTCTGGGTCAGCCGTCAGGACTTTGGACTGACTTCCTGATCGCTGAGAGCCACTCTTGGACCCTCCAGCTAGTGACCTTGCTGCTAACTGTCCTGTGCTAGCCCTCCCCCGCCTTCCCACCAGGCAGGATGGTTGTGCCAGAGCCAGCCCTTCCTGACATCCGCCTGCAGCTCTCGTCCCACGCCTGTGATGGGTTCCCTTCTGTCTGCACGGCTGCTCCCTGGCCCCTGCAGAGAGCCTCCAGACCCCCGGGGCCATATTCTCCCATGCACATGGTACCCAGAAATTTTATAGCTCCCTCTGAAAACATAACTTGGGTTTATAGCCAACATTTAAAGGCTTCTCTGGACTGGAAGCCTCTGCTTAACACGTGGAGGAAGAATTTATACACATGCCCATTCCCTTCTTTCTTAAAGTACCTCTTCTATGTTGGGATCCTGAATTCTAAAGAATTCCCATTGCGGAATTTGCTCCTAGGGTCCTGAGAGACCCCAAACGTTATTAGTCTCTTGGAGGATGAATTGTTTGTCTTGAGATTACTGAAGGCTCGGGTCACTCTGAGTCACTTTGAAAGGAGATACTTTCATGGACTCAAAAAAACGCAGAGAAACCATCAGTGGCGCTGTGCTCTGTGAATTGACTTTCCACCTCTTTCTCCTCCCCATCTACTCAGTGACAGTTTGATTCATTCTTTTCCTATGTGGCCCAGGTGAGGACACGTCTGCTCTCTGGCCAAGGACCCTGTTAGCATATATATGGCTTCTGTCCCATCCAGGTGGGGTGACAGCAGCTCTCGGCATATGCTCGCCTCGGCCTTTTCACAGTACCCCGTCCAGCTTCCTTTGTACCACAAAGACCTGTCTTGACTTGGTTTTCACTTTTCCTTTCCTCGCTACTCTCACAGCTTCACCTTGAGTCAGTCCCTCTGTATAAGGCAAGGAGCCAAGGTCCTTCAGTCGCGCTGTGGAACGGCGTCTTGGTCTGTTCAGGCTGCCGTTACTAAATACCATAGACTGGGTGCTTTAGACAACAGAATTTTCTTTCTCATAGTTGGAGAGGCTGAAAAAGTCCCAAGATCAAAGTGCAGGCCAGTTTGGTTCCTCTGAGCCTCTGTTCCTGCCACCTTCTTGCTGAGTCCTGGCATGGCAGGGAGAGAGAGAGCGAGCTTTCTGGTGTCCCCTTCTTTTTTTTTTTTTTTTTTTTAATTTATTTGACACAGAGAGAAAGAGAGATCACAAGCAGGCAGAGAGGCAGGCGGTGGGGGGGGGGGGCACGGTAAGCGGCTCCCTGCCGAGCAGAGAGCCCAATGTGGGGCTTGATCCCAGGACCCTGAGATCATGACCTGAGCCGAAGGCAGAGGCTTAACCCACTGAGCCACCCAGACACCCCCTGGTGTCCCCTTCTTAAAAGGGCGCTGATCCGAGGAGAGGAGTCCCACCCCTCATGACTTCATCCAACCCTGATTGCCTCCCAAAAGAGGGCTTGTGGGTTAGGGCTTCCTCGTGGGAATTGGGGGAGGGGACACAAATATTCAGGCCATCAGCAACAGGCTTCAGGACTTGGGAGTAAGAAAAGCACTTTACTGCGAGTCTGGCTGGTAGAAGATAAATTCTGAACCATCAGGATGGTAGGGCATCGAGGGGAGGATGGAGAGGTAACCCAGCATGGCAGAAGGAGAGCGGCCACTGACTGGCTATGTGAACTCGGGAGGCTCACATCACCTGTCTGAATGGACCTCTCCTCCTCTATAAAATGTGGGGCCAGGGGTGCTGGATCGTGGGCTTGCCAGGAGTTCTGTAGTTATGCACTGATGAGTGCTGGCAGTGTTCTTTATTCAGTCAGTCCGTCCAGACAGCACTGTGGGTTGATTGGTTGGTTATCTGTGATGTTATCAGGCACTAAGTCAAGTGCTGCAGTGAAATGAAACTCACGTGTATGCCTAAGACTCAAGTGCAAGACAGGGTGGGGACTCCGTAAATGTTTCCTGTTAGGTCCCACACAGAACAGAGCACAGGAACGGGGTCAGTGGGAGTGACCCCAGTAGGAGAGCTCATGATCGCCCAGTGTGGTGACAGAATGGGGAGAAAGAAATAGTGCGTTTTGTTGAACATGAAAGCGAAGTGTTCCGGGTGCGGGATTGCTGTGGGTCCTGAAAGTGGTCATCAGTGGAGACATTTGAGGATGGAAGCCGGCTGGGCTAATCATGGGAGCCACGCGCTGGCCTTCTTTGATGCTGGGGATGCAGTTACTGTTGCGACATAGAACGATGAGCCCTGAGCCAGAAGACAGCCAGCCAGACCATTGGCAGGCCTCTCCACCCATCACAAATCTTATCTCCGTTGCTAGGTGGTAGAAGAACAGAGGTCTGACTCCAGGCACATTTATGAGGCCGGCCTCTTACTAGAGCTTGATGCCTACAGCCCTGCCTTTGAGTTAGAAGGAATCACGTCACATTTTGAATGCACATCAAAAGTCTGAGTAGCAAGGTTTGCCATAATGGCTGGTGCTGGGGGTTTTGTTGTGTGGTTGTTGGGTTGTGTTTTGGTTTTGGTGTGGGATTTTTTTTGTATCTTTTAAATTAATTTTCAATTAAGTTTTGAAAGAACAAAGTATAAAATTAACTAACTTGCAATTAATTTCCACAGTAATTATGCAAAAATTCTAGGCATGTGAAAAATGGGGAGCATGGAATAATTAGTCGTGGATTTTTTTCACTACCGTAATTACCATGATGAATATGTATGAGGCTGTTTGGGAAAGGAACGCACAGCAAGCAATTGTATTTAATTAAACTTTTAGCAAGCTTAGCTTGGGGAGCCCACATTGTGTTTCAGTCTCCCAAACTATTAGCAAAGCCTCCCCAAACAAATAGCCCCCAGAAATGTAAAGGAGAAAGTCACAGGTGTCTTTTTTCTCAACTCTCCTCTTAATTCTGTAGACTTCTGGCTTTCTTGGACCCTTGGCATGGGATGCACTGTTGTCCAGACTGTGGCCTGAACAATACCTTAGATTATCATTTTTATGGCAAGTAAGCATAGCTCAACCCTGGCACATAGGCCACTTTGTTTTAATGTACCTGTGTCAAAGACCCTTCATTGGCCATCCTTTTCTGCAGCGCAGGATATAGGAGTTGGGTGATAACAAGCATATGGTTAAGAACAGCATCTCCTGGGTTGACCTCTTACTGCAGGCCACTCAACAGGCCATGCATTATTCTCTCTTATCCGGCGAGCCACCAAGATCTGAGACTTAAGGAACTTGCCCAGGGTCCCTTGCCTAATGGCAGAGAGCGATACTTGAACCCTGCTCTTCCTGACCCTAAGACCCGTGTGGTTTGCCACTCATTCTCTCTCATGTTTGTCTAAGCGGGAAGAAAGAAAGAAATTCTTGTAGTCCTCATTTGAGGCTGCAAGGAGAATTTATTCAACTTGCTTGTTTTTCTGAGGTTGCCCTTCTGCTACAGACAGACATACCAGGGGTAGCTCAGCCAGTCAAGCAAGGCCCCAACAAGAAGCCATGAAGAGTAATATTGGGGGCAGTTCCAGGGGCAGCAGCTAATGTCTGCTGAGCTCTCAGACTGTTTGCCAGCCACTGTGCTATGTACTTTATAATAACCAAGTCTGATCTTCTCAAACACCCCAGGAGAAGTCTGCTATTGTGCCCATTCTGCAGATGAGGAAAACTGAGGCTCAGGAGTTTACGTGACTTGCGAAGATTGCAAAGCTAGTCATTGGTAGAGCCAGGATTCAAACACAGGTCCAGCACCTCCAGAGGCTAGAGTCTGTACTGGACATCAGAGCATCATCTTCCCAGTCCATTTTTAATGTCCAAGGGCAGCTGCTCACCAGGTAGGAACACACGGCCTTGCAAGGACCATCTTCAATGTTGCGAGCTGGTGGCAAGAGCCAAAGTCTTAAGGGTTGGCAGTCTAGGGAGATTTCCCTGGTTGCAAAGGAGGTGATAGTTGGGTGCTTATCAGGAACTTTCTAGAATCTCCACAGCAAAGAATAAGAGAAATATACAGTATGTCTCTCTGCAGTCATTACAGGGTCTTGTTTTTATTCAACACACAGCACTTTTTCTGAGGCTCCCATTTCCAAATACACAACCACAGAAAGACCTCTCAGCCTTTTCCCCTCTCTGTTAGGTCCAGCTCTCTTAGTCAGTGACTACTTTTGATCTTTGAAGCACTCAGTCTCTTGGGGGTCAATGGGACTATCTGGCATGGTGTGTGACTTCTACAGGCAGTTACAGCTCGCCAGAAGGGTCGGGTTGGGCCCCCATGAATGCTGATTACATGGCCCTCTTCCAGTTCTCATTAAGCTTGATGGCTTTAGTAAAAAAAAAAAAAAAAAAAAAAAAATTCACATCACACATGCTCATACCAGACTGCCATTAGTCGAACTGGGAAGAACCTTTCGCCAAGAGAAGCAATTTCCTCATTCTGTAATTAAAGCAATTTGGGGCTGAATGTATTTATGGGCAGACTCGCTGAAGTGAGACAGAAGCGTGTGACAGTGTGCATGTGTCAGAAGGAGACCAGGTGGCCCCGGGCACGGCATCCCGGGTATCTCTCCATCATAAATGCACCGATCAGGTCAGAGCCGGGTCTTCATGCCGTGTCAGGGGCAGCATCAGGAGGTGAGAAATGGAGGCGCAGAGAAAGTAAGCAATTTGCCCAAAGCTGCAAAGCGAGCCGGTGGGTGGCCACCCTGGCCAAGGCCCTGTCCTCCACCCCCTGCTCCCTCGCGTCTCCCAGGGTAGGCCGTGGGGCTGCATTCATGGGCTCGCTCTCTCCTCTGGGCATTTGGGGGTTTCTTACTGTCATCAGAGTTTCTCTGTTAATGATTTCAGTTTTTCTTTGTTTTTTACGGTTTACAAAGCTTTCCCAAGTAGCGTTCCACCCTTTGGCATGCACGCCTCCTACCAGCCTCCTGATCGGGTCATTAGGTCCCACTGACTTTGCAGAAGTCTGCTGAGAGCTACCGGCCCCAGGCTCAGACCACCTGCCCCTGTGCACCCCCAGCCTTTCCTTCCCCCAGGCTCCCAGCTCCTTCATCTTCTTCATTAATAGGAGGCCAGAATTCTCTGGAACCAAGACTTATCTATTCCAAGCTCTGCCCAGGGCTCAAGATCAATGTTCACTTGGTCCATCGATTTGCATCTGCCTTATTCTTAATGCAAACGAAACCTGCGAGTTCAGGATAAGTTAAGGTGACAAAAACCGTGGTCCCTTCTTGGTCTCCTCAGGCTGGGACATTCGTCACCAGGACTCCCCTGTCCCCCCAACAGTTGACTCCCATCGGTGTGAAAGGCTGAAGGACGCCCACAGCTCGTCCCTGCGGAGAGTGAAAGCCCAGAGCCTTCTCCTTCAGCACCTTGTGTCTCCTCCCTCCTTCTTAAAAAGTAACTTTCAAGGATCAAAACAGTCACGGGCCTCTCAGGGCTCACCCTGTATTTTTTTTTTTTTTTTACTGCTCCGCCCCCCACCATGGTATTCCTCTTTGATCCACCAAGAGAACCAATGATGAAGGAAATACCACAAATGACAGCATCTTTAGCTTAAGACTCCAGGTTAAAAGAGCTTCTAGACTGAAGGAAGCAGGAAAATCAGCAACCTCTCTTCTTCCCTCAGAAGTCTGGTGTGGGGCGAGAAAGGGTTAAGAGCTTGTTTATCTGCCATCAGACAAGCTTCAGAACAGCTCCAGCCTGGGTCTGTACTGTGGAGACCACAAGGGGAGTCTGTAATCATGACGGATGATGAGTTTTCCTCCTGGAGCCAACAAAAAAACATAATTAGCTGAGTCTTCGTTTATTATCTCCCTCGTTTGTGTGTTCAATTAGTGCAACTGAACGTAGATACTATTGCGAGAAAGCTTTGCTGGGATGATAGGGTGCCCTGCAAACTCTCCGCAATGACGAGTAGAATATTAATTGACAGGAACTTGGTTAGCCTCTGCCCTGAGTCTCCAGCGAGGATGTGGGGCTGGTGTGGACACCAGCGTGTCCTTGTTGCTGTGGGTGAAGGCATCACCAGCAGGGACGCTTGGTCTGTCAAAACAACAGAACGAAGCCCGAGGTCCTCAAATTTTGGTCAGGAACGATCTATTATTTCCTCTAAACTTGGGAAGTTCTAAAATTGGGGAGGAAAACCGTGGGGAGCCCAGAAGACCAAATCCTTGTGAGAAAAGAGAACATGCATTTATGGAATACCGAGTGGTGATAATCATGCTTATAATGGCTAATACTGTGTGTGGTAAGCATTGTGACTGTAAGTGGATTCTAAACCCTGAATTGAAGGCTTATAATTACTTACTGGTTCTGCAGGTATTATGAAGTACCCAGTAGAGGTGTGTAAGCCTGAGCTTAGTGCTTGGAAGCAAGAGGAGCACATTATAAACGTGACTGAAATGGGAATCCAACCCTCAAGAAATTCAGGGTGTTCATTGTAGGAAACCAGCTGTGTCAGTAACTCTATAGCTAGGGAGAGAATAAGAAGTGGCCTTCAGGGGACCAAGTGAGGGGCAGTGGAAGGTTGTAGCAGAGAGAAGTTCTTTCCAGTTGGAGTGTTGGGGGGTGAGGGAGAAGTCAGTGAGAAAGTAGCTCAGGGGCCATCTGAGTCTTGAAGGCCAGTGAAGATGTGGCTGGGAGGACATGTGGGGAAGGACACAGTAGGCCAAGAGAGTGGCAGTCCTAAGAAGGAAGGGCATCTAGGATATAGGAGTTGGGTTATAACGAGCATATGGTTACGAACAGGCCACTCAACAGGCCACGATTTTCTTGTAGCCCTGTGAGTAGTGAAACTGCTCTCTACTTTCAGCAGTTCCTAAGACATGAGTTGACTTAACCCTTTGTATACGAGTAGCTCTGGCTCTGTGTCTCCTTAGAGCTCGCAGTGATGCTATTGGCCAGGACTGTGGTCTCATCTGAAGGCTCGGCACGGGGGCGGGGGGGAGCAGCGGCCAAGCTCACTCGCGTAGCTGTTGGCAGGGTGCAGTTCCTGGTGGGCTGCTGGGATGAGGGCCCCGCTCCTTGCTGGCTGGCTGGCAGGTGGAGGGCCCCTCACAGGTCCTTGTCAGACTTCTCTAGCACAACTCCTGTCATGGTCCTCGGAGCAGGTGAAAGAGAGAGAGAACAAACACCTAAGACAACACAGAAGCCACGGGCTCCATTGGAAGTGAGAGCTTGTCATTTCTCCCATATTCTGTTCATTAGAAGCGAGAAAGTAAGTCCAGTCTGACTCATAGGAATGGGTTCACATGGGAGCTTGAATCCCAGGAGCAGAAATGAGAGGGGCTGTCTTCGGGGTTGCCCACCACATTGTGGGGGAAGGGAAGGAGTGACAGGATCTGAGGTCAGAGAGGGCCCGGGGGCCTTTGTAAAGACTTCAGGTTTTACTTGCATAATTGCTGAGCTGCGAAATGACTGATCCACAAGGAATTTTTTGTTGTCAAAGATGATAATAGGAAAAGATTGGGAGTAGACCCTAGGTGCCCATCGTGGGTTCTGGTTACGTGATCAGTGGCACATCTGTACAAGGAGCACACCATGCAGCTACTTGTGAAAAGAGAGTTGGGGCGCCTGGGTGGCTCAGTCGGTTATGCGTCTGCCTTTGGTTCAGGTCATGACCTGGGGGCCCTGGGATCGAGTCCCACATCGGGCTCCCTGCTCAGCTGGGAGCCTGCTTCTCCCTCTCCCCTGGCCCAGCTCATGCTGGCTCTCGAGACTTCTCTCTTTCAAATAAAAATCTTAAAAAAAAAAGAAAAAGAAAGAATTAAAGAAGAGTTCGTATTGATTCCAGGTCTGAGTCTGAAGTATTTTCTGCCAGAAGGTAAACTAGTAGTCCTTGAGACAAACAGAATCATAGGGGTGTGTTGAAAGGTTACAGGAGCTGAGCCAGCCGGGAGAAGCACCCTGTGGCCAAGAGTTGGAAGAACATAGGTAACAAATTAAATAGTAAGAGTATTGGATTATAGCTCGGATAGTAAAATAAATATTCATGAGTCTGTCTGATGTCAGTAAGTAACCAAATAAATAAATGGGAGGAAGGGGCAGCTCTTCCTTCCTGCTAAATTCCATCCAGGTAAGGGATGTAGAAGGCACGAGGGAGCTTGAGAAACCCCATTAGAGCAGCAGAGTCGTAACAATGGCTGCAGGCAAGATCCCGATGAATGCTAACATCAGTGGGGGAAAGTCTGAAGTCGGAGACGAAACAGGATAGGTCCGTAGTTTCAAAGATCTCCTCCAAGACTGTATTAACTCCAGAAGGAAAAATCACTTGATAAGGAACAGTCTGGGCGGATGCCACCTTCCGTGAACCAGACGACCGTGGCTATCAACACTGGTCAGTGTCACACAGCAGCCGTCCTCCAGTAGGACACACGGAGAAGACACAGCCCCTCTGTGACAGTCTTCCCAAGAACACATCTTCTCTTTGATCATGAAACTCCGTCAGGGGAGCCCACATGGAGGGAGGGACATTCTCCAGAATAACCTCTCCGTCTCCTCCAAAGGGTCAAGGTCAGGAAAGACCCAAGAAGCTGTCACAGCACAGAAGAAGCCAGTGCTCTAGAGTGGGGGGTAGGACAGAAGGAGGACATCGGTGGAGAGCTGGAAAAGTCTGAAAAAAATCTTAGAATTTGGTGAATATAATTAAACCAAAGTCACCTCTTCGTTTTCACCATCATTCTGTGGTTAGGTAACGTGTTAACATTGGGGAAAGCTGGATGGAGGGGTGTATGGAAAGTCTCTGTTCTCTTCTTGCAACTCTCCTGTAAATCCAGATCTACCTCAAAATAAGTTTGTTTGTTTTTTTTTTTTAAAGGAGAGCCTGGCCTATACTAAGTGCTGGATAGGTATTTATTAAAAAGGCAAAATGGTACTTGGTTTAAAAAAAAAATTAGTGTATTGATGTGTGTCATTAGGTGAAAAAAAATTTTGAGTAAAAATAATAGATATATAAAATGTGTACTAAAAGTAATAGGTGTTTGCTAATATATGCCCGGACTCGTGCTCGCTTCGGCAGCACATATACTAATATATGCCCGGACTAGTTCTGGAAGACCATGTGAAATACAATGGTACCCGTGTCTGCCTCTTGGGGAGGGGACTATGGTGGCTGGGGGACAGGGAGGGGAAACAGCTTTACTTCTTTCTCTGCAGATCCTTACCTTTTGAGTTTTGAACCAGGCATCTATTGCTGACTCAGAAAATAAATTAAAAAAAAAAAATCTAAGCCGCCGTGAAAGCTCTCAAGTTCCCTGTGGGCTCCCTGTCCATTCTCCAGTAATTCCAAGCCCCATCGCAGTGACCTGGAATGTCCCAGCGCCCTTGCTGCCCCCCAGTGGATGGTCAGTAAATGGTTAACAGATATGCACGTTGCTCTGCTGTTGGCCTGGCATGGGACTGATCACATCCATCGTTGTCATCTTGTTTCTCTCCCTGAGGAGGCCAGCTTGGGCCCTCCGTCAGTGACAGGAGGCTTTGATTTCTTCACTTGCTGGTTTTAACACAGCCCCATTAGTGTTTAAAAAATGCTTGCCTGAGCTCTCTGGCCTGTCTTCGGTGTCTGGAGAGCTTTTGACAGGGACACATGGGTTTGAAAACGGCCCTGGGGATACGTGGTGATTGTCTCCTCTTTAAAGAATCAAGCAGGTAACGGAATCCTCCACTGCCTCCAGCCCCGTAGTTAGTCCCCTCTTCTGGAACAGCCAGGTTCGGTGACCCGGCGCCCAGGGGGCCCTCTGGCGTTAGAACGGATCTTCCAGCACCTTGTCTTGGAGAACAGTGAAACCTGCGCCAGCCCTTCTCTCAGGAAGTGGGGAAGCAGGAAGCCTCCCAGTGCCTCTCTGCAGACCTGGTTGCTGAGTCAGACGGGACTGGGCAGCCACACAGGGAGGTAGTGGCCGCAGAGAGCAAGCAGATTTTTAACCATTGGGGCATTTCGTATCCTAGCTTGACGCCAAGTCTGTCACATCCTCTGGGGAGTCTCTGTCACCAGCTTCTACAGGCAACCTAAAGCCAGAGCCAGGGGAGGCGTGGGGCGGGGGGGGGGTGGGAGGGTTGGGCTCCATTTCTTCCCTGATGTCCCCACTTCTCCATCTCCTTTCTGTGCGGTTCTGTGAGCTGTTCACGACTGCTGCGTTTGGGATAGTGGAGTGACTTCCCAGAGACCGTGCCCTGGATGAAGGCAGCTGGTGTCCCTCTCAGCTCATCGCTCATTACCTGTTGAGCTGCTCAAGCGATCAGAATCAGACCCGTGTGCGCCAGGCCGTCCGTGTTTGGGGCTTTGTGCGCCCGCCCTAGAGCCTGTTGTCAGAAGTACGCAGCTCAGCCCCAGTAGCGTAAACGCAGATGGAAACTATACGTAAAAAACCTTATTTCTAGAAATAGGCATCAGGCCAGGCTTCCCTGATCCCCGGGCTAGAGCATACGGTGCCAGAAGGCAAATGGCTCTGGTCAGGGTGTCCAAGCATGAAGGGCCAGATCCGAGAGGCCTCTGGAGGCCGCTGTTAGGAAGTTGGATTTCAAGGACAAAGCAACCATCTTATTTACTTCCTAAAAAGCGGTCTGCGTGCCTCGTGGAAACCGGAGAGGAACAAGACTGGACAGTGGGAAGCCAGCTCGGAAGATCACATAGGAATCCATGAAACAGATCGTGGTGACGTGTCCCAGAATCGGGGAGCGCTGTTGGCAAGACCTGCCCCGGACACGAGTTGGTCATGAATGGAAAAGGAAAAGCAGGACCCGGCTGGGACGTCCGACTCCTAGGGTGGCCGGATGCCCCTGGAGGGTCATAGCAGATGTTGATGCTGTTTGTTTTCTCAGCTCTCACTAATGAGACTTTATTTGCCTCCACGCTGCCATGCCTGAGGTTGATTTTCCCTCCCCTTGGTTTTTAAGGTGAGCCTCTCCCTGCAATGCTGTTTGTGTACGATTATGCGGGTCTCACAAACTCATCAAATCATCACCCCCCGACCCCCGCATCCCACTTGAGTTAGCAGGAGTCCCCTGGGGCCGGGCTGCTGACGCTGCAGACCCCACAGACCAGTGCCTTGCAGCCCGCCATATTACCAGACCAGAAACCAACTGACCGTCGAGTTCAAAGAATGTCTGCTAAGCATTTAACTTTGCCGCCGCCACCAAACACTCCGGATTGAGATACAGTAAACCAGAGAAAGAGATTCTGCGCGGCCATTCCAATTCAGCAGATTCCAGGAGGCCAGGGCATCCTTCGGAAGCAGGCACGCACGTGCAGGAGTGACCTCTGTTCTCACCTGGGGGAGCCTGGGTTGCCCGAAGCCACTTTGTGCACCGGAGGGAGAGTGCCCCGGAGGCGTCCCCTTTGATGGTTGGAATGATTAGAAGATGGATCCCAGTCCTTGAGCTTGTCACCAAGTCCCACACCCCCGGCTGGCTCCCACCAGCTTTTGCTTTCTGTGGTCTGCTGTAGAAGCACCAAAGAACGAGATTACTGTCCGCCCCTCCCCTTGGCTTCCACTGTGCTCCTCTGTTGACATTTTTTAAAGCCATGACACAATTGAACAGAGTTCTAAAAAGGCCACCCAGGCCCTCGGTCCAATTACTCTCATCACTGCGTTTTGGTAGTCATCTGAGTTCCTAATAAAAAATGCCCTTTTCTACCTTAAGCAGCCAATTAAGTTCCTAAGTCCCCAGCGAGTTCTGTAACTGCCCTGTGCCTGTTCCTTAGCAAAGGCCCTATGCCAGCTCGATCCCCAGGTTATCGTTGGCACCCTCCCTCGTCAGAGGCCAAGATCAAGCTCCGGGGGTGGGCAGAGGTCCTCAGCAGGCCCCAGAGAGCTCCAGGATCACAGGCGGTTCCTGCCAAGCTAGGACGCCCTCCTTGCCAGGAGCAGCTTGTAAATTAGGGGCCCCTGGCAACAGCTGGCTATCTCAGCAGCACGTGCTGAAAATGCAGGGCCTTTCAAGGATGCTTCCCTGCCGCCTATGCCCAAGAGTAGGCGTAAATGAGAGGCTGGGGGTGGGGGGCAAAACCCCTTTGGTTGCTTAGAAAAAGGAATTCCCAGGAAGATGTCTCCTTCCTTCTGTCTTCAGTTTGACAGTTCTCTCCCCTCTCTTTCTTCTCCCCTTCCTCTCATTTTGCACCTAATCTCCTGGTGCTTGTCTCCTGGCCCTGGGGGGTCCTGGAGTCCTGGCTCCCTCCTGGCAGGTGGGTCCCTGATTTTCCTCAGGCGGCGGGGGGGGGGGGGGGGGGGGTCCATCTGATGCGGGGCAGGCCGGCAGCATGGATTTTCCCCTCCCCCTTCTTCCAGTTAATTTTAGAAACTTGAGTTGCCATGGTAATGGTTCAGTGGGGTTTTCGTGGTTCTCTTTGGATTCAGGCATTTCCTGGTCTGCCCTTTAAACTTTTTCAGTCCGCAGCTGATTAGGACACAGGATGTGCTTGGAATAGGGACCCATAAAGGTGCTGCAGCCCCCGTGGGATTTTTTTTTTTTTTTTTTACAAGAAAGTGTGGATGCTTTTGGTTTACAAAGGGGATGCTTTTGGTCTACAATAGCCAAAAGAGATCCTGAAAGCTTCCCAGCTGGAGAGAATGGGCTACAGGCAATAGAGGTCATCTGAGAACTGGAGAGAAGTGGGTCCCAGTGCCTTTCTCTGCAGTGAGCTCCTCCTGGTTAGGCCTCTGCTGTTTTGGTTCTAGAATCCCCAGCACTGAGCACAGGGCCAGACTGTCCTCCTCGTTCTTCCCTTCCATCCTCGGAGAGAGCGTGGAATTTTAACCACTAGCCCACTGGGGAGTGTCAGTTCCCTTCCATCCTTGGAAAGCCACAGGCTCTGTGTGCCTAAAATCCTGCTGTCCTTCCTGCCTCCCTGGGCAGTGTTCCCTCTTCTTCGCCAGCCCGCACTCACGAGGCCCTTTCTAACCATGTGAGGGGACCAGACCACGCAGGCGATAGGAGTCCCAGAAGCGAGCTCCCCGTCGGTGCACTTGGTTCCGATGTCACACAATAGCCTTTAACGTTCCCATCGGCTCTGCGGTGGGCACAGGTTTTTAACCCCAGTTTAACAGAAGACGCTTACAAAGATGCAGTAAGCATCTCTCCGCCAGTCGGTCAGACTCCCAGACACAGACTAACCACCCTGCGCACTGCCCCTGTTTAGCTGGGTCCCCCGTCCCCATTCATGCACCACCTTCCCTCCCTCTGTGAGCACACAGGTGCGCAGGGCAGTGCATGGGTGGACTGCCCTGCCCCCGTCAGGACTCTGCCTGTGCTCAGCCCCACAGAACAGGGCAGGGGGTGTTTACTGCCCCTACTGTACAGACGAGGAGACCCAGCATTAAGACCGGCCCGAGGTGTCGTGGAGACTCGAGCAGGAGTGGGATTAGGGCCAGACTCAGGGACGTGGGTTGGATCATCAGTGAAAGGCAGCATACACGATGGCCAGACTGCGTGTGAACGCACATGTGTGACCCACGACCTCCAGCAGCGAGCCCAGGACGCCAGTCCAGTTGCCACAGTGACCAGCCGGGAAGCCAAACGATGACCTTGCAACAGTGGGCCCAGAGCATCCAAGACCTGATTAATAAACTGACAGCTTCCCTCACTTGTGCCCCCCTTCCAACTCGGGGCCAAGCAGAGAAAGCCAGCTACATTGCCAATCACGGGGTGTCCTACTTCTCGTGCGTGTGCCTGCAGCCCCCACTCGGGGCACCCCTGAGGCCTTCCCTCGACCACGCTGAAGGTTTCCCGCTCCTGGGCCTGCCTCCGAGGCTCCGCCCGAATGCTGCGGCTGGTGGCTGCCCCCCTTGCTAAGGCGAGCTCTGAAGAAATAGGCCTTGCTTTTCGCCTTTGGTTGGTTTTCCTTTATTGGCGCATAGGAGGAAGCGGCCGTGAGGGGAGGTGCTTCCCCGAGTGGGGTCGCAGGCACAGCCGTTGCGTGTGCTCGGCCCTGGGCCGGTGGGGGCCGTGGTGGGGCCCGTCCTCTCGGGCGCCCTCACCTGCTGCGTGATGTCAGACGTGGCAGATGGCGAGACATCATGAGCGGTCTAGCAGAGGGGAGGACGGCCTGTCAGTCCCACAGAGGGGACACAGAAGCCTTCATGAAAGCTGTAGCATTTGAGGGCACACTGGGAGGGTGGCCGAATGTGCCAGCCGCGGTGGGGAGGGGGTGGAGTCGCAGCAGAGCAGCGGGGAGCCCCACCCCGGGTGCTCTCCGTGGGCCCCCTCCAGCCCCTCTCCCTGCACCGCTGTCCGCCTCCCCGGCTGCCTCTGTGGGGCCTTCCTCCTGGCTGGCGTCTGGCAGTGGTGACCAGCGGGAGGCACCAGCAGCAGGTAGGGGGGTGGGAAGAGAAAAGGTCAGCGTATTTGTTCCTCTGCTCCGTGTCCGTGAGGCCGCACGCTGCTGGGGGCCACAGTCCTCGGCCAGACGCTCCCAGGTGTCCCCTGGTTCTAGGAGCCACGAGTTTGCCCACTCAGGCCTGAGTCTGGGAACGGCTTTCCCAGCCCCCTCATGAAACTTGCGTTCCCCCCGTGAAACCAGGAGGCCGCGGGGCGCACTTTGACAGGTGGTGGGCACCAGGCAGGAAGGCTGTGGGTGGACCCGAAGACCTGAGCACCTGTTCCAGGCCGGGCTAGCCAGGGCCTGGGAGGGCAGGTCGGGGTGGAAGCCGTAAGAGGAGAGAGGAGGAGGGAGGAACCAAGCGGGAATTGCTGAGTGTCCCGGTGAGGAGCTGGGACCTTGTCCTCGGGAAGTAGAAGGTTTGGACAGGGCTGGGAGCCAGGTCGAGTCTGCAGGTCTCCACAGGCTTGGCCTGGCCTGACTGGCTCTGGGTGCCATCTTGGGCGCTCCAGGAGAGGAGCACGGTGTGTGCTGGTTCCACACTCCCAGCCCCATGAGGTTCTGGGTCTCTCATGACTCTGGGAAGGGATTACATTGCCCCCATCTGATTTATGACAGGGAAGGTTCTGGAAGGATGGGACTGTGTTTTTATACACTGAATACTTGCACAATTGTCTACAGTCCACAACTCTCTACAATCCTGAGGTAGCAGAGCTTATACTTTGTGAATCTCTGGGTGTTGGTCAGACAGACCAGGGCTCAAGTCTCATCTCTGTCACTTCCCAGCTGCATGACCCAGGACTCAGGACCCGACTTCTCTGAGACTGACTTTTCTCACCTGTGGGGCTAAGCTCATAGCCATGAAGCACTTGGCATGGGGGGTGGGGAGTTGCACATAGAAGACAAAGGTGCTTCTGGCGGGAGGACAGCAGGCTGAGAGCAGACTCTGAGAGCCACCAGAGTTGGTGACACTCTGTTCACTTCCACCAGCACAGTTGTACAGAGCATCACCTGGTGCCCTGGGGACATGGTGATGAGCAGAATACAATTCTGCCACCCAGAGTCACATTCCAGTAGGAAAGAGATGATTGCATATAAATACAGTGGACATGACAGGTGGTGACAGGTGCTGTGAAGGAAGAGAAGGTCAGGGAAGGGGATGGACAGAGAGGCATGGTGGTGACTCAGGATGCCTTCCTGCTAACACTGAGCTAGGAGCAGGGACTTGGGTGGGATAGAGTGTGAGTGATGCAGATACCCAGGGAGCACCATCTAGAGCAGAGAACATAGCAAGGGCAAAGGCCCTGGGGCAGGCATGTGCTTGGTATATTTTGAAACCAGAGGAGGCCAGTGAGTCTGTGGCAGAAGAAGCCAGGGAGGGACAGAAGAGGAGACCATGGCAGAGATTTGGGCTTTATATGGAGTATGTGGGAAGCTGCTGGGAGGTTCTGAGTAGGGGAATGACATGAACAAAGGCATTTAGGTGTCAGAGGACCCACTGTGCAGCCAAAGGAAGGCCAGAGGGCAAGTAGAGGTGGGGCAGAAGCCACCACAGCGGGGACAGGGTGGCCGTGGTGGAGGGTGTGAGACCAGGACCGGCTGGCTGGGGGATGGTGTGTGGGGTGCTCATTGGGATCAGCTATGTCTTGCGCTCCAGCGCTTCCAGCACTGGGAGCACTGGGACAGGAGCACCAGACCCCAGGGTGTGCAAAACAGTTAGCCCTTCTCTCTGGGGTGTGGGGGCCCAAGTTGTATCGCTAAGACATTCTGAAATCTCCAGAAGGCGCGAATTCATTCGTGTCAGTAGAGCTCCTTCTCGGGAGCCCCTCTTGTAATGCTCTCTTCAGCCATTTCCCCTAAATTATTCAGAAAGTTCCTGCGTTCAGAGGCTCCAAGGGCGCCCACTCAGCAGTTCCCTGGGTAATCAGGTTTCCAGGGCAGGCGTCGCACGAGTGAGCTGATTCTGCAGCATCCCTGATGACTCACAGACCCAGGGCAGTCTTGGGCTTCAGGCACATCTGAGTAGAATCGGCTCCTGCCGACTCCGTGGTGTCAGGGGGCCTGTCATACAGCAGCTGCTAGGCGGCCGGTCAAGGCTCCTGGTGCTGCCTCCCTGGGCGGGGGCTGCTCTGCATGGACAGGGGAGGGGGCTGAGGCGTTTGCTTCCCAGCGTCCACCTCCTAAGTGGGCAGCTGCAGTCACAGAGCTTCCTCCTGACAATAGGCCCAGGGATGCCCCTATATGTGTTGTAAAAAGACAACTTCTAGGAGGTTGCAAAAGTGCTTTTTTAGAACATGATGGGGGTCCTGTTCATCTCACATAGGACCGAGGTTGGTGAAATAGCCACATCCTCTCATGAAGCCTCACAATGAACATGCGCTTGGTAAAGGCTCTGAGAAGTCCTGTACGGTAGCTGTGAATCATAACTAGGGTTCGTGGGGGCACCTGGTGGCTTGGTCAGTTTTCCCTCTAGGAAGCTATAACAGTAGCTGTGAACAGTAACCGTGGCATTGGGCCACGTGGGCACGTTACTTCATCTCCCCGGGTTCCCATTTCCCCCTCTGTAAAATGGTCTGCCTCAGACAATGCCGTATTTGTGTCCTAGGTAATCCGTAACAAACTATCGCAAACTGGATGGCTTAAAACAACAGAAACATATTCTCTCGCTGCTCTGGAGGCCAGAAGCCCCAGATCAAAGCACTGGCAGGGTTGGCTCTTTGTGGAGGCTCTGAGGGGAATCCGTCCTTGCCTCTCTCCTTGGCTTGGGCTGCACGACTTCAGTCCCTGCCTCCACCTCACACGGCCCTCTCCCTCGTCTGTCTGGTATCTTTTCCTTTTCTCTCTCTTACAAGATCCTCATCCCTGGATGGAGAGCCCACACTCATCGGGGATGACCTCATCTTGAGAGCTTTACCATAATTTGGTCTGTAGAGACCCTTACTCTAAGTAGATCACAGTCTGAGATTCCAAGTGGACCTGTGTTTGGAGGGGGAGGACCTCAGTCAGCTCCTGACGGATGGGGGAAGGATTAGAAGAGTGAATACACATCACAGAGGTTACTGCCAGCAGGGTGATCATTGCTATGATCATTGCTATGATGCTATCATTATTATTACTATTTTCGAGTCCATAGCAAATATGGATGGTGGTGATGGTGGTGGTTAGTATTGTGTTATCACTTAATTCAAATTAGGAGTGGGTTATAGGTCCCAAGGCAGATAGTGTTTCTCTCTCCAGCCCTGCACTTCTTTCCCCAGACCTCCTCAGGGTTGGTGCTGGGAAGCCAAGGCAGAGTCTGAATGCCTGGCCGACAAGGGCCATGTGAGCCACCGAGGGTCCTTGGTTCAAAGAATTTTACAAGAATCACACAGTGACAGGGACTGATGGGAGTGTTGCCAAAGGATTGGAGGACAAGTGGCTGAAGATGGAAAGACCCACAAGGCAGTTTCTCTTCCTAGCCTGGGCACGGATGAGGCCATGCAGTTGGAGCCCAGAATCAGAGACGGGAGAAACACCACACAGCAGAAACGGATCACACATGGTGGCTCATGTGGACAGAGAAGATGAGAGAGTTCAAGACAGCCCAGATGTTCATCGTGGAAGAACAGAGGGCCAAGGACATGACCAGCATCTGGGAGTCTGTCCTAAGAAATGACACCGGTGACCACAGGTCACTAACTTACTCAAAATGTGTTGAGCACCAACTATAAATGGGGGAGAAAGCAAGCCCATCTCCACTCCCGTGAGTCTCACGGTCTGTGTGGTCTGCCTGCGTGGTGGTGTCGCGTTGTTGATCATAGGACCAAAAGGAAAAAAAGAAAAAAAAAGGGAGGCGACCTAAATGTACATGACCGGGGTGTTGGTTGTTAAGTTGTGATGCGTTTCTAGGGTGGGATCCCACAGAGCTGCTCTTTAACAAAGGGGTGGGTGAGTGAGTGAGGAAATTTGTCCATATGCAGAAATATTTATATGCAGGAACAAAAGTATTTGTGTGTGTGGACATGTGTGGAGAAGAATTTTGAAGGGTATCCCCGTAAATCAAGAAACTACAGCCAGTGAGCCAAGCTGCTGCCTATTTTTGTAAATAGCATTTGATTGGGACACCACTGTCCTCATTCACGGGTGTACTCATGGGTGTACTGACTTTGTACAACAACAGAGAAGTTGGATAGTTGGGAGGGAAACTGTGTGCTTCACAAAGCACGAAATATTGATTGTCGAGCCCTTGACAGAAAAAGGTTGCCAAACCCTGGTCTGCATCAGACTCTTAACTCTTTTGTTTTAGTAGCTCTGGGGGAGGGAAAGCCATGAACATTTCTATTTTGATTTTAACTTTAATGGATTTTTTTTATCCCCTCCCCATGGGTTTTTATAACCAGAAATAAAGTTCAGTTTGGAAGGGAAACCATATAGGACTCACAGTACCTGATTCTGAGACTTGCTGTAAAGCTCTAGTTACCAACACACTTATTGGCGTGAAGATTGGTAGATGGTTCGATCAAACAGAGAATCTAGAAACAAACCTAGACTTGTATGGTCGCTTGATTTTCAACAGAGGTGACAAGGTAATTCAATAGGAAAAGATGAGTTTTTGACTAATGGTGCTGGAACAATTGATTACCCAAAGGGCGGTGGGGGGAAAGAACATTGAACTGTACTTTGTACCATAAACAGAAATTAACTTGCAGTGGATCGGAGAAGTAAATGCAGGAGCTAAAGCTATGAAACGTCTTCTAGGCAAAGATTTCCTGGACAGAGTACAAAATACGGGAAGCATAAAGAGAAATCATTAATACAATAGACTTCATAGAAAATGTTTAAGCACTTCTCTTCAAAAAGGCACTGTAAGGTAAAAGAAGAGACAAGCCACCAACCGGGGAGAAAATATTTGCAAGACCCGGTTCTGGAAAAGGGCTTGTATCCTGGAACATACAAAGGATCCTCAGTACTCACTAAGGAATCCAGTGACCACATTTTAAAATGGACAAGAGATTTCAAGAGATACTTCAGCAGAGAAGATCTGCAGGTGGCAAATGAGCACGGGAACAGAGGCACGACATCATTTGTCGCTGGGAAATGCAACTTGGCACCTCGGGAGCCTTCACCGCTCACCTGCTGGCGTGGCTAGCTGCACTGAGTGCTGGCGAGGGTGCAGAGTGTCTGGGGGGTGGCGGAATGCTGCGGCCGGTGTGAAGAAACAGGGTGAGAGTTTCTTATAAAGTTAAACATACGCTTCCCGTAGGGCCCAGCAGCCTTCCCCCTAAGGGGTAAACCCAAGAAATCAGAAACTATATGTCCGTGCAATAACGTGCATTCCAGAAACTGCAGACAGCCCAGCTACCTCCCTCAACACAGATTGTGATCCCTGCATCCAACGGAATGGGACGGCTCGTCCTGAAGGAGGAAAAGACCGATGCTCAGAAACACGGACTCTCAGGAGCACGAGATGCCAAATGGAGGAAGACAGACGCAACAGGCTGCGAACTCTATGACTCTGGTGACAAGTTTTGCTGGGAAAAGTGAGTCCATTTGGGCAGAAAACAGATGCATGTTTTCCAGGGGCTGTGCCCAGATTGCAAAGGAGCAGGAGAGAGCTTCTGAGGAGGCATGCAAAGGTCCCGGGTCTCTTTTGTGGTCATGGTTAAGCAACTCTTAATGTCCTGTGAAACGCCTCTCCCGACACATTTGAAAAGGGGACAGCGGATCGTATGCAAATATAGATACCTCCGTCAACCTGACTTTTTAAGATATGTAATCTGGAGAAAAATAGACTTTAAAAAAAATTTTTTTAAAGGCATATAGAGTTGATCTTTCAAAAGAATGATGAGCTAGTGTGAACAGGGTAGTGAACATTCTAGAACGGGACTCCAGAGGTCAGGCGGGAGGCGTTGATGCCATACTCGGGGAGTGGTGAGTTCATGGGGGTTCTTGAGTGAGTGACCGTAAGGCATGAACCCCAAGGGGTTCTCACGTTACAGGGAGAGAAGGAAGGAAAGCAAACAGATGTGCCATCAGCCTAGGAAGTACCAAAGGTTATGGACTGTCGGCGTGGTTTTAGAAGGGACAACGTAGTACAAAGAGTAGAAAGGGGTAAACAGATCGCCCTTCGCCTCTCTCCTCCACCCTGGGACCTGCCAGCATTACCAGTTCCGTGCGTCCGCCTAGAAACATCCCACACATTCTCTGTTGAACTTCACCTTCTTTTCGTGGATCAAGATACTGTTCAGATTGTTCCACATCAGGATACGTAGCGCTGCCCTGATTTTTTAAATAGGTGTGGAGTCGTATGGAGGCACCAAGATTAATTTAGCCCGGCTGCCGTTTGGGAGACGTTCAGGTCATTTCTGATCCGGGTGCTGTTACAAAGGATGCTTCAGTTGATACGCATATTAAAAAGTTATTTCTGGCATGTGAGCCCGTCTAGTAAATAGACTCCTGAGAGCAGAACGGCTGGACCAAAGGACGTGTACATTTTTATGTCATTGTGTATGGTGAACCCTGTCACCACCCTGGGGGCTACCTGTTCCCCCTCCCACCAGCCGCGTGTGAATAATTAACACCAGTTTTCCCAAGACCTGGCCAGCAAAATGGGATATCCAGCTCTGCCTTTACCAGTGTGATAGGTGAGAAATGGTACCTTCTAGGAAGTTCGATTTGCTTCTGGAGGAAGGAATGTTTTAGAAAGCAGAGGGACACCACGTCTCAAGCATCCCGTTCCCCCTCGCCTCCGTCGGGCCACGCAGCTCTGTGTGAATTAGGAAAGGGCACACCTCCTCAGGACACCTGACTGCCACTGGCCAGAAAGCTGTTGTGATAATGTAGAAATCTGTGATGATTCGGAGGCGAACAGCCCCGGAGCTGGGGACAATACAGCCGGCCCTCCCAGGGGCAGCTGCGGGAGCTCCTGGCAGCTTCGAGAGCACGGTGGTCTCTGGGGGGTTAACAGATTGCCCACGATTGCTGCAGTCCTAGCGGCAGCTATAGGAACGAAAGTCAAGCTGCCTGACCGTGGAGCACGAGGGCATACGCTTGAGGGACAGCCAGAATAAATGGAAACTTCATTATCCATGGATTATGCACTTAGAACTCAGGTCCCAGGCAACTCTGATATTAGTAATTTGGCCAGCGGGCTCATTAAGCTCTTAAGAAAAGTGAATCTAGTTAATGAATTAATACAAGATGACATTTTACACACAGAGCAGAAGCGAGACCAGGCACCACTGAGTTATATAACGTCATAATTTCT
Organism: Martes martes; assembly: GCF_963455335.1. Classification (NCBI taxonomy): domain Eukaryota; kingdom Metazoa; phylum Chordata; class Mammalia; order Carnivora; family Mustelidae; genus Martes; species Martes martes. The sequence continues at coordinate 27,981,002 of NC_137898.1, read as the reverse complement.
CGAGTGAATGTGATTGCCGCTTCTCGCCTGCCAAAGTGGGCCGATCTGGAGAGAGCCTGCTTTCGGAGACATAAATGAGACTGTTAAGATTTGCCATCATTTCATATTCCGTTCATTTTATTTTTATTTTTTAAAAATATTTTTTATTTATTTGACAGACAGAGATAACAAGTAGGCAGAGAGGCAAGCAGAGAGAGAGGGGGAAGCAGGCTCCCTGCTGAGCAGAGAGCCCAATGCGGGGCTCGATCCCAGGACCCTGAGACCATGACCCGAGCCGAAGGCAGAGGCTTAACCCACTGAGCCTCCCAGGCGCCCCTATTCCATTCATTTTAAAACTCTCCCTCTTGTATTCTTAAAACTTCAAGTGGTTACATGGAAGCCAGTGTTTTAAAATCTCTGGACCTGTTTGTTTCCCACCGGCTTTTGTTTTTTGGGAGACACGGCTCTCTGGAAAGGAACTCCCTCGGTCCTTCCCCTCTCCTCCGTTCTGCCCCCTGCGCAGGGGACTGTCCCTGCCTCTGCCTCTGGGAAGCTGGTGGGGGTAATTGAAAGAATGTGAACTCTCAGAATTAGCGTGAGCCAGTTTGGGAAGGTGAAAATTCTGCAGATGGATGGTGGTGAGGGTCACCCAGCAACGTGAACGTACTTCGTGCCACCAAACCCTTAGTGAACCAAACCCTTAAAAACGGTGAGAATGGTAAATTTTATAAGTATGTGTATATTTTCCCACAATAAAAAAAGCAGAAAGAACTAGCATTCACTGAGGGCAAATCCTTGCTGGGTACTTTATACATATATCGTATTTTAGTCTCCCAAGGATCCAAGGACTTGACTATGGTTTACCCATTGCCGCCGCCGCCATTTTAAACATGGAGGTGCCCGACGCTCCTAAGAGCACAGTAACTGGCTTGAGCAACAACAGCCAGAAGTGACTGCCCCAGGATTCGACCCCTCAGCTCTGTGCTGGAGATCACAAAATAAAGAGGGTATTTTTCTTTCAAGCCTGAGCTCTGAAACGTAACATACACATGTGAGCTCCCACCCACTTTTTAGTTAGCTACGCTGAAAGCAGACAGAACTCCACCAGCAGCCCCCCGAGGGCCGCAGCTCATGGTCTCGGGGGAGGAACCCCAAACTGCCTCCCTCCCTCCACTGTCTGCAGCACGCTCTGCATTCTGTTGAGCATCTTACTGTACAGTTAATCCTTGGAACAGTGGCCTATGGGAGCACTGAAGCTTTCCCCTCCTGTCTCAGTGTGGCTAGAAAGAATGAACACAGAGCCTGGAGCTTGAGGGGGGAAGATCTTCGTTTGTCGCAGATGAGAACTGTTTTGGGAATCAAGAGGTGTTTTATCCGGGAAGGAGAGGAGATAACATGTTTCCCATGTGGGGGTTTGATTTGGTTTGGTTTTCTGATGGAACCTATCTGGGTTCCAGGCCTGAGTTCTCTGCTTGCATCTTACGTGAACTTAGGTTAATTCACCTGAGTCTGTTTGCTACCTGGAACATAGAAATAATAATAATAATAATAGCAGCACCTACCTGCATTTTCCCCACTGAGTTGAAGGCATGACTCGAGGGCCTGCTCTGTGCCAGGCACCATCCTGCAGACTGACTAGGGTTACCATGATGAACAGAACAGACGCACGTCGAGTCACAAGGCATTAGTAAAGCTTAGTCCAGCTCCAGGACACAGGGCCAGAGCACGCGGCGGTCACTCCTCCTGCTGCTACAGTTTTGGCTCCTGCAGATCCACGAAAACCTCAGCGCTGCCGAGAAGGAACAGGCCCAGGAGGTGGCCACCAGATGTGCTCATTTGGGGGCTGTATTTCGATCATTCTTCCCGCTGGGCTGCAGCGGTGGGTGGTTGTGGTTCTTCAGCAGAGGAGGGGTCCCTAGCTCTCTCCGAGGGAGGAGGGGCCACGCTGGTTTCCTGGGCCGGTCTGGACTGTGTCTTGGTTGCCAGGCATGTCCTGCTGACTGGAAAGCCCCTCCCTCACCTGGATATTTGAAGCATGGCTTATTACTACACTTGGAGAGGAGGGTGTTGGCAACTGGCGGGGGGGGGGGTGGTGAGGAGGGGAGGGGGGCTGTGTCGCAGATATGTCCCAGACTTTCGCCTGAGGGCCTCTGAGGAAATGCTTGCAGATTGCCCAATGGGTCTGGTCAGGGGGTGCAGGACACAGTGTGAGGGGCAAGGCTCTGATGTCAGACCACTGTTTACCTCCTAACCCTGTGACCGTCGTCAGGGGACCTGGCCCCTCTGAGATGTACTTGGCTCCTCTTAAAAAGGAGGCAGTTACGGCACCTGGTGCATGGGATTGGTGCGAGGCGAGTAGAGGGAGTAAAGCGTGTGTCCGCCTGTCTGGGCCACGTACCTGCGTAGCGCAGGGTCAGCTGTTGTTGGAAGTGGTGGGTCATGATTCCCTCATTGCATGCTCACGACAGCCCAGCAAGAATGAGGAAATGACAGGACAGAGAGCCTGCCACATTACAAGGGGCACATAGTACGTTCCAGAGGGTGCAGAGGCTGGGATTTGAACCCAGTCTGGCTCCAGAGTCCCCGATGTTTGCCTGTCCTCTGCTGGCTTCTCTATCTTGAGAGCTTGGCATAGGGCCGGGCATAAAGGAAGCACTCGGAACCCCGGACATGCCGACCAGCCCTCTTCCCTTACATTATAGTATGCATTTCTGGTGAATTTTCGGTGCATTTCCAGCCCTAGGCAACCACGGGTCCCTTTCCCTCCCGTCTCTGTAACTTTGCCTCTCCTGAAGGTTGCACGTCATGGAATCAGACAGCGTGTGGCCTTTTGAGCCTGGCTTATCTCGCTCAGCACAAGGTGTTTGAGCTTTATCTGTGTTGTAACACGTATCTGTACTGTTTATGGCCAAACCATACTCTGTCGTGTGCCTGTTCCACATATTGTTAGCTGGTCACCAGCCACTGGACACCAGCTTCCTGCTTCCCGGCGGTTGTGAACTGTGTCGCCACCAACACTCGCTCGCACTTCTGGGACTGAGTGTGAAGCAGGAGGGCGAGCCCTAGCAGTAAGCTCTCTCCTTTTCTCCACCCCCACCCCCCAACCACCTGGGGTCTCTCAGAGCCAGGCAGCGGGCAGGTGTTCGTGACGTCGGAGAACCAGCTCGTGTACTACCCCAGCATCACCTACGCCATCATCGGCAGCTCCGTCATCTTCGTGCTGGTGGTGGCGCTGCTGGCCCTGGTCCTGCACCACCAGCGGAAGCGGAACAACCTCATGACGCTGCCCGTGCACCGGCTGCAGCACCCCGTGCTTCTCTCCCGCCTGGTGGTCCTGGATCACCCGCACCACTGCAACGTCACCTACAACGTCAACAACGGCATCCAGTATGTGGCCAGCCAGGCTGAGCAGAATGCATCAGAAGTGGGCTCCCCGCCCTCCTACTCAGAGGCCCTCCTGGACCAAAGGTGCGTGCTGGGTGGAAGAAGTGGTGGGGAGGAGCGGGAGGTCATCGATGGGGAAAGCGGGTTCTCGGGGTTTCCCAGGAGCCGACACCCCGCTGCTGATGGTGGTAGCAGGGGCAGGCATGTACTGGGTCCTGGCAGTACAGTTCACATGTGTCCTCTCTTTTTTTTTTTTTTTTTTGAGATTTCATTTATTTATTTGAGAGAGTGAAAGAGAGAGAACACAAGCAGGGGGAGCAGCAGAGGGAGAGGGAGAAGCAGGCTCCCTGCCAAGTAAGGAGCCTGATGCGGGGCTCGATCCCAGGACCCCGGGATCATGACCTGAGCCGAAGGCAGATGCTGAACCCACTGAGTCACGGAGGTGCCCCACATCATCTCATTTAATCCTCTCTGCAGATCACGGAGGCGAGGGCCTCAGTTTTGCAGATGAGGAAATGGACTCTGGGATTTTAAGTGATTTGTCCAAGGACGTAGAGCTAGGATCCTGGTCACCTCAGAGCCCTGTTCCTCCTTGGTAATGCCACGCTGACACATGTTCAGGCCGCTGACTAGCTCCGGGGCCGCACCTGCTAATGCAGAACAGTGGCCAGGCCATATTACAGGGTTGGTTCATACTGTGAATGAATGAATGAATGAATGAATGAATGAAGGAGTTCCTTGCTTGGCTTCATTTATCAAACAAAGGAGGTAGCATAGAGCACTCTCAAACTTTGTAAAACAGTAGGATCCTCATTTCAAATGGGGCTGTACCAGAAAGGGCAAGGGAGAAAGTCAAAAGGCAGAATTCTATAGTTGAAGCAGCTGGTGGACCTGAATCCCGCTGGCTCAGCCTCCTCCTCCCTTCCTTGGTGACCTCCAGAGGATCCTAGAGAGCCCATGTTGGAAGTTCACTTGGGTTCTAGCTCCCCGGCACTCTCCTCCTCTGAGCCCAGGACTCACCGGATGTGGCGAGAGGCGTTTTGCTGGTCATGTTCCCAGGCTGACTGGGCTCCTCTTGGACCCTGTCCAGCAGCAGCTCTTGTGTCCTTTACTCTTCGTTTTTCCTCCTCATCCAAGGTAAAGGTAGCATTAGGGGGCAGGGCTTACGGACATCTTCGCAAATAAGGGTGAGAGCCCAGGACCGCACTCGGCACTCAGCCTCTTCATTTGGACCAGCCAGTGTAGAGTCGAGTTAAAATTGCCAAATGTGAAGCTGTAACACCTGGATTTCGATCCCAGAGCTGCTGCTTGCTAGTTATTTGTGGCCCTGTGCAAGTCATTTCATGCCCCCTTGCCTCGGTTTACTCCCCAGTACAATGGGCGTGAAAGTAATGCCTACTTTTTAGTGTTCTCATCAGCCTTAAGTGAGGGAGTGAACGTAGAGCAGGTGGCATGACACCCGGCTCACAGGAAGCCTGCAGGAACCCTGCAGGGAGAGTGGCAGAATAAACCATCTTTTCTGTGGAGTTACTGCATGGCAAGCCAGTGTCCTTACTGTCTCCTCTGACAGAGGAGACGCAGTCACTGGGAAGATCCCCGCTCACCCGGGTCCACATAGCCAGGAAAGTTGGCTTTCAGTAAGACGCGCAGATGCTGTGGACCGTCAGGTTCAACACGAACCGCCGGCCAGCTGCTCGGCCCCAGGGCCCCCGGCTGGCGCTGGGCATCCTCCCCGCCGGGCCAACCCAGGGGACATGGTTTGGGCACTGCCCATTCGGCGCGCGCCAGCTGCAGCACACCCACCTCTTCCCGTTCCCTTGGTCTTGTTGCAGGGGTCTCTGGTCCTCGGATAGCTGTCTTCCTTGGGGGACACCTGCAGCTGGGTGGAGGGGGTTGCCTGCCTGACCTTGGCTCCTAACACATTGTCTATCTTCCCTCTGCTCTCCCCTGCCTCTCCCACCCCATCCTGCTTTGTCCCTCGCAGACCCGCATGGTACGACCTTCCTCCGCCGCCCTACTCGTCCGACACCGAGTCTCTGAACCAAGCCGACCTGCCCCCTTACCGCTCGCGCTCCGGGAGCGCCGACAGCGCCGGCTCTCAGGCGGCCAGCAGCCTGCTGAGCACCGAAGACAGCGGCCAGGGCCCGGGCCAGGCTGGCTCCCCTCCTCCGGAGAGTGTCACGGGGCCCAGGGACTCCGTGCCCAGCCAGGACACCACAGAAGTCTAAATCTGGCGCTTCCAAAGTCCGTATGGGTTCATCTGCTCTGACTTGTTACCATCCTGACAACGTCCTCTCGTGGGAAGCTCCTCAGGGTGCCTCAAGGAGGGATTTGGGGTGTCAGCTGTCTCTCCATTCCCCCTCCCACCCGCCCCAGATTTCAGGGATGTTCTTGCAAGGGAGACCCAACATTTTTCTGGGCTCTCAGGTGACCTGATGTATTGTGTGTCTTGCCCGGGAGGTCACTTGGCCTTCAGGGCCTGGGATCATGACCTCACTTGTCCTGTCCTTCTTCTGTGACTGGTGGCCTCTTGCTGAATAGGCAGCCTAAGTTTGTAGGCAGCAGGCTAAGGCAGTATCTAAGGAGTCCTCGAGAACACAGCGTTTCTGGGTCACGTGGGATGTCCAGAAGGGCAGGAGACACTGGACCAGGTCCTCCGTGGGCTGCTATTTTACAGCTCCATTGGAGGTGGGGGTTGGGTGATCCTCCCCGGAGGCCGGCATGGATGGCCACCCCGGAAAGAATCCAGGAGAGCATCAAATCCTGCTCGCACTCTCATGCACGCCGTTCTTAGTTCAGCGGAGCAGCGGCCAGAAAGAGGAGACGTTGGCCAAGAGGTACACCATTTAGCCATCAGCAGGGCCCTATGGGTTCTCTGAATGACTCTGAAACCATCTACTCTGAAGAGACCCGGGCTTTAAAAACTGGCCTGAGAACCCTCGTTTTGAGGGTTTTCTCTGGCATCGTCTGCCCTCAGCCTCGCCCCAGAATAGGCAGGGAGACCCTGCCATGTGTTCATCCGAGTTCTCAGCTCCTAAATTGCAGGCTCATGAGAGCCTGGGCCTGCTTTGGTCCACAGTCCTTCCCTGGCTGCTGGACTGTCACCCCTCCAGCTGTGACCTGCCCGGAGCCAAGGAAGGAGGACCCAGACTTGTATTGGCCAAAAATCTGACCTGGTCCTCTGTCCCTGGAAACCACACGCAGCCTGTCTTGCCCATTCACACAGTTTTCCACACCAGCTTCCCAGGTTATCTTAACCCCAGAAGTCGTTCTACCTGTGCATTTGGACTTGAGGATACTGGTTCCTGACACTCATGAGAACCATATTCAGTACCTCCCACCAGAGCTCCTGGCTCCGTGTGCTGCACACACTTCCTTCCCGAGGCCCAGCAACCAGCACCCTGATGTAGCATTAGGGTTAGGGTTAGAGTCGGGCTCAGGCTTCTTCTGACCTGCCGTAGTTTCTCCTTTAAAAGACGTGGACAGTAGACAATTTGGAGTCAAGATTTGCCATTCGGACTTTTTTTTTTTTAATCTCTTAGAAATGCATTTGAAACAGTGTGTTTGTTTTTTCCCTTCTAGTTAAGGGATTATTTATATGTGTATAGGAAAGCTGTCTTTGTTTGTTTGTTTTTCCTTGAGTGAGGTCCAAAGAAAGATGCGAAAGGAGATCACACTTTTGTCACGCTGAGCCTTGATACCAAGTCACTCCAGACTGACCTGGGTGCCAGGCGCTTGTGCATTGTCGCACTTTGAGTTGTTATTTATCGAGTTCTTGAAGGATGCAGAAGGAGGGATGCGTTTCTCCCTCGGTTCACAGTCTCTGTGTTTATGCTCGCTTTCCTTGTTCTCTGTGCCCAGCCAGAGAAATAGGGCTCACTCCCTGGAGAAATAGTGGGTGGAAATCAGTGGCAAGAAACCACACTGACTGATAGGGAACAAAACTGGAAACCCTCCAGGTGGCTGTCACCCATTCAGGACTTCCTTCCACAGCAGAAAAAGTGTTCAGTGACCTCGTTGATGCAAATTTCAATGAAGCCTGCCCAAGTGGGAGAAGGATGTGGCATTTAATGATCCTATTCTTGGGACTGTTTTTTGTTTTTTTGTTTTTTTTTTTAACCAGATCCAAACTGTGTTCTAGGAAGGCTAGCCACTTGGCGATTTCTTTTTGTCTTTTTTAAGTTAAAGAAAAGAAGCCTAGTTGCTTGCGTCTTTCATTTTTTTAAATAACACTTGAGTTATTTTCTGTGTAATCCAATAAAGAAAGAACTTTTGATGGGAGCCGGAGTGTGCTAGGAACTCTGGCTGAGCATTTCATCTCCTCTGAGTCAGAATGGCTTGCTTTCTTCTCCCTTTGATGGGCCCATGCTTCTTTCTGGTATTTTGGAAGTTGTTTAGAAGAAGGGATTCTAATTTTAATTAATTGTGCAGTGAATCTCACTCGCTTTTCTGTTTCCAGGCATCTTAGGAAAAACAAATGGTCTTCGTAGATAAGAAAGCCTATTAATGTGTGTGTGTGTGTTTTTAAATAAACACAGGGACATTTTTATTATAGATGTGATTTTTTTAATGAATCTTTTTAAAAATATATAAATAGGACACCAAAGCTGCAGGGGTTTTTCCTGGTTTTTCCGCCCTGCTCAAGATGGCAAGTAAGTGGCCAGCAATATTTTTTAACTCATTCCATCCAGGCTGTTTTTTTTAAAATACATTGCCTAAGTCTACAGCAGCCAGAAAACCATTTCTCCTCTTTTTTCTCAGAGGAGACCAGCAAGCTCTTTTTTATTTTCTCGTTCAAATTCACATCCCTGTAACCTATAACTTATCTCCTGACTCAACACCCCCCTCCAAAATTGGCTTTAAAAAGAAAAAAAGCAACAAAGTGGTTGATGAATAGCGTGCGATGTTCAAAGTTGATGTAAACTGGAAAGTTTGTTGTGTGGTTCCTTTTCGTGTTTTGGTTAGGTTTTGGTTTGGGTTGTTTTTGTTTTGTTTTGTTTTTAATTTTTATACTTTCAAATAAACTGGCAGTTTCATTCTTTCTATTGGTCTGAATGGTTCTTAACCCACGTTTCCCCTCTGTGGCAAACCGAAGAGGGAACGGTCAATCCCGTGGCTTCTGCAGTGAACTTAAACCATCACAAAATGAGAAAAACGAAGACTGTGGTGATGGGACCTCAAAATGTGATGGGTGTTTAAGAATGCCATGGCTCATGGGGTCGGAATACAGAAGTGAAGTCTTGGACACCAGTTAGCATCATGGCACCCAGACTGTCCGTTCAGAAGATGGACGCTAATTGCCGTCACCAGGCTGCCATTTGAGGGAAAAGGACAAGTGACCGTGACCGCTGAAACAGATTCTGACCACATATTCCGGGGCACACTGCAGCTCTTGCCTATGTAGAGGTGGTCATGAGTTTTGAACCCCAGTGGCTCAGACTGGCCCCAGGGATGGTAACATCTTTGTGCTTTTCTGAGTCTCATTTTGGAACTATATGTTAATGATGCTGCATGGATAGTTTCCACAGAAAGTCAGGATGCCCAAGAGATCACCCATGAACAGGAGAAATAACCCTGGCCTTGGCCAAGATTGAAATCCACACGGATTTCTGAACATAGAATGTACGGAACCGAGGCTTAGATCACGTATTCGTCCCCATGTGTCTCAAAGAGAAGACTGGGCTATCAGACCGTGGTATCCCAGCTTTATAGCAGGCCACGTCCTGCCCCAAGTGGTCTAGAGGAAACCTTTCCAAGCAGTATGCTCCAAAGGCTTGTCAAGACATTAACCCCTTCATCTCTCCGAGCACCATTATTTACTGGGTGCCAAGATGAGGAGATGGTTGAGGAGCACTTATCTAGAGCAGGAATCAATAAATGTTTCATGTAAAGGGTCGATACTAAATATTTTTGGCTCTGCAGCTATATCGTGGCAATGACAGAAACAGTCATAGATGATAAAAAATGGGTGTGGGTGTTTCCAATAAAACTATTTATGCAAATAGGCAGCTGGCTGGATTTTAGCCCATGGGCTGGGGTTCCCTAGCCCTTGATATAAAAGAGCATTCCTACATTGTGTTCATGGATCCAAGGCTAGAGGCACTGTAGAAAAGAAACGGTATGTTAATGGCTTGGAATAGTAGAACCCTTAAAATGGCACCAATCTCCAAAAAATAAAAATAGGAGAACTTACGAGACAAGCAATTTAAGGACCCATGAAATTCATTTTAATTGACCCTATAAGCCTTTCCCGGTGCATAAGAAAATACAGGGTTAAGATGAGCGGCTTTTCCAAGAAGGTCCTAAACAGTTGTTTTGAATGCAGAGGTCCTAGTCAAAATATTACTCTCACTAGGGATTCTCTAAGATGATAAACTGACACAACAATCTGTCTTTCAGAGCAAAGTCCATGGGAATGAGTGTTCTGAGAAGTATTGTCCATATTCTCCACTTAGCTTGCCAGCCTGAGGCAAGGCAGTAGATTCAAAGGGAAAATTACAAAAAAAAAAAAAAAAGGGTGGGGGGAGAAGGAACTTGAGATGACTACGGTGGAGGTGTGGTAAGTGCACCCAATGAGACCCTCAGGAAAAATGTCAATGAGAAAATATATTGACTCCCTTGACATCTTATAGTTAGGTAAGATCATGGATCATTCCCCAGTTAACCCCAAGTGATAGAAATCCAATTCATAACATTTACTATTGTATTAAATTTTAGCAAAGATATATTGGCCTAAGCAACTAAGTCCAAGGGTATGGAACGGTTGGTTTCAGGTTGGGCTGGATCTAGTTGCTCAATAGCTATCATTAGGAATCTGTTTCTCCCTCTCGGCTTCATAGCCCTGTTTTGTCCAGCATTGGTGTCATAGCTTGACATTAGGTGAAAAAGAGGGTCCCAGAAGATCCAAGTTTGCAATCTCAGAAAAAGAGATACTATTTCTTCTCCTAGTGTCTCTAGAAATTCCCTTAAGTGGAGTTATGACTGGTCATCCTTGGTCATATGCCCACCACTGTGGGTGGGAGTCTCTTGATTGACAGTCCTGGAAGAATTACATGAAATAGGAAAGGGATGATTCCCACATGGGAGGACTGGTAGTAGGTAAGATACCAATATGTCTACTGTAGACCCTCACCAAGGAATGGGACCCACAACTGGCTGGCATAATTTCTGGTACACATAAGAAAACTCATATAACTTCAATCTTCAGGCAACATAGGTCTGAAAAGAGCAGAGGCAGTGTTACAGTGAAAATTTCAGGAGACAACATCCTTTCTTTCAACATAGGAGACAAGGTCAGTTTCAGGCTACAGATATAGTAGGCCTGGGTTAGGTATGCTTTTATGAGATACTCATCTGGGGTAGGTCACATGGATAAAGCCAAATAGGAGGAGTTCCATCCTAAAGAAGCCTGAATTGCCTTGTGGTTTCCAGGACTTTCCCCAGACCTCTGAAAGCACGGAAATGGTGCAGTTATCCCACCAAGATTCATCCCCAACTTGCACAACTTCCAAGTTGTTGGATCAGAAATATATTCCCATTTTTCACCCTTGTTCCAGTATGCAAAGACTTTGACTCAATTATCCATGCTGTTAACTAAGCTTTCCAAATTAACCCTTTTATCTGCCCCCACCCCAAGAGCTGGGATGCATCAATATCCAGAGAACCACAACTTGGAAATTCTGGGACAGCTGATGTCACAGGACCTGAGGGACTGAATCCCTCTCACCATGGGGATTTGAAGGCATGACCATAGGGAGCTGGGATACAGTTCTGGGGCAAACTTCTTTATTTTAACATGATTGGTGCTTCAGACCCAGTTGTGGGTGTGTGGACTGAGCAAGATGATTCCCTCTAAGTTCTAGTACCAGGCAGTAGTTGCCATTCTGGGCTTTCAAGTTCATCCTGATAAATCATCCCAGTGAGCCAGCAGAGGAAAGGGCACATGGAGAAATCCTATGGACTTTCCTCTACAATGGAGCACACATGGGCAGCATTTATGGGCCAGGCCTGGAAGTGATCATACCCCTCCATTCACATCTTTGCCCAGGGTCTGGTTAGTCTCACAGCCACACCTACCGCGAGGAGGCTGGGAAGGGAGTTTGGCTACATATCCTGGAAGAACCGGAAGTGGATTTTGGCACCAGCCACCGACTATATGTTTGTACACTACTTTCCTCCTTAAAATACGCTCATCCCTTCCCCAAGGAAAAAACCCAACCAGATTCTGAATCTAACCAGATTCAGTGTCCAGGATTGTGAAACTCTCTCCAATCCAAATGTGGCTCCCCTATTAGGATGATTTCTCAACCCCACGTATCTTTTATGGTTTGTCTTCTTAGATTGCCTTCCTTCAACTTAATTCAACGTGAATAACTTTCAAGAAACTCAGAATAAAAGTCAAAATTGTGGTCTGCTAGACATTACACCATCAGCCGCCATTACCTATCCAACCTCATTTTCTACTACTCTCCTGCCCCAGCTTGGCCCCTTTGCTGGCTCTGGAACCCACCAGGCGCTCCCCGTTCAGGCCCTTTGCTCCTGGTCTTCGCATTACCTAGAACCCCCATCTCCGGACACATGGAATACTCCTTCCCATCAGAGAACCATCATGACTCACGTCCACTTAGAATCTTCATATTACCATCTTGGGGACCTCAACTGTGGTCATTTGGAGACTCTTGGAAGACAGGAATATCAGAGCTTGCTCTTGACCAAGATCTAGTTACCACTTAAACGATTTTGGGGGCTTCCTCGAACCAGGCAGTATATGGGAACTTAGGAAGGAATTCTGGGGAATGTGTTCAAAACGTGAGGTCTGGAAATGTAATTTGGACCAATGCTAATATTAGCCAAGGGTCAAGCGGTGAGCCAACTTAAGAAATACCTTGAACTTAGAGCTAATACACTGGACTGCACAGGATAGGACCTGGGGATGGGAGTGGGACTTGAACACAGGCCCCCAGGGGGCCAGCTCTTTCAGCGATCCCTGTATGATGTGGGACTCTTTGGCAGAAAAACTTGAAGCAGACCTTCATCTTGGAGGGCATTCTGGTGTATCAGCCTGTGAGTCAGCTAAAGGACACATCGATGTGCCTGGAAATTTCTAGAATCACCAGTTCCTGTTCAGAAATGGTGGCATCCTGGGGTCAGAGATGAGGCGCCAGCATCTAGCTCAAACAGGGAAGAGTTACAGGGTTATTATAGAAAGAAAAGAAGGAGATGGCTTCCTTGTAAGTGAAAAATAAACTGCTTAAATAACTCATTCCTCCCGTTGGAAGCAGTTGCTGGGAAATGACTGAATGTGAGTGTCTTGACCCCACTTGCTGACTCGGCTTGCATCTAATAAGTGGCTTGTTCGTGAAGATGATATTCCTGTTTGCCTGGTGGGTGTCCGCTGGGATCCGTCAGAGCTACTGCAAGCATTACAGGAATAAGGCGTTGAATATGGACATGGGGGCTTACAAGGATGTGACAAGAGCTGGCCGAGTGTTGGCCTGAAGGGACCCCAGACCCAGTTTCCAATGGCACCAGCCTCATCCAGGGACAGGTAGAGAAACCAGAGCTTGCAAAGCAGTTGGCGAAGCTACCTTAACCCCAAAATGGTACTGCAATGGGAGAGCTCACAGGACTGTAAAACCATGGGTCTGATCTCAGCCCCAAACCCCTAAGAATAATGAATGCCTCTGCACCTCCACCTTTCACACCTCACATGAGTTCCCTTTATGGGCACACTCGCCCTGGAGCCGTTTGGGGAATGGGATTCTGGGAAGCACGGTTCCCAGCCTCGTGCGAGAATGGAGCCAATGGGCCCTCAGCCCACTTGGGAGACCAGGATGTCGGTCCACGCAGTCATTTCCAGAACAGACCCTCCATCCTCCAGGTGAGATTTTTTTTTACTATGTAGCCAATTGGTGCAGTGAGGGTTGGACCTCGTGTAATTCATGAGGAAAGGGAATTTCATTTTTGACCCTTAATTTTTCCAGGTATACCTAGAGTCCGTATCATTGGAGTCCATCGTTTTCAATACTGGGATGATTCCATTATATTCTTTGGTATAATTTTTGGTAAGCTGTTTGGACAATTTGTGTTAGGAAATAGAAAAGGCTTTGCTTTGGAGTTACTTTTACTAATGATCTGTTTTGACCCTGAACAGAACTTCCTACTGTACAGTGGGTCCCCAGGAAAATCAGAATGGGACAGTTGTGGGGCGTTGGGTGAGCAACTTTCTGCAGGTGGGAGTAAGATACAGGCCTCCTCCCCTGAGAGAAATGGCTGGTGGGTTGACCCTAGGTTTGGCTGTCAAGTCAAATAAGCCAAAAAACATGGAAAAGTATAAGGCTTCTGGCCCCTCCCCCATGGTTTTCCTCTCTTCTGCTCACTAACACCTCACAGAAACAAATTTGCTAAGTAAGAGTCATTGAGGTGAACCTATCAATCAGGCCATGTCAACTGGGGAACAGATTGCTAGAAGCATGAACAAGAGTTCAGAGATTCCAGGAAGGAAGATTCCAGAAGGAAGAAAGGGGAATGCACATCCACTCTCTCCCACCCTTCTGCTCCCATCCTCCTTGTCCATCTCTCTCCCTCCCACCCTCTCCTTCCTGTCCTCTCTCCAGAGCTCCATTCCTTGCTTATGAGTTTTAAAGATAGGTCTCTTCATGCTCCTTGGAGCAAGCGAGGTGGCTCAGAGCTCTCTGAGTGTAATCTGCAGTCCTAGTTCTCCCCTGGAAGATCCAAGGGTTTACATTTGGGAAATAGAATGTAACAGGAGGCTCTCATTTGGGTCTTAGTTAATAGTCAATTTTTACTTACTGGCCTTTACTGGGGAGCCTATACTTTGAAATCTTATCAGGAATTTGCATTTACTACCAAAACTTTCGTCTTGGGTACTTGTCTCTGTACTCAAACACTGAGTTTGCAAACCAGAAACCCAAGGGTAGTACTCAACCCATACATATATTTTCATTGGTTCATAGACTATTTTTTGTTTGTCTCTTTGAATCTGTTGCCAGTGATTAAGATTCAGGCAAATCCACATACATATCTGGATGTCTGGCTTCTTTGGAAGAACCATAAGCTAGAGCACATTGGGCTCCCTTCCAACATGTCGGGCTCTCTGGCCTGTTTGCGTGGAATGTTTGCTCACCGCGGCCACGGCTTCTCCCTCCCGTCTCCTAACCAGCCCACTTCACTTATGTAATTGCTTGCCTGGCCCCCGTCCGACTTGTTAGAACCTGGAGGGAGCAAGGCTGAGGAGACGGCATCCAAATTTCTACCAACAGTTTCTTTCTGGAAAGAGCAAGTACCGGGGATTCAGATGGTTGCCAACTTTGCCACTAATTAGTCCTATCACTATCTAGTCATGTCACTATCTAGTTTGCATTCTGGAAAATGCAAACCTAAGGTCTGGCAGTGGATGCGTGTCATGCCCAGCACCTTAGCTTATGTGTGTGGTAAAATACACACAAAGTGTGATTTACCGCTATAACCACTTTTAAGAGTACAGTTCCGCAGCGCTGGGCACACTCACGTTTTTGTGCCACCGTTACCACCATCCATCTCCAGAAAATGTTCATTACCCCAAACTGAATCTCTGTCCCCATTAAACCATCACACACACACACGCTCTGGTTTTCTCAGCCCTGGCACATGCCGGCCTACTTTCTAAATCTATGAATAGCCTAGGCATCTCATATGAGCAGAAGTGTCTTTCTGGGTCTAGTTTATTTCACTCAGCATAATGTCCTCAAGGGTCACCCATGTGGCAGCGTGGGGCAGGATTTCCAACTTTATAAGGCTGAGTAAGATTCCGTTGGAGGTATCTCCCACAATTAGTTTATCCCTTCATCCCTAGATGGGCTTTATGACTTGTCATGCCTTTTGGCGACGGCGACTTCGTTCAAGGGCGTGCAGGTGGATCTTTGAATCCCTGCATTCACTTCTTTGGGGTGTATACCCGCAAGGGGAGCTGGCCTCGTGCCCTTTCCACACCCTTCCTAGGTTTGGGAGAGTCCCCTCTTATGAGTCCTGCCTCCCCAAAGAAAAAGGGACTCATTTGGGCAAGCTCCTTGGGAACTAGGGTCCCGACAGGTGACCGAGGCTCTGCTCCTAGGACCTTTGCTTGAAGACTTGCCTTTGGAAGAGAAGAAGGTAAAGGAGGAGGCACCATACAGACGGAATTGGTTCTGGGGGTGACAGAGGAATGTCAGGCCCCAGGCCGCAGCAAAGGTGCTCAGCGTCACTGGCGGCAGCCATGGCTCCTGCATCAGAGCCCCTGCTGTCAAGCCCCCCGGCATTATCTTTGGGGTGGTGCTCTCCTCCCCAGCCCCAACCCTGATTCTCCATTCCACCAATTCTCCAAGCCACTGACTCAACAAATTCCTTTCTTGTTTAAACCAGCAGTAGCAAGGAAGGAGCACTGGATTCCGAGCCCACAGACCTGAGAGCAAATTTCAGCCCAGCGCCGGCACCTCGGCGTGACTTCACACAAGTCGGTCTAACCAAAGCTCAGTGTCTTGTCCACAAAATGGTTGTAATCGTCTCTACTTCCTCAAACAGCAGTGGGAAATCCGTGCCATCTTGCAGATGGAGTCCCTGGTGAGGGGCAAGGGAAACTCTGAATGGGAAGTCTTATCAATGTGACTTCAGCGAGGGTCCAAGCTGCCCTTGTTTGTTGTTGTTGTTGTTGTTTTTAATTTCTGGATAGTGGATTTATTGATATTTTTTCTTTCTTTTCTTTTTCCAGGGTTTTAAAATTTTAAATTCAAGTAATTAACATGTAATGTATTATTAGTTTCAAAGGTAGAGAGGTCAGGGATTCATCACTTGTGTATAACACCCAGTGCTCATTACATCCTGAGCCCTGCTCAATGCCCAATACCAAGTCACCCCATCCCTACCCCCTCCTCTCCAGCAACCCTCAGCTGGTTTCCTATGATTAAGTCTCTTATGGTTTGTGTCCCTCTCTGGTTTCGTCTTGTTTCATTTTTTCCTCCCTTCTCCTATGATCCTATGATCCTTTTGTTTCTTAAATTCCACATACAAGTGAGATCACGTGATAATTATCTTTCTCTGATTGACTTATTAGGTTAGCATAATACCCATGTCATTGCAAATGGCAAGATTTCATTTTTGATGGCCGAGTAGTATTATTCTATTGTATGTATATATGTATATACATATATATACACACACACACACACACACATACATGCACACACACACACACACACACACACACATATATATATATATATATATATATATATATATATATATACCACATCTTCTTTATCCACTCCTCTGTCGATGGACATCTGGGCTCTTTCCGTTAATTTGGCTATTGTGGACACTGCTGCTATAAACATTGGGGTACATGTGCCCCTTCAGATCACGACATTTGTATCTTTTGGGTAAATACCCAGTAGTGCAATTGCTGGCTCGTAGGGTAGCTCTATTTTTAACTTTTTGAGGAAACTCCTTACTGTTTTCCAGAGTGGCTGGACCAGCTTGCATTCCCACCAATGGTGTAGGAGGGTATCCCTTTCTCCACATCCTCGCCTATATCTGTCATTTCCTAACTTGTTAATTTTAGCCATCCTGACCAGGGTCAGATGAAAACTGTGGTTTTGATCTGTATTTCCCTGATGCTGAGTGATGGTGCGCATTTTTTTCATGTGTCTGTTGGCCATTTGTACATCTTCTTTGGAGAATTGTCTTGCTAAGGGATCTTGGAAACTGCATTAAGCAGACCACTTCAGGGCAAAGTCCTGAATGCATCTGCACCCAGGAGTCTGAATTAATCCACTTAATGCCCTTTTGGAAATTGGTTTAATAAGTTGGTAAATGCAGGGAGCGGGGATAGAGGTATTTAGTAGGCAGCACCTGAGGATTCCAATGGCCAAATGCAGAGCAGTGATGATAATGATGATGATGATGGTGATGATGATGATGATTGATGATGATGATGGTGATGATGATGATGATGGTGATGATGATAGCAACATTTATTGGTCAGCAGTTTTGTGCCAAGCACTTTTGTTATCATTTGCCTTGGCTCATATAATCTTCTTAATCAGGGATTGGCACGCTGTAACTCTCTGGCCCACCATTTGTGTTTGTAAGTAAAGTTTTATTGGGACACACCTATGCCCACTCATTTACTATTTCTATGCCTGCTTTCAAGGCACAACGGCAGAGTAGAGTAGCTGCAACAGTGTCTGTTTGGCCCAAAAGCCTTAAAATATTTGCCATCTGGCCCTTAGTGGAAAAACTTGCTGATTCTTGCTCTAAATGAAGCCTGAGAGTTGGATATGATTATTCCACCCCCTTTTCCAGATTGGGAAACTGAGGACCTGAGACATAAAAGAGCTTGTTCTAAGACCTAAACGCAGAAAGGCCTCAATGTCAGATTTGAGTTCAAAGGCCAGGCTATAACCACTAAGTTTTAAACTTCCAGTCATTTTCCGGCAGTGATGTCTTCTCCTCTCCATCCCCCCGCCCAACCCCATTCCTGCTGGGAAACTGGTACATGATAGTCTTTGCCGGCCTCCTTCAAATGACGGCAGCAGGCCTGGATTGAAATGTCCTCATCCCGCCTCCAGGCTCTCAGTCAGAACTGGATGTTGCTTCCCTAGAGATCGTTTGCTGCCTTAACTGCTCTCAAAATCAATCTCAAAATCAATCTATTCCCCAAAGGCACTGTGCTGTCTGCTAAGTGGTAGGGAGTCCGTGTTGGTACGGGAGCTGACTCCAGGGACCCAGAGAAACACAGCTTTGACAGGCAGAGCTGGCTTTGTGGAAAGTCTTCCTTCCAGAACACATGTAATCCGGGTTTCAGCCCATATCACTTTGGTGTCCCTACACCACACCCCCCACACATTAGGGACCCCTGAGCCCCAAACACCAAAGAGTGTTTGGGTGTGTTGCTCTAATTCTCATCTGAATGCAAAGCTTACCTGGGAGGAATCAGTCTCTGACCACAAAGTATTGATGGCCATCACAGGGTGCCGCCCCAGAGGGGGGCTTTCAAGGCCCGGCACCCACCAGGTGCCTGTCCGCACAGAACTGAACAAGGAAAGAGCCAGAGTGCAGCCCGTGTGCGCATGAGCAGTCCCTGCGGAGTACCTAATCCATTCAATGGCTTCCTCCCCTCTGTGGTTTCCCATCAACTTGTCATCTCCTTTCTGGGGTCTGTGTGACTCATGAAACCTTCCAGGGGAAAACAGGTGGTAGGCTCCAGTCTGGAAACCCTGGCAGGAGGTTCTGCCCAGAAGGGGTTGGCCCATCAGTATGAAGCCTGAGCGAGTGGCTTTGTGCCTGCACTTTGTTCAGAAGCCTCTTTCAGGCCAATGAATGCTGGCAGGATGATTTGGTTTTCCGAATGAGATTCCCACAGCCCTTACTACTGCTCAGAATTGGCTCATTTGTCATCTTCAGGGCATGCCAGACAGACACTTGGTCGTGCACAATTCCCAAAGACAGACCAGCTCATGCCAGAATGGGCCTCCGTGTCCCCAGGACGGTTTCCATGTGCGAGACCCTTCTCTGTGCCTCGGCAGTCCCATCTGTAAAATGGGAAAGCAGCTGGCCAACAGCCCAGGGAGAATCCCCCATCCGGAGTGCCTTGGTCCCAGAAGACCAGGAAGGGCTGCGGCAGCCTGGGCAACAGAAGCATCTGCCTCTGAGCAGGAGGGCAGGGCCGTCTGCACAGAGTCTCTCAATGGGCCTTACGTCTTGAATAAATTGCATGTTGGAATTTAATTTGGAATCCCTGCTGTGTCTTTGATGAACACAAACCACAAGGCAATTAGGGTGATGAAGCAGGCTGCTGCCCCTCCCGACAGACTCATCTGCCTGAGCAAGGAGGGAGGGGACAGTGGTCCGCAGGTTACTCGTGGACCAGTGCTGGGCGTGGTCTGGGCATCAGCACCCCAACCCCCGAGAGAGAGAGAGAGGACCTTGGGACAACTGTTGGTTTGGGGGTACTTTCTTGGTTTGCACCCCACGGCTCATGACCCCATTGCGGGCCCCTGCTAACATCCGTACCCCAGTCTCAGCCCATAACTCAGGCCTCTGACTTTCCTCCCATCCCAGTGTGGAGATGCCACCTGGAAAGCAAACTGCTATGGTTTTTCCCCTCTTCGTACCTTCTGTTTAGTGCTGCCCTTTGGCCAAACTAGCTGGAAGCCATTTGCAAGGAGGTTCTTGAAAATGTAGTTCTCTGCAGTGTGGAGCCAAGCGAGGGAAGGTGGTGCATAGATCAGAGCACAAACAGGTTGACGCAGACCAGCGCAGGCCCAGAAACACCCATGGGACAGGCCTTACGGTGTATTATCGGAAAATTGTATTTTCTCCAGGCTAGAACTAATTAATATAACAAAGTGTGTTTTGATTTTTATGAAATGAATTAGAAGCTGGAGTCCTGATTTCAGAGAAGAATAAAGCGAGACTAGAGGTCCTTGGACTAGTTTCTTAATGCTGTCGGGCTTAGTGGCTTATTAACTCACAGTTCTGGAGATCGGAGTCTTAGTCTCACTGAAATGGTCTTACTGGGCTAACATCAAGGTGAGGGCTGGATTTCTGCTCAGGACTCCAGAGGAGGGCCCATTCCTGGCCTTTTCT
Organism: Martes martes; assembly: GCF_963455335.1. Taxonomy (NCBI): domain Eukaryota; kingdom Metazoa; phylum Chordata; class Mammalia; order Carnivora; family Mustelidae; genus Martes; species Martes martes. The sequence continues at coordinate 27,961,016 of NC_137898.1, read as the reverse complement.
AGCTTCTAGAGGTTGCCACATTGTCTCATGGCTCCGTCACTCTGACCTCTGCTTCCACTGCCTTCGGAAGAGTCCATGATCTCTCTGTCCATCCCTGGGGAAACCAGGGGCCTGACAGTCCAGGGCTGGGCACGGAGAGCTCTCTAGAGACTCAAAGCGTGGTGGTAATGGTGGATGGAGGTGGTGGGGATAAAAAGAACCATAGGCAGGAAGTTCTGTTATTATCCCATTTCACAGAGGAGGAGAATGGGACTTGGAGAAGGTGCATGGCCTGTCTTGAAGTCATAGCACTACAGAGAGCCGACATTTGTGTCCCTCTGCCTTACCACCTCCTGGAATTCACTTTCCCAGACCAGAACACCAAAAGGCAGCAGGTCTCCAGGGACTGCAAAAGTCAGAGGAGGAATGTTCCGAGATCACTGATCCCAGTTATGCCACTGCCGTCCCAAGTCTGCAGTGGAGACAGCCTCAGTGCTGTTAGAATGTGCTCTGGGGAGTCAGCGGGCACACCACACACGGAGCTTTGTCCCATAGTTCACTACTCACCCCTCAGTGCAGAAGCACTTACCGTGGTTAGATCCAGCCCTTCCGGGTGGTAATGGATTTTTTAAAAATAATGCAAATGGAGAACTACATCCTCCCTATGGCTTCAACAGGCCAAGATCTGGAGATCAGGACCACTCATACATTTAACAGGTGTTTATTTTGTGCCTACTGTGTGCCAGGTACTAGTCTGTCTGCTGGAAATCCATCAGGGACCCCACCCCAAAATCTTTGTTCCCATGGACTGTATATTTATGAGAAACAAGATGTCATAATTTTAAACAAAAACAGGTAAATGGGCTCAGTAAATAGGCATGAACACTGGCAGCCTTTGAGAGATGCTCCCAGAAGGCTGGTAAAGAGGGTCATAGCCACATGAAGAGCCCCCGTTGGCCAGTTCAGGCCCAAGTTCAAGTGCACCATGCCGGTTTCCTCCATCGAGAGCCGCGGTTAGACATAGAGGCGTGAGTCCTGTCTTCAGTAGCTTTCTGCTCTGAGAGCTGGGATCCATTTCCCTCACGTGTGAAAGGGGATGATTCTAACACTGTCTCCGCGGAAGGGCTGCTGTAATACAGGGCACCTGACCAGGAAGCGCTCAGTCAGAGTGGTTGTCATGACGTCACTCAGCAGACATCAGAATCGCCCCCGGCTGGTCCGGCTGGTCCGGGGCTGAGATGTGCTGGCATTTTCGTGGCTGGGTCTGCGCTGCCTGTGTGAGCCCTCCAGATAAGCGGGTCTGCCCGGCTCTCTTGTTAATCAGTCGCAGCTGCCTGCCGGGGGTGCGTCGCCCCCTGAGTCTGCTTCCATCTGGATACGATGGGGAGCGCAGAGCAGGGGCCGACTGCCAAGCGGGAACAGCTGGGGCGGAGGGCCGGGAGAGGCCCAGGAGAGGCCGGGGCTGCAGTCTGTTTGCTGCACCATCGCCGACGTGGGAGATGCCCAGTTTGGGGCTAGGAATAGAAGAGCGTCTCAGGATCCAGCCAGCCACTGTCTGCCGCTCTCCTTGGCATGCAGGGAGCAGGGGGCATGGGCCCAGTTTTGACCAGCGAGTGGATCTGATGGCCGAGTTGTCCAGTTCGAGGAGAACTCAGTGGCAGGTGCCCCAAGAGGAGGAAGGAGGGGCATTTTGAAGGGTGGTGCATGGTTTCCCTCTGGTGCTTCTGACCTCAGGGGCAGGAAGAAGGACTGTGAACAGGAGTTATGAGCGGGGGACAGCGTTCATTCATTATCTAATAAGCGGGTGACACTCCTCCGGGCTCCAGAAGGACGAATTACAAGGGGTGGGGGGGGCGCGGGCAGGAGCAGCCCAAGAACACGGTGGAGGGTTTTCGAACCTCGAGGCATCCCAGAATCACCTGGAGAGCTCCGATTCTGCAGGTCTGAGGGGGGCCCAAGCATTTGTGTTTCTAACATGTTCCCAGGTGCCGCAGCTGCCGGACCAGGTACCCACACCTTGAGAACCACTGACCCTGGTGGGTAAGGGTCTTGGAGTCATGCTGCCTGGGTTTGAGTTGAAACCAACGTATCTACTTAGCAGCTGCAGGACCTTCAACGACGTAGTCTCCTTCGGAATCGGTTTCCTCGTGTGTATGAGGTGACATAGAGATGATAACAACAGTAGCCCCCTCATGGGGTTCCTGCAAAGGCTGAACAAGTCATGCATTCGGAGCTGCCTGGTGTGCAGGAAGCCATTAACATGTGAGCTCTTGGGGCGCCTGGATGGCTCAGTGGGTTAAAGCCTCTGCCTTCGGCTCAGGTCAAAGTCCCAGGGTCCTGGGATCAAGCCCCACGTCGGGCCCTCTGCTCAGTGGGGAGCCTGCTTCCCCCTCTCTCTCTGCCTGCCCCTCTGCCTACTTGTGATCTCTCTCTGTCAAATAAATAAATAAATAAAATCTTAAAAAAAAAAAAAAAGGCGAGCTCTTGTGATCTGTGTTTAAACATTCTACCCCGAGAATTACCACATGTGTGCTTTTGTGAATAAAGAGAAGGTGAGGAAGGGAAGGGCCCTGTGTATTATGCACATACATATTTGCATATGATTTCCAGGGGCTCACAGACCCCAGGAAGCTCCGCCTCCGTAGTGCCCCCAGTGCAACAGGGTATATAACAGCCACCAGTTTTTGAATCTCACTATGTTCCATGAAGCGTGGCAGGTAATTTATATCCTAAATCACTTCATTTGGTCCCCCCTTCACTTTGCAAGGCGGTCGTCATTCCTATTTTACAGGAAAAATAATTGAGGCTCAGAAAATGTGCCAAGGGAGTGTTGGAGACAGAATTTGCTCCCAGACCTATCAGACCCTCCCGCCACACGGCCACTACGCAGAGCCGTTTATCACCAATTCATCTAGAAGAATATATCAAGCAGTGCCCAAGGGCTCAGCCCTGTAGGGAAGGAAGGCAAGGTTGCTCTTGACCCCAGAGAATTCACAGCTAACAAGGAATCGGGAGGAACATATCAATATGCAACACAGTACGTAAGTAGAGGCTGAACAGTGGGTGTCCCCGAGGGTTTCCATGGTCCATCGGACAGTCACCTGCTCTTCCCGTTTCCCAGCCTCCTTTGCGGTTCCGGCCAATGAACCTGGGTGGGCTTAACATAAGTTACGTCCAGGCTTGACCCTTCCAAACGTGTCCCATGATCGCTTGTTTCTTCCTCTTGCCTTGCAGTAGTGATTGAGGAAGTCACGTGCTCCAGGTGGCATAGCTCAAGATGGCAGAGGACCACCCAACTGGTATCAGACTGGGATGGGAGGGAGAGATGAACCTCTGGGGATTAAACCACTGAAATTTCTGGTCACTGCTGTATAATCTAATGTCCCCTAACTAGTCAAATGGGAGAGCCATCGCTGTCTGCTGAGGAGTTCTGGGAATATTAGTGAGTCCTGAAATATTCAGGTGTTAAATCAATGGAAGGTCTCATTCTAGACCCTACTGAGCCAAAATACTTGGGGAAAGGTCCTGGGAGTTTTTTATTTTTAATAAAGGGGCACTGAGGACTGGCCATTTGGGGGAGCCTGGCACTGGTGGTCTGCTCAATATCCCCCAGTAAATCGCCCACAACAGAAGCATCATTAGGTGTCCATCTAGAAGGCAAGTTTTGGGGGGACAAGGGTGTGCCTGAATAAAATCCTGCCTCCTCCTCCTTCTGGCTATAAGCTCTGGGCAATTAAAGTATCTACTTCACAGAGTTGTTATGATGCTTCTATGAGTATTAGTTATCTGTTCCTACATAAAGAATTACCCCAAAACTTAGAAGCGTGAAACAACCGTTTATTATCTCTCATCATTCCCATGAGTCAGGAATTCAGGGTTTTTTTCCACCGGGTAATTCCGGCTCAAGACCTCTCCTGATGGTGCAGTCGGATGTGGGCTGGCACTGAAAAATCCAGAGACCTGAGTGGGCCGGAGGATCCATTTGCAAGATGGCGCCCGCATGCAGCCGATGACCAGAGGCCTCAGCTCCTTTCCACATGGTGATCCAGGACGCCTTCACAGGCTGTCACTTCCGTCGTATAATTTCCTGGTCACACAGGTCAGCCTGACTCACCATGGGATGGGACTAAACTAGGGTAAGAATATCAGGAATTGAGGGTCACTGGGGGCCATCTGTAAGGCTGAACAGCATAAGCATTTCAGTTAATACCAGAAAGGCTCCAAATGATACCTGCCAAATGAGTAGCAGGAAAGAAACATTAGCTATTTTTTTTTAATTACAAAAAGAATGATCAATAATCTATAATTTGCACCTCCAGCTCCTGTAGTATCTTACTGTTCTTCACTCCTTCCTCAACAGCCCTCCTGAGTGGAACCCAACTGCATACCTATCTGTGTGGCTGTTGTGCCAGGCTTGGTGCTGGGCTCTGGGCTCCCAGAGGGGAGGACTCCCATCTGGGTCCCTTGGTATCTCTGAGATTGAGACACAGAAAGATGTTAGAAGACACAAGCAAAGGGCTTGCTTAATAATGAATTACATGGGATTGTCATATTTAACAAGCCTTGTTCGTGTTACTTGAGAGCCATGCAGGGGGGCTGGTGACGAGCATAGGGTCTGGAATGAGATGGCCTGGAGCAAACTCTAGTTCTCATTTTTATTAGCTGTGTGACTCGGGCAAGTTATTTCATTTCCCTGGATCTCCGTTTTCTCATCTGTTCCAAATGAAAATAAGAATAGTTCTTCCTTCACAAGGTTGTTGTGTGATTCTAAGCATTTAAAAGGCTCAGAATAGTGTCTGGCTGATAGCAGAGGCTCAAAATTATGAGCTGTTATGCTTCCTTCTCAACTCATCCAGGGATGGAGGTCAAGGACGAGACAAAGAGACAGGGAAGTCAAGAGTTGGGTGACCAGCTCAGACTCCCATCCCTGACTCTTCAGCAATTCCAAGGCGAAGCTGGTGTTCAAATGTCCCTTTCCTCCCGGGACTTTGCTCTCGACTCAGCTAGGTCAGTTGAGAGTGCCGGCCATGCAGGGGCAAGCTTGCCTGAGCCTGTGTCCATGATGCTCTGAGCCCCCAGACCAGGGCCAGGTGCCCTCAGGGACGCCTGGCACACTCTTGGTTGACTTCTTCCGTGGGTGGGGCTCCGGGAGTGCTCTTAGCCCTCCCTCCACATTCACTGTCTTTGTCTCTCTTCCCTCATTCCTTTTGTTCATTTCCAGCAAGCTCAGGGGTTCCCTGGTGGACCCTGCCTTCCTTTGATGGGGGAGCGGCAAGCAGACAGGGCTGGGGCTGGGGGCGGGTGGCTCGGGGCGGAAGGAGGGAGGCTGGCAGGTGGAGGAAATCAAAGACTCCACATCAAAGGAGAGAGGGGCCGACCAGCGGGAGGATTCCCCGTCCTCTGAGACTGGATCGGTGCTCTAATTTGTGAATTGTAGTTAAGTTTCAGAAACCAAAACTAAGGGGCTGGTAGACCTCCTGCCCCATGCAGGTGTTTGTTGAAAAGCTCCAGGGATGTGACCAAGATACAGCTTTTGGGGAGCTCTACCGGAGAAAGGAGTGCAAATTCTAGAAGGTGGGGACACCACCGTGAACTCGACACCCTGAGTCCCTGCTGTCCCAGAGCGTGACTTCCATGGGGCGGAGACAGAGGGCGCCACCGCTGATCTTTTCGGCCAGCTGCCCCAGGACAAGGAGGTTGGTTTGGGCTGAGCTCTGAGCAGGTCAGGTGGATCTGGGGGGGAACGTTCCGGAGAGGGATGAGCTCTGGTGCACAGAGGGGGCATCTCTCCTCAGGACTCCTCACGTTCCCCTGGCGGGTCTCCCTGCTTCTGCTGCTGCCCCCTGACGTCCACGCTTTCTTGGTAGCCAAGTGATCCCGTCAAACCCACCAGGGGCCATCACTCCCGCACTTCAACTGGCCGTGGGTCTCTCCCCAGCAACGCCTCGTCCCAGCCCCCTGCCTGCCCCCCCTCTCTGCTTGAGGAGTCCTGAGGGGAGCGGCTTTTGTCCCAAATCAGGGTGGGCAGTAGAACTGAGGGCGGGGGCAGGTGGAGCCGTATTGTGACCTCGGGACCTGCAGACCTTGCTGGGTCCTGCCTGGGGCGTGGCGGGGTGGGCGGGGACAAGGAAAAGGACAAGTCAGTCAGATTTTGAGGTTCGGGGCTGCAGACCAGGGCACTGTCCATCTGCATAGGGCCTGTGTCTGGAATGTTCTCCGCCTTGTGAGCTAAGCAAGCGGTTGGAGCTCCAGAACTAGAGACAAGAACCTCTGTTTACAGCTCCGGGGCCCAGACCACAGAGGCCCTTGCTCGAGGGAGGTGTGAGGCAGGGCTCTGAGGAGAGGGGGCTGGCGCCGGCCCATCCTGCTCATCCAGAGCAGAGAAGGCTTTGGGGAGGGTCCCTGCTTCCATCCCCTTCCCCAACGCGAGCCATCCTCTCCATCCTGGGACTCAGCAGACAGCAGGTGTGGGCAGCTGGCAGCTGGCCTTTCTGGCTGGGGGTATTCCTCTCATTAGGGCGGAGCTTTGGAAAGTGAGAAGCTTTGCGAGGATGGGGGAAGAGGCGCTGGCTCAAGCCAGGATCTGGTGTGTCTGGGGAACGTGGCTTTGTGCCATTGTAGCCCCTGGGCCCCGGCAGGCCCGGCCTCGGGGAGGCTTACCTCCCGGCTTCAGCTCCTGCCCTGGATGGAGCCCTGAGACGACCTGCAGAGCCTGTAGTGACTGGCAGCCATGACCAGAGGGGACAGGAGGCTGGAGGAGGTCTGAAGGGAGTGCCGGTGACCTGGGGATCACCATTCTCACAGGCCTGCCTCCTGGGTACCGCCGGAGACCAGAGACCGCAGGAAGGTGCTGGGAGGGAGGGCACCACTGTGCCGGCAGCAAGGGTGGGGAAGGGAAGGGGAGGGGGCCCCAAGTCCTGATGCTGAGACCACTGGAGACTTGGCTCTCCTCGGGGCAACGGTCTCCAGACTGCATCCTCCCCTCCCAGACACAAGGCTAGTCACTCACTCACTCACTCAACAGTCTTTGAGATGCCACCACCATAGCCAGGAGGAAAAGAGGGGGGGAGTGTGAAGGGGGTGGGGGAGGGGGAGGGGCTATGGACCGAATGTTTGTCCCCTGACTCCTACCTTGAGAATGAAGGCCCAGGGGGACGGCATCAGGAGGTGGGGCCTCTGCGATCCCTGGGATAGGGATCAGGGCCCTCCTTGAAGACCCCCTTCCATTGTGTGGGGATGCAGCAAGAAGACGGTTGCCTGTGAGCCAGGAGGCAGACCCTCCCCAGACACAGAAGCGGCAGGTGGCTTGATCTCGGACTCCGGGCCCCCAGGGCCGTGAGAGATACAACCCCATGGTGACACGACCGCCAGTCTGGGGCATGGTGATGATGCCCGGAGCAGGTGTCTGTGACAACACCAGGACTGTAACACCCGAGCTCCTCTGCGTCTCATGTGGCTGAGAGAGGGAGAGCCAGCCAGACCCGGTACCTGGAGGCTGATATGCTCTCCAGGAGTGAGCCAGGACAGCCAGGGCTGGCAGGAGACGGGCACCTACTAGGACGCTCAGATGGAGGCTTCCAAGAAACCACCCAAAGTACTCCAAATTAAATCAGCAGCTCCAACTACCCCCCCAGAGCCAGAGAACATCCCCACACAGCCCGCGACATCTCCTGGCCCTTCCCACCCTCCGGGTGGCTGCAAAGTTGCCCTCGGTTGCCTGGAATCCCACCTATCTCCCTTTCAGGAGACCACCCGGCGACAGGGGTCCCCATCCCACCTCCAGCTTTCTTCTTTGTTTCCATCCGCTGGTCCCACTGGCTCCTCATAGCCCAAGGTCCCTCTGTCCATAGATCCATCTTGGGAGGCTTCCTTCTCAGCAGAAGGCAGCCTGGAGCTCAGAGCTCCTGATCGCCCTTACTCCCGGGGGTGTCCTCTCCTTGTCGCTGACTTCTCTTCTGCCGGGGACGATGCTTCTCCACACTGTAACTTTCGGTGAGCCCCATTTTTTCCCAGAAACAGGACACCACTTGCCTTGGGACCAGAAGGCTCTTACTTACTTACTTACTTACTTACGTAGCTACGTGACCTCCAACTGACAATTGTGTCTCGGAGCCTCCAGTTTCTGACCTGGGGGATGACCCAGGTCACATGTCTGCCACATGTCTGCCCCATGTCTGCCCCAGGCTGTCTGTGACGACTGCTGGTGCCCAGGCTGAGAGTGGAGATACTCCGGCTTCCTGGTAGATGGATCTCAGGGCGTTGACCAGAAACCCAAATTGGTTTCTGAGCTCGCTATGGAGAAGCTCTACTGCTCAGAAGGACTGTTGTTGGTGGAAAGACATACAGATACCCTCAGCTCCTTCTGGACTTCACCCCCTCCCCACTGCCCCTTCCCCCCATGGAGGCTGGATCTAAAGCTGTGCTCAGGGCTGTACCCAGAGCCACAGCCCAGCCCCATAGGCAGGGCTTCCTAGAGGGGCCGACCCTGAGACCCAGGAACACCTTCTGCACCCCTGGCTGCTGTCTGGTGCTGGGCTGGGCAGAGCGGAAGAGAAGTCTCGGCACGGAGCAGATCTGCAAGATGATGGACGAGATGGGTTTGACCTGCCTGATGAATGTCTCCTCGTGGGGAGCGGAACAGAAGCAGAGCCCCGGGACAGGTTCACCCTGGGCGGGGCAGGGATGGTTGCGGGCAGACAGCCCCCACCCTGCCATCTAGAGAGGCTTCTCGTTTAGAGGGACCCGGTCTCTGAGGGCTTCCTGTGGTCTGGCCGCTCCTCACTTGTGACATGAGTGGGAGGGGCTTTCCGGCCCCCAAGCACATGCTTTCTTTCTCCTCTGAGGACACGTGATGGGCCAAGTACAGTGCTAACCCCCCGGGCGGAAGCAGGAGCTGGATCAGCTCGGTCCCTGCTTTCAGAGCTGCTCCTGCCAAGGTCTTGCTCTCTTAAGAATTCGGACGCAGGGGCGCCTGGGTGGCTCAGTGGGTTAGGCCTCTGCCTTCGGCTCAGGTCATGATCTCAGGCTCCTGGAATCGGGCCCCGCATCGGGCTCTCTGCTCGGCGGGGAACCTGCTTCCTCCTCTCTCTGTGTCTGCCTCTCTGCCTACTTGTGATCTCTGTCTGTCAGATAAATAAATAAAATCTTAAAAAAAAAAAAAAAAAGAATTCGGACGCAGCCCGGCCTGAGTGGGCACTGGGGAGTCCCAGCCGCCTGCCACCCACCATGGCGAGAGCTGCCTACTCTGGTCTCCAGTTGCTCCCTTGGCTTCAAGAAGAGTTTAATCCTTGTTATGATTAAAAAAAAAAAATAGACATCACAGAAGCGAAGCCCTGCCCAGGATCACGAAGGTCATTTGTCCCATGTACCCCCACATTTTTTTTGAAACCTCCCTGCCCAGCACTTTTGTTTGCCGCATGGCCCCCATTCTGACTTAACCCTTTCCACTTGAGGGACTCCCCGTAAGCTGGCAGGGAAGCAGAAGAGGTAAGCTCGAGCAGGTGGTGAAGAAACTGTAGCGGGGCGCTGGGGAGTTGGGGGAAGCGACGACGGACTAACGCAGGGCAGTGACACAGTGGATCTGCCGTTCACCTGTGTCGCTGATTTAACAAATATTAATTGAGCACATACTCCACGCAAGCCTGTGGTGGGCCCTGGGGATCTCACGTTGGACAAGACAGAAGAGCTTCGTGCCCTCATGGTACCGTTGTCTAGTGGGGAGACAGATGACAGGTTAGATAAGTAGGTAGACAAATAAATTCATTCAATTAAGAAGAATTTATATTGGTATGAGGAAGGAAAGAAATAGGATTCTGGGATGGAGATGAAAAGGGGATCCTCTTGAGAGAGAGTAACCCAGGAAAGTCTCTCTAAGGAAGTGGCTTCTAGCTGAACCCTAAAAGATGAGAAGGAGCTTGTCTCATGACCAGGGGAAGGGGTGTTCCAGGAGGGGTTGGGGGAGCTGTAAGTGCTAAGACCTACAGCAGGAAGAGCTTAGAGGACTCTTGGTACAGATGGGAGGTTGGTGCGACGAGGGAAGTGGCATGAGATCAAGAGGCAGAGGCTGACATGTCTTCGTGGGCAGGGACTTCTGCCGAGTGACCGCGCCATGAACTGAGCTGGTGCAGAGAGGAAGAGAAAAGGGTCAGCGTGAATATATTTTGAGACGGAACCGAGGGCTTGCCGGTGGAGGGAATGGGGTGGGGGGTGCGTGTGGGCAGCATTGGGGGAGGGAGGAGGCAGTGAAGTCTCCCACATTTCTGGTTGGAGCTGTTATTGGCTGAGATGGAGAAGCCTGGGTAAAGGGACATCAGGTTCGGAGGATGAAACAAGGTCAAATGTACTTTCTAGAAAGCGCTGTGGAGGCTGGATTAGGGGAAGACGGGCCTGGGGCGAGGGAGGCGAGTTAGAGGCCGATCCAGTGTTCCAAGTGACAGACGATGATGAGGACCACAGAGGACCAGGACTGTGGAGAGGGTGGGCCACCCCCACGTCCCTGTGAACGAGCAAAGAGCTTTCTGCTTCTCCAAATGCTAGAGATTCTGTCTGTGAGGCGGCTGAGCAAGCCAGCCCTAGGGAGGAGTGCTTTCTGGAGAACACGGGAGGGAAGCCGTCATATGGGCAAGGGCGGAGGTGGGGGCAGGGAGAATGGGGTCCCAGGAGCGACGGGGCAGAGGCCATGGCCACGCAGTAGAGGAAGCAGGGCTGCGCCAGGGAGGGGGCCGCCCGGGGAAGCAGGAGCCAGCAGCCACGCTCAGGACCTGGCTGGCCACGGGCACAGACTCAGGGCGACCCTTTGCTGCCGGGGTGACCTCCTTGCGAGGCGTCGGTCAGGGCGTTCAGAGAGGTGGGGTGGACCAGGCTCTGGGATTTCCACCCTCCATCCCAGGATTAGGTGCCCCAGACACGCGTTCTCCTCGGCCTTCCTGTCCGGTAGCGCTGCCCCTTCCAGCCTCAGAGGTCAGCAGACAGTTAGATGGGGGGGGGGGGGTGGGTATCCTTTTGCAGGAGAAAGGCCGCGGCTAGCCGACCCCGAACGTGGCTAGTCAACCCCGGACCCATCAGGATTTTCACTCACTCACTCGTTCATTCATTCGTGCCTGCATCCCTCAGGCAGAGGCCAGCGGCTCGTCTCCAGCAGCAGCCGGCTCCCCGGTGCTGCGGACAAGATGGTGAGCGTGAGCCGGGCTCTGTCGTCAAGAGGAGACAGAAAACAGGGCACTGCCGGCCGCCAACCCCTTCTCTCCTTCCTTCCTCGGCCTGTCCCCACTTCCATTCTCGGTGCTCAGACCCATCTAGTTGTCATACAGGGCCTGCTCCCTCCAGCCCCGGGACCTCATGCTGTCCATCTGGGTTAAGCCCCTTTACTTAATCTTGTTTCGTGAGGCTAACACAGGGTGGGGCAGGAATCGGGTGTAAAGAGCTCTGAGCGGCGCCTGGGGGGCTCAGTCGGTTAAGCGGCTGCTTTCGGCTCCGGTCATGATCCCCGTGTCCTAGGATCGAGCCCCGCATCAGGCTCCCTGCTCAGCATGGAGCCTGCTTCTCCTTCTTCCGTTTCCCCTTCCTCCTGCTCATGGGCTCTCTCTCTCTCTCTCAAATTAAAATATAAAATCTTTTTAAAAAATAATAAGGAATGCTGAATGACATTTTTCTGAGTTTGACTTTTATTCTGAGAGCATTTGAAAAGCCATGGAAGTATTTTAGGCCAAGGCATGGCGTTTGATTTCTATATAGAAAACACCTGCAGGGAGGAGGCAGGACGGGAGGGAAGGAGAGAGGGTGGCAGGGCTGGAGGCAGGGAAAGCACAGAAGGGGCCTTTGGGATAATCCGGATGAGAGACGACGACGAGGGCTCCTGGCCAGCCCTGCCCTACGCATCCCACCCAACCCACTGCCGGAGAAGAGCGGACGGGTCTCCTCACGCGGCGTCTCCCCCAGAGGCATCTGCGCGTGTTTAAAGTTTAACCAACAAGGATCAGGAGCTTCCGCTTCTCAGACACCTTCGTGTATAATTAATCCCCTCCAAGCTGTGTTGTCAGGAAAAATTAAACTTCATCTCTCTTTCTTAGAGATGAAGAAACTGAGACTTGGCTTCAAGCCGCTCTGAATTTGAGTTGCTGCCACGAACCCAGAGCTGGCAGCTAGAAAGTTCCAGCACACAAGGCCCAGGGGCCGCGCGCTGCCCCTGTGCCGTTGCCTCTGACAAAACCTTAGAGTCGTATCTAACAGGCCCTGATGATGGTGGGATTTCTGGCATCCACTCGCCTGCACTAGAAGCAATGAGGAGACAGCAGGGGCTTCTGACACTGGGCCCCGGGGGGAGCACAGCCGCACGTTCCTTCTCTCTTTGGTGGCCCTTGGCCCAAGAGGGACAGTTCTGTAGGGGAGGGAGCCTGGGGACTTTCTTTGTGGGACGTTTCTCCCCTTGTGGGTCCTGGGAGAGGCCTGCCCACTAGCCCACCTTCCCCACTCTTTCCGGGTCTTTGTTTGGGAGGGGAGGCCAGGGAGAGAAGATAAGGAGGACGACTGCCCCATCTGCTGGCCATCCGGGGACGCTCCAGCCACGCCCAGGGGAGCGGGAGCGGGGAGCTTTCCTTCCGTGGGGGCTTTTAGGGTAAGAGGAGTCTTGGGTCCCCAAAGTGGGCGTGACAAGGGACAAGGGACATCTTCTGTAGGAGAAGCTTGAGGATAGAAGCCCATTTCAGCTGGTGGCAGAAGTTGTCAGTGCCATTATCTGTGCACTCGGGGGATGGGCACACAAGGGTGAACAGTGTGTGGGGAGGAATATAAGGACAATTACAATCAGGTAAAAGGAACGTTGGGGGAAAATACAGGCAGAGAAGACAGACCAGTTGAGTTGACTCCCTAGGTCCCTTTAGGTGCTGCTTCAGACGAAGGACAAAGGACAAAGAGGAGTTAAACCAGGGTTAAGGGAAGACGTTCCAGAAAAGTCCACTGCTGTCCCTACTCAGGCCCAGGGCTCGCTGCTCCTTTCCTGTCCCTGCAGCAGTTGGACGACTCAGCACCCTGGCTCCACTGCCCCCCCCGAAATGCTGGTCCCTGAAAACAGTGGCAGGAGCTCAGGGGGCCAATGGCTGCTCCTTGCCATCGGATTGCCCCCTGCCCTCACCCCGGGGCTTTCCCTTCCCCCCAGACGACAGCGCCTGGGAGACTTCTCTGAGCAGGCATGCGTCCGCTCACAGACCCGAAGCTGGCCGAGGCCGGAAAGCATGGTGGAAGATGGGAGAAGGATCCTGGTTGGTGAATTAGGACCTGGCCTCTGCAGGTCCCCTGCAGACGAAGGAACTGATCTGAAGTAAAAGGGAGCACTGCCCAGATAGATTTTGGAAGAGCAATTCGAGCTGGCATGAATTCCATCGGTCTGTCACTCTAATCAATTGGCTGTAACTCAACCATCATCGACTAATACAGGTCAAATCCTGTGTGGCTTTGTGGGAGAAGGCCGGACACCAATGAACATCGATGGGACCGTCCGCTGTGTGCAGGGCACTGGGCTAGCTGCGATGGATCCCAGCGCAAGGAGACCCGGTTCATCCTTGGGAAGCACCCGCCACCACCCCCACCGCCAGCCTGCACCCCCACGTAGCCCTTCTCTGCTCTTCTCCTCCCCCACGAAACCTGCTCCCGGGAACACAGCTGACCCAGGTAGCCACACTGAGCAAGTGAGGGGGTGTTTATGGAACTGTGCCTCTGGTTCTCTCACTATCCTTTCCCTCCTTCTTGCTTTTAGTAACGAGCACAGCCCCACGCTTCCCGCCACCTGCTCCCCAGCTCTGGTCAGACACCTGACGGTGTCTTCCCCACCCACCTGAGTAAGCTGAGTAAGGCCCCGTGATTGTGACCAGTGAAACAGGAGTGGAACTATGGGGTAACAGTTGGGGTACACCCTCCTCTTCCTCTTCCCCTGTTCCTGTGGGCTGGGAGGCAAGCATGGAGCATCGTGGTGAGCGGGCTTGGCACACAGGATGAGGGCCAACACCTGGTGATTGGCAAAGTGGCAAGATGGCGGCAGGGGGATCCCAGTGCCCTCTGATATCCTCTAACATCTCTCAGCTCATTCATCATTCCACTTGTTGGGATAACGTGATACTCCATTGTGTGGCGGGTGTCTAAGGTCGTGTGGCTAGAGCAACATGGATACCAATAGCCAAGAAAGCCCCATTCTCCAGTCAACGGGTCCGCTTCACAGTTCACTGCAAATCCACGAGATGCCTTAGCTAGGTCGCCTTATCTCCACTTACAGGTGCGAGAAAGCCCAGCAGAGTCTTTCCCAAGAGCCCAGGGTTAATGGAAACTGAGATTCTCAGCCTTACCTTGAAGAGCTCTTGACATTTCCTCCAACTAAGAATGGTTCTCTCTTCTTGGAGATTAGGGTCCTTTGGCACAAACCGGGGAATACCATTAAGAAGCTTTTTTTCCCTTTCTTAGAGCAGTTGTAAAAAGGACAATTAAGCCACTGAAATGTGAGCACTAAAGAAACCAGGAAGTTGGACAAAAGGCAGTATCATGCAGGTCAGAGGATATTTAGTAATGATTAGCATTTGGAGGTCAGCGGTTACCGGTTCAAAATCGTTCTTGTAAATGTTCAACCACTGGAAAGCCTTCGAAATGCCAGGTAGCCAGTGGTCTCTAGATGAAAGTATTTTTGAAAAGGAATAAAAACTCCCTTCCGCTTCTGATAGCAATCTCAGCTTACTGAGCGAAATAATGAGCGGTCTTCTACACCACGGCCCTGGACTCACTTCCTAGAAATTCGTAAATACCAGACCACAGAGCGTGACCAGTCACTGGACGCTGTGCCCACTCTGTGTGTTTAGAGAACTGGCTCGGGTGGGAAAGACTCAAATGTCTGGTCCTCACGTCGGGGTCTTTGGACCCAAATCACCAGAAAGGGAGCCAAAGGCGGCTCCAGGTTGAAGTCGTAAGGCAGGATGGGAGAGGCAGGGAAGGGAGAATCGCCGGATTAAGGGGGAAGGTCAGCCGTCTGTGAAGGACCCAAGTGTCCTCTTCCCAAAGTCGAAGCAGGGATGGAGACACTACTGGCCTTGAAGTAGAAAGACCCAGATTCAAGTTCTGACTCAACCCTGGGCCTCACAAGGTGACCTCTGAGTAGAACACACAAATGGATCAGGAGCAAAGATACTGAGAGGGCACACGTGTTCTTGCTCACCGTGGTTTTGTTTGTAAGTACAAATCAGCTGGTGCAGAAAAGGCGTCTTTTGGTTCAGGTGATGGTGGACGGTAGTCACCAGAGCTGAACACCAAGATCCCACTTCCCATCCTTCCTGGCGTGTGGTAGGATTGACATTCTCTGCCCTCTTTAGCTAGGTGTGACCGTGTAACTTGCTTGTCACTCCTGGGCAGAAGCTTTAAGAGCAAACGTGCCATCTGCCACATTCCCTCACCCCACCTCAGTGACTTTTGGAGACACGTGCTGGGACAAAGTTTCCCTTGTTCTTGGTGACTACGGTGAGGCGAACACTTACTCCCTGTCCCCAGTCTCCATTGGTTGGGAGGAAAACGTCTGTGAAGCTAAAAGCCGCTGCAACCTTGGGATTGTTTGTTATTTGCTGCATAACCTCCCACTGCCTACACTTTATTTTCTGTATCCTTGATGCTGTGGCATTTGGGGCCTTGATCCTGGAGACTCTCCCTCGCAGGGCTAATTCCTCACTCCCCTGAGAATGTGGCTTTGATACAAAGATCAACCAATCCACAGCCACACCCTGACTGTCTTTTATCAAACTCTCACGCGCTGAACAGCAGTCCCCCTGCCCCGAGTCACCCCAGAACAATGTACTGCACAACTAGGTGCACAACTAGGGACCCCTCGTGTAGTCCACAGCCTGCCCAAATCGTGCCAACTGGCCAATGCTGAACTTACTCAATGTACCTATTCTGCCTTGTCCATTCCTTCCTGTGAAAACCCCAGTAAAGCCTCCGGGCCACGCCATCCCCTTGCCCTCCTTGCCTCCTGACCAACCCTGGTCTTTCCCCAGATGGCCTTGTGTGATGTGCCATGCTTCCTGATTTTAGGGATCTGTGTGTATAAACTTCTTCCTTCCTGACAATCATTTTCATACATATCTTACCTTTCCCAATAAAAACAAATCCCAGGTACATTTTTACACTGGAAAAGATGAAGACTGGGATTGGTATCAGACACACTAGATGTTCTGATCCTCTTCCCAACCTCTGGGTTCTGCCTTGCTCTGAGCCAGCCTCTCCCCCTGCAGATGGGCTTTCTCCATGTGGCAGGAGGAACTCAGGCATCCAGGCTTCATTACCAGGGCCCAGATGCAGGACATGGTTTTCGCTGCAGGTTCTGACAGAAAAAGTCATAGGGAAAGACTCAGACCGACCCAATCTGGGTCATGTACAATCATGAGACAATCGTTGGGACATGCATGTTGATTAGCATTGAGAGATACGCTCTCCAGAGGCCTGGTGGGTGGCAAGTGCTGGGCAGCCAGGAGCCCAGGCACCAGTGACAGATCTATCATTGCCCTTTTGTGGATGGAGTCTGGACATCCGCACTTTGCCATGTCCTAAGGGAGGAACAGTTTGCAGATGGCTGCTCATTTCACAAAGTACTACTGGAAAATGAGACAAGCACTGAATGACGGAACTAGCTTTGAGGACAAGAGATAGAAACTAGGATGTTTTTCTGAGCTAGGATCAGGCCAACTAGAAATATGGTAGGCAAAAACAATCTGTCCTCCCTAACAGTAGAAAACCTCTTAAGTGAGCACGTGGGGTGAGAATTAGCAGACATTCAAAATCGTTGAATTTTCCGGTTATTTATCGAATGCCCTCTGTATGTCATGCATCCAGATGGTTCTGTTCAGGTCCATCTAGCTAAAGGAATGATGTCCAGCTGCCCAGACCCCTATGCTGCTTCAGGTTACTGTCTCACAGATGTCCCTGGGAGGCCCAGAGAACAGGGACTTGGAGATTGGACGGTGGGTCACCGGCACTAGAAGGAAAACAGAGGGGTTGAATTTACAAAGCTGAACTCAACCTCAGAGTAAGACCAGGGGCTCTCAATCTGGAAGCAGTGGGCTGGCTCCCAGGGTCCAGGAACTCTTGTCACTGAATATAAAAAATGGAACGTTCATTTCCTACAGAAAGGATCTGCAGCTATCAGATTATCGACGGTTATAGCCCCCAAAATGTTAAGAGCTGCCGTGTTAACAGAGTTAACAGTTAACGCTCGGCTTCCAAGAAACAGCAAAGAGGGGCGTGGGATTTTTCTCGACATTCCTAGTGTCTTAGAAGTGAGTTTTCTCATCTCGACTTCAGTTCCAGTATTTTCCAAATGGAGCCGAAGTCACAGAACTCCACCTCCCTCGCAGAGCTGTGAGTGGAAGAGAGAAAGCGAAGAAATCTGGGCCTGCGTCCTAATGAGGCCATTTACCAGCAGGCAACTTAACCTCAATGAGCTGATTTCCTCATCGATAAAGAGAGGATAATGACATTCATTGTCGCACCAACCCTGTGACAGTAAATGAAACAGTGACTGCAAAGAGCTTTCCACTTTCCTTTCCTTTAAGAATCAAAGTGAACACGATCGAGCCTTTCTTATACGTCCTCACGGTGCTAGTAAGTGCTTTCAGGGACGTGGTATCATTTAATCCTCACAGAAGCCCTGTGGGTGGGATACTATTATTATCCCCATTTAATTTTTATAAAAATGGGAGAGGGAGAAGTGAGAGGCAGGGTCAAGGCCCTGGCCACTGAGAGGCAGGGCTGGCTTCCAACCCTGGCAGCCCGACTGGAGCCCATCCTCTGGCCCCAGGGCTCTGCCTCCTCCACCCACCCTGCCGGGCACCCACACACACTGCCCACGGCCACCAGAACAGAGCCCTCACAGCAGGCCATGTGCCATCACCCCAGGGGGACAGCCACACACATGCGCCCCGCTGAGGTGGCACGCACGTTGACAGGGACGGCTCGGCTGTGCGGCGTGTTTTCACCGCAGCGCCTGGAAAAGGACGCAGACCGTCGGCCTTGCTTTCCTTGGCTCCACGTGCCAGACGAGCACCTGGAAGGCGGCGAGTGTCACAAGCCTGGTTTCCGGTCACGCCATGCTCACCGGCTGAGCTGGCAATGAGAAGTTGCGACTGTCTTTACGAATGAGAGGCAACAACTCAGGTCAAGGACAGAAGCTTTGAAAAACGTGACTGGAGTCGGGAAGTTTTTAGAACGACTTTTTATTTCCACTCACTGCCACTTCTTTACCCTGGCGTCGTATCAAGGCAGGGCCCTCTGGCTCCACGAGAGAGGAAGTTAGCACGCATTCCCGGCTCCCGACGCTGGGAGGACAGCCCGCGCCGTTGAGGGGGGCTCAGGAAGGCTGTGGGCTTGGGCCGGGGGTGGGCCCCACTGCAGCGGCCCCGCTCTACGGGCTCTGGCCGGCTTCTCTGACGGAGAAGCGCGAACTGCCGGCCTCACGCGCATGAACCCCTCCGAGTTCTGGGGCTGGAGAAGGACCACTGAGACCTAACGCTGGAAAGGAACTTCTTAGATGAGCTCCACAATGTGGGCCTGAATTTTCCAGCCAGCCACGCGGAGGCAGCTGACGAAGCAGAGGCCCCTCACACTGCCACAGCGGCGCGCGGGAGCCTTCCACACACGGAGGCTTCTGCTCACCGGCTTCAGAAAGAGGAAAGAGGGTGAGGGAGGAGACCAGCGCGGGGGCACGGCCGCTTCCTCCTGGTCCAGCTGTGCCTTCCGGATGGCAGCTGCCGCTCCAGGGGGCGGCCCGGGTGCTGGGAGGCGCACGCCGGCAGCTGGGGCCTGGCAGTGGAGCCGGCAGCTGCCTGGGGTCATTTGTTGGCCACGGCGGAGAGCTGGTCGCGGATGCGGCCCAGGCCGTCTAGCATAGTGTCTAGCGTTTCCTTACTCAGCTCCACAGTGACCGCCGAGATGGAGGGCTTGTCTCCACACAGACTAGGATCTTCTTGGATCTGAAAAGAGAACAGGGTCCGCACGTCAGAGCCGCCCTGGAGGTGAGCCCTGGACGCGGGAGCCCTCCCCAGCTCCAGTGAACCTCTGAACACAGGCTCTTTGCTCGGGCTTCAGAGTCCCAGCCCTGGCGTCATTTAGCAAATGAGGACATGGAAGGAGATTCCCAGAGGCTTGAGAGAGGAGTGCTCAGGGCGGAGAGGCCAAGGCTCACTCACCCCTCGGACCCCTGACTCTCGGCATTTGAGTGAGGAGACACTGCATGGGCCCGTACGGGTATTTTACGCAGCGGGCTCTAGTAGTGAGACTCCCGGCACGCAGAAAAACCACTACAGCTCCTAGTTGTATTTATTCGTTTCCTTAAAAACAAAAGTCAACTCTACTAATGTTTAAAAACGTAGTTGTTTGAAGCACCCATACCTTTTCATTTTCTTACAGGGGCTGAGTTTCTGGAGGTGCCGTTAAGTCAATACAGCATCACTAAATAAACCCAAACCACAGATGTGTGGTTTAAAAAGAGTCCCGAAAAGATCTGTAGCGTGAAGCTAACACCGGGAAGCCAGAGCGTGCGAACAAGGGCATGAAGGACTGCAGCATCCCGAGTCGCTAACGGGAGCTCCGGCTCAGCCGTGTCACAAGCAGTGGCCTGAGGGACACCAGAATTATCAAGAAGGCAATCTGAAATGTGACGGCCCTCATCATGACAGCTAAAGTTTCCCATTAGTGTAGAAGGTGAACTTTAGGGGGCAGCGAGCCATTTTTAGAACTTGTTTTGTATTTGTCTTATCCTTTTAAAATTTCTAATTTCAGTGTATGTTTTATTATGTCTATAATATGTTAGGACAGTAGTGACCATGTACTTGACAGACAGAGACCGCATCTGAGGGTGCTGAATTGTCTTCTCTGGGGTAGAGGTCCCAGAGCTCTGGACACTGGCACTTCCGCTGGTGCGCAGGGCTGCCAGGTCACCGAGGCCCCTTCCTTCCCTCTTGGGAGCGTGGCGGTGGACGCACCTTCATCTGCAGCAGGCAGGTGGGGACAGCCATGCGGCTGATGCTGTCGGAGGAGGTCTTGATGTCCACTCTCCAGTCCAGGTCGACCAGGCGCGGCAGAGAGACTGCGAAGAGGACGGGCCAGCTCAGAGCCCATCCGCTCACTTTACCAAGCCCTCACTCTGGGACAGGCAGCCCTGACTGCTGGTCATGCTCCTGAGCCAAAGGACAAGTCTCCGAGGGAGACAGAAGTCGGGGGCCTTCCTCGCCACAGATCCATGCCACCTGCACTTGGCACGGAAGCATGGGGTGGAGGAAGGCCAGGCTCCTGCCTGCGCATACAAGCCTCCAGATGTTGGCAGATGAGAGAGGAGTTTGGGATGAGGTTAATGCATGCTGAGTTTCGGTGACAAACTCTGGCCGCTTGGCACGGTTTGAGCTGGGTCTGGGAAGGAAAGGTGAGGAGGGCGGGTTTCTTGGTACTCACTCTGATTTGCCTGGGCTTCCGTTCGCCAAGCAGAGCTGTTTAAGAGGAAAAGATGAGGAAAAAAAGAATGGAAAAGGGATGAGAACTGATCATGAGAGAGGTCTGTGGACCTGGGCCTTTACCCCTTCTGGGATCTTCAAGTCTATCATCACTCCCTGACAGGAAAGGACCACAGAAACGTCTGCTGTGTGGCAGAAGCAGTTTCTGGATTGTTCTGCATAGCTCAGTGATGTTAAAGCTGTAAGTGCTGTTAGTTTTTGTAGCTTAGGGGGCAAAAAGAAAGAAGAGACTTAATGCATTGCGTTCTTACTGTGCTACCGTTCTGAGAGACGAGGCCAGAAAAGTCGACTGGTTCTCTTTTACTGAACATCTGCTCCACACAGTATTGCATTTTACGCAAAACACACCCAAGCAGACCTGTCTAATGCTACAGCAAAAAGCACTGTAGTGAGATGCTAAGCAGAGGCAGAATAAAATGTGGTCACGTATGAGGAACTTTCTAAATAAACAATAAAACCCATGGCATGAGAGCATTATCTGTTATTACTGTCCGAGAATTCTGGTCAAGCCTGCTGCTAGCCAAAAGCAATAGAAAATATTTGGGTAATTCACAAAAGAAACAAAATGACCAATTAAACATATGAAAAAGATATCTGACATCACTAGTATCAAAGATACACAAACTGAAGTGAGGCGCATTTGCCATTTGTGAACTGGGGGAAAATGTAGAAACAATTCCCTCGGTGCCGGTGACGGTGTGGGGAGGGGGGCGCACTCGTGCCCTCCTGGCAGAACGCCAGCTGGTGCAATCTTTCTGACTGACGGTCAGCGTGGGAATGTGCAGCAGAAACCTCACAACCACCTTTAACCAGCAGGGAGATAACCAAGCTCGCGAGCAACATTTCCACACTAAACTGAAGTGAAAACTGCCAAGAGCCTAAACACCCAACACCAGGGAATTTCTTAACTAAATTTTATATAATTTCTCCATGTAAAGAATATATTTAACCATTAAAAAGGATATTGAAGGTAAGTATTTACTGACCTAAAATATCGTTATATAAGCCTTATAAGGAACTCTCAAGAAATGAGCACTTACACGTGTTCTAGGATGATTTTCGTCAGCAGGTTTTTGAGGTTTTGGTGGAAATTTTCAGGAAAGAGAGCCAGGATCGCCTCGGCAGAGGATAGGTCACGGAACACCACTAGCCTGGTGAGGCGATGCAGAGCCTGGAGCAGCTGCGGGACAGGCCTGCGTGGTGAGGAGCAGGGCAGGGGACAGGGCTCCACCCCCGCCCCGCCACACCCTGCCACAGTCGTCCCAACAGCCCCCAGGGGTCCTGAGACCTCAGTCCCAGATGCTGATGCCCAAATGTCCCAGCCCACCTCTAAGTTCACCTGTCGCTTTAGAAGACAGGGGTAGCTGCCCAACATAGGAACCTGTCAATGTGCCAGAAACTTCTGCTTGGGAGCAAAGGGTTAGTAAGTCCTCTTTCCTTGTGCACAGAATCTGACCTTCAGTTTACTTTCTAGCCCATTCCCTGGTAACATGAGAGAAGTGAAAAGTCAGGCAATGCTGCACTGGCCCCTGCGCCTGGATTGGGAAGTCTGCACGAACCCTGAACCCCCTGGGGGCACAGGGCCATGGGCTCCCCTGAGCGGGGCTGCATCCGCCAGACCCCGAAGCTGTGCTCACTGACTTGCTACCAGGGGTACCGGCTCCGGCGGTGTTTGGGCTTTGAATCAAGGCTGTCCTTGGCCCTAGGCTGTCACCAAGGAAGGTGACGAAAACAAATAGATCCTGGTGGGCTGTGCTGACTCCCTTGGAGAGGAGGAGGGCCTGACACTGCCCTGCGGGTTTGCTGGGTTCCTTCCAACTGCCTGTGGCAGCCTGCCGTAACTGCAACAATGCTCAGCCAAACCAAGACAGGCAAGACAGAGGACCCTCTGGAGGAAACTGCTTGAGGGCTTTCTCTGCTGCCCTGGGAGGCTGCTCAGCAGCAGAGGCACAACCCAAGAGGCCAGGGGATGTTCCCCCTCCACTGCTGCGGGCTGAGGTCAGCACATCAATGCCCTGGCCTCCAGGGTGACAGTTCTGCGGTGTGGTCCCCAGGGTTGCTTCCAGGATCCCAAGGTTGAGCCCCTTGCAGGTCATCAACACATTCTTGGTTTTGTCTCTCTTCCCTGTTCTATTGTCCCACTCCGTCCTTTGTGCTTTCTAGACTCACCTCCCCAGGTAATTACCTACAACCAACTCTTAGCCTCAGGGTCTACTTTTGGGGAAGCCAAACCAAGTCTTCAACTCACTTCCATAATCTGACTACTGCCTTTTACTGTGCTACAGCTGACTTCAATGAACAGAACTCTGGTTTAAAATAGTAATAATAATAATAATGCAGGCCTGTTTGAATGAACTCCTATTTTAGAAGCAAATCTGCCCTAAAAAGAGAAGGCTGTGAGTACTGCATAAACTGAGTCACCTCGCTCACTCTTCCCCTTGGCCACCAGCTGAGGTCAGGTGGGGTCCAGCAGCATGTCCCCCAAGTCATACTCAGGCCTCAGAGCTTCTGCCCAGTGCCTCCAGAGAAGTCTGTCTAAACTATCTGGCTGACAATCTATCAGCAGCAGCAAGTTAAAGGGAAAGAAAATTGCAGAAAGGTTGGCTTTTGGCCACACTGTCTAGGGAACAAGTCTGAAAAGGAAATGGCTAGGACCTCTGATTCTGGGTATAGTTCTCCCATCCTTGCCTCATTTGTCATAAGGAAGTGAAGGTTCAAAGACAATAGCTTTTAAGTTCACTAGCATTAAAATGAAAATCCACTTTAAGTTTGTTATAATGTCAACAGACATTTCAGGGGAAATTTTTCCTTGGATGTGGCAATGATTGGGAAATTAAGAAAGAGACTAATGAGCTGAGAAGCCAGTGGTCAAAGGTCGTCTCTGACCATACTTACTTGCTCTGCTTCCTCCTGGGTCACAGACAAGCTGGAACATGTAATATCCAAGAGCTTCTTTGAGCCAAGGGCTGAACTGGAAAAGCTCTCTTGGCACAGCTGTCTGACAACATCTTTTGAGGAGGCCTGTGAATTAATTCACAGATGGGGAGAAAAGAAAACCATTCAGACTCTGAAAATATACGTTTCAGAACACAATATTGTCTCAGTCATGGTATGATACCTTTGAAACTCAAGACTTAAAGGTGCAGAGGACGGCTCCATTTCCAGGGCAGTGAAGTAGATGTAGTTGTTCTTATTTGCCCTTCTCAGCAAACCGAAAGTGCTGGGCACTATGTGGGAAAGGAATGTAAGAGCACTCAAGGGAGAGCGCGGAGAAGACGGACCTGCTGTGGGCCTCCCTGCTCCAGACCAAGAAACGACATGGTGCTGAGTTTCCTGGATTTTCTTGTTGTTCATATATCCCAGACTTCAGGCTAAGGAACAGGGCAACCCAGAATGCCAATGGGTACACAGAACCAAAACAAACAACTCCTAACAAATACCTGCTCTCTCCAGCCAAAGGACCAAGAAAGCTTAGCAAGACAGAAAACTGTTATGTGATAACTGCTCTACTGAGCCAAATACCACAGAAAAACCTGTAGCCCCACTCCCACCTATGTTAGCAGACTGAGTGGGGAATATAGACTTCCACCCTTCTGAGGCTACAATGAGGCTACACCCCCACCAGCATGGTATCAGAGAAGGCTAAGTAGGGAGCTGGGACCATAATCCCCACCAACTGACAGCTAGTCCCACCACGTCTTGGTATTAATAGTAACTATGTGGGGCCAGAAATTCCACTCCTGCCCAGTAGTAACAAGGAACCCCCACTTCTGGGTGTCAGTAGGAGCCAAGGGCAGAATCTGGTAGTAATGAGGCAGAAACCCTCCCGAATCTCAGTATACAACACGAGAATGCCAGGTTTCAACAGAAAATCATTCATCATACCAAGAGCCAGAAACATCTCAAACTGAATGACAAAGGACAAACATAAGATGCCAACATCAAGATAACAGATGTTAAAATTATCTGGCAAAGATTTTAAAGTAGCCATGACAAAAACGCTTCAACACCTAAATACACACTTTTGAAACAAATAAACCAGAAAGTCCCAGCAAAGGAACAGAAAATACAAAGAACAAAATGGAAACTTTAGAACTGAAAAATACAATAACCAAAACAAAGTTTGGTAGGTGGACTCAGCAGCAGAATGAAAGAGACAGGTGAAAGAATCAAGTAAACTGGAAGACTGAGCCACTAGAAATCACCCAGTTCGCACACAGAAAACAGACTGAAAATAATGAACAGAGCCTCAGGGATCTGTGGCACTATACCAAAAAATCTAACATTCGTGTCATTGGAGTCCTAGAAAGGGAGGATAAAAGAGGGCAAGGCTGAAGAACTACTTAAAGAAATAATGGCTGAAAACTCTCCAAGTATAGCTACAGACATAACTGTGTGCACTCAAAAACCTAAGCATATTCTCAACAGCATAAACCCAAAGAAATCCATACCAAGACACACCATAATTAACCTCCTGGAAACTAAAGGCAAAGAAAAAATCTTGAAAGCAGTGAGAAAGAAACAATATCTTATCTATAAGGGATCATTAGAACTCATCAAATCAGAACTCACGGAAGCAAGAAGGAAGTGGCACAATATTTCTCAGGCGTTGGAAGAAAAGAACTGTCAACCCAGAATCCTACACCCAGCAAAAAATATCCTTCAGAAAGTGAAGAGGAAATCAAGACAATCTCAGATGAAAAAAAAAACACTATGAAAGTTTGTCACAAGACAAAAGACATTCTCTTAACAGAAAGGAATTAATAAAAGGAACCTTGGAATATCAGGAAGACAGACAGAACACAACAAACAAAAATATGGGTTAATACAATAGACTTTCTTTCTCTTGAATTTCTAAAGTCTCTTCAAAGGATGAAGTAAAAATTATACCACTGTCCAATGTGGCTCTAAATGTATGTAGAGGAAATATTTAAGATAATTATATTACAAATGAGTAAGGGATAGAAAGGGAAGTAAGGTCTCTATACTTCAGATCTAACTGGTAAAATGATGACACTGATAGATTGTGATGTTATATATATAAATGTAGTAACCAGAGCAACTACTAAAAATGTTATAAAAAGAAATGCATTTTAAAATGCTACAGATAAGTCAAAAGGGAATTCCAAAAATATGTTTAAATAACCCACAGGAAGGCAAGAAAAAATAAAAAGAAACAAAAAACAAAAAAATTACATGGCAGACTTAAGCTCTAATATTCAATAATTACATTAGCTGTAAGTGGGAAATTAAATACAAGCTGCAAATATGACTCAATTAAATGATGTCTATTAAAAACGCTCTTCAAATATAATGAGACAGATTAAAAGTAAAAGGATGGAAAAAGATAGATCATGCAAATATTAATGAAATAAAATCAAGAGTGGCTACAATAATAGCAGACAAAATAGACTCCACAGCGAAGAAAATTACCACAGGCAGAAAGGGACATTATATAATGATAAAAGGTTCTATACCTCAGAAGACATCCTAAATATGTATGCACTCAGCAAGAGAGCTAGAAAACATGAGAAGTAAAGAGACAGAACTGAAAGGAGAGACAGACAAGTCCACAAATACAGTTGTAGACTTCAACACCCATCTTTCAATAATTGAAAGAATCAACTAAACAGATATTCAACAAGAACACAGAAGATTTCAACAACACCACTGATCAATCTACTCAACGCTTATGGAGCACAACCCAGTAGCAACATAATAAACATCCTTTTCAAGTGTCCACTGAACATATACCAAGACAGAACATATTCTGAGCTATAAAACAAACCTGAACAAATTCGAAAGAACTGAAATCATACTGAATGTATTCTTGGTGACTACAATGGAATCGAACTAGAAATCACTAACAGAGAGATGACAAGAAAATATCCAAACATTGGAAAACTTAAACACACTTCTAAATAATCCACAGATTAAAGAGGAGCCTCAAGGGAAATTTAAAAAATTATACTATAAAAATTATACTAAATGCATAAAAATGGGGAAAAAAACCCACAAAATTTTGGGGACACAGGCATGACAGTGTTGACAGGGAAATGTACAGCATTAAACACATATATTAGAAAAGATAAAAGTTCTCAAGTCAATAATTTAAGTTCCCACCTCAAGAACATAGAAAAAGAAAAGCATAATAAACCCAAAGGAAGAAGGAAGGAAACAACAAAGAGTAGAAAGCAATGAAACTAAAAATAGAAAAAAAGAGAAATCAATGAAACAAAGAACTAGTTCTCTGAAAATATCAATGAAATGGACAAACATTTAGCAAGACCAGCGAAGTTAAACAGAGAGGAAACACAAATTACCAATATCAGGAATGAAACCGGTCATATCACTACAGACCCTAAAGACTTCAAAAGGAAAATAAGAATAACCACAAACAACTCTATACACACAATTTGGCAGCTTGGACAAAATGGATAAATTCCTCAAAAAACACAAACTACCACAGTTCCCCAAATATGCAACTGATAATTTGAATAGCCCAATAATGATTATGGAAGTTGAATTCATAATTTAAAACTCCCCAAGAAGAAATCTCCAGGCCCAGATGGTTTTGCTGCAGAATTCTAATGTTTAAGGAAAGAATTAACTAATTCTACACAATCTTTCTTTAGGAAACAAAAAAGGATGGAACACTTTCCGATTCATTTCATAAAGCTAATATTACCCCGACATGTCAATTCTCCCCTAATTGATACATAGGTTTAACACAACTCCTATAAAAATCTCAGCAGGTTTTTTTAAACATAGACAAAATCATTCTAAAGTTTATATAAGAAGCCAAAGAAACTAGAGTAGCTAAAACAATTTGGATAAAGAATGAAGTAGGAGGGGCGCCTGGGTGGCTCAGTGGTTTGAGCCTCTGCCTTCGGCTCGGGTCGTGATCTCAGGGTCCTGGGATCGAGCCCCGCATCGGGCTCTCTGCTCAGCAGGAGCCTGCTTCCCCCTCTCTCTGTCTGCCTCTCTGCCTAGCTCTGATTTCTCTCTGTCAAATTAAAAAAAAAAAAAAAAAAAAAAAAAAAAAAAAAAAAGAATGAAGTAGGAGAAACCAGCCAAACTGTTTTTAAGACTTATTACATAACTATAGTAATTAAGACTGTGAGGTATTATCATAGAAAAAAACAAAAATCAATGGAAAAAAAAACCAGAGAATCCTGAAATTTGCCCAACTGATTCTTGACAAAGTTGCAAAGTTGCAAAGACAATTCAATGGAGGAAAGACAGCATTTTCAACAAATGGTTCTGGAACAACTGGACATTCACAGGCGAAAAAAAAAAATCTCAAACTGTCTCACACACATTATACAAATTTAACTCCAAATTGATCATGTACTTAAGTGTAAAATGTAACATAAACATAAAACTTTTAGAAAAAAGAGAAAATTTGGAGATCTATGGCCTGGCAAAGAGTTCTTAAACATGACACCAAAAGTACAATTCATAAAAGGAAAAACTGTTGGTAAATTGTACTTTATCAAAATTAAAACTTTTGCTCTGCAAAAGCTCCTGTTATGGGTTGAATGGTGTCCGCCTAAAATTCATACATTAAAGGCCCAATTCCCAGTACCTCAAAAACGTGACCTCATTTAGAAAGAGAATTGTTGCAGATGTGATTAGTTATGATGAAGTCATAGGGTGGACCTTAATCCAATGTGCTTATTAAAAAGGGAAATGTAAAGGGGTGCCTGAATGGCCCAGTCAGCTGGGCGTTGGACTCTTGTTGATTTCAGCTCAAGCGGTGATCTCCAGTCATGGTATTGAGCCCCATGCCAGGCTCTGTGCTCATGGAACCTGCTTGTGATTCTCTGTCTCCCTCTGCGTGTCCTCTTCTCACCAGCCCCCTCCCCCAAAGGGTTAGGAGAGGGTGAGGGCAGGGGGGAAGTGGATGTGGCTATAAAAGAGCAACAGGAAGGATCCTGTAGTGATGGCCACGATCTGTATCTTGAGTGTATCAAAGTCAATATCCTGATTGGGATATCATACTATAGTTTTGCAAGATGTTTCTATAGGGGGTAAACGGGACTTTTCTGTATTCCTTTTTACAACTGTATGTAAATCTATAATTATGTCAAAATAAAAACCTTAAGTAATTTTTTTCAAGATTTTATTTTTTGAGAGAGAGAGAGAGAGAGAGCGCCAGCAAGAGTGGGGGGAGGGGCAGAAGCGGACTCCCCGCTGAGCCGGGAGCCTGACATAGGGCTCCAGTCCAGGACCCCAAGATCATGACCTGAGCTGAAGGCAGACGCTTAACCAACTGGGCCACCCAAGCACCCCTAAGTAATTTTTTTTTTTAAAGAAAATACATAGGAGAATAGGAATAAGAATGAATTAACTATTGCTACATATTGACAAGCAAAAAAAGCCAGGAATAAAAAAGTATATGCTGTATTATACCATTTATGTGGAAGTTCAAACATGGGCAATATTAAGTTGATTTTAAAAGCAAGGATAGTGGTTACTACTGGGGAGGTGAGGGAAGTAACGAAGGAACAACAGAGAGACTCCGGCAGTATTGGTAATATTTTGGTTTTGACCATAGTGATGGTTACATGGGTGTGTAATACATCACTGAGCTATGCATTTACAATTTGTGTATTTTTCTGTGTTACACATTAATAATACTTTATTTTAAAGTTTATTAACAACAACAAAAAGTCCATAAAATGAATAGGCATTAGGTGGGGAATAAGCAGAACAGCCAGGATGAGGGTGTAAAGGACCAGGGCTGTGAGCTTGAGAGCCCTAGGTTTCCAATCTCAACTTTTGTTAGTTCATTCATTAATTCATATAACAGCTGTGTACTGACAACATGCTGTGTGCCAGAAGCTGAGGATACACTGGCTGGCGATACGTTTGTAAATATCATAGAGTAGTTGCTTTTAGGGATAGAGAATACTATCAGTATTCAGTGAGCACTGAAGAGATTTTTAAAACAAAGGAGAGACCGCTGCACGAACCAATCAATGATGATGCTGTGCCATGAATTGCTTAGTGCTATGAACTCAACCCTTTTCATCTGGAGTTAAAACCAAAAAAAAAGTTCCAACTGGATCTTACATTCTGCAAGAAAGGCAAAAAACAGGTAAACAGTCGCATAAGGTCTACAAAGGAAGATAAAGACTCCCCTTCTTCCATAAGGGAAATCAAATTAAGCAAGTAATTCCAATCCATCATTTCATTTGGCTTTAAGAAGCCTCACAATCTTCCAAATGATTATCAGCAGAGTTTTGAGGCCCTTACACAGGTCAAAGCAAGTACGGAAAACCAGGGACTCGGGAGAACAGAATGCCCACTTCACCAAGGGGGCCATGAGGGCGCAGAGAGAGAGATTTCTCACCCACGGAGCGAAGAGGGGCTGCGGGAGGAAATGGGGAACTGGCAACGTGGGTCTAGCACTTACCACCTCAACACACCAGTCCTAAACACCAGCCCCCGAGACTTCTAGTAGGGGGCCTTTGTACAGCACCTTCATGTCCGTTATCTTATTTGTTCCCCCGCCATCCTGTCAGGACGGTATTAATTTCGAGCCCGCTTTCTAAAAGCTCGGAAAGGCGCAACAACGGAGTCACCCAGAGAGGTAGTGGTTAGACTCATGGCTGTGAATCAGGGTCTATTTGGTCCCAATTCCCATTCCGTCCCAAGGTCTAGGGACAAAGGCCCGCCTCACGCTGTCCCCACCCCTCCAATTTACCTTCAGCAGGCTCTGGAGCGCGGCGAAATTCTCCGCTGTCAACGCGGCCATCTTCCCCAAGTCACCTGACGGCGACACGAGGGGAAGATTATCACGTGGCTCCGAGGCCGCCGCAGGGCATGCTGGGGGCTGTAGTCCTTCCGGATGGCGACGGCTGCCCGTGTTTGGCGCTGCGGGATGGGGAGGGACCCATAGGACGCGATCGCCTGATGATGGTTCACTCTGGGGACTATAGGACAGTGGAATTTGGAGGACGCAGGTGTGGGGTGATTTACCTGGGTGGAAATTGGCTTGGCTTGTCTACATACCAAGACAGGGAAAACTGTTTTTCCTTGACCTGTAATGGGTGGGCTGGTTGATTTGGGGAATGCACCTACAGGTGATAGTCACACCCTATAGAGCCCCCTCCCGCACTGTACCAGGATTGGTCTGTGCTGCCAATATCAGGTGCAGAGTGATGGTATGTCACTTCTAAAATTATTTATAAAAGACTGCAGGGGCCCCTGGGTAGCTCAGTGGGTTGAGCCTCTGCCTTCCGCTCAGGTCATGATCTCTGGGTCCTGGGATCGAGCCCCGCATTGGGCTCTCTGCTCAGCGGGGAGACTGCTTCCCACCCCCCCATCCCCCCACCCCCCACCTACCCACCCCCACCCCCACCCCCGCCTGCTTGTGATTTCTGTCTGTCAAATAAATAAATAAAATCTTAAAAAAAAAAAAAAGACTGTAGTTTTGGGGTATTCTCTTTTGTCTCCTCCTTTTTCTTGAATCCTTGGTCTGGGGAAAGTAAGCTGTCATGTTGTGAGCAGCCCTCCGGAGAGGTCCATGTGGCAAAGAACTGAAGGCTCTGGCCCATAGCCAGCGAGAAACTAAAGCCTGCCAACTACCTCCTTACTGAGTTTAGAAGCAGATTCTGTAGCCTTGGCCAAGCTTTGAGATGACAGTGGCCTTGGCCAACACTGACTACAACCTCATGAGACTTTCAGAACCAGAGCCACCCAGCTAAGCTGCTCCTGGATTTCTGGTCTTCAAGAACTGTATGATTATAAGTGTTTGTTGTTTTAAACCACTAAGCTTGATAATTCATTACACAGCAATAATAACTAATACATGGGGGCGATACAGCATAAAGGCCTTAGAATTCTACCTAAGCTTGAATCCCAACTCTACGTGTTATTAACTGTATCTTGAGCAAGTTCTAAACTTCTCTGAGCCTCGGTTTCCACGTCTGTAAAATGAGGTCGATCACACCTACTGCAGAGAGCAGAGCTGAGTGATAGGTGCTGCCCCCCGGGGAGGATATCCATCTCTCTTGGCCCTGTGGGCAGGTGTGTTACGAGGGGTTCCTCTGGGCTCCAGTCAGTGATGGGTAGGGTGTGCAACCCTGCACTATGTCATCCCATTTTGGTGGGGCTTTCCAGACTGCCACCACCATGATGCATATAAAGGTTTGTCTGTGGTCTGGGGAGCTTACAGCAATTTCTAAACCATAAATGTTTTCACAGACAGGAAAAGAATAGGGTGGCAGAATTTATTTCCATAATTTGGTCCCACTGCTTGTTTTCCATTAGGCCTCATCTGATTTCTTTCCAATTCTGGGTCTATTAATTTGTGCTTACTTTCATTTATGTGATAAACCTGGCATGTGTCAGGCTCCTTTCTAAGCTTCTCACACTTACTGATTTACTTACTTCCAATAACAATCCTATGTGACACACACACACACACACACACACACACACACACAACTATTATTTTCCCCATTTTACATACGAGGAAATTGAGACAGAGAAATTAAGTAACTTGTCCAAGGTCATACAGCTAAGTAGTGGCAGAGCCCAGATTCGGCGCAGTTTGGGCTCCAGAATCTGTGTTGTTAATTGCCAAGCTATATATATCTCATTGTCTTCCCATAGCCTGAAAACTCATACTTCTTCTGTCTGGATGTCTGACTCCCTTCCCAAGGCAGCAGAACAATCTGAAGTTCTTCCTGGATAATCAGTCCAGTGGTGTGATGAGAGACAAGATAATGAATGGAGGGGGTGCCTTGGAAAAAGACTCAGGTTCAATTCCTGGCTCCTGTGTTCTTCTGGTAAGTGCCTTCATCTCTCTGAACCTCAGTCTCCTCATCCGTAAAATGGAAACAACAATTAAAATACCATTTGACCATTATGGGGAATTCAAGAGTGATTTATACCCCAGAGAGAGAGAAGGGTTATTTATTTGGTGATTCCATTTGGGTCCCGAAAGGGCAGAGCATTCCTGTGCTATGAGAAAGGGTTGCCAGTAGCATGATCAACCATCTCAGTCCAAGAAGGAGGGATTTCCAGGGACACAACACTTGCAGTGATAACACTGGGACAGTCCTGGGCAAACCAGGTCTAGCTAGTCCCCCTCGTGTGAGCCCTGAGCCACTTGTCCTGTCTTCTCCAGGGGGACTGATGTGAAGGGAGCAGCAAGGAGAGAGAATTTTTAAATAGAAGGTTATTAGGGGCAACAATCTTAGTTCGAGAGTTGTTGTTGTTGTTGTTACCAACAATTTTATTGGGAGGTAATTCACATTAACAATGTACCCATTTAAAGTGCATAATTCAGTGGATTTGGGTACATTCACAGAGTTGTGTAATCATCACCACAATGCAAGAACATATTCACCACCAAAAAGAAAAACCACACCCTTTAACTATCGTCCCCTCTTCTCTTTCCATCACACCCTAGCCCCAGGCCCCCACGAATCTCCTTTCTCTCCTCTTGATTTTCCCGACATGGCAGACAAGATGCGCTTGTTTTCATCAATTTCTTCCACTTAGCCTGATGTTTTCAAGGGTCATCCATGCTGCGTATCATGTATTGGGACGTCATTCCTTTTGATGGCTGAGTAATTTCCATTGTATGGCTAGATCACATTTGGTTTATCCATTCATCAGGTGATGGATATTTGGGTCATTTCTGCCTTTTGGCTCTCATGAGTAATGCTGCTGTGAACATCTTGAACAAGCTTTTGTGTCGATTGATATTTTCATTTCTCTTGGGGCATATACCCAGGAGCCACAGGGTAACTCTGTGTTTAACTTTCTGAGGACCTGCCAGTCTGTTTCCCAGAGTGGTTGCACCATTTACCTTCCCATCAGCAATGTCTGAGGGTTCCTATGGCCCCACATCCTCGCCAACACTTGTTATTATCCCTCTGTCTGATTATAGCCGTCCTGGTGGGTGTGATGCGGTGTCTGGTTGCCGGCGAGCTTGCTTCAGGGTTGAAATTGGCATAGCCAGCCCATGTTGTCATCGAGGCTACTGACGTTCGTTTGAGGTGACTGCTGGAGATTACGGGGGCTTAAGACCTCAGTCTGCCCTCGGGTCCTGCCACCAAGTCTGGGCTGCCTTCTTTATCAGAGGAACACCTGCACAAGCTGGATGAGGCCCAGGGGCCTGCGGTCCTTTAGGGAGAGCCCCCCCATTTCCCCGTTTTTCCTTCTCCTCATCCCCATTTCACGGATGGAGATGAGGGTGTCCACAGAGAAAGGGGCAGCTTCACCTTTTTGGTATTATACCACCTGCTCTAAGTCAAAGACTGGTTTTGAAGTGAACCGATCGGCTCCCTGGGAGACTGCAGGCAAACTGGAGACAGAAGTCCTGAAAATGACAGGTGCGTCCTGGCTTGCACACGCTGTCTCTGTCCAGATCAGGCATGATCCGGGGCTCACTTTGCATGAACAATGTCTTCATTAATGCAGTATTTTAAAATTGGGAAATGTGACCGAAAAATCCAGATTCCTGTCTTTTCTCTAGAAACTGACGGGCCTAGCCATGCTGTTCTCACCTTGCACGTTGCAGCAGTTGGCTGGAGCTGAGTCCTGGCTGGCACCCTGGAGACAGGCACAGCTCTCCAAATCCCCACTGTCCCCACCGCTCTGTATTATGTCACAGTTGGCCCTCCCCACACGTCACCTGCCTTACCCCTGCTGGGGGGTATCCGTTAGGGCCTAGCTTCCGGCAGGGACCTATGGGGGTAAAGTGAGGCCATAGTCGATGGCCAGACCAAGTTTGTATTTAAGATCCTGGGTTTCTAGTTATCTGCCTCTCGTCTCACCATGAGCCTAAGCAAGTTTCAGGTGGACATCTAATTTCCCATTCATGCTTCTCAAATGACATGTACGGCCCAAGCATGGTCCTAAGAGCTTTGCATGTTTAAACTCATTCAGTTCTCACAGTGACCCATGAATATTCCCAGTTTACAAGTGGGAAAACGAAGGGTCAGAAAATGAACTCATAACCAATGGATAATTAGTGGCAGACCAAGGATTTGAAGGCAGGAGCAAATGAGGTCATTTTGCGAGCTTGCTCATAATAGAGTGCCTGGTCCATGGTGGGGGGGGGGCAGGGGGGTGGTTCAGTGGAGGCTCCCGCCTAATGATTCACCTGGGTTCACGGCCCCTGCTAACACACTGCACAGCCAGGCACTCGTCCTGGTCAGGTGCCCCTCACTAAAGTCAGGGTTTGGAGTAGATGACATATATGTCTGGAGAGATGATGTCTGCCATTCTTTCCAGCTCTAACTTGTGGTGAGTCTCTGAAAGGTAGCAAGGGAAGAGAGGAGGGAGAGGGGAGGGGCATTTGTCACTTTGTCAGGCCTGGAAGACTAGTGGATACCCTCTGGTCCCTCCTGAGGGGGTGTCTCCTGTCCCCCCAATTCAGAACCTCATGAGCTGGGAGTCCAGATTTCCTCCCCCGGATCTGGCTGGCCTGGAGGTTGTGATGAGCGGAGTTCAGGGCGCATCAGGCTGGGAGGGCACTGTGGCCTCGTTTCTCACCCTCCCGTCCCCAGGAGTAACACAGAAGTGGCTGGTAAGCCACGGCATTGTCCTCACACACAGGGCCTCTTTGTTTCCCTGATACACAGAGAGGAGGCTGTAACAATGGCCTTGAATGGCACTTTGCTCTCCTTTCTCCAATGTTATACTTGTGTTTTTCAGTTCTGGAATCAGCTAGACAATTATTTCCTGCGGGAGGTATCAGCTTTACATCTTTCCTGTCTGCTTCTCTGGCAGTCCTCAGGCCCCAGGTCGGTGGGAACTGATGGAGAGCTAGGCCCAAAGACAGTGGAGCCCATCAGAATGTCACCGACTCAGGAGGCTGGAAGGCAGTGGCACCTCACCTCTCCCCTGCAAGATGGCACCTGTCCTGGAGGAAGGAACCAGACCAGGTAACACGGGAGACAGGCTGAGAGGTGCTGGTGGGGAGCAGGGCCAGGAGGCAGTGGCTGAGGGTCCAGCCCGAGGAGGATGGATCTGTGTTTTCTAGATACCCCGTTTGCTGGAGAGCGACTGTCCGCTGGCAAACAAATGAATAAGCAAAAGCAACTGAGGTCAAGTTCAGCAGCCTCCCATTTAGGGACACACTCTGCCTGTCTGACCCTTAGTCAGTGCCTCTGATGTCTGGGTAACAAGAAACTTCAGTATCTGTGTGGATTTATGGAAATGACTACTCCCTTAATCATTGCTGTCATTATTAAGCTCTTCTTGAACTTCCTGCATTTGTGTGCAGATCACTATATGTATCTTACCATATTGATAGCAATTACAGCAAACACTTAAACAATGTGTTTTCCATTCTCACTTGGCAGAGAATGGAAAACAAGCAGTCTGGTCCTAGAGTCTGTGCTTTTCATCACATGCTTCTTACATAATGTTTTGTACAATAAATCAAGGTCATTCCAAGGTTGTACCTTGAGAGGCAGTGATGTATAATGATAACTATGATAACTATGTGTACTGAGCCCTTTGCCCTGTGCCAGGCAATGTTCCAAGGGTTTAGCATCTATGTCCTCATTTATTCTGCATAATAACTTTATTGGAAGGATACTTTTATGGTCTCCATTTTATTGAGGAGGCAATTTCAGGGAAGCTAAGTAACTCTCCCAGGGTCACACCGCTGTCACGTGGCAGAGGCAGGCTTTGAGCTCAGTTCTCTCTGGAGTGTTGTGTGACTCTTAAAGCCTGCCCAGCCCCGTGGCTGGTTTGGAGTTAAGTGGCCTCCTCTGGGTCATGAGATAGAGAGGGTGGCGTTCTGTCCCTGGCTTGGCAGAACATCACTTACGTTCCTGGCTTGGGGAGCGCAGAAGGTCTGAAATGGTTTGTCTGTTGTGCGCTTTCACCTTGTTCGATGAAGATGGAACTACCCGACAGCGGCCAGAAGGAATTTGCAGGGATGATCATTGCTTCACAAATAGCCCGTCTCCTTCTTGGCCAGAGCCTGGGCTGAGCTGTCACCTGGGCAGGAGGACATATGGTAAATAGACAGGACTCACGGTGCGGCATTCAGGAAGCCAACTTTACTTTTGTCTATTACCGCACCTCAATTTTTTCCTACACTGTCCCCTTCTTTCCTTGTCCCAGGATGGAAATTAGGGCGGGCCCATTCTGACTACCTTTCTAGCTCCAAAGCCGTCTCGGCTCAGACCTTCAAAGGCTGCTCCACGTGGAGACTCTCTCCCTCCTCCAGCTGGGGCCTGGAGCAGAGAAAGGGAGACTGTGGTTGGTTTCCCGCTTCCCCGCCTATGCTGCCTATGCTGCCAGCTGGGCTCACTGAGACTTCTGACCCCCAGCAGGGGCAGGGGAGGGGGAGAGGAGGACCCAGAAGAGCAGGGAGTTCTTAACTTGGTTAACACTGTAGTTAGCTGGCTGGGCCTGGTAGGTGTTTACACCTGATTCTTTATCTCTAGGCACAATTTTATAAATACTTCAGAGAACACCCTCCTTCCTCATTTTGGGGGATTTCTAAACTCCCGATCCCTTGAAGCTGGCTGCCTTCTTCCAACCCCCAGAATCTGAGCCGTGCTTACTAGTTTGGTGGGGTTGCCAAAACAAATACCACAGGCTGAGTGTCTTAACAGAGACTAAGGCATTGGCAGGCTTGGTGTCTTTTTTTTTTTTTAATTTTATTTATTTTAGAGACAGCAAAAGCAATCAGAGGGAGAGGGAGAAGGAGACTCACCACTGAGCAGAGAGCCCACTGCAGGGCTCGATCCCAGGACTCTGAGATCATGACCTGAGCCAAAAACACCTGCTTAACTGACTGAGCCACTCAGGCGCCCGGCAAGCTTGGTTTCTTCTGAGGCTTCTCTCGTTGGCTTGGGGTTGGCCGTCTTCTCCTTGTTTTTCACACCATCTTCCCTTTGCCTGTGTGCATCCCCAAATCTTGTCTTCTTCTGAAGACACCAGTCAGATTGGATGAAGGCCCACTCTAAAGGCCTCATTTTAACCCAGTCACCTCGTTTAAAGCCCTAACTCCAAATACAGTTACATTCTGAGGTACTGGGAGTCAGGGCTTGAACATATGAGTTTGGCGGGGGGGCACAGTTCAGCCAGGCCAGGTGCCGTCAGCTTCTGTCTGGGCAAGGGTTCGCGCTCTCCTGGAGGTCCTCTTCCAGAGGATCTACGCGACTCCCAGGGTCCCTTGTTGCACACCTCTGGCTGATCAGAAATACTCAACTCCTCTTTACCGGGAAAATCCAAAGCCTCCAGGCCCCCTCACTCCTGCTGGGCGCTCCGTCTCTCTTCGCCTTGGGCTTCTAAGGTGTGAGGCAGACAAGAGTCCTTAGGGATACTCAAGCTGCAGGGATGCGGCTCACCCCCAGGAGGTGGGGAGTGGACAGCTGGGACTGGGAGCACATCTGTTGTTCACTCCAAAATTCCCCCTCCGTTCTCCCACGGTTTCCTCATCCAGCCCTCCTTTCAGGGCTGGGGATGGTCCAATAAGGGGGAAACTGGTTTCGTTTGTAAGTTCTGCATGACGGCGTCACAGCTCCCTTGGGATGTGTCCCCTGATGGCTTGTGTCTTCAGCACGCACTGAGATTCAGGTAGCCTTCCCTCCCTGCTACCCCTACAATGCAGCACTTAATTTTCACGAGGAACCCCATGAGGAAGATGACGGTGTCCTCGTCGAGCTGAAGGAGGGGAAGCTGGAGCTCGACCGGTTCAGGAACTCCCCCCAAGGTAGATGGTAGAGGCTGTGGGGAGCGGGGAGCGGAGATCCGCTTTGACCGCCTTCAGTCACTCCCCTCGGCCTTCCCCACCAGAATTCTAAGAGCTTCAGACGGCTGCCCTTTTTTGTTCTGGGCTGGAAAGAAGTTCCTTCTTCGCAGAATGTTACCACAGTAAAAAGCTGGAGTCCGAATGCTGAATGCTGCAGTTGGAATGCAGGGGCTGGTGCTGGGGTGGTGGGTCCAGGGTCAACTGGGCCCTGTGTCCCCAAGGGATCTCTGCTGGAACCTTCTGCCCCTCCCCCAGTGTAACTTCTTCAGCGGAGTAATGGCGGGCAGTGGAACAGCTTTCTGTGCAGAAGCGCACAAAAGCAAAATTGTGTCCTGAAAATCTTATTTGAGGCAGAAGGGGCTGTATGGTCTCACCCTGTATCCCCTAGGATGTACTTGACCTAAAGAAAACTTCAAAATAGAAAGATCTTGATTTTTAAGCTGACTTTTTCTGTTTCGATTTTTAACTTTTCTTTAAATATAGTAAGTTCGGGCCTACCGTTGCACATCTTTGCACAATTTCCTAGGGAAGGTTCTTCCAAATGGGTCCCGCGGCTTTTTGGAAGCTGTGTGCCGAGGCTATATCCAGGATCTGTCCGGAGGCAGCACTGAGATGGCCTGGCCTGGACTGGAGTCTGGGGCCCAGGGAATAGGACAGGGATGCCTGGGGCTGCCGCTAAATTAGACCCTTAGACCAGGGAAGAAGGAGAGGATAGTATTTCTCTTTATCCACTCAGCAGTCATTTAGTGAATACCTATTACGCTCAGGGCCTTTATAGGTCCTCTGCCAGGAAGCGACGGGTCATGAATGGGCCCTGGGAAAAGTGAGCTCTGAGGCAGGACAGGGCTTGCAGGAGGCAAGACAGGACCACTGGAGAATCAGAAGCGTCAAGACTCCCAGAGCTGGGCAAGGAAGGATGAAGGACCGGACCACAGCCCTGGCCTCCAGAATGGACAGGGGAATGGATTAGACAGGAGACAGTGTGGGAGCTATGTGGAAGCATCTAGAATGCCCCTCTGGTTTCTGACTTGGCCCATGGAAGTGATGCTATGTCATTACCAAAGGGTGAGTGTGTACGTGCGGGGAGGGGCAGCTGTGCTGGGATTGGAACTGGCTGACGACCCTTTTCGGCAGGAAGAATTGGGGCATAGAGGTTGTTCTTTCTTTTAACAAATAGGTACTGAGGGTTTGCCATGAGCTGAGTGCTGGGGAGAGGGAAACCAAGGGGACACATTCCATTCCTCTCAGAGCTTACAGCCCAAGTGAAGGAGCAATTCAAATGAAATGTAGCAGAAAGACTGTAAAAGGGAATTGGGGGAGGGCTGGGGAAATTTGGTTATGGGCCAAGTATTCAGCGACATTAGAGAATGATTCATTTCTGAAAGTGTGATTATGGCATTGTATTTTAGGTGGGAGAATACTCCTCAGTTTGCTTCCTTTTTTGGAGATGCAAGTTGAAAGAACATGATGTCAGTAATTGACTTGGAAACAAAATGAATACACACACAAAGAGAGAGCAAATATGGTAAAATGTTACCAGTTGCTGGGAGTCTATGAGAGCTCATTGTACTGTTCTACTATTCTTTGGGCTTTGGGTTTTTCCATGTGAAAACTTTCATTCTAAAAATTTAAAAATACAAGGTAGCAAGTGCCTCGATGGGAAGTAAGGGTGCTGTGGGAACACAAAAGAGGGCACCTAATTGGAATTTGATGAGCGAGAGAAGCCTTCCAAAGAAAATAACATCTAAGAGCAGAGAGATGAATGGTCGATGGACAGGGGAACCGGGAAGTGCCTTGGGGAGAATGTAACAGGCAACATGTGTGAATGCTTGGTAGCCTGTTTTGTTAGAGGAACCACATACACACACACAAAAAGACATCTGATGGGAGTGTTGAATGTGAATCAAGGGGTTACCAGGAGGTGAGAAGAGAAGGCGTCATGAGGTGCGTGGATAAGTTTGGACTTTGTCCTGACGTGAGTGTAAGCAGGGGGGGGGGTGTGTTTCAGAAAGAGGAGGCTACCGTGTACTGAGCTGTTGGGTCTGGCAGCCGCTGCTGTAAGGGCTCCGTCTGTAGTAGTCCACTTAACCCTCACTGGCTTCCCAGCACCTAACGAGCAGCACTGCTGTTTTACAGATAAGGCAAACTGAGGCCCAGAACATGGAAGTAGTGGCTCAAGGTCACAGGTCTGGAGGAGGCAGGTCGGAACCCAGGCAGCCTGGCTCCAGAGCCATGCTTTTAACCCACAAGGCCACCCACCTCTCAGGGCCAGGCTGCTCTCGGTGGAAAAAGATCTGGGAACAAACAGGACTCGAGGCAGGAAGACCACTCAGGAGGCAGTTGCACGAGCCCTGGTGAGTGGGGAAGGTGACTCGAACTAACCTAGTAAGAGCGGAGATGGGGAAAATGGACAGGACGGAGTTATTTCAGGGGGAAACCAGCGGGACTTGGTGATCAAATGGTTGTGTGTGTGTTGGCAGGGCATGGAGTGGGGGGGAGGGAATCAAACACCCCACTGAGAACCTGCCCCACTTTGGCACGAGAAAGGGGACCTGGAGCAGTCCTCTTCATGACACACGGTGAGGGTATGCACAGATCCCTAACGTCACCTCCATCTGCAAGGACCAGCCTATTGTACAGCCGACTCACATCTCTCTCATCCTGGCCTCAGCTAACCATCATTTCTGGTGCCATTTGCTATCTTCACTGTTAGAATTTCATCACCTATTGTCATTTCTGTACCCTTTGTTTTCTGGCTCTGGGAGGCCACAGCCCCCGATTGCTCTCCTAATTGTCTCCCAGCTCACCCAGTGCACCGTTAGCCAAAAATGCCGCCAGGGGGACACCTGTGCTGTTCCGCCAGGAGCCCTGAATCCTCGGGCCCCCTTCACTGGGCTCAGCCGGGATGACGAATTAAACAAATATTGAAAAACGATAAAAAGAAAAACACTGGGCCGTGTCCTTCTAATGCTTATTGATTTTTAAGATCTTCCCAGGCATGAAAACAAGATTCACTGCCGTCATCTTGACATTGGATTCCTGTTAGCTGGAAGAGTGGCTCATCGATCAGGGTGGGGCGCCCGGCAAGGCGGGTGTGGGCCTGTCTCCTGTCTGGGTCATCAGCTCCAACAATGGAGCATGGTGTGGCTGGGGGGGGGGGGGTGGGAGAGACCTACTCACTTCAAGCAAGGGACACTGTGGCCGGAGAGGGACCTCTCGGCATCTGGGAAGCCAGTGGGGGGGCCACTTCTCTGTTCCATGCCAATCTCTGGGGCCTTGTTTTGTTGTTGTTTTTCTTGCAATAGGCCCCAAGAATTCTAGATTATTCTATACGTGTGTGTCAAAAATGATGCAACTACTATACGAATTCATATGCAAAGGGCGTGGGGCTTCAGAGCACAACATGAGCTCTTCTGTATATACTGCTCTCTCTTTCTTTCCAAGGGAATCGTTCATTTAACAGCAAATATTTTTTTAGCTGCTACTATGGGCTACATCCGGTTCTAGGTGCCGGCGATACAGCAGTGCACTAAATGAGAAGTCCCTGCTCTCCTGGGAGCCTACCTCCCAGGGGACATTGCGAGGAGCTTTGTGGGTAACCTGTCTATGCCTGTATCACATCTGTCTCTAGGCCTGGGTCTCTAGGTTCACGTTGTACACACGATTCTGCGAGTCGCTTCTTTACTAACAGTGTCTTGGAACCCATTCCATGTCAGCCTAAATGGACCTATCCCGTCTTTGATAGTTGTGTGATGGTCTTCTGCAGGATAAATCCTTGCAGGTAGACATATGGGTTCTTCTCATATTTGCCACCCACAGAGCTGCAGCCAACTTTCTTCTGCATATACTGCTGTACACATGGGAGTCCACGCATGTACTGAGTGACCATGGTTAAGTTAATGAACCTCTCTTTGCCTCAGTTGCTTCATGTGTAAACTGAAGGTAATAATGGTACCTCCGTCTATGCATCAAGGAAATGCAAACAAATGACAATGAGATGCCACTTTATTCCTGCTAGGATGTCTATAATTAAAAAGACAGCTATTAACAAGGGTTGGCTGGTGAGGATATGAAGAAATTGGAGTCCTCGTATACCACTGGTGGGAATATAAAATGGTGTAACCCCTTGGGGAAAAAGTTTGGCAGCTCCTGAAAAGGTAATGCAGAGAATGACAGCAAATGGCCCAACAATGCTTACTTTGATGTAGAGGTCCAGGATAAACAAAAACACATGGCCACACGAAAACGTGTATGCAAATGAGCAT
Organism: Martes martes; assembly: GCF_963455335.1. Lineage (NCBI taxonomy): Eukaryota > Metazoa > Chordata > Mammalia > Carnivora > Mustelidae > Martes > Martes martes. Next base: position 27,918,504 of record NC_137898.1, on the reverse strand, counting down.
AGCAACCTTCTTCCTATTAGCCAAAAGCTAGAAACAAGCCAAATGTCCAACAAGTGAGGAATGAATAAACAAAATGTGGTATGTCCGTGCAATGAATATTATTTGGCATTAAAAAGACAGGAAGTATTGATATATGCTACAACATAAATGAGTCTTGAAAACATTATGCTAGTGGAAAGTGGCCGGTCACCAGGGACAACATATTGTATATTTCACTGATGTGAAATGTCCAGAATAGGCAGATCCACAGGGACAGAAAGTAGGTTGGTAGTTCCCAGGGGACTGAGGGGTTGAGATAATGGGGATTGGCTCCTAATAGGTACAGGGCTTCTTTTTGGGGTGATGAAAATGTCCTAAAATTGTGATGATGATAGCACAACTCTGCAAATATACTAAAAAAATATTGAACTGTACACTTTAAAATGGGTAAATTGTATGGCATGTGAATTGTATCTCAGCAGAGCTATTATTTAAAAATAATAGTAAGACCACCCTCCTGGGTTGTGTGGATGAACTGAGATGGCATAAAAATGCAGAGAACAGTCCCGGGCATCTGGAAGCTCCAAGTATCTGCTATTCCTGGTGTTGCCTCTGGAACAGGGATTCCCAGAAGCAGAAATGTTGAGCCAAAGGGCTGGTGCATTTTTTTAAAAATTCAGTATTTTAATTTTCAAAGACTGCGAAGTTCCCCTCCAAAACTGTCTTTACCAGCTCACTCTCAAAAGTATTGCACAGGGTGTCTGTTTTTCTCCTTTCTTCTTCTTTTCAAAGAAGCAACCACCGCAAAAAGTCTAGAAGAGCATAGATCACTGTTCACTGTGGTTTTCCTTCAGGTGACGGGATCATGTGTGGATTTTCTTTTCTCCTTTCATAGTATTTACCTGAATTTTTTTCATATTTTCAAAAACAGAACATGTGGTTGCAAGTGGCATGAGCTCATTCTTTTTCATGGCTGAGTAATATTCCATGGATTGATCGATATATCAATGGAATTACCTATCTATCTATCTATATCACATCTTCTTTATCCATTCTTCTACATGTGGATACTTGGGTTGCTTCCTCACTTTGTCTATTGTTAATAATCCTGCAATAAACACAGGGATGCATCTGTCTTTTCATATTAATGTTTCCATTTTCTGTGGGTAAATACTCAGTAGTGGAATTACTGGGTCACATGTTAATTTTGTTTTTAATATTTTGAAGACTTTCCATACTGTCTTCCACAGTGGCTGCACCAGTTTGCATTCCCACCAACAGTGCATGGAGGTTCTTTTTCTCCGTATCCTTGCCAACACTGTTATTTCTTGTGTTTTTTATTTTAGCTATTTTGACAGGTGTTAAGTGAGATCTCATTGTGGTTTTAATTTGCATTTACCTGATGATTAGTGATCTTTTCACAGATGGACTTAGAGGGTATGTAATGCTAAGTGAAATAAATCAATCAGAAAAGAAAATACCATATGATTTCACTCCTGTGTGGAATTTAAGAAACAAAACAAGTGAACAAGCAATTTTTAAAGGAGGCAAAAAAAAACAACACAAAAAACCCAAAACCAAACTCCACAGACTCTTAAATATAGCAGATGGATGGTTGCTAGAGGGGAGGTGGATAGGGGGTTGGGTGAAACAGATAAAGGGAATTAAGAGTGCACTAATCATGAGGAGTACTGAGAAATGGATAGAACTGTTGAATCATTTTATCATAAACTTGAAACTACTATAACACCATATGCTAATTATACTTGAATAAGAATTCTCTTAATTAAAAAAACCCAGGGGCACCTGGGTGGCTCAGTGGGTTAAAGCCTCTGCCTCCGGCTCAGGTCATGATCCCAGAGTTCTGGAATCGAGCCCCACATCAGGCTCTCTGCTCAGCGGGGAGCCTGCTTCCTCTTCTCTCTCTGCCTGCCTCTCTGCCTACTTGCGATCTCTATCTGTCAAATAAATAAATAAAATCTTAAAAAAAAAAAAACCCAGAACACATAAATACATAATACTTATAAGTAAAAGTATCCCCCATCTAATTTTCACCATAGGACTTTTACTCTTTGACAGCTTTAGTGGTTAGGATGGGAGACCTTACACCTATCAGTCCATCCTGCAAAGACACAGGTCCTTCCCATTATGAAGCTTTTATTGCAATAGCCAGAGGACAATAACATAGGGAAGTACAGAGATGGCAATTATGAGCCAGGCTTTCTCGCTCAGTGTTACCAAAAAATCATACCTGCACACCATTTGCACCCTTGCCAGACACCAGATCCTGCAAGTTTGCAAATACTTCGTGGGCATAGTCGTTTAGCCTCCACAAGGATTCTGTGACATAGTTACGGGTGCAAAACAGGAGCTGGAAAAATCAAACGATTGCCCAAATGCACAGTTAGGAGGTGACTGAGATAGATATGGCTGAAGAGGCCTTTAGCTGTGAGTCAGGAGTCACACACCAGGATCTTTTATTATCTCATTTAAAAGTAAGGACAAGGGGCGTCTGGGTGGCTCAGTGGGTTAAGCCTCTGTCTTTGGCTCAGGTCATGATCTCGGGGTCCTGGGATAGAGCCCCACATTGGGCTCTCTGCTCATTAGGGAGCCTGCTTCTCCCTCTCTCTCTGCATGCCTCTCTGCCTACTTGTCATCACTCTCTCTATCAAATAAATAAATAAAATTTTTAAAAAATAAAATAAAAATAAGGACAAAGAGCAAGCTTCAGGGGAGAGGCTGATTCAGCGGCTTGGTGATAGCCTCAGGATACCCAACCTTTTCAACTCTTTGCTTTGCCATCTTCCTGTTTCCATCTTCAGAAAGAAATAGTTGCTCTAGCAGGACTATCTAGACAGAGCAGGGTTCAGAGAAAGACAGAAGGTCAGTTTCTTTCTGGGACTTTCTCCTTAGAGTGAAATAACTTTTTCTAGAAGCCCCGCCCGCATCCTTCTAGCAAACTTTTCCCATAGGCACAATTTGTCTCCTGGGCTAATTCTAGGTCCTTTACCTATTCTTGAACCAACCATGGGCAAAGTGAATTGGAATTACCTCTCGACAAATTTGTCCTGTCCCCAGGGTTTGTGCTGGAGATGGGTCACTGTTCCTTGAGGAAGGGAGTTCCCTGAGCAAAACTGAGTGTATTTGGAAGGGGAAGAGGAAATGGGTGTTTGGAGGAGTTGAGTGGACAAAGCAATATTATCCAACATAAGGGGAGACTTACATTATCAAAGTTGAGAGTGTTTCTTTCTAGTCACTGCACTGTTCTGCATTGTGGCCAAGACTTCCATTGCTAGAAATTGATTTTTTTAAGGTGGAGCTTATAAATCATCCACATCCACCCCTTTTCTCTGTCTGCAGGTCCCATCCTCTATGAAGGGTGGCTTGGAAGCTTGATTTACAGCCGATCACTGCTAGTAAAGTAGTGGGTTTTAAAAATATCCCAGTGGCAACTAGGTAATTTCCATCTTGGGATTGCAAGTCTGGAGAGCTGCCATTTCACACTCCCCTAGGGTCTCTCAGGAAAGGCCCCTTTGGGATGATCTCCTCTTGGCAGCTTATAGGACCGACTTTATTAATAGGACAATATCAGTTTGTGGATTTAGAAGATTTCAGAAAGAGGTATTTGGCCTCCCTTCATGAGAATCACTTTTTTTTAGCTAATCGTGATAAATTGGAGTATCAGTCAGCAAATTTTCATTCACCTCTCTTGCAGCTTAGGACATAGTATGTTTCTTGCCCACAGTGACTTCAGGCTTGGCCATTGACATGCCGTAGACAATGGAATATGAATGGATATGACTCTAGCAGTGGCTTTAAGTAGGGTGTGCACCGTTTGGCTACCCTTGTGCTCTTGTGACCACCATGAGAAGAGCACACCTTAGGTAACCACTGTCCCTTCTCTCTGGCCTCCAAGGATTAGCCACATGGAGCAGACCAAACTCCCAGCTGAAGCACAGTTGCCCTGGCCAACCTGTAGATTTGTGTGCAAGAAAAATAAATGCCTTGTTTTCATAAGTCGCCAAGTCTTTCTTCCGTAGCAGTGTTGCAGCAAAGCTGACTGCTACAAGGGATATTTCTGAGTGATGCCCAAAGGTTCTGGTTGGTGTGGCAGACCCATAGGACCAGCTATGAGAACATGTCCCATCAAAACAACCCCTGGAATACCACATGTTGAACATAGCTCAGGGAGGGAATGAACTGGAGATGTTTTGGTGTTTTCTTGGAATGGCCCAAGTTCTAAGAACTTTTTATAAACTGTTCTCTGACCCCTTCTCAACAAAACAGACTTACTGGCCAATAAATTGCTAAACCACATGTTTCATCATCAGTGTTCAAGTGTAGTAGAATGTAGAGGAAAGAGCGCTGGATGTGGTGTGGTTCTGTACCACAGTTCAGCTCAGGTCTTGTCTGTAACGTTGGCTAAGTCATTTAATTCCTATGAACCTCATTTTCCTCCTATGCAAGCTGGTGTTGGCGGGGGTGGTTACAAGAATAAAATAATCATGCGTATCTATGGTTTCCAAATTGTACTTCTAGTTGGTGAGGTTTTTCTCCTAACAAAATCAATATATAAAACTAATAACTGGATACTATAGTTTGCTTAAATATTTATTTGGCACCAAGTTTTTCATTGTTGGCAGAACCTGCCAGGTTCACAGGGATGTTAGAGTTTCCTAAAACCCAGTTTGAAAACAACTTACAGATTAAATTTGTAGAGTAAAACCACTCTACAAATGGCCTTGGTGGTGGTACTGGGGATGGCGATGCTGGTGTATGATTCCAGTCTCCCAAAATGTTTCCCTGCCCTCTCTTCCCAGATTTCTCCCACTGACAGGAATCTGAAAACCAAATGTAAAGATTTAAGTGTGCGTATGTGTGTTTTGACACACTCTGAAGCTTGAAGAGACTCAATCAACTTCAACAAGTCAACCATAATTACAACAAAGTCACTGCTACAGTGACTCCGTGTATGTGCAGTCTTCTGTGGTTATCCCTCTAGTCACATAGTTGTTGGTCCACCCTAGGTCACTATTTGAGCAAAGTAATGTACCACTCTGACCTGGAAAACTTTGCATCCTCTCAAAAGAACATATGATCATTCTGTGGCTCCATATAACACTGGGCTTCTTTATTCTTACATGCTAGAAATTGTGCCCCGTGTTACTCTGTCTTCAAGGACATTCTCAACTTACAAGTCTGTCTGACAGTGTGTAATAATAAGTGCTATCAATTGTTACAAAAGATGGATTTTACCCTTAGGTCATAATTTGTCAGCATGCCTGTAGTAGGTTCCTGTGTGTCCCAGCCTACTGCTTCAGAATCACTGCTTAAGGATATTTCTTCTTTTGAACTCTCCTCTCTGGGCCCATTCATACTTTAGTAAGAAATAGTTCCTCAGAGTCTCTTTTAAGAACATTAGATGAGGATGGGGTGGAGTGTCTTAGTTTGGGTTCCCCTAGAAGCAGATCCTGAGACAAAGATTCACATGTAAGTAGTTTACTTGGAAGGTAGGGAAGCAGTATTATAGCAGTAGGGAATTGATGTATGCAAGGGAAAGTAACCAATTATGGGTATGTTGTCAATCAAACGACTGTGTGGGTGACTGAAGACAATCCTAAGAAACCCTGGGAACTAGCATGGAAAACACATCTTACAGTTATCCCACCCAAGGGGAAAGGGATCTGGGGTACTTACACCAAATTCCTTAGCCACAGGGTAAGTGTGCTCCCAGTACATTCATTTCCTGACTTTTCTAGCGATGTGCATGAACAGAGTGAACCCTGATGGCCCGAGAATGTCCTTAGGTAAAGAGACGCATCTAGATGGCAAGGGTTGAACACTGAAGGTACCTGCTACAATCCACCCCTTGTACCATTCAGATCTCCCCTTGTCCTCTTTTAAATTCTTTCTTTTCTGTCACTGAGTCTTCAAGATGATGGCCAATCATATTCCTTTATTTTTTTTATTATATTCAGTTAGCCAACATATAGTACTTCACTAGTTTTTGATGTAGCATTAAAGGATTCATTAGTTGCATATAACACCCAGTGCTCATCACAACACACATAATACTTCCTTTAAAGTAAACTAAAAGGCTGAAAGCAGAAAACTTGTGGGGGCACATTCACATGCTAAGGGAACTGAGGTCTGTACTCCTGCCCTTCTACCCCATTTTAATTCCCCTAACCCCCAACAGCACTCCCCCTGCTTCAAGTACCTTATACACTGAGGCCACCCAGATCTCCATCCTTGAAGGATCTGAGCCTTGGATTACTGTGTCTCTGGCAAGTCATGGTTACTGTGGCCGACCATTCACAGTTATCACTGCACATGGGAACACGTATAGGTACCCCCAGAGATTCTCTGAATTGCAGACATACTCCTTCCTGCCTTCATTAGGTTCCTTAAATAATCAAGGCTGACATCTTTGCCTGGATAGTAACTCCTTCCTTTGCACCCCAGTTTACTAGCAATTAGGGACCCAAAATGGTGAGGCATCAGTTAGAGTTTTAGGTTTTGTGTGGTCCTTATCATGTCTCTGTCAGAAACATTGTCTTCCCTGTGCATTAGGACTTGGAAGATGCTGAAGATGGGAGAATGGAGAAGTAAAAATTCTCTAAGTGGGTCACTGGGAATGATGACAAGAGGAGCTACTCCTATTTAAACTCCTTGGTATCCAAACCCATGTGGTCCAGCCATTGGAGACACAACACCATACAGGGACCAGTGGTTAAAAGTCTACACTACGTCTCAAAGCACCTCACTCCACAAAGTGTCCTCTTACCTGCATCCAACCAAAGTTGCATCTTATCTTACCTGCATTTTTGTGAAGTCATTCTAATCTTACCTTAGACAAACAGCTTCTGAGCGATGTGATATGAAGTGGGACCAGTAGATCCTGTGGTTATCATACCTTCTTCGCTAAAGATGAGTCCTTTGGCAAGGCAATGCTATGCAGACCCCATGTCTAACAAATCAGACATTCTGTGAGCCCTCAGACAGTAGTGCTAACTGAGGCACTGAAGGCAGGAAAGGCCAACCTGGAATACATGGTCCATCCCCGTCCCCCCGCCCTATCAGGACTTCCGCTTCGTCATAGGAGACTTGCTGGGACTATGAATTCATCAGACTTCTCCTATTCTGGGGTTATGACTTCATCAGGCTTCGCAACTTTGCTCTTCACGTGATTAGATCCTGTGCTTGACGTTAGGCATATCCGCTGTCTGGCTGCAGGACATGAAGCTATTTTCAAGGGCTTTGAGAGGGACTATCTGGCTTTTTAGCCATAGTTTGGGCTGCTAGCTGGGTGATTGGAGCCCGTCATTCTCTTTCAGTGCTCTTATTCTACTTCACTTCTGAGCAACCAAGCAGCCCTGCAGTCCTTATAATTATCCTTAATCCCACACTCTCCAGTGCTGGATATTGCATTTTTAAAAAAGATTTTATTTATTTATTTGAGAGAGAAAGAGAGTGAGAGAGACCTTGAGCAAGGGGGAAGGGCAAAGGGAGAAGCAGACTCCCCATTGAGCAGGGACCCTGATGCGGGGCTCGATCCCAGGACTGTGGGATCACGACCTGAGCCAAAAGCAGATGCTTAACTGACTGAGCCCTCGGATATCACATTCTTTTTCACCCTATGGCCCATCTCAGTTCACCTCCTATAGTCTTAGTTCTTGTGACGCTACTGACAATACCTCACTTGCCATCAGCAACTGGTCGTTGTTGCCACCTTCCAACTTCCAGAGTCCCATTCTCAGATAATGCTTCTTAAGAAAACTTTTGGTACCAAGAAGACCTGGAGACAAGGATTCCAGAACCAGCAGTTCATTTGGAAAACCAGCAGGGAGGGAGGAAGGAAGTCGTCAAGGGAAAGCCGGTAAATGGCACATTATCAAGCAAGTAACCACAATGAGCTTAAACCTGCTGGGGGGGGGGGGGTACTGGAAAAAAAAAAAAAAACATAGAATGCAATCCTTAGACTTATCACCCCTGAGTGGTAAGGGAGCTGGCTTATTTATTTTGTACCAGCTTGAGTGAGTCATGGGTTGAAGGCTACCAGGCAGGCACGGTGGTCGTATTAACTACTGACCCCTTGCAGCCTGCCTCGTGCATGAATAAAACAGACCCTGGTAGCCAGACAGAGCCCTTAAGCAAAAGACGCAGTTGCTGGTCATGGAAAATTGGACCTGCATGCCCTGAAATATTACCGCCATGGGAAAGTGAGTGAGACACCAACACCAACAACTGCAGGCTGTGGGAGGCGGGGGAGATAGTTTGAGAATACACTGACTGAGTTTAGGGATGGCAAAGATGTTAGGACTAATCAAAGAGCATCCAGATTGTTCTAATTCTCATTTTTGAGGGCTGGTCCTATTCTAAGGATGGGCTGCTTGGCACAGCTGTTTTTAGCAAAACAAAAACAAAGCTATAAAGAAACAGAAGAAGAAACACACAGCATCCCTTGGTGACAAATCCAGCACTGTATTGTCACAATTGTAGGCGTGCATTTCGGGGTCAGATTGGGGGGGTGGCTGGGGAAGCGAAGGTCTTAGCGGAGAGGACTATCGCTTAGCTCCTCATGGGCTGGGTCAGGGAGGCAAAGACCCCCCAACTTGGCCTTCTCTTGAGTTGGTAGGCGAGGCTGAGTTGAATAGTCTATTATGTTAATGAACCCCTTGAAGCTGTAGTTTTAAAAAATGCTCTCTATATGGATCACCTAGTTCAAGATATCACTTTTTCTCTGGGGTAAAGAGAAATGGAATATTTGGAAAAATATAGACATGGCAGTCTCTCCTGGTGTAGAAAGATCTTCTTACGGTGGGGCTTTTGCTGAGTGTGTTTTTCTTCTTTGCTCCGTTAGAGTGCAGTGGTGGATAGTGTTGGAATTTGGGGATAACCATCAACCTGTCTCCTTCCTGAATTCTAACCAACCGAGATACAGACACAAGGAAGCAAAGTACCACCTGATGAATAGCAAAACATTGGAGACAATCTTGAATGTTCATTAATAGGTGGAAGGGTAAATAAATATGGGATGACCAGAAAATGGAATACTATGCAGCTAAAAACAAGGAATGAAGATGCTCTGGGTATTGACATGGGAAGAGCTCTAAAAAGAATGGGAAGGAAAGAGGGAGGGTAACATAAGTGTGTAGCATCCTAGATGAACCTAAGGTTTAGAGGGAATCACAAGAAAATACTAATAGGTAGAACTTGGCAGTGGGCACAGGGTAGGTAGAGGCCTGGGTGGGAGGGAGACTTTTCATGGAATGCCATTTTGGGGAAACATGTAAATCATTACCTATATGGCTAGACACCTAGAAAATGACTTGGGGGTGGGAGGAGACGTAGATGGGATGGATTAAAATAGTTATTGCCCCTCCTCATAAGTCACCCGGTTATCTCTTGTCATGACTTCAGGAAAGGAGATGGAAAGAGTGGTGGGTGGGAAAGTATGAGAAGGTACAAGTGAAGAACTGAGATTGGGGGTGGGTACTCTTCGTGAAGGCAGAGAATTACCATGTGCACTTGCTGTCTATGCCATTGCTGTGCTCCCATCTCCGTTCACTGGGTGTGCCTTACATGGAGGAGGTGCCCAGAAATACAACTGCTGGAGTCTGAGTGCACCAGGATTCTGAATAACCTGTTGGCACAGCTCTTTGCTGCTACCCACTTGGGAGGCAGTATGGGGTGATGGTTAGTATATGTGCTGCCGAAGCGAGCACTGGGGTGATGGTTAAGAGCACAGCGCCCAGCACCAAACTAAAATTATGTTCCTGGCTCTGCCACTAACCAGATGTGTGGGTGTGAGTGTCTAATTCATCTCCTCCTCACATGGAAAACAAGAGAAATACTAGCACCCACCTCACTGTCATGAAGAGTCACACACAAGAGTGCATGGGACAGCACGTGGCCCATTAGAGATGCTCCAGAGTGTTTGGTATTCATTTTTGCCAGTTTCATCATTTATTGCTGTGGTTGGTAGCACAGATCCCGACTCTTCACGGAAGACAGAACAGAGTCTGGCTCATGTAGCATCTGCCTGCCTTAGATGCCCTTCCAGCATCTCAGATCCTGGGGTGGGGCTCACCGGAGGAGCGACTCTGCTGGCAGATGTGTCCTCTAAGATTCCAGAGGTGATGCCAGATGTTGGCATGCAGCTGTGCTCACAGAACACCCTATCAATGTTTATCCCCTGCATAATTGCAAAGTAAATGGCTTAATGTTATTGTGGAAACGACTCTACAAGTTAATGGTTCCTCTAATAGGAGAACCCTGCACCCTCCTCATTCCTCCCTCCTCCCAACAGCACCAGGTCATTAGTTCTCAGCCTTTTTCCTGTCTCATGGAAAGGAGCCATGGACCTGATGACACCCTGAGTGAGAAATTCACTTGGAACTCTGCTGATGATGATCTGATCTTAGTTGTGGTGAAGAAAAAGTAAACAGGTGTCATTAGAGAGCTCCCTTGATTAATTCTGTTGTTTTTTACTCCATCTTATAAAAGAAGTTTTAAGCCACAGCAATGCCCAAGGTTCAAAGAGTTAAGTGTGCTTCAGGTTTTAAAACCATTTAATACATCAAAGATAGTTTTGTCCTGGTCCCCATATTCTGGTCAGAGATAAGCTTTGCTTTGTTGGATTGCTAAATACTGTCTCTTGTTGAAGCAGCAGGTGAGCCGATGACAGACAAGCCTGCCTTTGGATGTAATTGGGCAGAGTAGGCTGTGCTCAGAGCAGTGGGACGTGGGGAACTGATATCTGGCATGTCATTCCCACCTCAGCCCCAGTGTCTTTCCTGTGGGACAAAGCCAAACACGTGAGCAAAGGGGCCCAGCAGCAGCCAAGGGCCACTGACCATACATACAATGCCAATTAACTCTATGTCGAGGAAGAATACTAGAGAGAGTACGGACACTGCCAACTCAGCAACCAGATATTGGAGGTTAGCACCCCGCCATTGCAGCCATTCTCCTCGGTGCACCATCCTCCAAGCAGTGTGTGCTGGACGGTTTAGTGTTAAGGGTCCAAACCATGCCCTCTGTAAATGATCTGCCTGAGTTCAAGTCCCAGCTGTGCTGCCTACCAGCAGCTGAGTGGTTTTGATCCAGTCACTTCTCTGTGCCTCGATTTCTTTTCTGCAAAATGGCAATCATAATAGCGCCCCCTTCATAGGGTTGCAGTGAGTGTGAATGAATTAATATAGGTCAAGTGGGTGTTTCATGTTAAGTGATATAAAGGTGTGGTCTCGAACACCCTGTGATGAGCCCCCCACCCCCCACCCCATTTAGTACCTGGCACTAAAGAATACTCCATTCATTTGAATCATGTAGTTGGCAAGAAGGAACTAAAAAAAGCTCCCCATAAATGACTTATAGATGGATGTCAGTGAGTCCCTTGGACTTGGGTGTTTGCGTCCACAGGAGTGGTCTCTGTCTTGGCCTTGCAACATTCCAGATCTCAGTGCCTCACCGAGTTACCTTAGAAGAACCTCCTTACAAGACAGTGAGCAAGGCAAACTTTATTGACAACATCCCCATGAGGTGTGAGGAAGGGCTGATAGGAGGGATATCGCAGTGCACAGCCCCACACACACATGTGCGTGCACACCACTGCAAACGACTTTCACACCTCCTTTAGGATTTCTTCCCTCTAAAGCTTGGCTGCACTTGGGTGGTTTCCCTTGTTGCCCTTTTCCCCACACCAGCCTCCAGTGTTCTGTCTCTGCCTCATGGGAACTTTAAATTCCTTGCTCTCTGTATTAAGCAGGGCTGTCTGGCCCTGTCCCAGCTCCAGCGCACACTTACCCTATCGAACATCCGATGGCCCAACATCTCCACCTTGATTCAGTTGACATATCAAGATGGTGCGTCAAAGCACTTTGCAGACATCCGAAAGCCCAGACCCAGGTTGAGTCCCTACTGCTCTGTTATTTACTAACTCTGTGTTGGTGGGCAAGTTACTCAACCCCTCTGAGCCCCCAAGTTACTCATCTGAAAAACGAAGGTGAGGCTAGGCCTGGAGGGGCTGATGTGGCCCCAAAGTGAAACCCAGAGCACTGCCCAGTGTTGCACAGCAATGCAATCTATGCTTTTTGAATAAATAATAGCCTCATCTCTCACGAAACATAAATGGGATTTCTCCCAGCAGAAAACGGGCATCCATAACTTTTTATGAGATGTGTATAAGGCACTATGGGACATAAAAGAATGAATACTTAGGTCTATTTAGATGACGCTGGGAACTTTCGCAGGTTACTTAATCACTCTGAACATTAGCTTCCTCCATTGTAAAATGGGGATAATAATAGTACCTATTTATATGGCTGTGGAGAGGATTAAATGAGATAATGCATATAAAAACAGAGTCTTGGTCCAATGTGAAAGTTTAGAAGACTGTAACTATTATTATTAAAAGCTTATGCCTTGAACTGAACTGCTAGGCTAGGGAAATGTATTTGCCTCTTTTTCGGGTATAAAATTCAAATTTGCAAAGTTCAGATGCATTTAGGAAATCCCAATGCTATTTTACTGACTGCTGTAGTCAAGACAGAAATTGATTAATTTAAGCTGATAGCTTCGGCTTTAGAAATTTTAAATCACTACACGATTCATAAACTTACTAATGGCTCTCTCTTGATATTTCATTTTGGAAATCTTAAATTCTTTGTGGGCTGTTAGCTCTGTAGTAGTCTCCTTTCATCAGCTACACATCAAGAATTAATTTGGGGTACAAGCTAATAGCTCAGCACTTCTGACCAGTGTTCCCTTTGATTTTGTGTAAACTGTGAGCAATTGGCCATATTCCATGAGCAACTAGTTATGAAGATGGAATATGCATGAGCAGAGTTTAGTGCTGAGATCAAATAAGACTTGCAACAAACGTAATGTGCTGTTGTAAAGGAGATGCAAAATCAATATTGTGCTGTGGGGTAATTAGACATAAATGCAGTTCACACAGATGACTGGAGTTTCCTTGCTCCCAGACAAGTCCTTTCAGGATTAGCTACCAGAGGAAGAGGGGTGGGGGGTTTTGGAGCAGAAAGCAACTTTGGGGACCCTCAGAACATCCTGATGTCTCTCCTTTGGGATAGGGCCTGGGTGACCAGGAAACTTTTTGTTTGGAATCAAGAGATGATGAAAACAACCTCATCCTGGTCCTTGGAGGGGTTTGGCTACAAGGAAAGTTAATTAGGCTAGGCTAGGAGTCAGTAAACTTTTTCTGTAAAGGGCTGGATAATAAATACACATAAGGCCACAGGGTTGCAATAACTCAACTCTGCCATTGTATATCAAAAATAGCCATAGTCTGTATGTAGACTCATGGATCTGGCTTTATTTCAATAAAACCATAAAGAAACAGGTGGGGAGCCTGGGTGGTTCAGTTGTTAAAGCCTCCACTCTTGGTTTCGGCTCAGGTCATGACCTCAGGGTCCTGAGATGGAGCCCTGCATCAGGCTCTGTGTTCAGCATAGAATCTGCTTGTCCCACCCCCTCTGCTCCTCCCCTCGCTTGCATTCTCTCTCTCTCTAAAATAAATAAATAAAATCTTGGAAAGGAAGGAAGGAAGGAAGGGAGGGAGGGAGGAAGGAAAGAAGAAAAGGGAGGGAGGGAAGGAGGGCGAGATGAAGGAAAGGAGGGAGGGAAGAAGGAAGGAAAGGAGAAAGAAAGAAAGATGATGGGCTGGATTTAGCCTGTAGGTTGTATTTCTGGACTCCTGGTCTAGGTTAAGGCTCCCGGTGGGAAACTGGAGAAGATAATCCAAACCAACAGTTTCCTGAGGCAGGCTAGCATCTGGGTTGATGGATGAAATAGGGGTGTGGGAAGTTGGGGTGGAAGGAAACTTCTCTTCCCCTCCTTTACAGGGCTTGCCTATCCTAAGGAAGGCAGCCACCTAGAAAGGTGGTACAGTATGGGTCAGAATGTGGAGACTGACTGGAATCAGGTTTAAACCTTGGCACTGTCCTCATTTTGCTGTGTGACCTTGGGCAAGTTATTTTACCCCTCTGAACCCATCTGTAAAATTGGAGTGTTAGAATTTGTGTCATGGAGTGATGAGAATTAAATGAACTGTGTTTTGTAAAGTGTTTAGCACACACTAAATGGCAGACATAGTGTATCTGAATATTGTCTTCTACGAGCAACTTAAGGAAGCTTCGAGAGTAATTTTGTCTTTGGGGGATTTTTTCCCCCACCTTTCTTACAAACTTTAGAATACAACCCCCCCTGAGTTGGGTCTATGTTCAGAGTTATTTTATTAGTCCCATGATATGCCCAGGACTGGAACTGTTGGGTCGCAGGTTGTACATGCTCAGTTTTACTAGACATCAAACTGCTTAGTTGATGTGAAGTAATTTTCCCAAATGGCTATATTTATTTATATTCCCATGAGCCTTGTTATAAGAGCTCCCATTGTTTATGATTCCGGTTTCTGGTGGTTTTCACTGGTGTCCTCCAAGTAAGTAATGTGTTTGTACACTTGACATTAGTCATTTGAATATCCTCTTCTGTGAAGTGCCTGTTTGAGTGCCAAATCTTCTTATTGATTTGTAGCAGTTCTTTCTATAGTCTGGATCTGAGAATGTCAGCTGTTTTCTGACAAACAGAAATCTCCTATTTTAATATAGTTTGCTATTTATCAACCTTTGTTGTGCTGTCTTAAGGTTCAATGACTTAAGTAAATTACTGGGTACTATTTATATGCCCTTGCTTGTTACTTCACATGGCTGATGAAGACACACCAGTTAGAACCATTGGATGAACTAATTTCTTTTTAATCCTGAGAGTTAATGAATCCATGAGACTCAGCCAGTTGGTATTCATTTGGGTTCATCTTCAACACACCTGAGAAGGATGGATATAGATGCAAGGACTACTGTCAGCTCCGAACCATGATGTACAAGGGGAATGGGAAGCCTGAACTAGGGCAGGATGTCAGGGGTGAGGTGAAGTGATATAACGAAATGGAAGTTTGGGCATCCCTGCAGTGTAGCCTGGGGAATGTCCTGGATATCTGGAAAACTGAAAAGGAATTGAGATGGGGTGGGTCCCAGGATAGAAGGGAAGGAAGAGAGATGAAAGGAAAAGACAGAAATTTGGTAGCAAAGGTCATAGACTCAAATAGAACAAAAGAAGGTGTTCAGGGTTTTCTTAAAATTTCCCAAAATTTTTAGTAGGAGGTCCTAAAAGTACAAATCACATAGTAATGACTTTTCTTTTCTTTCTTTTTTTTCTTTCTCCCCACCCCCTTTCTTTATACTGGAGGCACTTCATACCCACCTTTTTTTTTTTTTCCTGATGGGAAATAAAATGGGTTTTTAACTCTTGAATAGATGCTGTGTAACATAAAAATTATAAAGGAACTTTGGAAGTGGAAGCCAGCACTGTGTAGAATATATATCCCATGTCAAGATTATACAACTAGTCCAGCCTAAAATAAATCCTTCCTTGTCTTTGAGGGTTCCGTGTAGATCGTACTGGGAGCCCCAGTGTATCCCAAAGAACTCTCGATTGCAACTAAGTGACTGAAATACAACTTGAAGGCTTCAACGGTAAAAGGGAAATGCTGACTCTCAGATGGGGAGATTCTAGAGTGGATGCTGGGCCTCGAGCGCGGCTTTATGCAGCCACTCCAGGGACATCACCGGGGGCTGGGATTTTCTCCATGATTTTGCTCTGCGTTCACCACTGCGGACTTCATCCGTTGCTGTTATGCATGGTCACTCCCTCCCCGGGGTACCCTTCTCACTCCCTCGTCGCAAGAGCAAAACAGCTAAAGCAGTTGGAGCCCCCACCCCACACCCAACACCGAAACACAAGGAAGGTTTTCTAATGTCTTCCCCGAAGACCTGGCATTCACAACCTCTCATTGGCCCACACCGGGTCACGTGCCCTCGCCTCAACCAATCACGTGGCCAAGAGACAAGGCGGGCTCTCTTTACTAGACAGGCTCCAGCCTGCCGTTGGGTGTGGACCTGGTCCCGCCCAAGCTGCCGGGTTGAGCCCCCGGGACAAGTGAATTCGCCAGTAACAGGAAGGAAGCTGATGCCGAGGAGGGCCCGTCAGGCCTAGTAAGGGAGCTTGGAGCATCAGGGAAGCTTCGTGACCTGTGACTTAGGAGCCAACAAGCAAACAAAGCGCACCTTCCTGAAGGAACCGCCCGAGTCGGGAGACCTGGCTGGATCGTGACTCCGAAGCTTAATAATTAGGTTTCTGAGTCTCAGATTCCATATCTGTCCAGCGTGAAAAGGATTCCAGTCCTCTTGTTGGAGAAGAAAAGGAAAGAATATTTTCCGAAAGGCTTTGAACAGTATAAAACAAAACAAAACACGTGGATATGAATGTATGGGGTTTTTACTACTAAAAGACCCTCGCAGGAATAAACAACTCCCAAATGCAGAGTTTCCATTTAAAATTTGACTTGTGAAGCTAATACTCCACAATGTAAAATTCTGGTCGGGCCATCTTTAATAATGATCAGGGTCATTGTGCAGATTATGATAGAAGTACTAATCACCAGCATCTGTAAGGGCTTACCATGTGCCAGCCATTGTTCTAAGCATTTTTTTTTAAGATTTTATTTATTTATTTGACACAGAGAGAGAAATAGCACACAAGTAGGGGGAGCAGCAGAGGGAACAGCTGAACAGGGAGCCGAACAGGGGGCTCAATCCTGGCACCCTGAGATCATGACCTGAGCCCAAGGCAGGTGCTTAACAGAATCACCCACCCAGGTGCCCCTAAGCATCTTTCATATATTATTTCACTTAATCTTCAAATAACCTTATGAGTTAAGCACCATTATTATCCCCACTTTACAGATAAGGAAAAGAAGCTGCAGAGAGGTTAGCAACTTGCCCAACATTCCCAGGTAGCTGGCGGGGTTGAGATCCAGGTCCATGTTCCTGAAATCTGAATTCCGAACCACTATTTTATCCACAGCTGAGGGTGTTGAAATCTACCACTTAGTGGAGCCAAATTTACCAACACCTTTCTGTGCACTAACATATCTAGTTAATACAAAATACATTAAGAGACTCATTAACCTGTAAAAGTAAAGCTTAAGTAGAAGTATTTAGTATGTGGGTATTTTTATTTTTATTTTTTTTTTGTAGTGACTTGGTGCTTAACCTTTGACCTGCGTGTGTGTGGACACATGCCAAGGCGAAAGCATGTTATTTGGGGGATTACAGCTTGTAGAGTAGAAAGAGTTTGGAATTAAAAGACTAGAATGCCGGCACAGCTCAGTTTCCAGCTATAACCACTTCACATTTCTTATTTTCTCGTTTATAAAGTAGAGATCCTGTCTACTCTGGAGAGTGAGCATGGGGCTAAAATCAGGCAGTGCATAGAACTGTCCTTTGAAAGCTGTAAAGCATTATACTAAGACATTTATTTCTTTTCTTTTTTTTTTTTTAAGATTTTATTTATTTATTTGACACAGAGAGAGAGATCACAAGTAGGCAGAGAGGCAGGCACAGAGAGAGTGGGGAGGCAGGCTCCCTGCTGAACAGAGAGCCCTATTCAGGGCTCGATCCCAGGACCCTGAGATCATGACCTAAGCCGAAGGCAGAGGCTTAACCCACTGAGCCACCCAGGCGCCCCTACTTTTCTTATTAATAATGCTTCCAGGGGCGCCTGGATGGCTCAGTGGGTTAAGCCTCTGCCTTTGGCTCGGGTCTTGGTCTCAAGGTCCTGGGATAGAGCCCCCCATCGGGCTCTCTGCTCTGTGGGCAGCCTGCTTCCCCCCCTCTCTCTCTCTGCCTGCCACTATGCCTACTTGTGATCTCTGTCTGTCAAGTAAATAAATAAAATATTAAAAAAAAAAAAAACAATGCTTCCAGAGACCACTTGTGTGATTAACGAATTGTGTCCCATGGAAACAGCACTAATACTTAACCGTTTTTCCATGATATTGTGCTTTTAAGTTTCCTTGGAGTCTGGCCCTCCTAAGTGGCCTGATTTCTTTCTATGGAGCTATCAGAATCAGCCATCGGTATGATGTAATGTGTTACTTTACCTACCATGGGGACTCACCTGAAGTCAGCGTAAACCGTTGCTTTATGGAGGTCCTTGAGGGATAATGGGCAGCCTGTATAAACACACGGATCTCTGGCATCTTCTGCTTACCACCACCAATGTTTCTCCTACTGGTATAAATACTTTGTTTCCTTAAAACCCCATGCTATTTCCCATTTTACCCGGTTTATCAGTTAGTGTTCCATAGTGAATAATTGTGTGGGGTTTTGTTCATTTGTCTTACTTACCATCGATTATCGATTTATTTTTATTCTGGTAAAAGAAGTCCTCATTATGGTTTGGGTACATGTAGCCCAGTGCTGGGTCTGAGCTGGTGAATTAGAGCTGACTGTTAAGGATCAGTCAGTTGTCAAACGTAGCCATTAGTAAAAATTAAATTATATAAACGCGCAGTTAAATAGCATACAAAGAGCAAAAGTAATAAATGCTCCAAGTTTATCACTTCCTAATTATTTTGCTACATTTTTTATTATCTCTGCCCTTGAAAACATGAGTCTATTGTATCTATGGTGGAAAATACATAACAGTGTGCTACCCACGCATCTCTTCCCAGCGTTGCATTCTGTGACATGTGAGGGCTTGAAGTCAGCCACGGTAGGAGTATTTACACTAGGGAATTCAGCTAGTGTAGCACATCAGAGCACTTTCCCCCAGATCCTGGTTTACCCCACTCTCAGCTCCAGGGGCTGAACCCTGATTGACTTAAACCAATCATGTCTCTGAACACAGTGAAAGGCTGATACCAGCTGGTGAGTGTCTTATGGCTGTAACCATAAGGGGAGAGTCAGTCCGAGAATCCTGCTCTCACGTGGAGGAAAGCAGCTGGAAGTTGCAGTGGAAGGCCTGGGTTTTGAAAATATCACTGAGCCCCTGGATCAAGCTACACCTGATTAGCTTCTAAGTCAGGGATCTGCAAACTTTTCCTGGAAGGGGATGGATAGTAAGGGTTTGGGGCTTAGT
This sequence comes from Martes martes, assembly GCF_963455335.1. Taxonomy (NCBI): domain Eukaryota; kingdom Metazoa; phylum Chordata; class Mammalia; order Carnivora; family Mustelidae; genus Martes; species Martes martes. Next base: position 27,899,526 of record NC_137898.1, on the reverse strand, counting down.
TTCAGTCATAGCCATTCATCACTGGTGTTGCAGCATAAAAGCCACAGACAACAACAAACCAGTGGGCATAGTTGTGTCCCAATTAAACTATTACAAAGGCAGGTGGTGGGCAGAATCTGGCCCAAGAACGAAAGTTTGCAGATCTCTCATCTAAGTCACAAAATGCCCCTTCTTTGCTTAAGCATTTTGGGCTTGGGTATTCCAATTAATGTAACTGAAAAAACCTTAACTGACCCAGGTTCTTCAGTTGTGGACACTAGAAACGGACTCTGAACTCCTTAAGGAAAAACAGATTTATTATCAAAAGAGTGTAGCCAAAATTCAAATTCTCAGGAGAAAGATTCCCATTGGTCAAGTCACATGATCACAGGATGGCAATTTACCCTTCCTTCCAAGGCCACATGCAGCAGAGAAGGAGATGTTTCTGTAGGGAAAATTAGGGGGCTATTATCAGAAGAACCAGCACTGGGGGTTGATCTACTCCATTAAGACAGGAAAAGGGGACGCCTGGGTGGCTCAGTCAGTTAAGCATCTGCCTTTGGCTCAGGTCGTCATCCCAGGGTCCTGGGATGGAGTCCTGCATGGGGCTCTCTGGTGAGCAGGGAGTCTGCTAATCCCTCTTCCTCTGTCCCTCCCCCTGCTCTCTTTCTCTCTCTCTCCCTCTCAAATAAATAAAAATCTTTAAAAAAAAGAGAGAGAGGGGCGCCTGGGTGGCTTAGTGGGCTAAAGCCTCTGCCTTCGGCTCAGGTCATGATCCCAGGGTCCTGGGGTCGAGCCCCACATTGGGCTTTCTGCTCAGCAGGGAGCCTGCTTCCCTTCCTCTCTCTGCCTGCCTCTCTGCCTACTTGTGATCTCTCTCTCTCTGTCTAATAAATTAAAAAGAGAGAGAGAGAGGAAAAGATTCCAAAATCAAGTATATTCAGCAAGCACCCCATACATGAAGTTCATCAAAGGCAGTTTTGTGTGCTAGAAAAAATCTCTCCTTGACAGAAGACCAGGGTCCTAGTTGTACTTCTGCACTAACATGCTGTGTTGCCTTGGGCAAGATACGAAACTTCTCTGGGCCTTAATTTAAGTACAAAAAGAAGATGATGAAATGTGGATCTTTAAGGCCCCTTTGAGTGCCAAGTTTTGGTGGTTCCTTCCATTTATTAATTATCTGGCCTGTTGGCCTCTAAGATTTAATACTCCTTGCCCTGTGGTTCACCTGTTTGCATAGTCACTAGCTGCGGGAGCTCCCTCATGTTACTGAACTTCTGTGAGTACGAATTTCCTCATTTGTTATTGGCTCTATCCCGGAAGGGGTGTGAGGATTAGGATTATGTTTAGAGAAGTGGTATGTGTGTCCTTTCAGAGTCGGGGGTTTGGAGTTATAGATTAGCAGGACTCAATCCTTGTGTAGCCTTCTTCTTGCTATAACACTGAGCAGATTATTTAAACTTTTGGAAACTTTGTGTTGTTATCTGTAAAATGGGGATACTTATAGGACCTTCTTTATGCGATCGCTGTGTAGATTCAGTGAGATACTGCATACAGTATGCTTAGTACATAATAGATAATCTGGAAAGGGCAATTTATTTTATTTATTATAATTTACATTTATTTAATATAGTTTTATTATTTGTTATATTTGCTTATTTTATTTTAATAATTCTAATTGCTTGTAACCATTTTATCTGGTTTTTAGAAATAAGTTCCTGCTAATAAGTTCCTCTTGTTGTTTTTCTTTTTACTGTTCTTATTATGCAATTTTTCAAAAGAAATTCTTTGAGTTTCGGTGCTGTCGATTGCTTTTAGTTACTTCCCTAAAATTGTAAAGGTAAAACATGCCTATTTAAAAAAAAATATTTGATTTTCTAACTATTAGAGTAGGATTCTTTCAGTCAAAGTCACAGATTTATATAAGAAAGGGCATTTATTGTCCCATGTCATTGCCAAGTCCTCTACGGCTTAATACATCACTCAAAAATGTCCTCAAATATTATTTTCTTTCTCTCTCTACGTTCTGCCTTCTTTGAGGGTCATGAAATGGTAAAAGAGACTCAGTCCGTGGCCATAGATGGGTGCCCGTAGATCTAGGCGCTCCTGCCTCCTCATCTTAGAGAAAGAGAAACGTGCTCTCCAAGTGGCTCTCAGAAGAGCAAGGAAGTTTCTTTCCCATAAGCTTCTAACAAAAGTCCTTTCAGGCCTCATTTGCCCAGGTGAGGTCGTGAACTCATTCTTGAAAGAAATTGTGTCCGTCGAGGTTGGGCATCACTAATGTGCTCAGCCTTGTCCTAGTGCTTAACCTGCGGAGCAGCCTGACTGGCCAGGCAGCAACCCTGAGAGCGAGGACCAGCGCGCCCGTCAGAACCTCCACCGTGACCGTGACCGCGTAGTAAGAGCAGAGCACCCACTCCTCTCCTCCACCCGTTTTAATCCTCCATGTGGTTTGTCAGTCCCCGCATTCATCCGCTAGGGCTCTCGTAAGGAAACGCCATAGACTGGGTGTGGCTCGAACACTAGAATTTCTTTCCTCACAGTTCTGGAAGCTACAAATCCAAGAACAAAGCGTTGGCAGGGTTGGTTTCTTCTGAGGCCTCCCTCCTCGGCTTGCAGATGGCCGCCTTCTTGCTGCGTCCTCACCTGCTCCTTCCTCCGGGTGTGTTTGGTTCTAATCTCCTCTTCTCATAAGGACACAAATGAGATTGGGTTAGGGCCCATCCTAAAAGCCTCATTTTCCTTGATAACCTTTTGAAGGCTCTATCTCTACATTTCATCACATTCTGAGGTACTGGAGGTTAGGACGTCAGCCTGTGAGTGTTGGGGGACACAGCTCAGCCCATAACAGTTCACAGCCTCCGCGACTACTCCTCAGAAAAACGTTCTTAAAGAGTTTTGGTGTATAGCTATACTTTACATTTGTTCCAAAAGCATTATTTGAAACAAACCTATACTGGCATTGCCTCAGGGATTAAGGCAACCATTTTATCCAGGAGATTCTCTCAACAGTCAGGAAATCTTTCATCTGCCTGACAGTTTTACCTTAGAAAAGTTTTAGGGTGGGTGTAACCAGTAATTCAACTACCTATTTTTAAATATACTCAACATAAATACTTGGTGAACCTCTCAAAATGAATTGGTAATACATATAACCCTAGAAAATGGAACCTAATAGTTTAGAGTGAACTGTGGGGACTATTAGTCTCATGTGCCTAGCACACTTTGGTCATACCATTTCTCTTGGGTTCTTTGGGGGGAATTCCTTCTCTACTCCAAGTGACCTTTGGGTATTAAACTGTCAAGTCATTGCCCACCACCATTACTACTCTGGCTTCATCACAGCTTGTGTCCTTGGGACATGGTGATTAGTTGAAGGACTGAAAATATGGGCTGAGTCAGGATTTATCTGAATGTTAAGAAAGGGAGAGGGAGAACAGCCATCCTGTTGTGGGTTGAATTGTGTGCCCCTCAAAAGATATGTTGAAGTCTTCATCCCTAGTACCTGCGAATGGGACCCTATTTGGAAACCGGGTCTTTGCAGATATAATCAAGTTAGGATGAAGTCCTACCCAGCTAGGGTGAGCCTTCATCCAATATGACTGGTGTCCCTCGAGAAGAGCAGAAGAGACACAGAGACACATGAGGAGAATACTGTGTGAGGACGGAGGCAAAGACTGGAGTGACAGTACAGCCAAGTGGAATCTACAAGCTACGAAACACCCAGGATGGCTTCCAGCACCAGAACCTAAGAGAAGGACATGGGACAGATTCTCCCCTCAGCCTTCAGAGAGAACGTGTCTTTGTGGCACCTTGACTTGAGCCTATGGAATTGTGAAAAATGAAATCTTGTTTGTAGTACTTTGTCACAGCAGCCTCAGGAAACCAGCACAACGCCCATTCTCCTGAGGAGCAAGCCGGAGCTGAGGATTGTGGGTGATGACCGTCTCCAGCCTGTGGAGAAAGAGTAAGACCAAAAGAAAGAGATAAACAGAGACGAGAGATGGACCAGTAGAGAGGTAGTTTAATCTCCGGGCCCTGTTCCCAAAGCCATTCCTCATGGTGCTGGATGCAACCTACCTCAGAGCTTCCCGGCTCAGGCACCAAAGGCGGCAGGGTTCTAGATGTCCTGAGAAATGGGTCTCCTCAGCTTCTCACGTGGCCAGGTGGGGGATGAGGTGAGCAGACTGCCTCCAACTGCCACCAGAGTCAACTCAAGTTAGTGTCACCCCCATGCACTCTACACATATTGTCGTTTTCTCTCTACGCCGTGACATGAAAACGTTGGGAAGGATTAACCTACTCCACAGCCTTCCGAGGGACATGAACCAGTCAGTGCCTATTCTGCGGACACAGTTTGCCCTGGCTTTCCATCATGTGCACTTAGAACGGTCCTGGTTAGTCCAGTATCACCAGCTATAACGCTGCTTAGTTGGAGAATGCCTACCAAAGCTATTTGGGCTAAAATGTAATAGGCTGATAGTACCACAGGGTGGCAAAGATAGGGAGCCTCTGAAAGTCTTGTGCCAGTGCGGGTGGGGCTATAAAACAGTCCGACCTCTTCGCAAAGCTGTTCGGCAATTATTTCACCAGTTAACCAGTTAAATAACTTACAAGTTAGGAGAGGTTAACCAGTTATTCACTCTTAGGTATACACCCAAGAAAAATGATTGTATATATCTACGAAAAGAGTCAAACTACAAAGTCCATAAAAGAATTATTCCTAGGGGTCAATAACAGCTCAAATGCCCCAGAAACAAGATAATAAATACATAAATTATGGTGTATTTATATAACAAAGTTCCATTCAGTTACTAGGAAAGACCGGACCACTGGAACACATAAGAATATAGATGAATTGCATATATCATGTTATAGAAGCCAGACATAAAAGACTATCTACCGCATAATTCCATTTACTTGATGTTAAAAACAGCACATAACTGGGGAATGGGCATTAAGTACGGCACGTGATGGAATGAGCACTGGGTGTTCTCTGCAATTGATCAGTGAACTCTACATCTGAAACTAATGATACACTGTATGTTAATTAACTGAATTTAAATAAAATAAGTTACAAAAAAAAAGAACAGCACAAACTTGTCAATGTTTATAGAAGTCAAAACAATGGTTACTTATAAGAGAAGGGAAGGGGGCAACAGTCTGGAAGGGTGCCTGAGGGAACCTTCTGAGGTACCAGAAATGTTCTAGATCTTGATTTGGGTAATGGTTACCTGGGTGTGCACATATGTAATGAAAAGTCACCAAGTTGGGCACTTGAAATTAGTGTGCTGTACTTCAGGTGTGTCATCACGCCAAAATTTCTAAGAAAAATAAACTGATTTTTGAGTCTATAAAACATGGTTATTTAACATTAAAAGCCTTTTTACCTATTCTTTTCTTAATTTACCTGAAAACAAATACATATTTCTTGTTACAATTTTAGAAAATGCAGAAAAGCAGAAAATAAGTCATTCAGATTCCCACTTACAAAATATCATTGTTGACTTCTGAGATGTATCTTTCCATTTTCTTTTAAGTCAAGGAAGAACCTGGTATAGGGTACCAGTGTTATGCCCCAATAATGGGTCCGTGATTAAAGGAGCGAGACTGATATAAAGCGAAGGTCAAGCAAACCTTTATTTCGCACCAAGCATCAAGAATCTAACCGAACTTTCAGGGACGCACCTCTTACAAGAGAGGGCGACCCCGCTCTCCTTTACGGACTGGCTTTTAAGGGCAAAGGCCATGCGGTCGGGCCTGGCTACGCACAGGTGGCCAATGAAATTGTAACACACACAGGAAACTCCACAGTGATGCCAGGTGACCAATTGAGTTACAATTTACCCTAGTAGACATTTAAACCAGCCTATTACACCTTGATTAGGATTGGCGCCAAAAGGGTTCCCAAAGGGCGGGGCCCCTACTCCTTGGTAGCTAGGAGACAGAATGCGCCCCCCACTGATTGGATGTCTCCACTTGGCCTGACCCACCCTTGTATCTGGGCTTTGTTACCTGAAGCTGGTTTCCCGGACTTGTTTTTAAGTGAATCCCCTGGGGGAAGGGGAGCAGGGACTGTTTAAGGGTTAAACAACAAAGTTATTGTTTAACCCAATGAAAGCCTCTGGCTAAAATAAAAATATAAAATAGGTCCTTACACCAATCGTTTTGCTACTTTTTTTTAATCTATTGTGAACACTTTTTATGTCCCTAAGTATTCTCCAATAGCACCGTTTTCAAGAAGGCATAATACACCAACACATTCTCTCGCTATGTGTTCTTTAACTCATTTTTTACTCATAGTCACTATGATTGTTTTCCTTGTTCTGACATAATAACCCCCTCTGGAACACACATCCTCTCAAAGATCTTTACACATATCTGGGATTATTTCCTTAGGATGCATGCCCATGGGTCCGTTGTTGAAGTCCACAAAAATGTCGAGGCTTTCTTTTAAGAGGTAAGCATCTTTAGTACTTTTGATATGAATTCCAAATTGCTTTCCAAAAATGTTGTATTAATTTACACTAGCAGCAATGATGTGTGCTGTCTTATATTACTTTGCTTATTTGAAATCTTGAAAATGTAAAATTAGGAGAGTCCCATGAATCCCCACGTCCTTATTGTCCAGCTTCACTAATCATCATTTGGCTGTTCTCGTTTAATCTCTTGTGCTCTTCTCCACCCATCTGAATCCTAACAGACCCTTCTTTATAATCCTGCTTTGGGAGTGATGTTCCAAAACACAGGAAGCCTCGATTCTTACAGGCTGTGTGACTCTCCGCAAGGTGCTTAATCTCTCTGAGTCTTAGTCTCCCTTATCTGTAAAATGCAGAAAAACACAGGATTATTATAAGAATGAAATAAAAATTATCCACCCAGAGCTCTTAGTTTAGTTTTTGGCTTCCAGTGGGATTACACATATTTAAGCCCTTTGGTTTCCTGCCACCATAGAATTGGAGTTAAAAGAAGAGATACACACAGAAATCAATATTAATAAGAGCTATTTTTAAGTACTAACAAAAATAGTAACAATATTACCAAAAATCTTCATGAATGCCTACATCAGCACTTTTACATCTTCCTCCCTCCTGTCCAAAACATTCTCCTCTGCACCAAAACAAAGACACAACTCAACCAGCAAAAACCAGAGAGTGGCCACAGTGGAAGCTGGATCAGTTGCTGGTTTCTCCTTCATATGACTTTGACATCTGGTGGGCAAAAGAGCGGTTGTTGGGAATATCCTGTGGCATGAAATGAGCCTGGATCTGAGACCCAGATCCTCTGCTATGTAACCTAAGTGTTTTTCTTAACTCTCCATACCTAATCCATACCTAGTTTTCTTTTTTTTTATTTTTAAAGTTTTTTTTAAAAAGATTTTATTTATTTATTTGACAGACAGAGATCACAAGTAGGCAGAGAGGCAGGCAGAGAGAGAGAGGAGGAAGGAGGCTCCCTGCTGAGCAGAGAGCCCAATGCCAGGTTCTATCCCAGGACCCTGAGATCATGACCGGAGCCGAAGGCAGAGGGTTAACCCACTGAGCCACCCAGGCGCCCCTCCATACCTAATTTTCTGATCCTAAATCCATTATTTCCTAACTGCCTCATCAATCCATCCATTTCTCTCCATTCCCACTGTCCTCCCCTACTTGGATCCACCACCACGCCTGGTCTGAACCCCGGGAGTCTCCTACTTGGTCTTTCTCTTTCCAGTCTTACTTTCTGCAATCCATAACAGTAGCTTTGGCTGAGAGTAACAGAAAATCCAAAATAACATTGGCTTAAACACAATGAAAATGGTGATTTTCTTTTCTCATCTAAAAATCTAGGTAGCCCAACTGCACATCCATTAGAATATCTAAAATTTTAAAGACTGACAATACCGAGTATTGGCAAGGATGTGGAACAACTGGCCTTCTCATTCACTGCTCATGAGAACGTAGAATGCTCTACCCACTTTGAAAATTTGGCTGTTTCTCATAGTGTTAAACAGATATCTACCATGTGACGTGTCCATTCCACTCCTAGGCATTTACCCAGAGAAATGAATCCTATGTCTACACAAAGATTTATATAGATGTTCATATCAGCTTTATTCACAAGAGCCCCAAAGAGTAAACAACCCAGATGTCTATCAATTGGTGAATGGATTGAACAGTTACATCTATACAATAGAATAATACAGTTAAAAGGAAGGAATTATTGATGCAACATGGATGAATCTCAAAATAATTATGCTGAATAAAAGACGACAGACAAAAAAAGAGTATACACTGTATGATTTCATTATATAAAGTTCTAGAAAATGAAAGCTAGTCTTTAGTGGCAGAAAGCAGATCAGTGGTTGTCTCATGCTGGGAATAGAGGGATGGGTGAATTGCAAAGGGGCACTGAACAATCTTTTTTGTTGGCGGGGGGGGGGGGGGTGTCCCTGCCTGGCTCAGTTGGTAAAACATGTGACTCTTGATCTCCAGGTTTTGAGTTCAAGCCCCATGTTGGGTGTATAGATTACTTTAAAATCTTTTAGGGATGGTAGAAATATTCTCCAAGTTGCTCATTACGTGGATGTAAAGAACTGTCAGATTTACCAAATTATATGCTTCGAATGGATGCAGGAGAGGTGTTTTTTTTTTTTTTTAAGATTTTATTTATGGAGAGGTTTTTTGTGTATAAAAACTGTATATAAAGTATACCTCCATAAATTAAAAAGCCGAAGGAGCAGTCTGAGATTGGTAAGCTCTCCACAATGTCGGGAACCCTGCATCTTTCTTCTCATTGCTTCTCCCTGCATGGCATCTTCCTCATAGTCCAAGATGACAGCATCTGGATGACAAGCTGCAGGATGGAGGAGGGAATGAAGAGGAAGGCAAAGAGCACATGCAGTTTGCTGCTTTTAAAAGAGGGTCTTAGAAGCTCCTCCCTCCTGACAATTCTGCTTACATGCCATTGGCCATAATTTAGTCACATGCACATACCTTGTTGCAAAGGAGGCTGGGAAATGTAGTCTTTATCTCAGACGGTCACATGAACATAGAGGAAGGGGAAAACAGAAATAGGGGAGCAGTTAGCAGACTTAGTTTTTTACAAAGGCTGTTTGTATCTTGCCTTCAAAATGTGCATGGGATCATAGAACCCTCTCTGCTTAAAGCTCTTCAAGTGGCTTTCCACTGATCTCTGAATCAAGGCCAAACTCCTTGCATGGCCTCCCCAAACGTGCTGGATCTGGTCCCTGCTTGCCCTTGTACCTTACTCTTTTGGACTGGGGAGCTCCAGCCAGTATTTCCTGCCTTTAGCCATACTAGCACATCAGGGTTTCATTTACTGTTTCCTTCTGTTTGGAACACCTGCCCCTCACTCTGCCTAGTTAACAACACTATCCCTTCAACTCTTGGTTCATCCTGACTCCTCTGCTTAGGGCAAATTCCTTATTTGTTTTACACATAACTTTCCTACATGGTGCTTCTCACAGTTTGTAATCTTACATTAGTGTGTTGGTAGGATCACTATCTTTCTCACACGCTAGGCTGTAATCTCCTTTCTGTTTGCCTCCATATGCCAGTGTCTAAGGGAGTACCTAACAAGGCAGAAGGAGCCAAATACACTTTTACTGAGTGTGTGAATGAATGAATGAGTGAATGAGTGAATGAATGTATGAATGAATGAATGAGTGAATGAGTGAATGAATGAATGAGGAATGAATGAACGCAGCTTATCCAGGACTGGTGATCGAAGTGAGGTGACAAAGGAGAAGTTTTGTAGTTCCGCTGAGTCCTGATTACCTTTGTTAGGTGTCAGTTTTGAAAGGCTTAATCGTAATTTATTTGATCACTTGCTGTATATCTCCATCCTAAATGGTCATCTATGTTCTGAGGGACGATCTTTCCATAAGTATTTTCTGCTTAGGTGGCAGGATGTCTGTGCGTGTGTGGCGGCGGGGTGTGTGTGTGTGTGAAATGAGTAACGTTTGTGGAAATAAAAATTACTATATGGTTCATTACCTCCCGGCTCCCTGGAGGGGAATTGGGGGGGCATTGGAATTACTGAGTGTGGGAACAGGAGTGGTGTGCAAAGGGCTTTGGGGAGGGCAGCAACATATTTATGTTGTTTATTTAACTGGGGAGTGAGGCTCTGTTCATCTACTCGAGGGACAAATTATTCTCAAGTACATGATATTTATTTAGAATGCAGATACAGTATGGTCTGCTTAAGTGGGAGCTTTGACAGGGTAATTATAGGATATTAATAGAGTCAGAAAAACAGGTTCTTCATGGTGCAACCCATGGTTAACCAACTGTATAATAAGCAAAAGGGAAAATCACTTTTCTTTATAAATATTTTCTTATTCAAAGTGTCCTTGATTTCCGAACTTTTGCCACAGTTAATCCAATTAGTGGGTTTTCTTATCATTTCAAAGTGGAAATACTCTTACTAACTCTTGCATACTCTGCAGAACATAGTCAAAGAAATAAACAGAAGACTTGAGATATAAATGGAGGATGAGCAGGAAGCTGGGAGTTGGGGATGTGGGCACGCATTTCTTGTGGCGAGCAAAAGTCCGGAAGCTCCTTCCAGTGGGTACTAAGCTGAGCTATGCTGGGCCCAGCGTGTCCCAGGTCTGGATCATTCTGTACCACTGTCACCACTTTTGCCTTATCTGCCTACCCACAACGCACTGCTTACTTAAGAAGATGGATTCTGTTTTCCAAACTTAGATTGACTTAGAAAGGACAACTAAATTAGTTGTAAATAAAATGTATAATGTCAGCTCAGGCAGGTCAGGGGTTCTTCTGTTTTGCTCACCACTGGATCCCCTCATTGGAAAACACAGTGCCTGGTAGGTTCTCAAAGAGTGTTTGTTGAATGAATAAATGTCATCATCCATAGAGAAACAAGTGTTTCTCTAAGATATGTTATCGGGGTTTGGCTATCACAAACAACTAAAACTGTTCATTTGCTTCCCATGTGAAACCGTCTTGCATGTCTCTAGCAGGGTATACTATGCACCGTACTTTTCTTTTTCTCTTTTCTTTTTTTTAAATTTAAGTTCAATTAGCCAACATACAGTACAACCCCAGTTTTTGATGTAGTGTTCAGTGATTCATCAGCTGCATATAACACCCAGTGCTCATCACATGTGCCCTCCTTCATGCCCATCACCTAGTTACCCCCTCCCCCCACCCACCTCCCCCTCCACAACCCCCGGTTTGTTTCCCAGAGTCAAGAGTCTCTCATGGTTTGTCTCCCTCTCTGATTTCTTCCCATTCAGTTTTCCCTCCCTTCCCCTATGGTTGCCTGCACTGTTTCTTGTATTTGTGCCATACTTTTCTAAGCAATCATCACTGCAGAAGTGATCTCATTTCATCATTTACTTACTGTCTTACTCACTAGCTAGGTAACCCCCTTCTTAACAGTTTTGTCCACCTCTGTATGCCCAATGCCAAGCATGGTGTGAGGCACGTAATGGGTATAATAAACACCTGTGTCCGAACAAGTGGCTTATCTCATCTGATTCTTACAGCAACGCTAGCACATAAACTTATCCCCACTGTCCTACAGATGAAGAAGAAACCAAGGCACAGAGGTGTTCCATAACTTGCCCAAGGTTCCAGAGCTGGTAATTGAAGGAGCAGGGATCTGACCTCAGGCAGTCAACTCAGGAGCCCTTCTTTTTAAATAGTACACTAGATTTTTTTATTTTCTCTGGTCCAGCTGAGCTACCGAGCCCATTGATTTTAGTTAGACCAATCAAGAAGGATGTGGATTTTTAACATTTTTATGCCAGTTCTTGGGATGCTTTTCCCTCTAAACAGTTTCTAGCACATACTCAATTGTGATGGTTGATTTTATGCATCAACTTGACTGGGCCACTGGGTGCCCAAGTATTTGATCAAACACTATTCTGTGTGTGTGTCTGTGTTTTTTTGGCTAAGATTAACACTTGAATTTGTAGACTGAGTAAAGCTGATTGCCCTTCCATATGTGGGTGAGCCTCATCTAATCAGTCAAAGGCCTGCATTCAAAAAAAAGGGGCTGAATGAGAGAAAATTCCTCTCTCTACCTGACTGTCTTCAAGCTAGGAAATTGATCTCCTCTTCCTTTATTTTTCTTTTGAGAGAGAGAAAAACAGCGAGAGAGAGAGAGAGAGAGAGGTGATGGAGGGGTAGCAGGAGAGGGAGAGAAAATCTTAAGCAGGCTCCATGCCCAGCATAGAACCAAAATAGGGGTCGATCTCACAACCCTGAAATCATGATCTGAGCCAAAATCAAGAGTGCAATGCTTAACTGACTGAGCCATCCAGGTGCCCAGTCTTCTTTTACTTTGCATTCACACTAAAACTATACCATTGGCTCTCCTTGTTGATTACAGATACTGGGATTTCTCAACCTCCAAAACTACACAACCCAATTCTTATGTGTGTGTGTGTGATTAATATATATGAATATATATTAATAAGTATGAATAATATATATGTATGTATTGATCTTGTTATTTGCCAGCTCATCACCTTTTCAGTGTTTGCCTACTATCCCAGGATAAAGTATGAAGTCTTTGGCTTGTTCATCAGTTAGGATTAGGTTTGCCTGCATTTTAAAATAAACACCAAATAACAGTGGCTTAAGCAGTACAGTTTATTTCTCTCTTGTGTGACCTTTATTCCTGAAACTGGTGGAGTCATCAGGGACCCTGGATCCTTCCTTCCTCTTCCATCAACCTGAGCAGTCTGCCTCATGATCTAAGATGGCTGCCAAAGCTCCAGCCATTGTGCCCACATTCCAGAATTTGCAAGTAGGACTTTCACTTAAGTCTTAACCAAATCAGAACTTAGTCACATGGTTGCATCCAGCTACCAGTGAGGCTAAGGAGTGTAGCGCATTCTGGGCAAATAAATTGGATGTTTTATTAAAAAGGAAGGGGCAATATCTAGTAATCTCTACCCTAGCTTGGCATTAAAAACCTTTTTCAACCCAGTTTTCCAGATTTCCTTCACCTACCGGCTCTTCTGAAGATTCTGTCCCCATCAAATTCCTTTGCTTACTGTCTGAAACACACCTAGTACTTTATCACCCTGTCTCTGTTTACTCAGCCCTCTTGGAATGCTGTTTTGTTTCCTATCCAAGCCGCACCTTTGTCACCATGAGACCTCCGCCTTTCTGCTTGAATCTGAGATGGTTTCTTTTGAGGCTGAGCTCTTCTAGCAATGAAAATGTGTTTAAGTTGTTCAGATATCCACACACTTCTATCTCAGACTGTTCTTCTTTTGATGACTTGAACAGCATAAATTTTTAATTGTTAATTTTTTATACATTTAGGTCTTGTCTCCTGCCCCCATCTCTCATTCTAGATTCCTTGAGGACAGCAGCCCGTTACTCAATGAACATTCATTGGCCACCTACCTTACATTCAGCATGGTGCTCGGTGTTGGGGATTTAGTAGTAAATAAGGCATTGGACCTGTCTTCCAAGTCCTAATATTTCCCATGGAGTCTTATTAAAACTTACAAACGTAGGGGCTCCCAGGTGGCTCAGTTGGTTGAGCATCTGACTCTTGATTTCAGCTCAGGTCCTGATCTCAGCTCAGGTCTTGATCTCAGGAGCGTGAGTTCAAGCCCCTTGTTAGGTGTGAAGCCTACTTAAAAAAAAAAAAAAAAAACAAAAACAAAAAAACAAAAAACTTGCAAATGTAGGGGCGCCTGGCTAGCTCAGTTGGAAGAGTGTGTGACTCTTGATCTCTGGGTCACGAGTTCAAGCCCCACACTGGTGTGGAGATTACAAAATAATAACAATAATGATAATAATAATAATTAATTAAAAATTAAACTTCAAAAAATAAAAACTTGCACACCTTAAGTACTTCACAAATTTCCATTGCACTGTTGAGCGATAAGAGCTGGTATACACATAAATGATTATTACTTATGCTCAAAATAACATTTACCGAGTAATTACTACATGCTAGGCCTTTCACATGTATCCACTTAATTTCTTTATTCAACAGCTATGAGATAAACACTGCTGATGTTTACAAATAAAAATGAAGCACAGAGGGGCGCCTGGGTGGCTCAGTGGGTTAAAGCCTCTGCCTTCGGCTCAGGTCATGATCCCAGGGTCCTGGGATCGAGCCCCGCATCGGGCTCTCTGCTCAGCAGGGAGTCTAATTCCTCCTCTCTCTCTGCCTGCCTCTCTGCCTCCTGTGATCTCTGTCTGTCAAATAAATAAATAAAATCTTAAAAACAAAAAAACAAAAAACTGAAGATACTTATCGGACTATTAAACACTAAAACCTAATAAATACTTAATTATAAAAAAAAAAATGAAGCACAGAGAGGTTAGGTCACTTATTCGAAGTCACACAGCTGGTAAGGGGTGGAGCTAGGATTTCATCCAGGCAGCTTGATTCCTGAGCCTAGGCTCTGAGTCACTATTAAGAAGGTAGCTAGAAAGTAAGGGTGATCTCATGATTTGAAGATTTAGTGGCCTTTTGAAAACACCCACCCACAATTGGTACTTTTCCTGTCGCCTTGTCCCAACCAGAAGATTTCCTTGGCTGGGTTGGCCTTTCCCTGAGGCATGCCCCCCCAGGCAGGGCACTGTAACCTCCCATTCCCCTTCTGAGTCTCAGCGGCACCCCATGTCCCCTCTCGTCCCTTGGGATGATCAAATCCTCCTCTGGCTACAAGGAAAACAACTCATCACCTCTGTATTTTGCCGTCCCCGCATAGCTTCACTCTCACCTTACCCGACTTGATGGGGTGGAAGAGAGCAGAGGCTGCAGTCTGGAAACCTTCCCCAGGATCAGAACCCCTGACTTGCTTCATTTTGTGCAGCCTGGTGTTTAATAACTCTTTATAAATTTGTTGTCGGTATCTATGAATTAGAAGACGCCATGCAAAACTCTGGATCTTTGGCTTCTTTGGAAACACTGGAAGATTTCAGAAATAGTGAGTCTGTCTGCCCGCGGGCCCAGGTTGCCAGGCTCCGCGGAGGCTGCTCCTTCTGAATGGGCACGGCGTCCTCCTCCCTGGTAGCCCGACACCTAGGGCCACCTTTGTGTTTCTGACCCGTCTGCGGCGAACACTGCTCAGCACACGAAGCACGCGTGTATCTACCCTCCGCGTCAGACCTTCTGCTGCATGTCTTTCCATCGCTTCTCTCGGCTCTGGAAGAGGTACTGCTCCTATCCCCACTTTACAGATGAGCAAGTGAAGGCCGACACTGCTAGTCGTGGACGGACTGGGACTCACCCAAGCGTTCCGGCTCGGGTCTTTGCCTTGAAGCCCTCACTGCTCCCCCGCTGTGGAGCCCTGCTGGGAAGGGAGAGCGAAGCAAGAGGGGCCCTGTCCCTGCCCCACAGCAGAAACACAACCGCAGAGAGCTGACCTCGGATACCAACGACAGGCAAGCAGAGAAAGGCTCTGAACTGAGTGGAACCTGCACCAGAGGAAATCAGGGCCCTAAAGGGAAGCTGGGTGAGCGCCTTTGGGGCCATCTCAGAGCCAGCCAGCTGCGGGGAACGGCTTTCCCTAAACTCCGAGTCTGTCCCTCTTGGAAAAGAGAATTCATGGATTCTTTTAAGCCTGCCTCCAACTGTCACTTGAAACGTTAGCCCATAAACAAGTGTGACCCATCTCAGCCCCGTGGGCTCCCTGGGTGCAGGTGATGCCAGCCCGGGCAAACGTCGTGGCCTTCACACTAGCGTCCTCCGCGGTCCCCAGCCTGCCTGAGCCCACCTGGGCTGGGGAGAGGGTCCACAGGGGGATGAATGGAGCCTGCGGCCCAGAGAGGGATGGCTTGGGCTGGGTCACCTGCCTGGTCAGCTTTCAAGCACTCTGAGGCAGAGGCAGGGGGGATGAAGCTGCTTCAGATGGGTGACAGCTGTGCCACCAGGGACAGCTCTGAAACTGTGGATACAGAGCTGGCTAAGCCTCTGGCACAGTCAAGGTGACCCTAAAAGCCCAGAGCAGAACACTCTGAAGAGTGAAACACCCAGGCTTCAGGTGGGCCGATCTGGGCTCACTGGGACTTGTGGTCACAGCAAACAGAGCCCTTGAGACTCCTCCTGGCTCTGGACAACTTCTATGGGCAAGTTCACCTCTGAGCCGATTCTCTGAGCTGTGTACACGGGGATGATAACCGTCCTGAGTTCTTACCTCTCGAGAATGCGAGGATTATTTCAGATCATGTGGTTGGAATGTGTTGAAAGGTCCCTCGCACGAGGGAAGGGCTTGAGGCCAAATTGTTGGGCTCTGGGGACTGAGACGGCTTTGTAAGCTGAGATGCCCGTGGGCTTTGCAAGGTGAGCCCTAGTGCTTAATGGCTCTGGAAAATCAAGGGAATTAATAGAGGCCGAGGGAGGGGAAGAGAAAGAGGAGAAACAGAGACAACTGAAAGAGGGAAGAAATTTGGGTGTGGAGTGGGAGGAGACAGCCAATGAGAAGCTGTCTAGGTCACGGCTGTGCAGCATGCTGTGTGATTCCAGCGGGCTCACAGGTCTTCGGTGGGAGAGCCATTGCCATGAATCCTTCATGAGGCAGATCTTTTGGGAGGATGCAACGGACTCAAGGTGGGTGGGTGGTCAGAGCTGAGACCACCCACTCCTGAAGGCTCTCTCCTTTGGAGTTCACGAATTCCGAGGGCTCAGCCTGGCGCAGACCACAGGGAAGGCGCCCTCGGTGTCACCTCCTGCCTCTTCTTACTGCGACTGTGTGTATGAAGGCCACGTTCAGTCTATCAGCACCGACCCGGAAACACAAAGCTGAAAACCTGGCAGGGGGGTGGTCAGGACAGGAGGACAGAACTGCTCCATGAGGACGAGGGCGGGGGGAGGGCACGGGGGGGGGGGGCGGCTGTTGTACTCTAACACACCATTCCTCGTTCCTCGAAGAAAAACCTAGCGTGCGGCAGAACCAACCTCACCTGCCAGCCTCGGGCAGCTCCAGGACGGCCCCCGGTCCTACCTCCTAAGACCTGAGTGGCACTCCTCCCAGAGGGCTTGTTTGCAGAATGAGAAGAATGTTAATTAATCCTGTTATCTGAGCCGAATGCTTTCTGGTTTAATTTCTCTGATAAAACCACCCTGAATGGAGAGCTCTCAGAATACCAAAGGAGGCCTTTTTATGGGATTCCTGAGGTGCAGTGAGACCTGCAAGGGAAGGGGGTGGGGTGGAGATCACCTTTCTGCCCTGGGAACCTTGGATTCAGCATTGACTTGTTCCATGTTCTAACTGGGGACCCTTACATACAGCCTACCTCCCCATTAAACATTGGCCACACTTCAGAAAGGAATGAGAAAAAAAGAATTCATTAAAAGAAAAGAAAAGAGAGAAAGAGAAAGAAAAAGAGAGGGAGGGGAGGAGGGCAAGAAGAAGAATCCCTAGTTCATAATCTATAAGGGAGTACACGTAAAATGCATGTACAATGCAATGCAAAATTCAGAAGAAGGTGTTACCTAGAATTTTTGCAGCAGATTTAATAATCACTAATTGCTTTGTGTGGACCCGAGTCTGGGACTAGTGGTACTGCTTACAGGTGCTATGTCTGTAATTCCCTGTGCATCATGTCAGCGTAAAGCGTGTATTTGTGTGTATTATCTAAAGTGACACCTGGGGCAGTTACCCCTCCAATAGAGTGTCCATGCTCCCGAGCGGTCTGCGGGCATGATGTCAGGAAAGTCTAATCCCAGAAGGGACCATCTGAAGGGCTTCGGCTATCTACATCTCTAAGAAATCATTTGCCCATTAGCCAGCTAAGTGTCAGAAATGGGTTTGCCTTGGTGATATTAGCAACATGTTGATGGGAATAATGGAGGTCAGAAAGGGGGTCTCAGTTATTATCAGGCAGTGTTACTCAAGGTCTATAGATTGGCTAAAATATTTTATTACTGGTACTCCCACCTTCGTGTGAAAAGTATGTAAGAATTCATCCTTATGACCCTAAATATCCCTCTGTCTATTTTGAGAATTTCTTGGTTGCCTGAGGTTGACTCTATGAGTTCCATAATCCTGCCCCTGAAATACTGAAGCCTCTTTCCCAAATGGAGTCGCTTATGCTACCCTCTTCCCCAAACCCAGACTTGACTTAATTACAGTTTCAGCTCTCCCAGAAATGGAATCCTAAATGACTCAATCAGAAATCTCCTGGTCAGCCCTGGTGCTCTGCCTGATAGGCCCTTGCCATCCCCTAAGGGAAAGTAAGCTTGCAAGAGCCAATCCTACTTTTTCCTCCTAGTATAATATCTCCTTATTCCTGCTTCCTCCTGCTTCCTTCATATAGAAGTTTTCATTTCATAGAATTCCTTGAAACACTTATCTTTCTGCTGGATTGGATGCTGCCTGATTTGAGACGATTTTGCTCAAATAAACGTAACATTTTTAATATGTTTCACTTTATCTTTTAACACATGCAAGGTCGTTGGTCTGAACAGCCAAAAAAGACAAGAAGGGACTTCAACTGAGCACATAGCGTGCATTGGGGGAACTACATGATTCCTGCTCCTTACTAAAGTTTAGCAAATGTGGGCAGTGTAGGGGAGGAAAACGTTTTCTTCTATCTTATTAGGTTCAGTATCTGGGGACTGTGAATTAAACTGACAAAAGACAGGTGAACAAGAAAAAAAGGTTTATTTTGTATGGGGGGTTGCTCACAGAAAAGAATGAAAAACCCCCAAAGTGGTTAAGCCTGGGAGTTTATACACCATTTTTTTTAAAGGGATATGAACTGTGGGAAAATGATGAGACAGTGGGAAGAGGGCTTGAGTTTCTTGAGATGGCAAATTGTGCAGAGGTAAATATATGGGAGGAATGAATGGAAGACAAGGATTGCTCGGGAAGGTTTGCAATGCATATTCAAGTCTTACACTAGTTCCGTGGTGCAAGCACTATTAAGACCTCCACTTACTACCGGGAAAACAAGTCTTGGATGTGTCTCATCCAAGGACACAGAGTCAGGATATCTATAAATCAGGGTTATTTGATTTTCAATGCGCTCAATGATTCTCTGTGAACTTTCCACCATGCAAAAATAAGATGTATGATTTTTTTCCTTGATTTTGCAAATATCACATGCTCACAGGAAAACAGGGAAACGTAGGAGTGTGTAAGACAGCCTCATTGCACTACTTAGGCACACTTAGTTGAGATGTAAAGGGTTCATGGTTTTGTGTCCTGCTTATTTAACATAAATATTTCTTCTTATCATTGATAATTATTAACATCATTTTTAAGGCAAACAATATTCCACCAGATGCCTGTGTCATGTCACCTATTGTCAGACATTTAACTTTCTTCTGACTCTTTACACCACCAATAACAAGGTGGCCCTCTTTGGAGGTAATCTCTCTTTTGCACTTCTTACTGTGTCTTTGGGGCAGATTCCTGGAAAGGAAATTTCTGGGTCAAAGGGCAAGAGCGGTTAATGGACATTACGAGGCATTAAAATAGACCACAGGGCACTCTGATTTTGTAAATAAGGAAGATCAATATTACTTTCTAAGCATTACTTTCTAAGACTCTGTTTAAAAATCAGATAAACCAGTGAGCATTTTGACCAAGAATGGACAGACCAGCTGGCAGGTTTATTTGGTGCTACTTTTCTAACCAGTAGGGGGCAGCACAAACAAGTATCAGTGGAGAGCCCTTGGCCATTGAATTTGACATTTTTGTAGTAATTTTTTTGCCAAACTTCCTTTGTTAAAATTAGGCACAACAAAGCCACCGAACTTACAGGCAAGAGCCAGAAAGGAAAATCTAGTTTACCTGAAAGATTTATGACTCTTTTCAAGAGTGTTCCGGAAGACTGATCCAGATGCCAAAGGGCTTGGGGGAAAAGGCTCTTTCCAACGTAGGCTCTCACGGGAGGTTAGGAAAGCAGGTCAGGGTGAGACAAGCAGGAAGAATGGTGCTTGTCAGTGGGGTTGGTCAGTGGGCATTTCGTGCCAGGCAGGAGGTGCCTGAGGGCTGGGAAGTGAGTTTATCTTGCCCAACAGAATAGCCAGAGGAAGAAGGAGGCACGTGACAGCCAGCCTTTGGAACAGCAGGCACAAGGTCAGTGATGCAAGGAAGGAAGAGTTAATGAATCACAGAGAAATTTGCTGTGTCAAAGTGATGACAAGGGATGGGTAAGCCTCCGTAAGGAACATGACTGCCGTGTACCTGGGGCAGGGGTTGTTAACCTGAGGGTTGTATGCCATGGACACCATCTTCAGGAATTCTGTGCCATCTCTGAATTTATGCTGAATTCATACAGAAAAATACACAGGTTTTTCTGGGGTGATGGCGGGGGAGATCTTTAGCCTTTAGCCATCTACAACATGATCTGTGTGTATTTTCCATTTCCAGGATCCAAGGCACTCTGTCACCAGAGCCAAACTCCTTCTGCCCTGTTCCAAAGGCACAAATACCCTGCCTGCTGGGCGGGAGGGGTGGGTGCCATCCATGGTACTGCTGTGATCTGTTTTTTCCAAACGTGTGACTTTTCCACACCAAGCAATTCTCTACTGCTCTGTGGACACCAGCCGGGTGTCCTACGAGTTGATTTACTTGTGATGTGAATTATCCAGAGTTAGCCCAGACCCCAGAGGGTAAAGGCCCAGTCCCAAAAGACCACCCACTTCACTTGGGATGCCAATCAGTAGTGGGCTCTCAGGTTACTCACACTTCTGTCTGACCTGGCTAAAAATGGGGGTTCCCATGACCCCTTCCTCAGGTTTGATAACTTGCTATAAGGGCTCACAGAATCCTGGGAAGCACTTTCCTTGCTATTGCCAGTTTATTGTGAACAATATTAGGAAGGATGCAAGTGAACAGCCAGATAAAGAAGTATATAGGGCAAGGTCTGGGACGGGGGGATCCTGAACACAGGAGTTTCCATCCCTGTGGAGTTTGGGGGGCACCATCCTCCCAGCACAATGATGTGCTTACCATCTCAGATAGTCTCTGAACTCCTTCATATAGGGTTCTTATGGAGGTTCCATGACATAGGCATGGTGGATTATATCATTGACCATTGGTGATTCACTCAGTTTCCAGCCCCACTCCCCTCCCTGGAGGTGGAGAGGAGTATGGGAGCAGGGTTGAAAGTTTCAACATTCCAGTCACATGGTTGCATCCCTTGGCACCCTGCCCCCCATCCTGAAATTTTCTAGGGGGCCCAACAAGCGTCACCTCATTAGTATAAACTCAGGTATGGTTGGAAAGGGTTTTGTAATGAATAATCAAAATATTCCTCGCAGCCCATTGCGCAGGAAATCCCGAGGGTTTTAGAAGCTCGTTGCCAGCAACCAGAGAGGAAATCAAAACATACATTTCTTATTATATCACAAGATCACAAATAGTGACGTTGTAGAATAAATTGTAGTTCATCTGTATTATGAAATATTAGATAGCTTTTAATCTTTTTTTTTAAAGATTTTATTTATTTATTTGACAGAGAGATCACAAGTAGGCAGAGAGGCAGGCAGAGAGAAAGGAAGGGAAGCAGGCTCCCCACTGAGCAAAGAGCCCAAGGCGGGGCTTGATCCCAGGACCCTGGGATCATGACCTGAGCCAAAGGCAGAGGCAGAGGCAGAGACTATAACCCACTGAGCCACCCAGGCGCCCCATTAGATAGCTTTTAAAAAGAATGTTAGATCTATATGCAGTGACCTGAGAGATGTTCATGATATTGTCTAAAGTACGTAGGGCAGAGAGGGGCAAACATTTTCTATAAAGAGCTGAAGGGCAAATATTTCAGATCCTGCCATTGCAGAGCAAAAGCAGCTTTAGACAATATGTAAACAAATGGGCTTGGCTATGTTTCAATAAAACTTTATTTATAAAAGCAGGCAGTGGGCCAGATTAGTCTGCAGGTCATGGTTTGCTGACACTTGGCATAGGATGTAATCTTTTTTAAAGGAACCCTTCTATTTTGTGTGTATGTTTTGTAAAGGTAGGATCCGAACTTAATATTGGTTATTTGGAGAGAAAATGGGTGATATGGGGAGCAGGAAGATCATTCGCTTTTTCTTTACTCGGTTCTCTGTTGTTTAATTTAAAATGGAACACTGTATTGCTTTTGAAATTTCTTCTTCGAATTCCTAAAATGACATTACGAAGCATTTGAATTTTTCAGCTGTGTCAGAGTGCCTCTGCCCACAGAGTTTTGGGAAAGCTTTGACTTGATTTAAAGAGGTTTATTTGACCACGATCTCCATTCAAATCAGCAATTTCTTAAGACCGAGAGCCGTTTGAGGCCATGAAAGTGAAAGTGTGCTTTTATGATAAATGAGGGAGAGGGTACCAATGTTCTTTGTACCAGTCAAGTCACATGCAGGGCTCTCTTTTGAGTTTGGGGTGCTGGGTTGTAAGGCAGGCATGGGCAAACTAGACTATTGCCAGAGACAGAGCCTGGGAAGGTGAAGGGTGTGGAAGTTCTGTGAAGAGGAGCGTGGTTAGCCTGGAGAGAGGGTGGGCGCAGAGGATGCTAGGGTCCTTACCTGGTGGAGAAGTGCAAAGGGGACACTCACCCTCGCTCCAGAGTCTGTGCCTGAACCACTGTGACCTGCCATCTCTCGTCAGGCAGAGGACGGTAGATGTTCCTTACAGGGTCCCTTTCTTTAATGTATTTTTTTTAAAGAATTTTATTTATTTATTTGACAGTCAGAGATCACAAATAGTCAGAGAGGCAGGCAGAGAGAGAGGGAAGCAGGCTCCTCGCTGAGCGGAGAGCCCGATGCAGGGCTCGATCCCAGGACCCTGGGATCATGGCCTGAGCTGAAGACAGAGGCTTTAACCCACTGAGCCACCCAGGCGCCCCATAGGGCCCCTTTCTAAAATGCTCCAGAACATGCTGGTCTCCGCAGGACTCAGGAAGCAGCTGCTGTGGTGCTTTGACGCCCAAGCTTCAGGGTAGACCGCCATGGATTTGCAGTTGACCTTGTCTGTTCAGAGCCAGCCACCTTGGGGAAAGTTTCTGAACCTCTCTACGCCCCCACTTTTCCTATGTGAAGGAAAGAAAGTTAATAATAATAGTAATAATACCACCTCTTTCATAGAGTTACCATAAGAACCAGATGAGTCTACACACAGCATTTTCCATGACACCGGGCACAACAAATGAGCGCTTAGTAACGGTTCATAGTTTGTTGTAACGGTCCTTACTACTCAGGTTGTCACTATGACAACCACCAGGTTACTCTCTGAGATTCCCCCTGAAGTTGAGTGTGACCAGCCTGCCCCCTTAACCTTACAACTTTTTACCCCGTGGTCTTCTTTGACAACATCAAGTTGATGCTTGGCCAGATGGCTTTCTGTGGGTGTCTGTTTTCTCATCTATAGCACAGATTTCGTCGTAGCTCTTGTGCATCTCCAGTAAGGCGATGCATGAAAGATGTCAGGAATGCACCCTGGGAAAGCACAGTGAGGGAGACGAGAGGAAGGTGATAGGACACCTCAAGCTTGGAGCTCCCCACCTCACCCTTCTGCACACCTGAGTCCTGCTCTTCTAATCACATGGGGATCTCCTGCCACAGAACATTTGGGCACTTCCATCCCTGTGCCCGTCGGGGCTGGTAATGCTCTGTAGTCCTGCCCTGTGTCATATGTATGTCATTTCCCATGTGTGTGTCACGGTCACAGCTTTGGAGAGCTGGAATCCGTCCTAGGGATGCTCAAGTCATAACTATTTATGAGAGATCATGAAAAACTGATAATCGATGCAGAGCTCAAGGAGATTGCTGGTGTCAGCTATGGTACTAGATGCCTTCACGTGGAATTAAAATTTAAGACTATCCCAACACCCCTGCAAGGCAGATACCAGCGTTCTCACTTTACTGATGAAAAACAGGGTGCAGGAATGTCATTCAGCAGCTTCAGTAATTAAGCACCACCCACGCATCTGAAGAGGCAGACTGTTTCCTTCTCTCTAGGGGCTAAACAGGGTATTAGCACACAGTAGGTGCAGGGTAAACGGGAAGAAAAATACCTCTGGTGCTCCCTGTCTGATGAATCGGAGATTTTAAAAATTGCTATTTCTAAAACCATCTGAGTTGCTTTCAGAAACAACACACACACACACACACACACACACACACACACACGCACACACGCACACACACTGTCTGAGTTTGCACTTGGCCCCTTCTGCATCTGTTTTCCAAACAGGCAGAGAGCTCACCTGGAACAGACCCAGGGTGCTGAGGGAGGGGAAGCCGGAGGCCCTAGTAGGGTCCAGGTTTCCTGCGGGGAAATCCAGGGACGGAGCGTCCCTGCTTCCTTCTGGTCAATTGTTCATGGGAAGGAAGGCGAGGGGCCTTCTGTTCTTTCTCCGGAATCCCATGATGCCCACTCTTTAAGCCAGCCGAAATAATGCACATCCCTGCCCCAGAGCACTCCACATCTTCCCCTCCTTCTTTGGGGGGGGTTGTGGGAATGGGGGTGCAGTCTCTTTCATTGTTTCCTTGATGGCAAGGACGGGAAGATTTAGCTTATCACTTTTCTTAACAACTCATCTTCTTCTGAACCCTACTGTACCTAAGGCGTCTTGCAGTGGTCCAGATGTAACTGGGCTCACTCTTTCCTCCAATAACTAGAAAATAGAACAAATAACAAAACAAAACAGAACAAAAAGCGACTCTGAGACCTGCCCATCCCCATGAGGCCTCAGCAAAGGAGAGAGACCAGCACCATCTCAAACTTGCTGCCATGGGCATTTCTCCATCCCCATCAGCCCCCTCCTCACTGAGGCTGGGGCTGCTCAGCTCTCTGCACCACTTAGCCCCTGGGGCAAGGGGGTATAATTAGTTCTTTCTCAGTTTTAGTTCCCATATTCTTCTGGGCTAACAGAATTACATCACAGAGCAAGCACACTGACGTGTAATACCAGGAAAGCAGTGAAAAGCACAAATCTTCACCTCAGGCTGCCCGGGTTGAGGTTCCAGTTGTGCCTCCTACCAGCTGGGTGGGGTAAAGCAAGTCAATTAACTTCTCTGTGTCTCAGTGTCCTCATTTGTAAAAGGGAGGTCACAATACCAGTGGGATTGTTGTGGGGATTAAATGACCTGACACTTGTAAGGTGCTCAGAACTATGCCTGGTGACACGGTTCTGGATAACTAAGCACTAGATAATGTTACTGAATAACTGCCATAGCATCTGAGAGGTCTCTGACCTTGACCTAGTCAAGCTCTGTATTGCTGGGGCCTGTGCAGGCCCTGACCCTGAGGGGCAACTGCTTTCATTTTTTCCCCCATAGACTCCTGGGCCTCTCAGATGTGTGTACAGCCCAGGTTGCAAGGGGAAAGAGAATTCTTATTACTTAATTACAGAGAACACATTCCACTTCCTTTGTTTCTGCCTCCTAATTCTGGTCTGAGCCAGAGAATCTTCTATACCTAAGGGCTCATCACCATGTTCTTTTATTTATTTATTTATTTATTTATTTATTTATTTATTTTTAAGATTTTATTTATGTATTTAACAGAGAGCGAGATCATAAGTAGGCAGAGAGGCAGGCAGAGGGGGAGGGGGAAGCAGGCTCCCCGCTGAGCAGAGAGCCCGATGCGGGGCTCGATCCCAGGACCCCGAGATCATGACCCGAGCCGAAGTCAGAGGCTTAACCCACTGAGCCAGTCAGAGGCTTAACCCACTGAGCCACCCAGGTGTCCCCACCATGTTCTTTTAAACAAAAGATCAGTCCACTCCTCTCCCCTCTCCCACCATGCGGACAATAGAGACTATCTCTAACTGTGCACATAATGCAAAAACAGCTCTGGTGGGTAGTTGTCTATAATACTTTTGCCTTTGTAGGGGAGGGGAAACTTATCCTCTACCCTCTTAGGTTCTGCTAGTCAGGGCTGTGAATTAAGCTGACAAATGATGGAGTAATGAGAGAAAAGCACACACATTTTACTTGGTGTTACATGGCATGGGGAGCTTCATAGAGAAAAAATGAAAATCTCGAAGAAGCTGTTCGATTAGGGAGCTTGGATGCCATTTAACAAAGGGCGATAAATTGCGGGAAAGTAGTTGGATGAGGCAGAGGGCTTTGGGCTTCTGGGACGGCAAAATGTGGGAGCTTGTCTAGGAAACACATGGGGGAAACGAAGGCAAGATAAGGGCTCTTTAAAGTGCGGGCTCATCCTAGTGTCAGCTTCCCATCTTAGGTAGTAGAATGTTCTTTTCTTCCTGGTACCAGGAGGGCATCTTTCACAGGGGTAGTTTATGCCAGGCTTTTAGGCAGAGAGGGGTACTAGAGTGTGAACAAAGAAGAGGCTCTTCTGCTGACTTTGGGGAAATTTCCATGAAGGAGGCTTCTGAAGCTGCCCTCCAGGGAGGGTGGACAGCAAGAAGACTAGAGAGAACGTGCCCCAGGTCACATGGGAGGGGCTGTTGGGAATCCAGGTCAGAGGATTCACCCTGGAGAAAGGGAGGTTGATTTGGAGCATCGGCCTGTAATCCAGGCAGGGATAGTGGGGGCCTGGGGAGAGGAATCATGCATGCGTGCAAGGATGCAAGCGTGCGTGTGTGCGTGTTTGTGTGTGTGAAGGGACAGTAGGGGTGGTGAAAAGAGGCGATTGCAAGAGGATCTTAAAAGTGAACATAAAGGGTACCTGGGTGGCTCAGTGGGTTAAGCCTCTGCCTTCAGCTCAGGTCATGATCCCAGGGTCCTGGGATCGAGTCCCGCAGCGGGCTCTCTGCTTGGCAGGCAGCCTGCTTCCCCCTCTCCCTCTCTGCCTGCCTCTCTGCCTAGTTGTGATCTCTGCCTGTCAAATAAATAAATAAAATCTTTTTTAAAAAAAGGAACATAAAGCTTGCCTTGAGATTGGATGTGAATCGGGGGATAAGTTTGAACAAGAAGTTCGACTTTCAGCATTTGTTAAAACTAGAGGATTTTAGAGCTAGAAGGGCTCCCTTTCCCGCCCCACCCCCCACCCCCCACATTTTAGATGAAAAGTGGGACCCAACATCTTGCCTAGAGCAGCACATCATGGTAATTCCAAGGTGTCAGAGCCGTAAGTTGGATCTCTGGATCCTCAAGCTGGATCCCCAGTTTCTTCCCTGTTCCTTCCATTCAAACAAGAGGCCAACGCCAACCCTGGGTTTCAGCCCTGGGCACTCAGATAAACAGGAAGGCTTTTGCATTCCCGACCCATCTCGGCCACCAGGGCACCACTTTTAGGAAGAGAAACCCTTCCATCAGGCTTCCCAACTTCAGCACGACTGACATTCTGAGACTGAAATTCTTTGTTGTGGGTGACTGTCCTGCGCTGGAGCACCCTGTCCTTAGATGCCACGATGTCCTCACCCCCTTCTCCCCACCCCCAGCCATGGGAACTAAAAATGTTTCTAGACGTTGCTGAATGTCCCGGGCAGGAGGATGGTGGCCGTCCAAACTCACTCCTGGCTGAGAACCATCGCCTTGTATGGGTGTGCCTTACAGAGAGTTCCAGCCCCGCACGGGCCCCAAACCACAAAATCTTAGCAGCCAAAGCTTTCAGATCGTTTGCTGAGGATGAAATGCTTCACATTTTGCAAATGATCGTTAGGCGATTAGTTCATTCATTCCACAAATACGTATTGTTTGTGTACTGTGTGCTGGGAGCTGTGAAAGTCCTTAGGGAGACGGGGGTGCATGAGATGGCTTTAAAGAGTTTCTGGGCAAGATCAGGGATGCTGTGAAAATAAATGGAAGAGTCCCACAGGGAGGAGAGAAGGGAGGGAAGCCAGGGGAGGCCATGGACAGTCACGCGTGGAGGGACAGCAGGGAGAACACCCTGCTGCACAAAATCAGCCTAGAAACGGAGCCCCTGAGAGCCTGAGCTTTGAAGTCAGATGCACCTGTGACTGAACCTCAGCTCAG
This sequence comes from Martes martes, assembly GCF_963455335.1. Lineage (NCBI taxonomy): Eukaryota > Metazoa > Chordata > Mammalia > Carnivora > Mustelidae > Martes > Martes martes. The sequence continues at coordinate 27,871,719 of NC_137898.1, read as the reverse complement.
TGTGACTTGGGCAAATAATTTTCTTAACCTCAGTTTCCTTATCTGTAAAATGGAGATAATAACAACACTCAGCTCACGGTTGTTTTGAAGATTCCGTAAGATAACGTACGAGAAGCTCTTCGCACGGAGCTTGGGACCTGGTAAGCACTCAGGCTAGTGCTGTAGAAGCTTCTCTAATCATTGCTCCGCTTATTATACTGTTTTATAATTAAGAACAAAGTCGTGCTCTAGGTAAAAGCAGATCCACCACCACCGAAGAGGAGTAAGTGCCTGGGATAGTTATTTCAGCCTCAGCCACCTGATTGTCCCCTATTTATGGCTGCTGGGTTGGATGCGTGCTTGGCTTTGAGGTGTCTTATGACTGTTACTAAACCCTTCATTTCCTATATGCGCGAAAGCTGTGAGGTTGTGGAACGTGCCGCTTAAGAGATATTGGCTCATCGTGGAAATGAGAGCAAACAACATTTTTTCAAAGTTGGGCGTGAGAAAATGCAGAATTCTGCACGTGCATTTGAAGGAACGCGTTGGGAAGCGGGGACAATGACACCCACAAAGTGCTTAGAAACCGCCTGTGAACTTAGTCAGCAGTCTAGAAATACCTTCCACCACCACCACTGTCACCATCCTTATCATTATGTAGAACAAGGAAAGAATCAAATAGTTCCTGAAAGACTTTTGAGCTTCTGCATGCTACACTTACTAGCCGGGGACAAGGAAAAGTGAAGAGCCAATTGGAAAAAAATTGCAAGGACATGGCTACAGCGGAGCCTCAGTCTTGGAAATCTCATGGAAATTTAGGAGCCGCCTGGGGGTTGGAGAATGCAGGGGCTTAGCTTGCGGGAAGTGGAAAGTGCTGCTTGGTGATGTTTGTTGCAAGCTTTGGGTGTCCCGTGAATTTAAGGTTCATCTGAATTTGTTCTTCATTGAAGTGAATCTTGGATGATCAGAGTACGGATCCCATAATTTTCTGAGACACTTAGGGAGACCCTCTGGGGAGGAAGTGCCATTCGCCTCAACAGATTTCCAAATGGATCTATTTTAAGGAAATATGCCCAAGAGAGGGATGTCTGAGAGCAGCAAGGAGGAACATAACCTTCAGAGCATAAACTAGCCCTTCTATTTGGTGCTATGGGAATGGGTCCTGCCAACGAAAACCCTCAGTCACCTCAGATTTATGAATTTTACATCAACAATGACTCACTTTTGTTGAGCATGTACTATGTGCCAGGCTGTGTTCTAAGCACATTTCGTGGACATTCCCCAAGACTCTATGAGCTAGGTACTGCTGTGTTCCCATTTTACGGATATGGAAGCCAAGGCACAGCTTGCTTAAGGGATCCAGCCGGTCAATTCTGTGACCAGGAGGTGAATCAGGCAGCCTGGCTCCAAAGCCCTTGCTCTTAACTACTGAACTTACAAATGGCCTTTTAACCCCTGACCTAGTTGAAGTATAAAAGCTTCCATATTATCAAGACAACTATCCCTATTGGGAAAGCATGGTTGCTGATGGCAAGGAGAAAGTCGTTTGATTTAGAAACAAGCACATCATTGACCTTGATCGGGTGGTTTCTGCAAAGCGCTGGGTTGGCAGCCAGATAGCAAAGGCTTCCGGGCACCCAGGGGGGTGAGAAAAGGGAGGCCTTGTACGCATTGTAAAGAAGGAAAGCGTCCTGATGGAGGGGGAGAGGATGGAGATGCTGAACCGGGAGGAAAGATATTTCAAATTAACCTCTGGGAAGGAATGATGCGCTCGGGGCACGAGCGGAGGCTTTGAAGTCTGGCCTGGATTCGGAAGAAATGTTTTTGGCTTTACTTGCTAATGATCCCCTGATGAATCCGTGGTTAAATGTCCAGTAACCTACACTCACCCTGTCCTGAAAGCCCACATTCATCTGCTGTGGAGGGTCCGTTATCTAATAGTTCGGAGAAGTGGGGGTGTGTCCCAGAGCTGTCACTAGATAGCCATGTGTTCCTGGACAAATAAGTCACTTTTTTTTTTTTTAAAGATTTTATTTATTTATTTGAGAGAGATAGAGAGTGCACAAGCAGGGGGAGAGGTGGAGGCAGGGGGAGGAGCAGGGTCCTCCCTGAGCAGGGAGCCCGATGTGGGGCTCCATCCCAGGACCCTGGGGTCATGACCTGAGCCGAAAGCAGAGGCTTAACGACTAAGCCACCCAGGTGCCATGCCCCACCCTCTCCTGTCTTGGCTCATAGTCTGGGCACCACTTCTTCTTCTTCTTTTTTTTTTTTAATTTTAAAGATTTTATGTATTTATTTGACAGAGAGAGGGAGAGAGAGTACAAGCAGGGGATGCGGCAGGGAGAGGGAGAGAGAGGGACAAGCAGCCTCTCCCTGCTGAGTAGAGAGCCCGATGCGGGGCTCCATTCCAGGACCCTGGGGTCTTGACCTGAGTTGAAGGCAGACACTTAACTGACTGACCATCCAGGCGCCCCAAATAAGTCACTTCTTGTCTCTGAGCCTCAATTTCCCCATCTGTCAAGTGGCAGAGTTGAACTACAGATCCTGGATCCCTGCACCTGCAGGAGGGTGAACTTCTAATATGAACAGAAAAATGTCCTGCCATTTTAGGTAAGAGATGCATTCCCCTGTCGTGTGATTTTTGTTTGAGTGGAAGAGCAGCCACAGTCACGTCTCTCTGTGCCGGAGAGAGAGGTAATTTGACCAGAATTGTAAATGGGTCTGCCTTCTATTTGTAAATGTGTATAATGTTCATTAAAATGGATTAATTGTTACCAGAAATCTGGCACCTGGATGGCTCAGTCAGGTGAGTGTCTGACTCTTGATCTCAGCTCAGGTCTTGGTCTCAGGGTCGTGAGTTCAAGCCCTGTGCTCAGTGTGGAGCCTCCTTAAACAACAACAGCCACAACGTATGTCCTTTATCAGCCATGTACGCATGTGAGCCCCGGGCCATATTGCTAGCTGGTTGCTGGAGAGCAGGGCTTTGTTGTTTGGGTACAGTTGTCCGGACGTTGGTGGTAGGATTGCAGATTGCGCTAAGAGCCTCGTTGTCGGGAAGGAGGACCAAAGGTTGTATTTGTGTGGCCAGCCATCTGTTGGTGACAGCATTTAAAAGGTAGCATCTGGCCCAGCCATGAGAACTGTAACTCTGCAGATGCACAGAGCACCTACTATGTGCCAGGCACCAAACAGGAAAAGGAGTCCTGTACGTATCAGTTGTGCTGATCAAAGCCCGTAACCACAATAAAAACACAAAACAGGAAACCATGGTTAGTATCTGACTCTCTGGTGTGCAGCCATGTGGAACACAAGGGGTGCGGTGCCTCAGCTAGAGGCGTGTGTGTGTGTGTGTGTGTGTGTGTGTGGTCAGTATGGAATAAGAGGTTGAATAGGGTGAAAGGTTCTGCAAACGCCCAGGGAAAAACCTGCACAATGACACCTTTCTCTCATTATGGATATGCTCTTGCTCAAGAACACTTATACCTAGTGATCCTGCAGCTTAGACACACACACACACACACACACACACACACACACACACACACACTCCTACCTCTGTAGCACCTCGGTGTATACTGTGACCCTAAGCCAGCCCTTTGATTCAAAATGCAAGTAATAGGGCACGGTAACAGTTCTCCAAGCGTGGTCTGGGGGCCTCTGAACTTGCCTCAGTACCTGTGCAGTCACGACGGGCCCCGGCTCATAGTAACGCTCTGCTGTGGTCGCCTTGAAATGCCTGATACCTTTTGGACAAGGGACCCCACATTTTCAGTTGCACTGAAGCGATGTCTCTGGTCTTACTTATTTGAGACCCTTAGTCATTTGAGAACACTTACATGGGGTTCATGAGCTCAAAATTATTCTAATACTGATACATCGATCATACAGTGCTCCATTATTGGCCTTTTCTTTTCCCAGTCTCACTCAAGAGCATGGTGGAGTTTTCCAGCAACTGTAGGACGCGGCTATTATAACCGAATGCAGAAGCAGATATGAGAATCCGGTTATTTTCTCTTAAGCCGGGCACTAAAGAGATTGGCAGAAATGAAAACAATGCCACTCTTCTCACTGCGTTTAGTTTGCTTTGGGAAGATATAGTCGGTCTTCATAAAAATGCCATTTATGTTAACACGCGATGGGTGAATCCCAGTCTGAGGCTGAAGGAGAAGCTGGAACACCAATGTCCAAAGGTAGGAGAAGAGGGATGTCCCAGCTCAGGCAGAGAGCAGATTCCGCTACCTTTGTCTTCCGTTCTACACACATCCTTCAAGGGATTGGGTGAGGCCCACCCCCACTGGTGACGACGATCTTCTCTACTAGGTGTACCAATTCAAAGGCTAATCCCTTCCAGAACACCCTCACAGACACACCTAGAAACCTCTTACCAGCCATCTAGGCACTGCTTAGCCCAGTCAGGTTGGCACACAAAATTAACCATCACACTTGGTCATTTATGTAGGTAAATCTATGTCTATCAAAAAATGAGGCAAAAAAAAAAAAAAATGAGGCAAAGACACCATCTGTTCCTTACCCATGACCTTCTGCAGAATTTCCCAAAGTGGCATCCAACACACATCACTTGCTCTCCTTGCTTTTCTCCTTCATTAACGTTTCAGGCTGGCTGATTCCTGGTCATACCTGGCCACTGGAGTGTCCCAAAACGGGATGGCTGCCTCAAGAGGCAGTGAACATCTCTTGCAACTTTTCCCTCCAAGGGTCAAGGCAGAAGCCATTGTTCAACTTCAGAGGGGCAGCTTCCCCCTTCCTGTGGGTGCTGGAGAGGGGCCGGCATGAGACAGAGAGCTGGGAATAGTGACCCCTGAGGTCTCTTGCCCTTCCAGAATGGGAGATGAGAGTCCAAACTCGACGGGTTGAAGCGATAACCAATGGGTCCATATCTTAAAAGGAAAGAGAGAGAAGGGACATTCTGTCAGCACCAAAGCAGCGGAATAGTCCCTGGAGATTCCCACCTTGCTCATGAGACTGGGGTTCCAGCTGGAGCCCGAAGAGAACTTTCTCCCAGGGTTATGTGCGCCAGGGAGAACCGGGACGGGGAAGTGGCCGGCGGAGTGGGAATGGGAATCGCGTGTTCTCATTCTTATGACTCTGACTCACTGAGATTGACTTTTTTTTTTTTTTAAGTCACTGATATCTCCCTTCCCTTTTTTGGGGCCTCTTTCCTTCGCTTTTAGCACCAAAGTCCTGACAGGCTTTCCCCCCACTTGTCTTCTGAAAAACGAGCTCATAAATGGATGTTGAGGCGCTTGGCTATACGTAGTTGAACGCATTACCCTTGGAAAAGAAACAAGGAAATCCCAGAGACAACACTGTTAGCCTTGAGGAACAAATCTCCTAAGCAGGAAAGGTTAGAGGCTGGGCAAGCTGTACAGACATTTGGGGGAAAGAACATTTTCTTAGCCCTCCTCAACCCACGCCTGTTGTTTCAAAGGGCTAATCAAGTATGCCTGTCCTTCCTTCCTCCCCGCATCTGTCTTTCCTTCTTCATTCCCACTTTTCCTCTTCTGTTAAAGCCTCTGTGATACATCAGGAATTGCTCGGGGTTTGGGATTTGGGGATAAGTCACAAGGCATCGTTGACTGCGTGACGGGTGAGTGGAGACAGGTGAGTTACACACGGAGGCAAGGCTCTGAGGGAGGGCGTGCTACGTGCTGGGGCAGCCTGCCTGGGGTGCGGGGGAAGGATAAGCCCTTCACCCAGCTCATGGAAGGGGGGTGGTGTTTATCAGGGGGAGCAAGAGAGCCAGGTGCTTTAGACCCTGGGAGGTTAAGTAAGCTGCCCAAGGTCACGCTGGTATGTTGCTGGGCTAACCCTGAAACCTGGTCTATCTCCAAAGCCTGCACTCTTGACCGGTGTGCGGGACCGCCTTTTCCCAGACCATCAGCAGCTCCGTGGGACCCAGCACTAGGGGAGGTGGAGGAAAAGAGTGGCCAGGAATGAGGCCCGTGGTCCAGGCCTCACTTAGCATCCCTTTAGTCCCAGGGATAAACAGAAAAGAGAGGCAGACATTTATGGGCCAGAGAAAAGTAAGGCCCAACACTTTGAGGTGCTGTTAACTTACATTCATGTCCCAAGATAGTTACCATCCATTCACTGAGGCCCTGTCCTGCCCCTGGGCGGACACCACTCCCACCATCTGGAGCTCCCGTCCCACTTCCTCACAGCGTAGCTGGGGACTGTCTTGCAGAGCTAGGCAGGATGCCCTGTGGCTGGTTCTGTCACTCCCACTGATGCTTCTCATCACTTCCTTGGAAGACCTTCTGTCTCTTCTAACAAATAACCTGACTCATCTTTTCTTTCCTCCTTCCCTTCCTCCTGCTTCCTCCATCCCTGCTTCCTCCCTCCAACCTCCTGCTCCCTCCATCAGAAGAGCTGTGAACTGAGCCCAGGGCAGGTTTCCGGCCTTGGGGAGAAACAGGGCCCAGCTCCTAGAGGAGCCAAGTAAGCAGGAGGTGACCCATCTCTGCCACAGGAGTTTAGTCCCCTTTACCTGCCCGACGCTGGCTGAAAGCTTACTTTCCCCTGCAGTGGCAGCCCGAGGAGGATGGCCCACGCCTCCCACAGGAATGCAAGGAAACAATCAGCTATTAATTTCCAGTGGGACGAACAGGAACCCACTCAGCCAGGAAATCTAAATTGAACAGTGATTAAGTCATTCAAGCTCCCTGGCCCCATTAATTTCCAGAGCTGAGGACGATTCTGTGTTCCCGTTTGCGGCCATCCTCCCCCCTTCTAGTGGGAGGATATCTCACTTTTTAAGATCATTTATTTATTTATTTGACAGAGGAAAAAGAGACAGCAAGAGCAGGAACACAAGCCGGGGGAGTAGGGGAGGGAGAAGCAGGCTCCCCGCCAAGCACGGAGCCCAATGTGGGGCTCGATCCCAGGACCCTGGGATCATGACCTGAGCCGAAGGCAGATGCCCAACCGCCTGAGCCACCCAAGCACCTCGGGTGTCTCACTTTTAAATGAGGTGCCCGCTTGTTCTCAGCAGAGAGCACTCCGTGGTTCAGCCCAAGGACTAGGAAGCGGACTGTCCTGGTTTGGATCTCATCTCTGTCACCCACTGTGTGGGCAAATCTCCCATCGCCGGAGACGATGCCTCTGTTTCCTCATCTATGAAGTGGAAATAACAGTTGGACCCGCTCATGCTATTGTTTCCTGGCAGTATGAGAGTTAAATGAGTTGATACTTGTGATGTGCTTAGAACGACGCAAACACTTTTCTTTTCTTTTTTTTTTTTTTTTAAAGATTTTATTTATTCATTTGACAGATAGAGATCATAAGCAGGCAGAGCCAGGAAGGGAAGCAGGCTCCCCGCTGAGCAGAGAACCCGATGCGATGCGGGGCTGGATCCCAGGACCAGGACCCAGGTCTGAGATCATGACCCGAGCCGAAGGCAGAGGCTTTAACCCACTGAGCCACCCAGGTGCCCCAACACTTTTCCAAAGTAATGAAATAAATGTATTTAATGATCCAGCTTCGGGTGGTGCTTGCCTCTGTCTTTTCTTTCCTTCGGGATGTCCGTCATCGGACATAGGGAACAGATTTAGGAAAAGAGGCTAAGAGCAGGGAGTTGAGGGTGAAACTGCTTCAGTTCAGATCCTCCTTCCACCACTTAATTTGGCGGGGGGGTCACCTAGTCTCCCTGCTCCTCAATTTCCTCATCTGTAAAATGGGGGTTATAATTGCACCAATTTCCCGGGAGTCAGGGACACAAGTTGGGTCAAGTTCTTAGTGTTGTGCCTGGCACGTAGTAAGAGCGCAAGGAATTTTAGCTGTTATTGGGGTGCCTGGGCGGCTCAGTCAGTTAAGTGTCTGCCTTTGGCTCGGGTCCTGATCCCAGGATCCTGGGATTGAGGACCACATCAGGGTCCCTGCCCGCGGGAAGACTGCTTCTCCCCCTCCCACTCCCTCTGCTATTGTTCTCTGTGTGTGTGTGTGTCTCTCTCTGTTAAATAAATAAATAAAATCTTAAAAAAAATTTTTTTTAGCTGTTATTATCAGGCAACCCCCCAAAGTGCCTATAAATGCACCGATTTCTTTCTTTTTTTTTTTTTTTTAAATGCACCAATTTCTGTTGCACCAACTATAGTAAGGCCAGAGCTGACACCCTGAGCAAGTGTGGCTAGAGGTTCAAGCTAGCTCCTAGGGGCTGGCTGTGTGCTGGTTAGCAAAAACGCAGCAGCTTGGCGAGGTGTGGAAGATCTCAGCCACACTACCTCCGAGTCCTGACTCTCCTGTTTGCAAGAGGTGTGACGTTGGGCAAGTTACCATCTACAAACCTCAATCTGTTTCCTTCCTCCCTCCCTTCCTTCCGTTAATAAATATTTATTGAGTGTCTCCTCAGCAGAGGCACGGTGCTGGGTTCTGGGTGTTTCCCACATGGACAGGTCAGTGGTGCAACCGAGGCAGACTGGCGGGAGGAAATGAGTGCCTGTCTGCTGAGGGCCCAGCAGGGGTGGGGGGTGGCGGGGGGCCTGCTACCCAGCGTGTCCGCAGCCAACATGGCTGCTCACGCTAATTTACCAGCAGAGGTCCTTAGTTCACATCTGTCTCTGCTCTCATCATCGTCTCTTAGGAGGAAGGTGACTGGTTCTTCACTCTTTTCTCCAGCCCAGATGAGATGCTTAAGCAGGTCGGGGGAATGATCGTTCAAGGTTACTCGTTTTGTTTCTGCAGTGGAAAGTCAAGCAAGGATATTTTTTTTTCCCCTGTAAATTTGGATACTATCAGTAGATTAGTCATCCAAGAAATTAAAAATCGGAAAGCAGAGTCTACCAAGTAGACTCAATTAAGATCCTGCCTTGATCTTATTTAATCCCAGGCCCTCTTCAAAGCAAATTTGGCAGGCAGGCACTTCTGCCTAGGATAGCGTCGCCCTCCTCAAGTCCTGTGGAGCACCGTACCTCCCTCAAACCGTTGATAGTGTTCCATGAAAAGAAATTAAATTATTGAGTTTCTTTCCCACAGACCACCTCCGAGTTCTTGATATACCGATGCCTGTTACGCCATTGTATGGAGTACTTCCCCAAATTACTTGGCTAAGGAGTCTTTCTCCAGCAACAGTAACTACGTCTTGTGGTATCACCCTTGCTCAGAGAACAGCCTAAGAGTCGCCCATCCTGAAGATCTAAGCTAGACGTCATTGATGGAAGCCATGCCGAAACACCCAAACTCTAGTAAATGAATATTGTACTTAGGAGGAGAAATAGAACAGACGGTGGTGAGTAATGGGCTGGTCTGTGCTCCTATCAAGCCAGAACTGCCCCCACTTAATGCTAGAGAATGAACAGGGAGTTCTTTGTGAAGGGTGGCCATCCACTTGCCGGCTTGGCTCACCTTGACTGCAGGGGACATTGAAGGACCGCTGGGTACTGCTGTCCTAGGGGACAGGGTATCTTTCCTCCATCTACTTTCTGCTGCTGCAGAAATCTCCTTATTTCCCAAGTCCAGCACAAAACCTCCTTGCATTTGGTGGTTTGAATGAGAATATTTATCTTCCCCAAACAGCTATGCAACTTCCTCTCTCTCATTCGGGAGGTCAAGTTGACTAAGGGGAGGGAAGCGCTTACAATGGGAAATAAAACCTTGGGGTTATTTTGACTTCTGACAAGTGTGTGACCTTGAGAAAGGACTAAGCTACCCACGTGAGCCTGGATTTCTTCCTCTGTAAAATGGGAGTAATCATAGCATCCATGTCATAGTGTCTGAGATGGAAGATACTGCGTTCAAAACACCTGACACAATGTCAATACATCGTATGTTTATGTTAATTGAAATTGTTGTTGTTATTGATTCCATATTTGTGTTTTCCTGTGTGTGTGTGAGAGAGAGAGAGAGAGAGAGACAGAGACAGAGACAGAGAGAAGAACAAGCAGGAGGAGGAGGAGGGGGAGGAGGGCGACGAGGAAGAGGTAGAAGGGAAGGGAGAGGAAAGATGTGCAATGCTTTGGGTATAATGAGGATTCCATCTTGCAAAGGAAGATTGAGATTAAAATGGAAAATGAATAAATTTCCTACCAATGCTGACTCTTTCACCTAAAGAGATCATTTACCAATAAGATTCTAAGACGAGTCCTAGAAACCAGTATTACTGACTAAACCAATATTATTAACTAGTATCTTAGTTTGTACATCAGGCTCTGGAGAATCGAGTTACTATGCGTCAATCCCAAAAAGCTTACTTGGCACAGAATGCTCCTTGAGGGTGTATCATGGTACCCAGGACACCATACTCATAGATAGTGGGGGGTTCTGACTCTGAGGAATGTGGCTTAGATTGTGCCAAGGGGTTTTTCATCAGGACCCTTGACCATAGCCTAGATGAACCGTGCTGGCCAGGACTCTTTCCCTGTCTTTCTCTCCCTGTCTCTTTCTTTCTCCTCTTCCCGTCCCTTCCCTTTCCTCTGTTGCCCTCACCTCCCCCTCAGACAGGAATGAATAAGCATAAACACATTTTTGTTTATTCCATTTGCCTCTGTACGTATCCAACACAGACTACTATCTTACATTGTTATAGTAATGTGATTAGACTCTTTATTTTATCTGTTTTCAACGTGGGGAGGGTCTGAATGTCATGTTTTAAGATTGCCACTTTATTTCCATGTTCTTGGTTGAAATCTCCCTTACATTCAGCAGTATTTTTTAATACGACGGTAGGTTTGTGTTGTGGTTATATAATAAACATTTGAGTATAAAGAAAGGCTAAAACATATGTGAACCAAATTGGGAGTTGAAGACAATCTTTAGCTTTACCATAAAGGAATCAGGATTATTTATCTAGGAAAACAAACACTATGAACAATAAACACACAATGTTTGAACGTGGAGCTTCATTACTTTTCTCTTGCCACTCAACAGATTGTACAACAACGTGGCAAGCACTATATACACTTTTCACAGAACTCTCATAAATCTCATTCAGATCTTATAAAATCCCTGAACCAATTTGTGTCTGCAACGTGGATTCCCACAGATCAAGGAACTGCCCGCCGAATAGTACTGAAGTCTAGGCTTCTTCCCCACAAGGAAACACTTCTTGACTGCAAAGCTTGGCTTATAGTAGGATGACTGTGCTGATCAAGACGTGTCGCCAAGGACAGCCTTACCTGTGCCCCGTACCCTGCACCCCACTATCTCAAATGAAAGGGCAGGGGCCTCTCAGGGAACCAAGGACAAGCTGGGTTTCATGGGAGCAGGGGCCAGGAAGAGGCTCCTCACCACCCTCCCTCACCTCCCTCTGTCCGTGCGTGTCTGTGTGTGCGTATGCACACGCTGGTGCCACTCTTCTATTGGGTTGTCCTCACCATCTGAAGACTCATTCATCCATTCCTTCAACAAGTATTTATTGAGGTCCTATGCGGCGTAGAGATCACGGGCAACCTTGACAGTGGTTTCCTCAGAAAGGAGAGGATGAAAGTCTGACTGGAGAGGGCCGAAGAAAGAAAAAGAGAAGGAACAGTAGGGGCAATGAATATGGAAAACTCTTTCGAGGCATTCTGCTCTACGTAAACCAACATGGTGGGAGCAGGGAAGGGGCATTCCACACCCCGCCCCCCGAAAAGAGGAGGAGTGTGGGGGATGGGAGGGCTTAGCCTCAGATTCAGCCCCGGCAGCTCATCTCCAGCAATAGGAGGGGACAGAGCTTGGCAGCAGACTCCGGCAGGTGGATAGGCACAGCAGCGGCAGCGCACGTGTCATAGCTCTGCTGTTATAACAAATACTGCAGGCTGGGAACCTAAACAACAGACCTCATTTTCTCATGGGTATGGAGGCTAGAAGGTCCAAGATCAAGGTACGGGCAGATTTAGTTCTTGGTGAGGACCCTTTTCACAGCGTGCAGATCCCCCCTCCCAGGACTTTTCTTTGGTTGAGAGAGACAGAGACAGGCAGAGATTAACGATCTTGTGTCTCTTTCTCTTTCGGTAAGGGCACTCTTCCCATCATGAGTGCCCTATCCTCATGACCTCATCTAACCCTAATCACCTTACAAAAAGCCCACCTCCAAATACCATCACCCTGGGGACAAAGGGTTCAACGTATGAATGTGGGGGGAGACAAACCTTGAGTCCTTAGCATTGTGGAAATTTTGTTCCTATGTTCTCAAAGAAGGAATAAAGGTTCTCAGATGAGAGTGAGGATGCATGAGAAAATTTGGGATTGTTGGAGACAGTGGGACAATGACTACACTAGAGACATCCGGTGCGGGTCCTGAGTGACATTAGAACCCAGGAGGGTGGTGAGTGCGGATTTAAAGTGAAATCAGGCAGTGTGGTTGGGTGTGTTTCTCCAGGCATGTTTAAACTGATGCAGGCACCAAGGAGAAGGAGAATCGGCCTGGAAAACCTTGACCGAGCAAAGTAGATACAATGAAGTGAGAAATTGCAAGGGAGTGTAGGGAGCATGAAAGGAAGTTAATATGGTAATAGAATCTACTCTGGTTGAGGAGGAAAGTGAGGGATGACAAGCCATGAAAGGTAATGGATTTCAGGGGTTTCAGAATTCTGGGAGTCAGGGTACTGGAGGGGTGAACTGGAAAGTTAGAGAGTGGGAGAAGGGAGCAATAGGAAATGACAAAGTCAAGGCTGACCATTAGAGTGAGTGACAGTGGTAGACCGGAGAACAAGGTCACTGGAGCAGAGGTCAAAGAATGGAGCTGCCAGGACATTGGAAGGATTTTGTCTATGAATATTGAAATCATCAGGAATTGCAAGAGAACAGTAGCTAAAGCAGTGACCGTGAACGGGGACTTAAAGCTTCAAGAAGAGAGGAGAAAACCCCAAGAGCCTGCAATGACCACAACAAGGAGGGGAAGTGAGTTGACTCATCTGATGGTTCGATGGGGATTTTTAGGGAGGGACAGGGATAGAAGGAGTGTGGGAGAGAACCCGCCACCATTTGAGAGGATTTGGGGGGAGGAGAGGTCCTCAGGGGAGAACACAGGCACCATTAGAACAGTGACTCTCAAAGTGTAGTTTAGGAACCCCATGGAGTCTCTGAGACCCTGTTACAGATCCAGAAAGTCAAAAACTTCAAAGTAAGACTACAATATTATTTGTCTTTTCACTTTAATTCTCTCACAAGTGCACAGTGGAATTTTCCAGAGGCTACATGATGGGTGATAACACCACAGATTGAATGCAGAAGTGGATACGAGAGTCCAGCTGTCTTCTATTAAGCCAGAAGTTAAAGAGATTTGCAGAAATGCAAAACAACTCCATTCTTCCTGTGACTTTGAAAAAAACACCGTTAGTTCCCATAAAATATTTGATGGCTTTATTAGTTATTTTAAAGTTAATGAGCTAATTTTCATGTTCAATTTCAAATCCAGTATATATAGATAGATATAACCCACCCACAAAAGTTCTTTGGAGTCCTCAATGATTTCTAAGAGTGTCGACTGAGGGTTCCAGAGCACATGACAGAAGGTTCTGGGGAGCAGGGAAGGGCTGGGAGACAGGTCGGAAATGGGAATGAAAAAGGCCATGTAGTGATCACAGTCTGGAGGATTAAGGGTAACCTTGATCCCTGGCTTCTTGTGTTGATGGGCAGAGACAGAGATGAAGGCCGCAGGGAGGCCAGTTCTGAGTACCTGAAGGCAGAGGGTAGTGATGAGTCTGAGCCTGAGTGCTGCCAGAAAGCCAGGAGCACACCAAGCCAGCTCTTGCTGGGAGAGATAGGGCGCCAGGGGACCAACCATCTTACATAGTATTTGAATCCTGAAGGGGTAGTCTGACTGCTGCTCCTTACCTGCTCTTCTGTCGGGTGCCCCCTCCCAAGACCAGCCATCTGTCATAAGTTGTATGATGATTCACTGCCCCATTCTTCAAAATCTGGAAGAGAGGATATGTTGCTGGAAAAGAGGGTATGGTGTGGGCAGGCATTCTTGAATGCCTGCTACAATGACCAAGGAAAAGGAAAGATCTTTTTTGAGAACACCTGTGAGTATTTATTTGGAATGTTTCCCATTCCGTTTTGCCTGAAGGTGCAGAGCTGGATTGAGCATGGGCTGATCTTACATTGTGACACCAAAAATTGACTTCTTCCATTGCCTCTGGATGCAAAAGGCCTTCTGAGAGATGGATCAGGCGATACAATGTTGGCATCTTTGAATGTGGCAGTGGTGAGCGGGTTGATGGATATACAGCCAGGTTCCTACATCAGTGGAGAAAGTCTGGAGATGGATCTGCACCCGTGTTTGGTTGGTGGAGGAGCTGGCCCAAAGAATCTTTAGCTCAAGCCTGCCATTTTGCTTAGTTGCAGAAGACATACTGTTCACACTGTAATTCCAGTGACTGTTGTCCCTTGCATTGTGTGAGGCAGAAGCATGGACACCAGAAACTCCCTGTGCATGTCAAAATCTAACTTTGGCAGTGTTCACCCTAACATCTGATCATAGTCTCAACATGGGAATGTATTGCATGTAAAAATGTTTAAGTCTTCCAACCAGATCAATACAATTCCATAATCACAGGAAAGTAAAAGAGCTTGCAAATATAAACATTCAGTGAATAAAAAATAAAATTTTTTAAAAGTGTGTTTAAATGTGCCACATTTGGAGAATGAGCTCAAACGAGCATTTACTTCTCCTACCCCATCCCACTGAACTGTGAGTAGGGACATAAATCAATTTCCCTCTTCATTGGATAATTCCCATCAGCCTTCAAAACATGTCTTACTCATTATCACCCATTTAAAAGTAATCAAACCATCACATCAACAGACTTTCTCTTAACTCTGGATCCCCCTGAGGTACAGCCCCATTTCTCTGCTCCCCTTCATGGCAGAACTCTTTGAAAGAGTTTAGTATTCCCTGTCTCCTCTCCAACTCTTTCTCCCCTCAGCCCACTCTGATGTGATTTCCTCCTACACCTCTCCACTGAAAGGACCCATATCAAGGTCACCAATGTGGCTTTGTCAAAGAAAAGTTAATTCTCTGTTCTCATTTCACTTTTTGACAGCATTGGACATCCTTGACCAAGCCTTCCTTCCCGGTACATCTTCTTCTCTAGGGCTCCCTTTGACTTCGCCGTCTCATTAGCATCTCATTGTTTTTCATTCCTCTGCTGGTTACTCTTCTTTTATTAGAGTCCTTTATTCTTCCTGGCTTCTCCTCTCTGTCCATACTCATTCCCCAAAGCATCGCATGTAGTCCTTTGGTTTTCAGGACCATTTATATACACTGAGAGGTCTCAAATTTATCCATCCCTCAACACCATCTCATATATGCAAATGTCTATATGGACATCTCTGCCTGGCTCTCACCCAGGCATTTCAAATTCCACGGAGCTACCACAGAACTATGGATTCTCCTTCTGACTGCACTCTCCATCTGCCTTTCCTACCTTAGTGAATGACACCACTTTCCACCCTGTTGCTCAAAAAACTGAAGCCTCACCCATGATGTCTATCCTTCCTCACGTGGCCAATCCATCAGAAAGTTCCATCATCTCCAATTCCATGCTTGACAAATATAATTGCTCCACATTGAATCCAAGCATCATCTCTTCTTGGTCTACTGAGGCCACCTCCTCAAAGGGACTGCCCTCACTTTCGCTCTTCTTCTAGTCCATCTGCCACCCATCAGCCAGATCATGTTACTTCTTCTCTAAATCCCTCTGATGATGTCTGACTGTGGCCAAACTCTTACTCTGACTTACCAGGTCCTACGGGATCTGACCCCAATCTATTCTTTGGACCTCCTCTTGTTCCTCTTCCCAGCTGGTTTCTTTGCTTCCACCATAATTGTTTTCTTCTCATCTCTTTCACTTACCAAGCTTTTTCCTGACTCAAGGTCTCTTTATTGGCCAGGTCTTCTGTTTGGGACATCCCTCTGTTGCTATGGATTCTTCTTTTCATTTAAATTTCAGTGCCAAAGCTACCCTGGCTGAGAGGCCATCCCAGATGACCCTGGATAAAGCTCTTCTCTTCCCCGTGGTCACTCCAGCACTCCATAGCCTCCTCGCAGCAAAGGCCAGTCCTTGAAATTATCTCCTCTGTGTTCATTTGTATGTTTATTGTTTGCTTGCTGTACCTTGATGGTAGAGACGGTCTTGTTCACTGACATCCCTAGTACTTGTTACTAACAGGTGACCTGTCAGTACCTATCAACTAACAGACCAACTTGGAACTGTGGGAAGGAATAGTTGAAATCTGGATTACCCGGGGAAAATTCGGGTAGGATTGCTAAATTCTTTTCACTCTTAAGATGCGCTCATTCAAGTCATTCTCAAGATACGATCTCAAAATAATTACC
Source organism: Martes martes (assembly GCF_963455335.1). Lineage (NCBI taxonomy): Eukaryota > Metazoa > Chordata > Mammalia > Carnivora > Mustelidae > Martes > Martes martes. The sequence continues at coordinate 27,855,464 of NC_137898.1, read as the reverse complement.
AGCCCCTTTAAATAGAGGCCAGATGCTTCTCCATACCGAAGTAAAAAATGAGACCAACAACCACCATACCAGGAACATGTCATTTTGCCCGAGGAAGGGTTGAAGAGGACAAAAACAATTTTTTGTATCATCCAAAATTCCTCAACGAACTAACTTCTGGTTCCTCAGTTTGTGCGCTGTGGAAGTTAAAAAGAGGACAGGAGGGCAAGTTTTTTTTTTTTCATTTGTGTGTGACGTCTTCCTGCTCTATCAAAGGTCACTGATTTTACATCCTGGTGTTAGATCAGATTCTGAGCTTATTTCTCAAATGGTCCTGTTTTATGGACGGTGCAGAGCCATGGATGTATACTGAGCGCTTACGCAAGTTCCGTGTCTAGATTGGTATTTATTATGAGTAACTACATTAACTTATTTTATGACTGGAGCTCTGAGAACCTGAAAAACTGTGTGTTCTACTGCTGCACGCGCTTAGGGGACCTGCCTGTGCTCACAAACTCTCTGCCCGGCATTAGCAAAGGATCTTGGATTTCCAGGACCTCCATTTTTCCATCTGCAAAAAGGAGAAAACGTATGAAAATATATGATGCTTTTCTTCATTGGAACGCCTGTAAGACATTATATGAGATGTCAAAGTATTATGGAAGGAGGTCCAAACTTGAACGTCCAAAGTTAGCACGTACTTGTTTTACTACAGATCCTCGAGGCGTTCAGTACTAGGATATTGTAAATTCAAGTGATTTTAATTATCATTCAGAGACAGATGCAGTTAATCCTACCAAGAGGGAGCATCATGTAGTACAGGAGGGCTGAATTGGTATTGGGGATCCCTGCCTTATCCTTCTTAGGACAAGTCACCTCGCCCTTTCTTTTTTTTTTTTAAAGATTTTATTTATTTATTTGACAGAGAGAGACAGCAAGAGAGGGAACACAAGCAAGAGGAGTGGGAGAGGGAGAAGCAGGCTTTCCTTTGAGCAGGGAGCCCAATGTGGGACTTGATCCCAAGACCCTGGGATCATGACCTGAACCAAAGGCAGACACCCAGCAACTGAGCCACCCAGGCGCCCCGCCTTGCCCTTTCTGAACTTGGTCTGGCTAGACTTTGGGGGACAGAAATGAGTTACGAAGATGGGGTGGGCGGGCATTGTTATGGGAACAAAGGAAATGGAGAACACCACACCTCCAGGAAGAACAGAAACTGGATGGTGGTTTTGATCCCAGGGCAGCCCCTAGGAGGCCTCTGTGTCTCTCTGTCTTGCTGCCCACTTGCCTCCGTACCTCTTCCAGTTTTCTTTAATTCAGCAGTGTGCATGTCATGCCATGTCAAGCAAGGTTTTGTTGAAAGGAAAGGTTCTCTTGCTGGGGAGAAAATGATCCAAACCCATGCCATTCTCTTGCATTATGTCTGCTTCCTCGTGGCTCTGGCTCATCCTACCTCGGTGCCAGCACCCCTTCTCTAGCCTCACCCAGGGAAGTGGGGTCAAGAAGTGGTTGAGACTGTGGCAAACTGAAACCTGCCGGCCCCGTCTAGAGGCAGACGGGCTCCAGCACTAGCGCTCTGTGGCTGGGCGGGCTTGCAGTGTGAACAGCGTCGGGCCTTTCAGATTTGTCAGTGCCAGCTGAAAATCCACATTTTTGCATGAAGTGCTTTGATTCTTACATATTGGTGAGTAATTTTAAAAATGTTGATACTGTGGGGTTCAAAAAATATGCCTGTAATCTACATCTAGCTGGTCCACAGATGATGCAGCTACTGGAATCGAGAGTTTAGATAAAGTTATGACCTCTCAGCATCTGTTCTGGATACTAGCTCTGTGTGCATGCACCTGTGTGTGTCTGCATTCCTGAAATGGATTCTGATTGGCCCAGTATACCTTTTCCGGGCCATGGTTGGTCACAGAGGTTTGTTACAGAGTTTGGCTGCATTTGGGTTTGGTACCTCCCTTGATCTTAAAAGGGCTGCCTAAGGCCTGCCTTTTCAGCAGGGACCTTGGTTCAGCCACCTTCCATTCCAGAGGCTGGGCCATGGCCAGCTGCATACCTGATATGTCTTCCAAAGAACTACACTCTTCATCTCCATAAACAAATGTGTAAATGTGGTTTCTCCTAAAAAAATTCTGTTTCTTAAGGAAAGGCAATGTTCCATTGGCATTTAGACAGAGTTTTGGTAAAAATGTGAGTGGTGACAAGTATAAGATACTGGTAGTAATTGTTCTTAGAGAGAAGCACTAATTCGATTTACACCAAATGTTGGCTACTTCTCATGTTAAGAAAACTCAGGTTACAAAACAGGTAACAAAACAGGTTACAAAATTCACAACTCCTAGGTTTAGAAGAGATTTTGACCTCTTTAAACCTCCCTTCTGGTCCTTGAATACTCTTTTATGGCTTCCCCACCAAGCTGTCGTCACCTACATTGTGGATACTTCTCTTTACTACAGAGCACACTTTTTCCAGAGGGAGCCTCTTTTATCCTTGGATAGGCCTAATGATTAAGTTTTTTTTTCTTTTCTTTTCTTTTTTTTTAGGATTTTATTTATTTATTTGACAGAGAGAGACAGAGAGACAGAGAGACAGAGAGAAAACACAAGCAGGGGGAGTAGCAATCAGAGGGGAGAGGGAGAAGCAGCTCCCGGCTGAGCAGGGAGCTCCATGTGGGGCTCAATCCCAGGACCCTGGGATCATGACCTCAGCCTAAGGCAGACCCCTAACCAACTGAGCCATCCAGGCACCCCTTAAGTTTTTTTTTTCTTATTGCACGGTGCCCAACCCATCTCACTAGCACAGTTTCAATTTGCTGAATGAATCCATTCATGGATTCATTCGTAGGATATTTACTGGGTGTAAACTATGTGCCAGGTACTGTTCTAGGATCTTGAACGGTATCAGCGAACAGAAAAAACCCATGTTCCTGCAGAGTTGATGTTTTGCCGTGGAAGTAGGAGGTGGTGGGAGATACATTTTCTGAAAAAAAGTAAATTCTGTAATACGCTGCAAGGTGATCAATGCAACGGACAAAAGGAAAAGTAGAGTCTAGTGAGGGGGACTGGGAGGGAGGAAGGAGTTACAACTTGAAGCAGAATAGGGTGGGCCTCCCTGAACAAAGACTTGAAGGAGATGAGGGAGTTCGAATGTAGAATGAGTGTGCCCAGGCTTTCCTAGCTTCCCGCAGCTCTGCAGACGTGGCTCTTTTTTCACCGTCCTGAACTGCGAGATAATAATAGTAATAATAATGGCTTAGTTTCTGTTGAGATCCAACAGAGATTCTAAGCGCTTTCTCCATTTGAATTCATTACATCCTCCTAGTGTCCCTGAGGTCACTCCTACTTTTATCCCCATTTTCACAGCAGTCAATTGAGGCATAGCGGAGCTAACTAACTTGGCTAATATCCGGCAGCTAGTAAAAGGAGGAGGTGGGATTCAAACTTTGGCCCTCTGGCTCTAGGCTTTGGCTCTTCAGACCTATCCACAGCAGCCGTGAGGACATCCCCCAAGTCCCTGGCCCTCATGCTTTCCTTTCTCAGGCACGTGCCTGGAGTCTGGAGCTTCTCCATGTGTGTGATTTCTGGGATGAGATTTAAAGTCTTTTCAACACCCTGGGGTTTGTACTGAGAATTGGTTAATATCATTGGACAAGTGGGGCTGGGGGAGCTTCATCAACCCCCCTTAAGCCCCCTCCCTTGGGCACACCCTGACCAGCAACCCTTGCTTGCATAGGTCTTGTAAGGTCATGGTGATCAAAATAAACATTTCCCCCCCCTCAGTTTTGACATAAAAAGACACATCTTTTCTTCAGCAAATGTCACTGTGGTTTCAAAGCCTAAGTGTGATGTCTGAGCGGGCAGCATTTTAAAAGTATTTCCTGCTCAACCATAGGGTGAAATTATACAAGCCAGTGAGTCCTGAAAACAGCTGCCTCAAATTCTTAGCACCTGCAAAAAGAAAATAATTTTACGTTGTTTTTAATTTTGAGATTGGGGGGTTTTCTGCTGTTTCAAACTCTGAGGGGCCCTCCAATTCACTAAACCTTCAGCCGGAAAGAGAATTTGGGAGCTTGAAAAAGGTTTTGCGAATCTGAAGGAGAAACTTCACTGGAATTGTATTTTCATTAATGCACTTGAAACAACTGTTCCTGGAAACGGCCTGGGGACTGTTCCTTGAAACAACGGCGAAAGTCCCAGGCTCTCGGGGACTCTGGTGAGCCTTAGAAACAGTCCCATGGCTTCTTGGTAGAGTTTCCCTTGGTAGGGGGACGTGGCGGAGATCTCTCGGTGGAGGTTAGAGGGGGACCTCCTCTTGTGTGAGCTCTCTCGACCTGTTGCATCCTCCCAGGCTTTTCAAGTTAAGAGTTGGATTTCCTGAAATTGTTGATCTGGATGAAAGTGCAGGCGCCCCCTCCCCCTCTCCCCTCCCGAGCCGAGTGTGAGTCGCTGCAGGGGAGGAGGAGGGGGAGGGGTTGAGGTGGGGTGGGGTGGGGGCCGCGGGAGAGAAACTAAAGCGATGAGCACCGGACAGGAAAAGTGGGAGGAGGAGGAGGAGGAGGAGAAGGAGAAGGAGGGGGAGGAGGCGGCCTTGAGAGGAGAGAAGGGAAACGTGTCACCAGCCCGGCTCGGGGAGCTCCGCGGCCGCGGCGTTCGTGGACCCGCGCTGGCGGCCGGGAGGCTGGACTGGACCCCGCAGAGGCCGGCGCTGCGCGGGGAGGGAGGAGGGAGAGCTGGGCAGAGCGCGGCGGGAGAGCGATCCAGATCCCTCGTTGCTCGCCGGTGAGAAAACTTTCTCGGGAAGACCGGAAACTTTGTCCTAGGCGCGCCGTCTCGGGCGGAGGCGAGCTGCGGGTGTGCGCAACTCGAGGTGACTCAGCCCCGGGACCCCAAGGGGGTGAGTGGGGAAGTCCCGGGGAGGGGCTGGAGTTGTACGCCCGGCGACCGCACGGGATTGAGCACGAAATCACCGTGCACTCTGGGCACAGACTGGCGGGGCACGAGCCGGGGCGGGGGTGGGGGAGCTTGGGGAAAGCGTCACATTTGGGGGCAACCGGATGGGGACCCCAGCACGGTGCAGGATCCTCGGATCGCACGCAGCAGGAGGACGGAGGCGAGCGGACTGGCGCCCCCCGGGTTGGGGCGGGGGAGAAAGCCGTGCTGCTTAGCGAGGGATGGGGGATGCCGCCGACCGCGGGACCCAGGCTGTGCCAGGAGACCGAAGAAGAAAGTTTGCTTGTTTGCCTCCCTCGTTCTCCCTGGGCCCGAGGCGGCAAATCTGTAAGAGCTGCCCCGGCTGGGGCGCGGGCTATCGCGCGCCCCGAGACAGCCCATCTTTCCCTGCCGTCCCCCTATTTGCAGAGACAGGCGTGGGAGGGAGGGCAGGGAGGCCAGCCGCTTTGTCCCGCGCTCCGCTGGGCTCCGCCGACTGGGGCGGGCCGGGGCGCAGCCCGCGAGACACCCGGCCGGGGCGGGCGGCTATTCGGCGCCGGCGGCACCCGGGTTCAGCGCCGGCTTTCCCGCCCGCCCTCCATTTGGCGAGGCTTTCGTCTGCGCGCCTACTGTGCGCACGCTGGGGGCCCACCGCGCGCAGGGGGCACCCGGATCCCCGCCCCCCACTCTCGCGGCCGCGACCCTCCCTTCCCAGCCCTCGGCCCCTGTTCCGAGGGCGGGCGCCCCGGGTCACATCAGGCGGTATGCTTGCAAACTGTGCTTCAGCAATCGGCCCTGGGCTGCCTCCCTGGTAGGCAACAGGGTTCTGTCCCTGCCCCTGCCCTCGGTCACATGCCGCCGCCTCTTCCTCCGCGGTGCCGGGAGCCCGCGTTTTGTTTGTCAGCAGTAAGGCGGGGTGTATTTATAGACGGCGCTGCAGTCCTGCGGTGTGTAAGGTTTCAATTACTGCGATGCGCCCCACAAGACGCAAGGCTCACGCGCGGCCGCTCAGAGGCACGTCTGCTCCCGAGATCCGCACGTTAAACGCTCTGGGCGGGTCCCCGGGCATCCCTGCCAGGGCGGAGTTCTGGAACCTGTTGTCCACGGGATCCGTGCAAAATGGCCCACGCGAAGGACCAAAGCGGTCAAGGGCACTAGTAGCCCTTACTGCCCCTCCAAAGGCTGCTCGTTGATCAAGCCTCGAACACTGCTTCTTTTGGACTTCCCTTTGGTGACCCTGACCACCGTGTGTTGCTGTCCTGACATTTCATTGGTCTACGCGGTGCACAATGTCCCGGGTGCTGAGCTCTGGTAAATTGCTCTCTGCTGGAAGGCGCTGTTCTTGACATCCTGAAGCAGCAAGTGGGTCAGGAGGGGAAATGGAGCTAGCAGAGGCTAATTTAGAAACGGTTTCAATATAAGCCTCTGGTGAGGTTCCCGGTATTATCGAGAAAGGTGCGGGGTGCGGTGGGCTGTCCTTTCTGTGGAACCTGGCCTCAGGGCTGAGCCGTTCTAACCCACCGATGGTGCCTTGGAGAGCCTATTCTATAGCAGATAAAGGGAACAATGCTTGAGCAGTCCACAAAATTGTCTTCGGCTTTTCCAACCCCAACCACTGTCCTCTTCGTATCTTACTGATGCTTCTAACAGCCTGAACCGTCAATAGTGTAAAAAAGAAAGACATCAGAAATGAGCTGGTTCAACTGTCTTATTTCTCCAGGGCTTAGTTTAGACTACCTTGTTTGTTTGTTTCTTTTTTTTTTTTTAAGATTTTATTTATTTATCTGTCAGAGAGAGAGAGAGAGAGAGAACTGGCAGATGGAGGCAGAGGGAGAAGCAGGCTCCCTGCGGAGCAAGGAGCCCGATGTGGGACTCCATCCCAGGACGCTGAGGATCATGACCTGAGCCAAAGGCAGCTGCTTAACCAACTGAGCCACCCAGACGTCCAGAGACTACCTTGTTTCTTAAGGAGACCTCATTTCTTTCAGATGCAGAGGCTCATGGATATTTATTTCTGGGGGGCGAGATTTCAATAATGATTGTTATTTGAACATTATAAAAATATTCCCTTTATTTAGAAAAGGAGGAAGATGGGGGCAACACTCCTTGAGTTCTTACCGTGTCTTAAACTTTGCCCTAAGAGACGTTGATAATAGAACAAAATCTGCCCGGAAACAGCGATGAGGCAGGGACCGCTATATCCCCACCACTATAATGATGAGCCCACGGAGGATTTGGACAAACCATTGAAGTGGTTTGTCCCAAGTCACACACACAGGAGTGGAGCTGAGGAAGGGGTCTGGGTCTGTTACTCCAGTGGGAGCTGGTCCTGGAGATCTTTCCTTTCGGTTTTTTGTTTCTCAGTTGTTGGCTAGATCACCTTATAGTTGAGTCATTTGGTGGCTTCTTCTTTCTTATTTTTTCTCTATGTCACATAGTGCACACAATGGCTCAATTATTGAAGGAAAAAAAAAGTCTTAATCTTGTATTTAGAAAACTGTTACTCTGGTAACCTGAAGATTTCATGCTGGTAGTCCAGACCTAAATGTCGTCATCCTCAGTTTGCTTACGGGTGGTGTAGGTGCAAGATTTAAACCATTTATCTGTAGAAAATGGAATTATTAGAACTTTGTGGATTTTTTGATGATTTTTCTACCCTCATGACTCCCTGTGGTCATTCCTTTTGTAGAGCCCTTGTACAAGGTCAAGTGTACTGAAATCTTTCTTGAATTGCACCCTTTTTCCTTCTGATGGTTTTTGCAGAGCTAGGCCAATACAGAATTGATTTGAGAAGTAGGGTGTGAGCTCCTCTGAGAGATTCCTACTCTGTTTAATGTTTGTCATTAAAAGTTTGTTCTCTAGCGCTGCCTCCGCTGTATGCAAATGTTCGGAGTAATGCTTAGAGACCGTATCATATCATTCGTTAACAAGTCAGTGTGAATATCTCCGTTGCTGAAGGCTGAGAATACAGTATTTTGGGGATTTTGTGCTGGGTTAGGGATTTGGTAACAGAGGGAGTGATATCCTGATAAGCAGAAGGCAAGGGAGCTAGGAAGGAGGTTGGGAGTGTAAATGACGCCAAGCGATGATGAGACGTCAGAGGTGAACTTGAGTTAATGATGATTTTTCTCAGCGACCGGGGATCCAAGGTTTACTTTGAAACTTACACGGTTAAAACAAACAAGCCAAGGTATTTCTTGGGCAGCTCTTATGAGCCAGGTACAACCATGGTGATGTCATTTGAGCCTCTCAGCGATCTGACCAGGTGAATATTTTTTTCCCTATTTGAAGATGTGAAAAGAAAGACTCAGAGAGGTCAGTTCCTTTCCTGACAGAAGAGCCAATAACTTAAGCACCTTGTGCTTTCCAGTACGATTTGATATATACCCTTGAAAGCCTTCCGTGAAGAACCCAGGGTGCCAAGTCATCAAGAAAGTCCTGGTGGCTCACATAGACGTTTCTGGATCAGAAGTGGGTACCTGAGCAGTGTGGGAGCTCTAGGAATGGGGGGGTAGGAGGCGGGTGAGCAGTGGGGGAGCTGAAGGGACCAGCTGGGTAATTCTCACAGTCATTACTCCATGGGAGGAGACAGGCTCTGCAGATACTTTATAGAGAATTACTAATCTTGGTCTGGCAGGGGATGGCTCTCACACCATAAAGCAAGACCTGGCAACTGGCCTGCCCCGGGAGGTGCCCAGAGGGGGACAGTGGGGAAGGAAGGACCCCCACCTCCCTCAGAATACCTTCTGTTGTGATGATGCCTGGTTAGAATCCCCAGTTTATAGGCAATATAAATTAGGGAGCTCATGAGACCTGTTTCCATTTTAATTGGACTTGGCCTTTTGTGGTAATAGTCACCCAGTCTCTGTCTTTAAATATTCTTTTCTTATGTTTTGCCAGTTTATGGCCTTTGTAGATCAATCCTTGGATTTCATTTAGAGGAGAGAGAGGGAGGGGCAAAAAAAAAAATCTGCGAAGGTTAGTGATTACCTAAATTGGATTAAATTCTGTCTAGCAGCGTTTAAAGAAATGTTGCTTGCTCTCTAATTACCATCAACTAGGAATTTAAACGGTCTATTAGATTTAAGCTGTTTTTTTTTTTTTTTTTTTAAATCCACGATAGTTCTAGTTCTAACATATTCTGGGGTTTTGGAGGCTTTTTTCTGTTCCTTAAATGTGTAGAGGGCATTCTCTTCCTCCCCACCTTTTAAACGTATTACATTTCTCTAGCAGGATAATAAATGATGTTATTATATACTGGCTTCACTAGTGAAAAGGAGAAGCTCCTAGCCAGGTACATCTGGCTCGGTCAATCTCTGGAAAGCAAGCTGGTGAACTGAGCTCCTTGTTGGGAATTTAGGGACACCCATGTGAAACTTGGAGTATGGAGGATGGACGGAGTATGGACAGAGTATGGACAGAGGCTGGTTGGATGGAGTATGACTAGCTCCTTTATCTCTGTAGTGAAAGGATGGGCCAGTAATGAAAACCAGCCACCTGTACTCTGTGCTTGGGCTTTGAATCAAAAACCTGAGTGCTTTTTATCCAAGGGGGTGTGCACTCGAGGCTGGAACTAGGGTCAAGCAAGTGAGGTATCAAGGGTATAACCACGAAGGGCATGGCCCTAAGAGACAGCGCCTCACCTGCCTGGTCCTCTCTGGGTCCCTGGCGTGCTCACGGATGACCTGTCCCCAGAGGGTTTCAGATCTTCACCAGAAGATCTCTCCTTCTTTTGACCATACCCAATGGGAAAATATGATCAACTTTTACCCCTGCCACTGCCCAAAGAACCCATCACACGTGTTTGTACAGTTTATTTTGTGTATAATCGGATGCTACCTGAAAGCATGTATTTATGTCTCCAGGCTTTCATTCTCTTTCCTTCTCCTCAATTTTGGGGTACAAATATATGATTTTTCCAATGCGTTCATCAGCGTCCTGGTTTTGCCTCAGCATGTTGCCAAATGCCAGGAGCACCACCAGTTTCTCGCTCCTTTTTACCTGTTACAGAACTTTCTCTGGCTTGGCTGGTTCTTTTTGACCCGGGCTGGGTTCTGTGTTTGGTTGAAGACATCTGTGACAGCAGTTAGGTTTTTAGGTTTTTAGCAGATACTAGGATTAAGGGGCCACTTTGGGCTCCCTCATTGAGGAACCAGAGTATATGTTACCTTGAACTGAGCCTGGGAGGATACCCCGAAGAAGCATTTGTTTTTGTCTTCTTCCCAAGGACCGGAGGCAGGAATCCAGCCAGGGCTGTGATGTGTGTATTATGCTGAACTGAGCTGTCTCAGCCCCTGTTACAACCTGTTCGTGACCTCAGCTGCGTAAATCCTCAGTGGAAACCCATTAACGCTTGCCGTCTAATTCCACATACTCCTTTGGAACTGGCTCACTGTCATTCCCCAGACGTCTTTGCGGTATGTCAACTTGAGCCGTCAGTTCGGGGAATTCTGCTGCAAGGTACCAGCTGCCAGAGTCCCCCACCACAAAGCTGTGTGACCCCTTTCACCATAACAGCTCTGGAAGCAAAATTGGTGGGTAAACAAAATAATCCTTTGCAGTGTTCTGAGGAAAGTTTTAAAACGTTCTTGACCTTGACCAATAGGACAATCGATTACTTTCAAGACATGCGGAAAGGTGTCAGTATCAACTTTGCCGAGAGAGGGGTTGTTGAAAGAGCCACCTGCGTTGGTCCTAACTGGCATCTTGGAGACAACACGGGACAAGGAGTTGAGATCTGGAATCTGATCCCGACTCTGCCGTGGGCCGGCTGTTGGACCGTGGTCAAGTTGCTCAGTTGTCTGGGCCTTAGTTTTCCTACCTACAAAGTAATGGGACTGGTCCACTGTTGATTACAATATAAAAAATTAGGAGACTTGATATTTATTTATTTATTTATTTATTTTTAAGGATTTTATTTATTTGACAGACAGATAACAAGTAGGCAGAGAGGCAGGCAGAGAGATAGAGGAGGAAGCAGGTTCCCCGCTGGGCAGAGAGCTCGATGCGGGGCTCGGTCTCAGAACCCTGGGACCACGACCTGAGCCCAAGGCAGAGGCCTTATCCCACTGAGCCACCCAGGGGCCCCCAAGACTCGATATTTAAACTTCAGGTTTCCAGCTTTAAAGAAAAAGCAACAACAAAAAGACTGGATTCTCTAGCGAGGTGGTGTTCCCTGCCACAGCCCTGATAAGAATCAAGTTTGCCGTCCTGGCTTCAGGCCTTCTTGTCTTTGTCTTTAATCACAATCGAATTCTTGTTCTCTCTTCTAGTTTCTTCCTTACTGGTAGGACTACATCTGGCTCATGTTTGTGTTCAGCGTAGTAGGTGCTCACGAAATAGTTGTCGACCTGTGATTTTTTTCATTCTGTCCTTGTCTATCACAACTGAAAAAAGATACTCAAAGCTTCTGAAAGGCTTACCTATGAAAGCTTGTGTTTCCTTCCCCACATTTCCTTTCTAGGCTCCAGCGTCCATGTTCTTTAGAGTAACTGGTGAGAAAATGGAGAACCTGTGTTTTTCACTTGACCTCTTAATAGCTTTGTCTTTTTTTTTCTTTTTTTAAGATTTTTTATTTATTTGTCAGAGAAAGAAAGAGCACAAGCAGGGGGAGCCGCAGGCAGAGGGAGAAGTAAGCTCCCCACTGAGCAAGGAGCCCCATTGGGGACTTGATCCAAGGGTCCTGGGATCATGACCTGAGCCAATCTGACTGAGCCATCCACGCATTCCTTAATAGCTTTGCCTTGTAACTAGAAAAGGTGATTCACCTTTCTGCCTCAATCTTGTCTCCACTGCTCATCTTCCAAGTAGAGTTGTCAATTTGCATTCATCCTGTGACCTGGGGAGGTTTCTCGTGAGACCCTGAGCCCCAAGGAAGCAGGTACTTTGTTCTTCCTTCCCTCTGTGCTTCCTCTTCTCAGATCCTGGTGCACGCTGGACCTCCTAATGTTCGGTTGTTGAATGAACTTGAAGTGGCCCCGTGACCTCTGTGAAGTGATCAGATCCTGGCAGCCTCTTTAGTTTTCTGAGTCTCTATTCAGTGGCTACGGGACACAGAGGTTTTCTTTCCCTTGATCCCGTTTTCTCATGAAAAAAAAAAAAAAAAAAAAAAAAAGGTCACCCTCCTCTTTTTTTTTTTTTTTTTAAGATTTTATGTATTTATTTGACAGAGAGGAACAGAGTGAGAGGGGGAACACAAGCAAGGGGAATGGGAGAGCAGGCTCCCCACTGAGCAGGAAGCCTGATTTGGGACTCGATTCCAGGACCCTGGGATCGTGACCTGAGCCGAAGGCAGACGCTTAACTGACTGAGCCACCCCGGCGCCCGCATGTCATCCTGTTCTTGCAGTGGGAGGGTGAAGCTCATGTTTAGCAAATCGCACAGCTTAACCGGGAGCACATTTCCCCACCTTGAAAATTCTTGTTGGCCAGACAGTAGCTTTGGAGCACTGGGTCACCCACCAGGGTTTTAGATGGTACGTGTCGGAAGTGTAATTGCACACATAACGGTCAGCCGCAGCGACGGCTTCTGTCTAGACGTTCCGGTGTATTGTCTGGTGGGCTCTGCAGCATCGCTCTGGAAGGCATCGACCGGCCACAGCCTCACAATTTGCGCTCCAAGAAACTCCATCCTTAACCGTGGGGCTCACAGATGAGTAAATAAGATGTGTGGTTATTCCCCACAGTTTGGCTGGACTTGTACCGAAGGAGGGGATTTTTTCTGGTGATTATAGAGCGGTTTGCAGGCCAGGGTGAGGGCGATGGTCTGATGAAGTCATGACTGCTAGCCTGGCGGGAGTCGTCAGCGCTTTGAGTCCTCTGGGCACTGGGAAGGCTCTGCTAGACGGAGATAAGCGCTGGAGCTCGCATCCTGTTGCGCCAATATTTACTGTTGCCGAAACTGACCTTCTCGGGACTCTTCTGTCTGCGTCGGTTTCCAGCAGAGCACGCTGAGAAAGCTGTCTCATTCTTCCAGTGGGGCCTTTCCATAGTCCCAACTTGACCCTTCACGGTTTCTTGTTGGTGGGAGTGTCTGTGCCTAGGCTGGCTTTTGTCTCCCAAGAGTTGGGAAGAAGTTTGGTCCTTAATCAAAACAAAGGCACGGCTCTGCCCCCAGGCACCTCTCCTGGGCCCCATCCGTAGGCTCCACGCACGGGGACACAGACCCAGGCTTCCTGGCCCACGCAGCCACGGTCCCTGTTCCTGTGGACAGTCATCCTTAGGTGGACCCCAGTTCGGTCATCCAGGGAGAGAATTTTTCTGGTCCCTCAGCAGCGGGAAGGCTGCTCTGCTGGGTGGCCTGTCATTCCATCATTCAGAGATGTTTACCTTGTATGTGCCCAGCACTGTGCTCGCAGCAGGGCACGGCAGGGGATGGCACAGGCCAGGTCTCAGGCTTTGAGGAACTTACATGCCATTGGGGCTTGTCAGTGAACAAGTAAACAAACAGAATGACCTCACAAGTTGGTTAGGGCCCTGAGAAAACGGTGCCTCCTTCCTGCAAGAGACAGAGTGTGCCAGGCAAGAAGCTGTCGATGGCGTGCTTGAAGGGAAGCCACGGGGGGTGGTCACCTCTCACCTCTGCGTGTGGCAGACGGGAGTGTTGCTTAAACCACAGCGGTTAGGAGCTCAGGCTCTGCGATCAGGTAGGATCCGACATTCGGTCCTTCTCACTCATCTTCTGACTTTGGACAAGTTAATCACTGTGCGTCAGTTTCTTTATCCGGGACATGGGAAGATTAAACCTGCCTTGTTAGTTTCGAGTGGAGATGACCTGAGATGCTAGATGGAAACAGGCGTGGCACCGTCCTGACCGTCCTGGTTGGCCCCTGATGAAAGCTAGTATATTCTCTTCGGTGATGGAGTAAAATTAAGTCATGGTAGGGGATTCACAGAATGGTCTCTGCACTCTTGAATACCCACTTCTGACTTGGTTCCTGTCAGTTGGCTGGGGTGGGGTGTGTGGGGGCCAGATCTAGTTTCCTGGGTTGGCTCGGTGGGTCCTGGTTGCTGTGGGTTTCTTCTCACCATCCCCCATGTGCTCTTGGCTCACCCTGTTGGAAGAGTGTGTCTGTAATACGAAGGGGGAGCTCGTGGTTCCAGGGCAGAGTCAGTGAGGGGGTAGGACTGAGATGGAGATCAGCTAGATGATGTGGTAGGTGGGGGCTGGTTTTAGGTTTGTGCACTGTCATGGTCAGGGTCGTGGTCACGCTGCCTTGTCTCTCAGAGGTGCTCGGTTCTGTAGGGCAGTCAGTCAGGGTAGGGGCTGAATGGAGAGCTGGTGATGCCGAGGGGCTGGTGGCCACCAGCTAGGCTGGGCTCTTCATCAACTGGTAAGCCAGCAGACCTCAGAAGGGAAGTGACTTGCCCAAGCCCACAGTGGCTGGTTTGTGGGGGCTTACGTCACACCTGATAGGGGCCCCTGGGGAAGGGTGTGAGAGGGCTGGTGGTCAGAGCTGTGATGGGATAAAGTAAAGGTCCCAAAGCTCTACGTGAGGACCCTAAAGTGTGAGTGGGCTTGGCGGATTTGTTGCTGACACTTTCAAGCCACATGATTTCACATTTTTAAAAAACCTGGATTTTTGGCATCTGTTGGAAAATTCAGATCTGGCAAAATTGAGCTTGTGTCCTGAAGTGGCAAAAGCCAGACTGGATTGAGGAGGGACTGCCTCCTTTAGCCGGGACAGGTCCCGCCTGCTGTCTGTGATGTTCTACAAAGTGTGGCCAGTTTGCAACACGTGGGGCAAAAAAGGGAAAGAAATTGGTCTTCCTTTCATTTTCTTTTTTTCCCCTAGGGTTTGTTTTTATGACCTGTGTGTCCTTGTACAAGGCAACTCCTCTTGTAGAATAAGCGAAGAAATAAATTTGTGTTGAATGAATGAACTGTAACTGATCGCTTATTTGGGATCAGAAGCTGAGTTCGAATCTGTACTTCTTCCAAGCAGCTGAGTGACTTTGAACAAATGAATAACCTTTGTGTTTTGTCTTTTGTGAGTGGGGTGGGAAGCATCACTGTTGTTTTACTTATTTATTTGAATATGTCGTACATTTTCGTGTTTCAAAATTCAAAGGTGCAAACAGGTTTGCAGAGAAAAGTCTTCCCTAACTGTGTCCCTGTCACTCAGCTCTTTTCCTTGGGGGGAACAGGTGTTCTCAGTTTCTGGCTTGTCTTTCCAGAGATACTTTATGCAGTACAATGAAATATGTAAATGCTCTTTTCATCTTCTTTTACTTAGATGGTAGCACAATATACACACGATTCTGTGTTTAGCACACTTTCATTTGGACAGGAGGGCGCGCTGCCAGCACGTAGTTTTCCTATTCGTTCTTCGAGCTGCGTGGGATTTGAGCGTGTGGGACACCCAGGTTTCCATAGCCAGTCCTCTGTTGCTGGGCATCTGGGTTATTTCCCATCTGCTGCGGTTGTAAAGAAGGCGGTGGTAAAAACCCTGGTTATGTAAGCCACTTGACATGCCTAGAGTAAAATTTCTGAAAGTAGAATTGCTAGGTCAGAGAGCATAGCCTTTGTCCTTATGGTAGATCTTGTCAGATTTCCAGTCCTAGCAGCCGCCCCACGCTGCTCTCCTTCCAGCAGTGTGTGGCAGTGCCTGTTACCCCATATCCGAGTCATAGGTCATCTCCTGGAACCTGCGAGAGTTTTGTGAACACAGTATGTTTTGAAAATATTAACACTAGCCATGATTATAAGGGAGGGGCCTTGGATTGGCCACATGAGATCTAGGTTATCTCGTGGAGATGCGCACCCCACTCTTTTGAAGAAGAGGAAGCTTTTTTTTTTTAAAAGATTTTATTTATTTATTTAATAGAGAGAGAGAGAGCGAGAGAGAGAGCGCACAAGCAGGGGGAGCAGCAGAGGGAGAGGGAGAAGCTGACACCCCGCTGAGCAGGGAGCCCAATGCGGGGCTCAATTCCAGGACCTCAGGATCCTGACCTGAGCTGAAGGCAGATGCTTAACTGACTGAGCCACCCAGATGCCCCTGAAGATGAGGAAACTGAGTAATTTACTCAGGTCACCCAGATAATCAATTGCAGAGGTTGGATTCAAGCCCAGATTTCTTAGATTTCAATACCAGGATATTTCATATGGTAAAGCCTTGTATAATTTTGGGTGCTGGTATTCTCAGCTGACAAGTATGTACAGTTCCCGAGTCTCCCAGTAGTAGTGCCTCTCATGGTGGCTGGTTCATTTCCCCTCACCTAAGCAAGAGTGAGGGGAAGGAGAGCTCTCTGAGCAAGTAAAAGACGGGGGATAAAGGGTCTGTGGGTTTGAGCCTGGAGAAGTGGATGGGAAGTATTTCACACAGGGCATCATATATGCAAAGGTCCTGAGGCAGGAAAGAGTAGGTCGTGTTGGAGGAAATGAAAGAAGACCAATGAGCTGGGGTGCAGAGTGGCAGGAGGTGAGGTTATGAGGATGGGGTTTAGGGATTTATTCTGAGAGCTGTGGGAAGCTTTGAAGGCATGGGAGCAACAAAGTGACATGGGTGTCAAGGGCCCTGGGTGGTGGAGTTCTTGCCATAAGCTATATGACCTTAGACAAGGTAAACATTGGGCACATCCATTTCCTTCTCTGTACGGTGGGGATGGTCACAGCACATGGAGCCTTTCAAACGTTTGGCTCTTACATACAGTATGAAATAAGCAATTCGTTTAGACTCCGCGCACATGAGCGCACGTGTAATATACATGCGTCCCCAAGATGTGACGCACTCTAATACTTTCTGTCCTCATCTGTTAAAGGTTTTGGCCGAGACCCCCTAAGTTCATGTTGGAACCACTGAGAGAATATGTCAAGTGTGTGTTTCACAGCGGGCCCTCGGTAAGTGGAGCTGTCACTCTCCTCACCCGCGTTACCATCGAGATGACTCTGGCGGCGACCAGAGCAGACTGGTCAAATCCTGATGGTGCTGGAGGACACTGGCCCTTCGTGTCTGTGTTCAGGTCCCAGGGAAGGAGCTGCACCCGGGGTCTCCTGACCGCAGGAGCTCCTGAGGGGGAAGTGTAAATTCGGCCTTCTCAACGGTTTCCCTGGGAACTGGCCTCTCCTTGTTTTCTGGGCCTTCCCATCGACTGTGTTTTCTCAGTTTTCTTTGACTTCTTTGTTATTTACCCTCAGAATGGCTTTTTCCTGGAAGCCTCAGAGTCATTATAAGCCACTCACTTCTTTATTTTAAGTTGGGCCGTGGTTCTACTTCCCCTTTCAGAGTGCAGCCTTGGAACTGATTTGCATTTTCTACTAAGTACACTGCCGTCCTCGGCCCTCTGGGCTGGCCTGCAGGCCTGTGCCCCGCTCCGTGCCCTGGCCACTGGGAGGAGAACGTGAGACACCATGGGTTTTGTTTGTTTGTTTGTTTGTTTCCCCTCCAAGGAACCTATCTTGGATCCCGTGTGTGGAGGTTTTCAAAGAAATCCCTGTGCAGCGAGCTTGGGGAGCAAGGCCAGTGAGGGGAACCGCAACAGCCCTTCATGTGTCCGGGACCCCAGCTTTCTAGATAACGCAAGCACCCACCGCTTCACCATTTACATCCTTTGAGAAGCACATGTCTCTAAATGTTAACTGGTCCTTCGCAGGAGAACAGCCACCGAAACACTGCTTTCTTTAACTCTGACACGTTAGACAAGGAAATTTTTGTGATGATGATGATGATGGTGTTGGTGGTGGTTGTGGCTGAATTGTGTGCCCTACCCCCCCCCCCCCCGCTTTGTATGTTCAGAACCTAGCTCCTGGTACCTTCGAATGTGACTGTATCTGGAAGTAGGGCTTTTAAAGAGGTGATGAGGGGCGCCTGGGTGGTTCAGTCAGTTAAGCGGCTGCCTTCAGCTCTGGTCATGATCTGAGGGTCCTGGGATTGAATCCCTGCATCAGGCTCCCTGCTCAGTGGGGAGTCTGCTTCTTCCTCTCCCTCTGCCATTCTACCCGCCCCCCCCCCCCGGCCTGTGCTCTCTGGCTCTCTCTACCTCTCTGTCAAATAAATAAATAAATAAATAAATTAAGTCTTAAAAAAATAAAAATAAAGAGGTGATAAAGTTAAAGTGAGCCTCTTAGGTGAGCCCTAATCCAGCTCGACTGGTGTGCATACACTAACAGGAAATTTGGACGCACGCACGCAGAGATGGACGTACATAGGGGGAGGGCCCTGTGAGGACACAGAGGGAAGGTGGTGATCTGTAAGCCAAGGAGGGGGGCCTCAGAAGAAGCCAACTCTGCCGACACCTGGATCTTGAGCTTCTGGCTTCCAGAACTATGAGGAAATTCATTTCTGTTGTTTATGTCATGCAGTCTGTGGTCTTTGGTTGCAACAGCCTGAGTGGGTTATCACCGTGGTGGTGGCAGGGGTAACAAAAATAAAGAATAGGTGGCATTTATCAAGCACTTGCTGTATACCGGGACTATTCTAAGCCTTACTTGAGTCATCTCTTTCACCCCTCATACCAATCCTAAGTCACCTGCCAGGTCACACAGTAAGTGATGGCACCCAGCCCGGCTCTGGCACCTTTGCTCAGAACCTTCACTGCACCTGCTTGTCACCCCTAATAGTTCCTGGATCCCTGCCAGGTTACTTCACAGCTCCTCTTTCTCGTCGCCACAGGTCTCCAATGTAACTCTTCCTGTTCCCCCTTTTCGGGATGTCGAGACTGCAGTCAGAGTGGTCCCAGGCCACACCGTGAATATATTCATTTCTCGCAGCTGCAATAAGAAATTACCACAACCTTGGTGGTTTAAAACAGCATCAAGGCGTTCTCTTGTAATTCCAGAGGTCAGAAGTCCAGAAGTAAGCGGTCCCGGGGCCGTGCTTCCTCCGGGAGGCGCTGTGGGAAAATCTGCGTCGTTCCCTTTCCAGCTGCTGCCTGTGGCTCCTGGCGTCTTTTCCCCGCGTGTTGTAAGGATACGCGTGATGGCATTTGTGGGCCACCTGGCAAATCCAGGGTGAGCTCCTTCTCTCATGATCTTTAATGGAATCACGTCATTTGTCCTCTAACGTAATATTCAGAGCTCCCAGGGACTGAGAAGTGAGTGTATCTCTGGGGCACCAGGCTTCCTGCCTGTCACCATCAGTGAGCAGCAGAATGTTCCTCAATGCCACGGCTTGCCTGATGCCAAAGCCACTTGTGGCCACTCATCCTTGGGAGCTACAGCCACAAGACCTCCCAGCTCCCTTTCTGCTGCGCTATTTCTGGCTAGAGCAGCAGTGGGTGTTAGAGGCATAGGGTCCCCAAAACTGGTGGATATGTTCATTCTTTGCAGGAACGAAAAACTGGAAGCCTCCGAAATGGGGATTGGTTACATCAAGTGTGGTATCCCCCAAACGGAATAAAGGAACCGTTAAAAATAATGAATAGGATCAGTATGCGGTGATATGGGAAGATAGCCATGATGTCTTAAGAGGAAAGAACAGATTACCCATTTTTATTCAGATAGTGTGTGGACATGTGTGTATGGCATTAAAAATTACATTAAAATAAAATTCGCTTCCTCAGCCTCATTGGCCACGTGGCTAGTAGCTACACCTTGGACTGCACAGATCTAGAACATGTCCGTCCTCTCGACAAGTTCTGGGCAGAGAGCTTCTCAACACTAAGTGTCCAGAGTAAGGCCTATTTCACTTTGTATGTTACAGATTTATGTGCACGTTTACTTTTTTTATGATAAGTGAGTAGATGTGCTGTCATCAGAAAAACAAGATCACGGGGAGTTTCCAAGGTAGCGTGCTCTTTTTTTTTTTTAATTTATTTATTTGGCAGAGAGAGATCACAAGTAGGCAGAGAGGCAGGCAGAGAGAGAGGGGGAAGCAGGCTCCCCGCTGAGCAGAGAGCCCGATGCGGGGCTCGATCCCAGGACCCTGGGACCATGACCTGAGCCGAAGGCAGAGGCTTTAACCCACTGAGCCACCCAGGTGCCCCCTAGTGTGCTCTTTCTTTAGCAGGTGGAAGTTTATCATTGTTTACGATGCATGTATTTGCACGTGTGTATAAACTCCTCTTTATGTATGTTGCATAAGGAAAATATTTTAACATACATAGGGGGAAAAAGAAGAATGTTCTGGCAGGACAGGCTCAAGGTTGGAAGACTTGGGGTCGGATCTGGTTCCCTGCCCTAACTGCCTCCCAGCTGTGTCCAAATCACGTAGCCTCAGTTTCCTGATCTGACAGGATCCCTTCCCGACCTGCTGTGCAGGGTTAGGGTAAGATTTACGAGTGTGCTGATGTGTGGAAACGCTCTGAAACTGAGGGACGGACACACGGAGGTGAAGGTTCAGTAAAGAAGCGCGTTGCCCAAGGCGTGAGGGGGAAGGCCTCAGGCGCTCTGTGACCACGATGGCAGCTTGGAGGCCTTGTGTCCTCCTGAGCGGACTGTTTTCCAGATGTCAGTAAGGTTGTCAGAAACGGGGCCGTGTTGCTGTATTTCCACTGCTGTCATTGCTTGGAGATGTAGAAATAGCAAGTTATCTTATTTATTTAACAAGCACTTACATAGCTGTTTGCTACGACCCGTCCTCTCTAAGTGTTTTACAAATACGTACTCATTTTATCCCCCTACAATGCTGAGGTAGTCACCCTTAGCATGCTCATTTCATGTAGAAGGATGTCAAGGCTCAGAGAGGTCAAGTGACTTACAAAGGTCACAGAGCTGGGGAGGAACGGAGTGTCTCACTAAGGCAGTCCACACTTTCTCTTTTCTTCCCTTCTCCTCACGGCTCCTCTTGCTCCTGTCAGATGTGGTCCTAGAGTTCCTTATGTCCGTTTATCTGTCTCGGGCCCATGAGATTTAAACGGAAATGAAATCTCATGAGTAGGTGTTCTTGATGGACGTGGTAGCTTCTGGTTCCTGGCTGAGTTTGGTAGCATGACAAAATGGGGACAGGCTATGGAGTTAGGTCAGTCTGGACACCAGTCAGCAATCTGTCACCTGGCTTTGTGACTTCTGGCAGATTACTCTGATCTTGAAGTGGGGTTCTGTGAGGGTCATAAGTTCATCTGCTGTGACACTGCTTGGCACCACAACAGGCAGGCCGTCGGTGCCTCATGTGTTCCTATCCTTCCTTCCTCTGTGTCTTGGGCGGGGAGCTTAGGCTTGAGGATACGAGACGAGGAAGGGCCAGTGCCTCTTTAAGGAGGTTATGGAACAGCCTAGGTGGGGCCTGGGGAACTTTCTAGATCTGTAGCTGGGGAACCTGAGTTCTAGCCAGTGCCAGCTCTCCTACCTCAGACACACTGGACAAGTTGCTCTGGTCCTCTGGGCTTCACTTTGGCCATCTGTACACAGGGCTCTGTCTTGTCATTTTCTGATTTGTCATGGTTAGGTCAGGACCAGTCTGTGCCCGAGGGGCCAGCGCAGTGGTAGCAGGCGGATACGGTGGGTGGGGCACAGCACCCGCTTTTCCCTTCAGGCTGCTCCTGTCCGTGCTTGGGGGAGGCCTCCTGACTCTCTCCCGAAGCAGGAAAGGTGCAAACAAAGGCAGCTTCCCACGGTCTTCAGCCAGTCAGGGTCTGAGGGTGGCAGATCTCACAGGTGACAACGGAGTTGGCGGCAGCTGCCTGTTGTGTGTCACTCTGCAGCTGGTGACAGAGTGTGGGGGCTGCGCTCATCATTCTTAGGGCTGGAAATTATTCTTATTTAAAAGGGGCCTCAGGTGGATGGGGCTGCCCGCCCTGTGCCTTGCTGGATGCGTACACAGCCTGGAGTGCGAGGCCTGGGGGCTGCTGACTGAGCAGGGGAGGGGACAGGAGCCGGCCCCACAGCCCTCCGTGTCCCACAGCTTCCTGGGGGATGTGGCTGTTGCAGCAGGAAGCCAGAAGTAAACATGAGGACGGCCCATTCAACTCACCTTTCTACTTCCCTGTGGCAGTGCCCTGAGTGGGAGGCCGCTCAGTCACCTCAAGTCTCAAGTCCTCGTAAAAGGAGTTAATATCCTGTAATTACACCAATGTATTGCACTTAGCAGGCCCATTTAAAGAAGGGCAGCAAAATGGATCCTTTTTCAACAGTGGGACCTTTACTGGGCAAATGAAATCCCAAAGCCAGCCTGTGGAAGGCTTCTGAACGGGCTCCATGGTTTTATTTCTTCTTTGCCTCGTCTGATGATTTGCAAAGATCTTTCCAAATTCCAGTGGCACTTGCGTAGTTGTTGAGACCTGGAAATGGAGCAGGCCTATTTTGATTTCTGCGGTACGTCCTGAAAAATGTTAGTCACCGTGGGTTCATCCTGAGAAGCAGGTGGAGGGGCAGATCGCGTCCCACATCGGGCTCCTTGCTCTGCGGGGAGCCTGCTTCTCCCTCTGCCTGGTACTCCACCTGCTGGGCTCTTGCTCTCTCTCCTTTAAATAAATACAATCTTAAAATTAAAAAAAAAGAATCTGAGACTAAAATGATAGGAGCAGAGGTGCTGAGGAAAACGAGTTTTGGGCGTGCCATTCTGCTGGGTGCATCACACAATCTCATGTCTCCTCTCGTCAGTCCTGCGTGGGTGGCACTGCTCATAGCCTTGGACTCTTGGACCCCATGTGCCCCAGGTCATGCAGCTGGGGTGGGGCCTGGTTAAGACTCAAACCCGGGTTCATTCCAAAGCCATTGCCATTAACCACAAAGCCATCAAGTCCTGGGAACTTTTCAGGAGACAGTATCCTTGAGCCCAGCCCTGCAGAATAAGTTAGATCTAGATAAGGAGAGAAGAAAAGGAAGGGAATTCTGGGCAAGGGAAGCAGTAAAAATGGTCAGAAGCTAGGGAGAGGGAAGAAGCATGGCGTGGAACCCTGCCTACTGGTGGTGAGCTCTACCAGGCAGCGACCGTGTTGTCCAGAGCCACCACTGCATCCCCGGTACCTGGGTGAGTGGCCGGTGCATGATGTGTGGTCAGTATATATTGCTTGAAGATAGAGCCACCCTGTGATCCAGCAGTCACACCACTGGATATTTACCCCCCCCCCAAAAAAACCCCCAAAAAACCAGAAATGCTAATTCAGAGGGATATGTGCTTTCCTATATTTATAGCAGCATTATCTGCAGTAGCCAAAATATAGAAGCAGCCCAAGTGTCCACGGACTGAGGAATGGATGAAGAGGACGTGGTGTATAAAGACAAGGCAATATTACTCAGCCATCAGAAAGAATGAAATCTTGCCGTTTGCAACATCATGGATGGAGCTAGAGTGTATTATGTTACGCTAAGTGAAATAAGTCAGCGGAAGAATAATACCATACGATTCCACTCATGTGGAATTTAAGAAACAAAGCAAATGAGCAAAGACAAGATAGAGAGGGAGGCAAATCAAGAAACGGACTCTTAACTATAGAGAACAAACTGATGGTGACCGGAGGGGAGGTGGTGGGGAGTGAGGGGAACAGAGGCTGGGGGTTAGGGAGGGCCCTTGTCATCAAGAGCCCCGGGTGATGCGTGGAGGTGTTGAGTCACTGTGTCGTACCCCTGAAACCAACACTGTATGTCAACTCTGCTGGAATTAAAATTTATAAGAAAAAAAAACAAAAAATAAAATCAGGAAACAATAATTATTGTGTATATGGATACACAGACATTTGTGTTCTCCGTAGACCCTGGGCCTCTTGAGGGCGGGGTCTATGTCTTAGAAATCTGGATGCTCCACAGCTCCCAGTGGTTAGTGGATGACGAACACTCAGTAAATATGTTCTGATGGAATGAATGAGTGAACGGCAGGTAAGGGATGGTGAGATGAGCCTGAGTGAGGAGGCACTGATGCTTTGGGAAATACTGAGCAGTACACATGGGCTGGCGTGCTCAGGGAGGATCATGGAAGGTCTTTAGTGCCAGGAGAAGGAGCTCCTGTGTTCTTTTTTTAAGGCATTTTTTTTTTAAAGTCATCTCTTAATGCACAGTGATGTGGGGTCTACAGAAACCCAGCCAGTGCCCAGACCTTGGTGTTTATAGGAACCACTGTCAAGCACAGCGTAGAAATCACTTTTCTGTAGGATTGCCTTAACCTATGCCCGTTGTCACTGGCTTCCCACCTTGGGGTAAGCACAGTGTTATAGTCAAAAGGAGACCCGTGAAAACCTGTGAATGGGAGCTGGTAGGGGATGGATGTTATTGCCGGGTCCTGGAGTCGTTTTTAAAATAGTGTGGCTGGAAAATCCCCACCAGTCTCCTCTAAAATGATCTGCTCAACCTGGGACTTTTCAATAAAAACTGTCCTTCCTTTTCAGGTGTTGGCTAAATTTGTGGTTTTAAGAAATCCTGAGAGCCGGAGGGCAGCCCTGGGAGAAGCCCTTCCCGGGGGCACTTGGAACCTTCTGGTCCAGAGCGGAAGGCATTCCCCTCACCTGGACTTATGACCCGCGGCTTCGCTCCCAGTCTGCCCACTGAGTTCCACAAGATGGGCTCCTTCCGCAGGCCCAGGCCACGCTTCATGAGCTCCCCAGTGCTCAGCGATCTGCCCCGGTTCCAAGCGGCCCGGCAGACTCTGCAGCTCAGCTCCAACTCGGCCTGGAACAGGTAACGGGGAGGGGGGCGATCGTCGTGGAGTGGACGGTGGCCATGGGCCAGAGCAGGGCCTGGGGACTGGCTTAGCTTCTGCTCCTTTGGAGAGCTCTGTTCCAGAAGGTTGTGATTATACGGCTAGGCAGCTGTTGAAGAAAGCACGTTTTCCTGTGGACGACGTGTCCGCTGCCTTCCTTTGTTTGAGCCCCTGGGGGCCTGTGGGCTACCGGCGTCAGTTAACTGGCCCAGGACAGTTGGGTTGGAATTGACAGCTCCTGTTCCTGCTCCTTAGTCAACCCCAGACTATTCGTGTACCCGGGGGTGGGCCCGAGTAAGGAACCTCAGGTCACCTGTTACCTCTCTGGGAAGGTAAGACACAAGCCAAATGAATGGTATCAACCCGTGGGCCACAGGTGCATGGGGAAGGAGATACGGGCTTTTATGCGGAGTCTGGCCGATGTTTTATACGCCAAGCAATGAGTAGAGACAGAATCAATACCATGTTTTGCACCCCTCTGGGCTGCTGCTTTTCCTATCTAGCCGTTACTCTTTGGATGAATTAAATGTTTCATGATTTTAACTGACTGAGCCTCCCAGGCACCTAGGATATCATTATTTTAAAGCATTAGTGAATTCTTTGTACTTTGACTCATTCTGGATTTTCTCATGAATGCACAACTCTTGCAATGGGGCTGAATATGGGGCTCTGACATGTTTCTCTGTGAATGGATCTGTGTTCTTTAAAAAAAAAAAAAAAAGCCCTGGGATCCTCGATAAAGAAGAGATTGCAGTCTGCTGCTTGCTGACATATTGGGCTGGTGCCGCAGAGCCTGTGGAGTCAAGACTTAGTTGTGGCCCCAGTTGGCAGGACTAACCCTTCAATGCCTCTGGAGCTCCCAGGGGGGGAATGGATGGAGCAAGAGAGGCTAGCCTCAGTGAGACTCTTCCAAGGTAACCCTATCAAAAAGGCAAGGAAAAAGCAGTTCATGTCAGCCCCAGGCACACAGGCTGCTCTGTGAGGACAGGCACCTTCTAAGTGAAGGAACCCCAGGCACTCTTGGCATCCCCTTGTGCCATTTTGGATTCCTCCAGGCCCAGCGTCCTGAGAGCACATCCCATCATCTGCCCTTCGTGAGGGCTGCTTGCCAGCAGGGCCGCCGGTGGGGCCAGTGAGGAAGACCGGCTCGCCTTTGAGAAACTTGGCGGGGCAGGGTCTGCTTTTGGATCTTCTTGGTCTCAGTCTTCCTGACTCTCCAGTGACCTGGGGAAGGAAATAACGGATTTCCAGGGATGGAAAACGGGGCCATGTTTGTGCCATGGGTTCCCTGGCCCTTGCACCTGCCTTTAGCCCTGAGCTGTTGATTGAGGCTGCCCTAGGCAGGCAGATACTTTAACGAGGGCTCATTTCTGTTTCCCCCATAGCGTCCAGACTGCCGTGATCAACGTCTTCAAAGGAGGTGGCTTGCAAAGCAACGAGCTCTATGCACTGAACGAAAACATCAGGTACGTGGATGGCTGGGGTCAGGCGCCATTTTCCCCCTGTGGGCCTGAGGTTCCCCATTGTGGCCCTGAGCTGGGGCAGTGGGGGCTGCCCCACTGGCAACCTTAGCTTAAAGTTTTTGTCTGCTTGGTTCTTGTTGCTTCTGTCGACTTTTCCTGGCTCATATGGCTACTGAGCTCCAAGACCCTTATCTGTCTAGATAATAATGGTCCATGGTGGGTTCATCCATTTATTCCTGTGTGGGGCACGGTGGGGGGATCTTGGGGGTGGAGAGTTGACATATGGCAGATGTCACATATGTCACATCTGTGCGTATGGATTGTGCCCTGCTTAGCCATTAGGTGCCATATTGGGCAAGATGGCCTCATGGTTGAAACCAGACTTCTTGGGATTCTGTTGCCCTTGTGGCTTTTACCGACTTAAGTTTCTTACCAACTTCTTTGTTCCTTAGTTTCCTCTTACGTGAAGTATGGATGGGAAATGTGCCTACTTCCATAGGATTCTTGTAAAGATTTAAATTGAGTTATTGTATAAATGACCTGTTAGGACGGGGTCAGAGCTCTCGAAGTACTGGGGTTTCTTATGACTGTGCGTGTTGTCGCGGTCATTACAGTTAAGTTTTGGTGATACAACCCTCAATAAGAAGGGTCCTTGAGGGGTTTCTTGTCTTCCAGAATCTTCTCAGTAGTGTCAGCTTTTCATAAATTTATTCACTCCTTCAACAAATATTTGAGTGCCTGCTTATTGGCCAGGCACTGGAGAGACAGCAGTGAGCAAAGACCGAGGTAGACCCTGCTGTCCTGGGATTTATATTCAGTCAGGGGACCATCGTTGGTCAACTAATTATACCTATAAAATGTAAAAGTGCTGTTATGACAGCTGCTGTGAGGAAAGCACATCTGTATGACTCCCATCTTGCCGAGGCCAGGAGTGATATCCTACTTGTGCCATCTTCTGGAGGACCAGTGGGAGTTCACCAGGTGAAACTGCAGGTGCAAAGGTCCTGTGGTGGTAGTGAGCAAGAAACCAAGAAAAGGCCCACGAGCTGAGACTGCCCGAGGTTTGGGGGTAGTGTGGTCAGGTTTGTGTTTTGGTGAATGGGGACAGAGAGAGGCAGGAGCAGCCCAGAGTGCCAGAATCTCCTGGGGAAGGAGGTTGCGCATTAGGCCTTTTAATGTCCTGGTGTTCTCGCTTGTCTGGTGTGTTAAGTGCAGAACATCAAGGCTGAAGACCGAGCCTTGGAGTGGGCAGAACAATAAACAAGGCCATTATTTGGGTCCTGTTTACATTTAGTGAAGATGTGTGTTTTAAGGGTCAGTGAGGTGTTTTAAGAGCTCTGCTTTCATTAAAACCTTTGGGGCTCCGAAGTAAACTGAGGTGTGTTGAATTTCTACCCAGGAGCTTGAATTTCACATAGTAATTACACAAATAGGGAAGAGACAATAGAGCTTGTCTAGCCCAAAGCCTCCTTTTACAGAGAAGGAAACTGAGGCCCCACGAAGTCAAGTGACAGGGGCAAAGCTGGGTCAGCCAACCCCTGGATTGCAGGAACTCTATTTTACTCCAAGAACTAAGATCCTGGCCTCTCCGGGAGGGTTCTTTAGCTCACCGTGGAAGTGTAAATAAATAAAACAGTGACTCAGGAACGTGCTAATTGTTCCTCACTTCGGGAGACCGATCCTGAAATTGTACTTAAAATCCTTGTTTGTGGGCAGCGAGGAAAAGTACTGGCCGAGGAAAGTTCCACCAGACCTTCTATCCCTGGGGGGTTGTTGCTAACTGAGAAGCCTGCAGGTGCCCAGCTTGTCTTCTGAATGTGGGAGACTGGCTGGGTGCACAGAGGTGAGAGTTGCCCCTGTGTTGAAAGGGGATTGTGGATCGCCCTGGCAGGACGTGGGGCGGGTGACATGTCAGCCTCTTTCTCAACCGGAAATTAAGACTTTTATGTGAAATTTCCTGGCTTTTAAATGTTAATAAATAATCCAAATTTCCCCCAAACATTAGTGCAGGTCAAACAAAACATATCTGTGGGCTGAATGGGACAGAGGCTGTCCAGGCTGTCCAGAGGCTGTCCACGCACCCAGGAGCCCCAGCGTGCGTGAAGGCCATGCTGATGAGGGCTGGCCTAGCACCAAGGTCACATGAGTAGGGGAAGGGAGCCTGTCTGGAAAAGCACGGAGCACCTCTCACCTCCATCGGCCCACTCGACCCTCGTCACAGCCGACCCTCCTCACAGCCGTGTGAGGCAACTGTTGTTCTTGTAGTTTTTCCATAAACGTGTGGATAAGGAAAATAAAATAACTCTCATCCAAGGTCCCCCAGCTATGGAAAGGGCGGAGTCGGGACTTGAACCCCTGTCTCAGACACCTGTGTTAGTCTGCTCAGGCTGCTGTAACCAGTGCCACAGGCCAGGTGGCTTCTACCATAGACATTTACTTCTCACCAGTCTGGAAGCTGAGAAGTCTGAGGTCAAGGCGCCCTCAGATTCGGTTCCTGCTGAGAGCCCAGGTCCTGGCTGCTCGCTCACTGTGTCCTCCCAGGGCCTCCTCCCCTTTGTGTTCAGCAAGCTTTCCTGTTTCGTCTTCTAAGGTCACTAATCCCGTCTCGAGGGCCACACCCTCATGATCTCATGGAAACCAGATGACCTTCCAGGGCCCCATCTCCACGTACCAGCCCGTGGAGAGGGGGGACTTCAACACAGGAGCTTGGCAGGGACACAGGTCAGCCCAGAGCAACACCTGTGTTTTTAGTACTGCCTCCTAGAGTTGGAGGTTTCAGACTGGAAGAAAGTTTAAACGGATGGTCTTGGTCTTCTGCTTTCCTTTCACGAGGCCCCTGAGACCCTGTCTTTCATCATGTGCTGTGATTCTTAACCCCCCTCTGAGAAGCATGAGCACCCTCCTCCCCACTACTCCCTTCTTGTGTTGGGTCTGGGGGATGGGGGGCAGGGCTGGCTGTTCTTTCCTATGTTTTGAGCAATTTTCTGGCCGGTGAGAAATATGCGTGGTTGGGGTTTGACACTGATTGCCCAGATGTGACATGAGGCCGGAAGACGTCAAAGCTGTCAAAAACCAGACTTTCAGCTGCTGACGTTCTTGGCCTTCTCCAGGAGAGTGGTTAGTGTGGAAATGGGTTTTCACATCACAGACGCTCAGAGCCTGACTGGGAACGTGCAAGGCATGCCAGGCGTCGGTGTGACCCGGTCCCCAGTGGAGTCAGGTGAGCCGGCCTGCACGCATGCCCACATCTGCAGGTGCCTGCGTGGGAATGAACACAGCTGTCCCTCATTTCAGCAATTAAAATGCCAGAACAGCCCTGCTGCTCTTCGCGGAGACATTTGGGTTTTGGTTTTCCTTTTCTTTTCTCTTTTGGAAGCAGGTCCATAAACCCAACAGGGTGGAGGGATGCCCAATGTGGAGGGTGTGTGGGGGGGAGGGCGGGGGCACAGGACAAAAGGAACATAGGTAAGAGAATGTGGAAGGAGAGAGGACCGATGATTTTCCAGCACACTTCGCAGTCAGTTGTGATGGGTCTTTGTGCCAGAAGGTCTGTGCCAGGTCCAGTAGAATTTTTTAACTTGGGATAACAGGGATAGTAATAGCGTCAATCAACCTCACGGTGGTTGGGAGGACAAGATGGTGCTAAACGCGTCACGAGGGCAGGGTCTAGTGCGTAAATACGTTAACCATTATGGCGCCTATCCTTGTGAAATGGTAGTGATAATAGAGTGATAAATGATGGGCAAGTACCACATGTGAGAGCACAGGGCAGTGTGGTGACTCGCCGCACGGACTGTGTTGTGTAAAGACCCCTCCGGCAGTTCGGATGCAGTGAGCTCACTTTGAACAAGAGAGGTCCAGGACAGGCTCCTCCAAGAATGTGCTGGACTTGGAGTCTGGGTGAGGCTGGGTTCTTACAAGGAGCCAGCTGTTTGTCCTTTCCGCAGAGAAAAGAACGAGAGGAAATGACTCTCTCCGTTCTCCGTTCTACTCAAGCCAAACGGTAATAAACTCTGATGGACTGTCCAAGTCCAGGTTCAAAGCCGAAATCAGCGTCCCCACGTCCCCGCGGCCAGCCCTGGCCTTCTTTCCAGTGGTAGGGTTAGTACATGATCGTGAGTACCCGGAGGTCCTCTTGGTTTAAACTCTCTATGGGGTATCGATGCGGTTTTTAATCCTGTCCCCGGCCTCAATGCTGATGGGGCTGCCGTTTGGCAGTGGGGACACACCTGGGTCTGAGGTTTGGGTTTGGTGAGCTCTCCAAAGACCGTGTCTTCAGTGGGGTGTGAGCACAAGGCAGAGTGCCGGGGGAGTACAGAGGCGGGGCCCGGAATTATTTGGGGAAAGTGATAATTGGAGGATGTTGAAATCTGGAGGATGAGCAGGTTTGGGTCAGTCGGGATATAACCTCCTTGCCACAGTTGTCTCCAGGCCTTCCCACCCCTCCTCCTCCCCAGGAAGCATTTTTTTTCTCTGCCTTAATGAATGCTCAGAGGCGAGGTTTCCGGAAGCCTGAGATGGGTTATCTGCAGCTGGCCTGAGGCAGGAAACTCACATTTTCCTTCTCTCTCCAACCACGCCGCTTCTGTTCTTGTTGGGAGGGAGGCGGCGTGGAGGAAACCCCAGAGATTTTCAAGGAAAGAGGTTCCAAGAACTGCGCTTGGTCTTTGACGGGTCTGAGTTGAAACGCCCTTCTCCTGAGTCATTTGGCTGCCTGAGCCCCTCCATGCCCCGAAGGGAAACGCATCTCAGGTTTTCCCATCTCTGTGAGGGAGTCTCTTGGTTGGGTCGT
The DNA here is from genome assembly GCF_963455335.1 of Martes martes. Lineage (NCBI taxonomy): Eukaryota > Metazoa > Chordata > Mammalia > Carnivora > Mustelidae > Martes > Martes martes. The sequence continues at coordinate 27,824,792 of NC_137898.1, read as the reverse complement.
GGGACCCGCGGCCGCTGGGGGGAAGCGCTGGGACGAGCTGGGGAGGAGCCGAGTCTGGATGCGGCCCACAGGCTGGCAGAGTCTGAGGCGAGGCTCCCGGAGGTGATGACGATAGCAGACATTTGTGTCGGGTTTAGTGTGTGCCAGGCTCGATTCTGAATGCTTTCAATATGGCCGTTCTTCTAGAACTCCCCACAGCTCTCTGAGGCAGGTCCTGTATCCCTGTCTTACGGATGAGGACATAGAGGCACAGCGAGCCAGGACAACATGCCCAGAGTCACAGAGCTGGTCATTAACCACACTGGGATTTGAACCCGGGCCTCCCGTGTTCTTAAACACTGAGCAAGCAGGCTACAAGAGGAATGCAGAGCCTGCATCGTCCAGATCTAGGCCTGACGTCCCTGGGTATAGGACATAGATTCACTACCAGATCCTGAGGTAGGCGAGGCATTGTTTTCTGAGGACCCTGCTTTGGGAGGGCTTAAGGTGGATTCTCTTTTCAGCCCAGATGGTTCTGCCCGAGTATATGTGTTGTCCCTGTGTCTGTTCTGGCTGATACACACCCTTGACTTTGGGGGCGGGAAGAGTAGTGAGAGGGAAGTGACAAATCGGAAACCTCTGGGGCTGGCCCCTGTGGTGGCGGTTGGCCCGTACGGTGTTTTGAGTCTCCCCTGAAAATCCAGGACTCTTTGGAAAGTTCACATGGGGTAACACTGGAAGTGTAGTCTGGCCTGGAACTGGTCAGCGGGAGCCAAGGCCTGGCTGCTGGCTTTCAGGGGGTGCACTGCAGGCCCCCCATTGACGCCCGCCCGCGTCCTCCACCCCTCTTACCCACCTGCCCCTGTGAGCATGCGGGGTACCACGGGCTGACTTTGAGGTCGGCCTCATTTTGGATGAGGATCTACATATATGGCCCCGGGCAAGGCTGTGAGCATCAGCCTCCTCTCATCTGCGAGATGAGGATAAATTCCTACCACAGGGACATTGGAGAATTAGCAGTGCTGCATGCCAGCTTCCTAGCATCGTGCCTGTGACGTGGTTAGAAGGTCAGGGGCACGGGGCTGGCTTAGTCGGTAGAGCGTGTGACTTTTGATCTCGGGGTTGTAAGGTTAGGCCCCACAATGGGTATAGAGATTACATTTAAAAAAAAAAAAAAAAAAGGAAGGCCCATGGAAGCTCTTTGTTGGTTGTCTCCAACCAACATCTTTTTTTACTGTCCCCACTCCCCCCTTAGGGTGCAGGAAAGCAAGAGGTATGGGAGTCCTCGCATTTTACATGAGTCGTGGACACCACCTCCAGTGGGTCCCAGTAAAATGGACCCAAAGAGGAAAGCAGCATCTGCATGTAAGTGCTTAAAGATGCTGCCCCCTTAAAATAATGTTCTGTTGCAGAAATGAGGGAGGTGATCTTCAGGGGAGTCTGCAGTCAGGTTGGGGTTCAGGTTGGAGGGGTACTGACCAGCTACCATATTGGGAACAAGGCCTGGATCACGAGGAGGTCGGGTTGGATCCTGCCAAGATGCTAGGTTGGGGGGCCTGAGTATTGAGGCAGCCCCTAGTTAGTTGCCAGATGACACGGAAATATCGAACAGCTCCTCCGGCCGTCCTGACGGATGCTGGGAACCACGAGCCCCATGACGCCTGTCTCTGAACCACGGCCTTCTCCCCTGGGATTTGGCTGCTCTGGGTCTTTCCCCATGTGCCAGGGAGATGGTGGCTCGTACCCGAGGTGGTTTCTCTCTGTCCTCTGGGCCGCTCCTGTGCCACCTGCCCCCTTGGGGTCCCCGTGGACCCGCCACCAGCCAGAATCCGGCTCTGGCCTGGTCTTGTTTACTCTTCAAGCTCACAGAAGTGGGAAGTTGAGTTGACAAGACAGTGAGGGGCGAGATGGCGGGTCTGTGTAATAACAGGAAATCTTGTCATCTGGGGTGATGTCTCGCCCAGTCAGCCTGGGAGGGGAGAAAGGGTGAGATAATACAGACCAGTGTGTGGTTCCCCATTTTTTCCCTATTGTGGCCTTTCTGGCTTCTGACTGAACATCGTGCCCTGTTCCCTTTTGGGTTGGGTCCGCATGAGCGTCCTTTGCCATTACTCCCGGGTCCCCACTTCCTCCTTCCAGCTCAGGCTACTGCTGCGGGTGGTTAGCGGCAGGACTCTGTTTGCACACAAGGCCTGACCTGGAAGCCCCATACGTGACACAGGCGAACTGGAGCCCCGTGAGCCAGGACGTCCCCTCCACCTTTGTCAAGCCACCTTTTCCCCCAAGTTCGCACCCACCTTCCCCTCTTTGTTACTCTTCGTTCATTCAGTAAGGTCTGGCCCCCGAGGCCAGCCCCCTTCATGAGTTTCACCGGGGTCCCTCCTGCCAGGCTTGGGAATGGGCTGGTCCGGCCGTACTCCGAAGGACATGCAGAGAAGCCGTTGGGTCAGGTTCTTGGGAACGTGGGCGTCCAGGTCTGCAGCCCTGGGCGGCGCGCACCTGCCCGGCTTCGTGTGCCTCAGGCCTGTTCTGGGAACTGCTCAGTTCAGGATGAACTCCTTTAACCCCTGCGGTAGTCCACAGAGTGGTGTCCTCGTTACCCCTGAACTCCGGCTGGGGAACGGGTACAAGGGACTGACCCGCTGACTTGCAGAGGTGATCGCTGACAGCGGGCTTCAGTCCCGGTCCTCATGCTCCACGAGGCCCTTCTCCTCTCTGTCCGTACTGACCTCTGAGGGTCGGTTTCCTTGTGGATAAGAGGTGGAGCTATTACCACGACCGGTGGCTTCGTTTGGCTTACAGGAGGAAGCACCTGCTGTGTTTGTTGTGGACCGCAGCGCCTGGCCCCTGGGCTCGGAAACCTTCAGTTTGGGGGAAAATCATCCTGCTCCATCCTGGGGAGCATTTACTGCTGATTCCTTATTCTTATCGATTTGTTCCAATAAGGAATTACATTCCTCTTTTCAGGGTAAATTCCCTGGGAGAGAGTGGAAAAAGGGGGAGAGGGGCTGCCAGAGTCTCAGCCCCCTGTGCCTTAGCCAGAACACGCAGCCTAGGGCTCGGAGGCAATGAGAGTTTTCACCTCTTTCGGATCTAGGGAACCACAAACCACAGGCTCGTTAAAATTCTGTTGTCATTCCTCCTGCTTTGCTCTCCTTTATGGTGCTTTACAAACTCTACTGGCGACGGTAGCAAGGAAGGTTAGAGGGTGAGTTGACTCTCTGTGAATTTAGGTCTGCGCACCTCTAACGCCTTGGTGCTCGTAGTGTCTGTTTTTGGAGAAGATGGGGCTCCTGTGCCTCATGAGACCGTGGCCCCGGGAGGAAGAAATCTCTGTCCAGGCCCTGTTCATCCCTTCCAGCAGCTAGCACGGTGTCTGACACGCAGCAGGTGTTCCGGAGACGGCTGTGATTCGGTGAAAGAATTCACGAAAGAATTCGTGAATCTCTAGTCTCTCTCAGTGGCTCTGGAGGAGAGCTACTGCCGAGTCCTCCCCTAAAGATGGTGTATCAAGACGGAGGGGTGGAAAATCCCTTTTTCTCTCCGTTCAGCTAAGATCAAGTTTTTCAGAAGTACTCTTTCCTTGTAAATCAAGTGCTAGCAGAATAAACACCGAGAATAGAAACAGGTTGGAGCTTGTGCAGTGACTCACCGGCAGTCTGCTCTCCCGTGGCTGGGCCAGCTCTGGCCGCCTCCCCACTTTTCTCTCGGAGTTGAATTCTCAGGCTGCCAGGCTGAGGTGGGTTCCCTGGGACCACGCGCCTCCTGACATTGCAACCTTGATGGATACTCCCTCCCAGAATTCCTTCTCGGCTGCAGGCTATTTGGTGGTAACCCTGGTGGTGGTTCTTGTTAATTAATTTTATGGGTTTTTTTTCATAGGATTCATGGGGTACAGAAATTTTAAATAAATAAGGAGTTATAATATAAAGAATCTTGGGGTGCATGGGTGGCTCAGTGGGTTGGGCCGCTGCCTTCGGCTCGGGTCGTGATCTCAGGGTCCTGGGATCGAGCCCCACGTTAGGCTCTCTGCTCAGCGGGGAGACTACTTCCCCCCTCTCTCCATGCCTGTCCCTCTGCCTACTTGTGATTTCTCTTTCTGTCAAATAAATAAATAAAATCTTTAAAAAAAAAAAGAAGAAGAAGAATCTCTCATACCCCGGAAACCCAGTTCTCATTCAACACCCCTCCCAAAGATAATTACTGGAACAGCAGCTTACTGGACATTCTTCCAGACATTCTTTATGCATAGGTAAGGAACATATATATATGGACAAGCAGCCGGGGGCACCCAGCAGTTTATAGGAGGTCCACAGACTGGGATCTCTCCTCCTAACTTCAGTGAATAAAGTTTGCTGACGTGATTTGTTGCCCTACTTAATTTCCAGTAACAGCTGCAACTTTCTCCAGCTCCTTACTTGGGGAGATGGAGAGGAGGGGACAAAACCCAGTGCATTTATATGTAATTTTTAAAATGCATACATGCTTCGTGTGTTTTCAAAATCAAGGTGCTGTCTATTTCAGTTCAAAGGGCCTGTTGGAAACCAAATCACATCGCTGTTCCAGAGCAATAAGTTCAGAGAACAGATGTGACACCTGAGTTAATTCGTATTCTGTAAATACATATTCTTATTTTTCTCTTACCTTTCCACAAGGAGGCATATTATATACACTTTTCAGCATCTTGCATTTTTTAAGACTTAATATAACCTAGATCTTTATGTAGAGTTCTTTTTTTTTTAACCATTGCATAAAATTCCGTTGTACGAATGAACCATCATTTTTTGTGATTACTTTATTGGTGCCCATTTATGTTGATTCCTATATTTTGCTGCAGCAAAAACTCTGTACATAGATGCAGTGACCTTGTCTAACACATAACATGCTCGGAAGTAGGACAGGTTTTGTAAGGGACAGAACTGCCTAGTGATTGGTCCCTCCCCTCCCCAGAACAACAGAACATTGACTCAGATTTTCCAGTGGGGTCTATTCTGTTCGGCTTCGTCTATATCACAAGACCTAGTGGACAGGGGTTTGAACTCGGGACTGAGGAAAGGACACACGTCTGGTTCTCTTACCATACCGGAGCAGAAGTAGTCCATTAATTAGGTTGAAAGTATAGAAGGCGGATTGTCGTGCAGATTCCTCTGTCTGGTTCCTCCTCAGTAAAGGGCTGAGGGTCTGCGTTCTCGGCTTGGTGGAAGCATTTCCGTGCTCCGCCGCTCAATCTTCATCGCCATCACCCGGCTCCTGGTATGGCTGCTTCTAGCTTCAGTCTTAGAAGCTTCAGTCTTTTTGAAGCTTCTAAGTTTGTCCTTGTCTTGCTTGTGTTGAGTTCCCTCCTTAACCTCTGCTCCTTTATCAGTCGGTCCCCCCACCCCCCCACCACAATCTTTGTCTTGTAACGCTCTGCAGCATTCTGGCCATGGCCATGGCTGGCGGCAGCCCTGGCGGGACGGGGAGATGCTGTACCTTCCCCTTGCTGTGGGTGCAGCCTTTCTGCCTCCCCTGACCCGTCAGGGACCGTGCTTCTCGGATTCCTCAGTCGGGTAGCGTGGTGATGCTCCCGAGCACTGCCGTGAAGAGTCCCTAGGCAGTAATCACCTGTTGACCGTGTTCAGCCTAATGAACAATGCTCACATTGACATGGGTCCCTCCTCCACGGTGCTCCAGGAGGGTTTCCCATAGCAGCTGAACTCGAAGGACTACCCTTCCCCTGGACCTCTTTCTCCTTCCACTTTACCCAGAGCATCTTCACGAGCAGTTTCCCAGCACAGATTGCTCGCGGACACCAATTCCATAGCCCGTTACTTGATCTCAAAGCCGTGTCCGTCCCTCAGCATCACGGGGACCCAAGAAGTGCTTGGGAAGCTCTGTTCGGGGTAGCCCGTTATTGTTAGGTCTTCTTTGTCCCCTCCTCGAGGAAGCTTGGCTTCCTCATCTGTGGTTTCAGGGCTTCCCAGTGGCCATGAAGACTTTTTCTGGGAGGTGCCTCTCTCTCCAGCAGTCAGAAGCAGCCTCCCTGACTTCCTGTTCGAAAGCCTGCACCTGGGGCTCCCCACTGGTTTCTCTTTTCTGCCCGGGAGACGCCTCTAGCCTCCAGGAGCCTTGATGAGTGACCAGCCCTTGGCCAGCTGACCGATGCAGGTTCCCCCGCCTTTTGTCAGAGAGGCCCACAACTGGGCGAGCTGCTGGGCTGTGTTTGTGGGGTGGCCTTCCAGGAGCCCCCCGTGATATTGGGTCTCAGAATGCAGTATCCGTCACATGCACGTTTTCGGTCGTGGGCCAAGGAAGGTGTTTTCCTAGCTCAGCACGTGTTTGCAGCTTTCCAGGGGTCTCTCTGGTATGAGAATGTGGACCACGGAGCTCTCTGTGTGTTTCTTCTGCAATCCTGTTGCGTCTGTGGTCTGCCCCTCATGATACCTCGCTGCGACTTCCTGTTTCTTCTCCAGCGACATGTGGGAACACATTGTTGGGGGGAGTTGTGATAGCCAGCAGGTGTTGTCAGAAGCCTGAGCATTTGCCCCTTCATGACCATGACTGGTGGGATGGTCAGTGACATCATTTGAAGCGGGGAAGAGCGTACCCGCCTAGGGAACGCCCCGGGTCTGGGGAATGAGTTATTCTTGTTTCTAGCTTTCTCACCTTGGTTGGATCCAATGAAAGAAAGAGCAGTGGGGCCAGTCCCCTGGTTGTCACAGGGAGAAGAGGGGCTGGTGCCAAGACCTATTCTATTTTAAAAAGTCATTTTAGGGGCGCCTGTGGGTTAAAGCCTCTACCTTCGGCTCAGGTCATGATCCCAGGGTCCTGGGATGGAGCCCCGCATCGGGCTCTCTGCTCAGCGGGGAGGCTGCTTCCCCCTCTCTCGCTGCCTGCCTCTCTGCCTACGTGTGATCTCTGTCTGTCAAATAAATAAATAAAATCTTAAAAAAAAAAAGTCATTTTAGCTCTTGAGATTCTGAAGTCATCTTGCGAGTGTGTTTGGGAGCCTCGAGACCTCCTGTGCTTACTTCCGGGTAGCTGGTGCCACCGCAGCGGCTGGCGTGTGAAGGACAGCGCCAGTAAATGTTTGTGGCTGGGTGAGTGGAATCCCTTTTCCCTGTTGTAGTCGCCTTCAAGGACTTCCTCAGTCCCTCAGGGAGGGGCAGCAAGACCGGCCCAGCCACGGCACTAAGCTGAATGCGCTGATGGATTTGGAGGAGAGACCGGGCGGGATTATGGGGAAAGATGTTGAATTTGCAGGAGGCCTGGGTTTGACTCTTGACTCTGCCACTGGCTGATTCTGAGCCTCCGTTTCTCTATCTGCATAGGAGGGATAATGATTACCTTCCTCTCACACATATTTTACAATCATGGGTTGAAGAATGTATGACAGATGTGTGTTAAAACATAAAGTCTACAAATATGGAGGATTCTAAAATTATGGTCTTTCTCCTCTTTGCTTTTTTTCCCCCCACCTCCACATGAAGCCAGGTGCCCTGGGCTTGCCTCTACCAACCCTATTAGAATGTCCAGTGGCTGGGTCGTGATCTCAGAGTCGTGAGATTGAGCCCCGTGTCGGGCTCTGTGCTGGGTGTGGAGCCTGCTGATGATTCATTCTCTCCCTCTCTGTCTGTCCCTCCGTCTGCTCACTCTCTCTCTTTCTCTAAAAAAAAAAAAAGGATCTTCTGTGGCTGCCTGGATCCCCCTGTAGGATTTCCATTGCCTGAATTCCCTGAGAACTCTTGGGTTACGAGAGCCTAGCACACTCCCTTCTTAGACCTGGCCTTGGTCCCTATGCCATTGGCGAGCACTCCATTGTCATCATGCATCTGTGAACAAGGCCCCGGGAGCTGTACTATCCAGGACCCCTTGACAGTGTTTCTCTCTCCCCAGGAGGCTGCTGAAGAGTGAACTGGGATCATTCATTACAGACTATTTCCAGGTAAGCTGCGTGTCTGAGTATCCGTCATTCTAGTGTACGTGGATGCATGTACCGTTCCTTCAGCGTCCAGAATCACGGTCACTGAGTCCCTAGTACGTGCAGGGCCAGTGTGGCCCCTCCCCTCCTATTATGGACATGATGGTCTTGGGCAGCAGCCCTCAGGCTTTTTAGCCTCACGACTCCTTTATGCTCTTAAAAATGACCACTTACTTGGGTTATCTCTGTCTTCACCCTATTGGAAATGAAACCTGAAAAACTTTAAAATATTTAATTCATTTAATATTTAATTTTTATTTATTTATTATTTATTTATTATTTTTATTTTTTATTTATTTTTTATTTTATTTTATTATTATTTATTTATTATTATTTATTTATTTATATGTATTTATAAATATATATTTATATATTATATATAATATATGTTATATTTATATATCTATATATTTTTATTTTATTATTGTTATTTTATTTACTTATTATTTAACTTAATATTTAATTCATTTAAATAATAGACCTATTACCCATTAGCCTAAACAGCATTTTTGTGAAAGGCAGCTTTTTCAGAATAAACTAACCGAAGAGCGGTGTTGTTTTAGGCTTGCGAATCTGCGCCATCTGGTCTCAGAGGGGAGAGCTGGATCCTGGTATCTGTCTCCCCTTCAGTTGTTGCGATACTGCCCGTCTTGTCGTCTCTGGAAAATTGCATGGTACACTCATGGAGGGTACAAGCAGAAGGGCAAATTGTGGCTTAGGGTAACTGAGGAAATCATTTTGACCATGTGGAAAAGGTCGGAGGATCTCCCGTGGGACCCCAGACCACCCTTTGAGAATTGTTGCTCTAGCGACCTTCCCTCGCCCCCCCCCCATGGATGGCATCTAAGTCACTGTAATTATAAGTACCTTTCAGCCAAGTTATTTCTGGTCGCTAAGCCTCCTGGTCTGTTCTGTTAATTGGATCAGGGGATCTGACGTTCCTCCTGCCCAAACCCTGTTGTTACGGGGCTATTGAATTCAAGTTTCCAGGCTCTGTTAGAGGACGAATACAAGTTGTTTTCCTGATTCTAACCACAGGCTCACGGGGGCAGGGGAGGGCATGGGGACAGACGCATTGTTTGACTGAGTAACTGGCTAGGTGACACTTCGGTGAAGTCCGAGTTCTCGCTTTTCACTTACTAGCTGAGTGGTCTCGGGCAAGGTGCCTTGTTTTCCCCATCTATAAAATGGGAATAAAAACACTAGAGGTCGTTGTATGGTTTACATGAAATAACACCTGCAAAGCACTCAGCACAGAGGGTGTGGGGAGAGAGGTGGGGGGACAGAGTGGGGAGGGAGTGGTCAAGATCATGCCCCCTAAATCCAGATTACCTGACTTCAGTGCCTGGCATAGCCACGTACTAGCTGTGTTACCTTGAGCAAGTTGCTTTACCTCTCTGTGTTTTAGTTTTCTGTTCTATAAAAATGGGTAATAGGACCAAACCTTATGAGGTTGTTGTGAGGACTAACTAGATTATTATTTCTCAAGTGTTCAGAACAGGGACGAGCACAGAGGAAGACAGAGTAATGTGGTCGTTAAATTTATACGTATGCATGTTTGTTATTCTAAGGTGTCATCCATCCCTTTTAATAGGAAAGTAACATAAAAACAGAAAACATTTTGGTTTCAGGTTGGTGATGTTATTCCATATCCAAGGAGAAAATACTTTTAAGACAGTTTAAAGAGGTTTTAGGTCTTAAAAACACAGGCATTCTCTTTTTTTATTTTTTTAACCAAGATTCTCCTTTTACAAGCTTCTACTTTTATGTGCACTTTTTTTTAAAAGATTTTATTTATTTATTTGACAGACAGAAATCACAAGTAGGCAGAGAGGCAGGCAGAGAGGGGGAGGAATCAGGCTCCCTGCTGAGCAGAGAGCCCGATGTGGGGCTCGATCCCAGGACCCTGAGACCATGACCTGAGCCGAAGGCAGAGGCTTAACCCACTGAGCCACCCAGGTGCCCCACTTTTTTTTTTTTTTTAAGATTTTTTATTTATTTGACAGAGAGAGAGAGAGCACAAGCAGGGAAAGCAGCCCAACATGGGACACGATCCCAGGACCCTGGGACCATGACCTGAGCCAAAGGCAGATACTTAACCCACTGAGCCACGCAGGCGCCCTTTATGTGCACTTTTAAAGAATGACAGATGTCAGTCCTTTTGTTTTTTGTTTTTTAAGATTTTATTTATTTATTTGACAGACAGAGATCACAAGTAGGCAGAGAAACAGGCAGAGAGAGAAAGGGAAGCAGGCTTTCCGATGAGCAGAGAGCCCGATGTGGGGCTTGATCCCAAGACCCTGAGATTATGACCTGAGCCGAAGGCAGAGGCTTAATCCACTGAGCCAACCAGGCGCCCCAGATGTCAGTCCTTTTGAAACACACACATGTACAAGCACGCACGTACACACAGAAAGCAGAAAATGGCCACTGTAAATCTGGACAAAGTAAGATGCTGCAGAAGCCTGGAATTCACTTGGCTCAGATGTCTCAGCTGCTGGAAAGCAAGCCGCTGTCCAGGGAGAGACAAACATAAAGATTAAGAAAGAGGTAATTAGTTACAAATGTGCATCATCTCGGTTGCCCTTGACTCAAAGGTCAGTCTTGTCCTCAGCCTCTCCTCTTGCCGTCTGTGGTGATTGATTTTTAAATCCATCTCCAGAAAAGTGGTTTTTCAATCAGTCCTGGAGGAACCTGCCAGCCTGGCCGCCTTCCTCGTTGACATTTAAAATAGACAGCATTTGGTGTGGTTTCAATTGGGTTTTAAATGTCAGTTGTCTTCTGGCATGGGGGGCTTACCCCTAGGATGGGTGGGGAAGGGCATTTGGGTGGGGACTTGTTTATCTGGGAAGCCATGAGGTTTTTGGGGGCGGTTAATGCTGCTTACAAAGTATGCCAGACACTTAACTAATAACCACACGTCATTTTTTTTTTTCTATCGAGAGCTTAATCAGACAAACTGCTTGGCAAATAGTGAGTCTCTGGGGGTGTGGGGTAGGAACTGGTTTTCACAGTTTTGAATCTGGGTTTTTCCTTAGTGTAAGGTGCTAGACTGGAGGGAAAGCTAGCCTGGGCGCTGTCTAGCTGTCTCTTTAAAGAGTAGGTTTGAAGTCTCCTGGAGGAGCAGAGCCCTTTATTAAAAGAGGTGTCTGGTTCCCCAGCCCCTGGAAAGTACCTGGCGTAGAGTAGATGCTCAGTAAAGTTTCTTGGGAGAGAGGGAGGGGTTGTCTACTGCAGGTAGATGATTTTAGATGGTGGAGACAGTGTTAAATAACACACGCCTTCGTGGCTGGGAAGTGTTGCCTCCCTTTTCCTTTAGTGCTGCCGATTGTGCCAGAGAGGGTCTTGGTTTGTGCCGGGGTCTTTTACACTTCTGTGGGACTTGGCGATGGTGTTTCAGGAAGACAGAGCAGGCCTCAAATGTAGTACCCTCAGCTAGGGACGCTAATTAAGATTTCACAACTTTTTTTTTTTTTTTTTTTTTTTTTTGCGTTGAGTTGATGGTTGAGTTACATTCCGTTTATGGCAAATGATGTTGCTGTAATTTCATTTTTAAACATGTGTGTGTTTTAAAAAGTGGATGGATTTAAGAAAAGTAGTCTGCAAAGAGTTAACTGTTTAAGCGGCCCTGGCTATGGCCAAAGGCTGAAGGTGGTTGGAGAGATATTTGGGGTTTGGAGAGCCCCCTGCTAGGCACCTCTCAAAAATGGGCTGGTCCCAAAGCCAGCCGTGCCAAGTAGAACTCTCCAGGAGGGAGGCCGGAGGGGGAGGGGCATCCGGGAGGGGGGGTTCTAGAGGCCAGCCTCCGCATTCAACAGGCAGATGTAGTTTCAAGAAGGAAAGTCTGAATGGGCTCCAGGAAGAACTTACTTCCAGCTAGGAGGAGAGAGGAAGGTCTGGGGACACATAAGGAACAGAACCCAAGAGTGGACAAGTGAGACCCCAACGCTGTGGATGTGGCTGCCCAGGAAGATGGTGGATGGGTTCTTGATGCACTGGGCTCCTCTCTGTAGACAATCAGATGACCCCTTCCTGGCCATCTGCATTCATCTATGGATGCCCATTGCCTGGGACCCAGAACCCCAACCCGGACATCTCCACTTGCAGAGTCTTCTCTGTGACTCTGCGTCTGAAAGTAAACATTCTCATTTTGTAGCTTTAAAGAAAGAGTCCCAAAAGGATATCTTCAGTGAAGAATGATGGCAATGACTTGAGGTGGAGGCAGAGGGGAAGCAGGTGGAAATACAGTGCTTATCTTGTGTCTCTGCACATGCAGAAGACAGGCCGTTTGAGCCACAAAAGCACAGGTAGATTTCCAGAAGACACGGGCCCCCCCAAAACTGGACATTTCCAGTATTGAATTTTTCTTCTGCACTCTGTTTTGAATTGCTCCTGGAAGGAGACTTTGGGTTTCCCAGGGGAACTCCGTGTCATGGAGACAGCTCTGTGGGATAATTGGTTCCTTATAACTTTGGGAACTGATGATAGGAAATGCTCTGCGTTTTTCTGTCACCTAATTAGTGGTTAACCACCTTGGTGGTGCGGGGCATGGGGATGGGAGGAGCTGCAGAGAGCATTTTTCTGGGCTCCTGTATCTGCTGGCCGTGCTGTAAGCTTCCCCCTAAGCCCATAAAGTGAAATTCCTTTTGGTGAAACTAGAGTTTCGCTTGATACAGAAACTCCGTCTATCCTCAGTGGCTCTGAATGAGCTAGTACCTAGGAAAGGGGGACATTTAGTCACCCTAATGCCAAAAGGTCATGCATGGATGGCTTGGTAGCATTTGCTATAAATACCTCCCCCTGTTACCCATGTCTGTGAGAGTCCCAGGAGGCCCGTTTCCTCCTTAGTTCCCCATTATCAGGGAAAGTTCATTGAGGGCTTATGGCACCTGGCAGAGCCTCGGGGGGAGACCCTTGGAAGCCTCATGGCCCCTGTGGAGTTGGAGACTGCAGACACAACGGGAATGTAGGCGAAGCCACATGGGTCCAACACTGTGTAGCGCTAACTGAAAACCCGCATGGATGGTAAAGGCTTCCAAAGAGGCCTGGAGTCAGGAGATTTTGTAGGGGGCAGAGATGGGGCCAGTAGGAATCCACAGCTAGTTGGGTGGAGTGATGATAAAAGAGTGGGGAAAATCACTTGCATGTGACTTTTTTTTCCCCCAAACCCAACTGGAATAGAGAAGAAAGGTTTTAGCTCCTCTTTGTGGAGCCTGGGAAGTCTTCTCCAACCAGTGGGATTCCCCAAATGGAAAAAAAGGACCAGGGGACAGAGGCTAGCAAGGGATGAGGCGTTGAACAAGTGGGCTGTGCTCCCGCGAAGAGACAAGGAGGAGGGGAGGGGACGATGCTCTTAGGTGAGAACATCGTTGCAGGTTGCCTCTTGGAGTTGGCCAGTACGTGGAAGAAAGGTACTGTGGAGTTTGTATGTATTGGGGGGTGGGGCAGAAGGTTTCCTTGGCTGCTGTGAGGAGAGAGAAGGGAGTGGTACCCATCTGGTGACTGCGAGAGGGACCCCTGGATGCTTCAGGCTACTCTCAGTGGGGGGCCACCTGCCAGCCGGCTGGGTTACCCTTCAGGAGCTCTGCCGTATTTCATCTGCTCAGCAATTACCTGAAACCCCTGCAATTATTTGAATATTTTAAGTGTACTTGTCTCAGATTTTATGAAGATAAATGGAAAAGATGGGTCCCGTGAAATTGATAATAATAAGTCTTCATGTAATCGAGATCAAGAGGAAACTCAGTGGGCACGCGGATGTGGCGGGTGTTTAGCCCCATTGGCCTTGGCCTACTGCACCTTCAGTTGCGAAACAAGGAACATGTAGGTGCGAAACGCTGGAAGTCTGTCACCTGCAGATGAGGTGTAATTAGGGATTTTATAATCCTTCTTAGCTCTACGGGAGCAGAACTCTGCCTTATATCATGCAAGTGTCTCGTTCTGCATGAGTTTTCAGGAAACCGTTATGTATGAAATTGGGTGATTTCCCATAGAGCAGGCAGCAGCCAGGCTCAGGGCCCCCGATGGAGGAGGGACGGCAGGCAGGGGGTGGAGGGGGGCTGCTGGAAATGCACATGGTTTTCGGATGTGGGGACACTGCAGCCGTTTTGTGGCCACGAGGAGTAAAGACTGAGTTGGAAGGGCTGAGCAATATTTGTTAGGCATGGAAAGCACCAGGGCAGCTTTCTCTGAGGCTGGTGAAGAGCTCTAAGGAGGAGGAAAGCAATAAGAGTTCCAACAGATAACATTTTCACACATTCACGGTCCAGGCATTGTCTTAAGCCCCTGGTTCTCAGACTGTGGTCTCCGGACCAGCATCTTTAGTGCCACCTGTGAGTCTGTTGGAAAAGCAAATTTTCAGGCCCCGCCTCAAGACTCACAGAAGCAAAAAGTGTGGGCCCAGGCCCGGCAGTCCGTGCTTGTGATGCCTGCGCACTTTCTGAGAGATGCTCTAAACCTTTCCCCTGGGCCATGTCCCTTATTCCTCCTGATGGCTGATGAGGAAGATTTTGTTCTTACCATTTTGCAGATACTGCAACCAAAGCCTAGAGAAGGGAGGGCATCCAAGGTCACACAGCTAGGAAAAGGCAGAGCAGGTATCCAACCCAGGCCATCTCGCCACAGAAGAAAAATCTTCTGGATTGTCCTTTAAATCTTCAAGGATGCCCCAGGGAAGAGAAATTTCAGTGTTTTTAAATTTTATTTGTTTTGTGTCCAGTGAAACAGACATGAACTGTTCCAAGTTTCCTTGTGAAACAACTTTTTTAAAAGCCCAAATACACCCTCTTAGTGACCCCTGAAGCAGTGCTAAATGAAGCATTGGCATTTGTACCGAGTTTTGAATCTTCTCACTCCAGCTGGGGATTTCTGTCTGGTCTTATCACGCTCCCTGACACACACACACACACACACACACACACACACACACACCACACATGCAAAACACACACCAGGACTGGCTTATTAGGAACTCTCTGGGCTGGGGGTGAGTCATGTTTATGAGCCTTCTCGTTGCTTATCTAGGAAGGTATTGAGGTTCACAGGAAATGCAGACGTCCTTAGAGACGATGACTGTACTTTCAGAGTCGTGAGGGGAAAAAAGAAGGTGGCCCACCATTTTCATCACGGGCTGGCTGCCAGCGCCATGGACCTCTGTAGACCTTGGTATCGCTGGAAACATGCGTGGAGTAGAATTGTTGGGTAACACAAGTTCTCCGGAGGCAGAGGGGCGCGCTTCTCGATGCCTCTGGGGTCGGAAGGAATGTCTCGTTTGGGAATGGAATCTGCTTGGGAGCCAGGTGTTAGCCTTGCTAGACAGTGAGTGGATCACAGAGAGGGAGGCCCTGAAAAAGTACTTTTGGAGAGGCAGAATTTGGGACGCTGCTAGCAGGGTCAGGCAGCAGGAATGAGCCAGCTGGATGGAGGCTTTGTGGTGGAACTGAGTGACCTCACCTGAGATGGCTAAGCCAACTGCTCCCGGTGTGTGTGAGCCGGAAGAGGATCTCCTCTGCTTTCCCCTGTGGGCAAGGATGTAAGCAGCCTCTCCAGGGGCCAGGGCAGGCAAGCACAACGGCTGAAAGCACCAGCCCTTCTGCCAGGCACGTCCGGATGCTGGTCCTTGCTGGAACCCTTACTGGCTGGGTGACTTCAGGCATGTCACTCAACCTCTCTGAGCCTAGTTTTCTGAGCGGTAAGCTAGTTGTAATCATGGTACCGACTTCAAAAGGTTGTGGTTTGTTCCTAGAGGAGTGTTATATAAGCAAAGTACTTGGTATAGAGGGAACAGTCAGCATATGGTGATTTGTGTCTTTGTATTTTTTATTGGTATTGCTAAAATAAACCAGAGGCATAGAATGGGAGAAAGACCCGGGCTTGGATTCAGACCAACCTGGGTGCCAGTTCTGGTCTCACATTCGCTGGTTACTTCTCCAAGCCTCGATTTCTTCATCTGTAAAACAGGCATCGTTTCTGGCAAAGGTATAATGAGCTAGTGCATGCAGAGGGTTTAATACAGTGCCCGACAGGAGTGAAAATCAGTAAGTAACTCTCCTGTCCTTCCGTCATCATCATCACCATCATCGTCACTGCTGAAGCAGTAGAAGCGGAGGGTGGCCGGCGGCCGTAGCATCGACAGAATTCCTGCTGTGTGGCAAGTTCTTTCCTCTGGGAAGATGGGGTCCATGTCCTTCTCCCCACCCCCCCAAGCCTAACGGGTTCTCTGTTTTCCTGAGTGCCCCTGGTGGGGGTGGACAGGAGGTGTGCCCTGGTGACAAGCCCACCTTCTCCTCTGCGCTCCACTGCTTCCTCCTGCCTGTCCTCCATGATCCCCTCAGCAGGATGGCGCGAATCTGTCCTGCCCACTCAAGATTGGGTGATTTTAGTGCGTTTCCCCAGACATCCTTGTTTTTTGCATTTTTCCTAGCTGAACCTCACTTTTCTGTGGGCAGCCTATTTTTTGATGCCTTAGAAAAAATAGACAAGTCAGCCGTTTCTCACACCCAGCCGCGTCTGCCACTTCAACGAAGTGTCGTGTATTCTGCGGCTAAGTTCATTTCCGGGGTGGGGGTGAGGCAGTAAGTGACCAGGAGCCTTGTTCCAAGGCCCAGAGCGTTTCCTAGGTGGCTGCTGTTTAATGCGTTTTATTAGCTTGAAGCCTTAGGCCTGGGGAGGTAGCGGGCCTGCTGCCATGGGGTAGAGAATGGGACCAGAGAAAAGTTAGGTTCTTTCCAGCTCTGGCCCCACACTGCCTACATCGAGCAGATACTTGGTACCTTCTGGAGTCGGGCTCTTGTCGAGGGCTGGGAGTGTGGTGAGGTGAGTTCCAGGGAGAACGGGTGCCTAGAAAGACAGACTGTGCACAATGGATGCCCAATTCAATGCTGGTTCCCTCCTCCCCCACTTTTTTAGATCTCGGTAGCCTTAAGCCTTAAGCCCCACAGACGTCAGGTGGCATATCCTTTTTTTTTTTTTAAATATTTTATTTATTTATTTGACAGAGATCACAAGTAGGCAGAGAGGCAGGCAGAGAGAGAGAGGAGGAAGCAGGCTCCCCGCGGAGCAGAGAGCCTGATGTGGGGCTTGATCCCAGGACCCCGGGATCATGACCTGAGCCAAAGGCAGAGGCTTTAACCCACTGCACCACCCAGGCACCCTCAGGTGGCATATCCTTAGGTAAAGTGACTGACAGACAAGGCGGGCTTCATCATTTTTATAGGGCCCAGTGCAAAATAAAAATTTGGTCATGGCCAGGGTGGGTAAATCAGTCTTCCTGTGGGCTTGCTGCTGTAACCCATGGTGGCCAAGTGACCTCTGAAGAGATTGTAACCTTTGCACCCTCTGGACACGGATCAAGGGTGGCCAAGAGCCCCCCCCCCCCCCCGCCCACCACCCCCCCCCCCCGTGCTGAGCCACCAGCACTTGAGGCACAGCTCTGTGAGCCCTGGGAGGGAGGGCTGCCACCAGGCCCCTCCCTGAGATGCGGGCACCCAACTCTCCCCTCCCTGCACCTGTGCCTGGGCGCCCACCAGCCAGACCCTTTCCACCATCGGGAATGGGAGGATAGTGGGAGGTGGGCAGGGCGAAGAAGACCCTGCAGCGGGGTCAGCCTCCAGTGCGCGGGGAGCAGATGTAGAAAACCCCTCCTGGGGAGGTGGTAGGACACAGGACCACAAAGGAGCTGAGGCTCCAGGCCTTGGCATGTCCTCCATAGCCCTATCCAATTTCACTTACAATACACAAGTTCAAAGATAAAAATATTAAGAATTGAAATCGTAACTGCAGGGCACTAAACCCAAGTGGGAGGCTCTTCAGACCATGAGGCCTGCAGTCACACAGGACCCTAACCTCCCCAGGGTCCTGCCTGACTGCAGATTCCCAGGAGATACAATTGGCTCAGTCTGAGGCCTGGGTCAGGGGTGGGGTTGGAACCAGGCCAGCTGGCTAAGCCGACACTACAGGCTGGGGTCAAGGAGTTTGAACTTGCACAGTGGGGCACAGGTCCATTAAGTGGATGACAGGTGCTTCTCCAAGGGGGGTGGGGGCTGTGGGCTAGGCTGGCCCCAAAGATCCTTCCTCCGTGCACACGTGCTGAAGAAAATCTGGAGACTCCTTTCCTGGAAAAGGTCCACACATATTCCATTAAAACTGTGTGCGACCAGTGGATTTTGACCACAGAGCTGGGGAGATGGCAGAATGACTAGATGCTCCCTTCAATCCCTTCCTGAGCCCAAGTTCTTGGTGCTCTGTTTGGTTTAAGTTAAAGATTGCCATGCTGTGTATCATGAGAATTTTTAAAAAAGATTTTATTTATTTGACAGGCAGAGATCACAAGTAGGCAGAGAGGCAGGCAGAGAGAGAGGGGGAAGCAGGCTCCCTGCTGAGTAGAGAGCCCGATACGGGGATCGATCCCAGGACCCTGAGATCATGACCTGAGCTGAAGGCAGAGGCTTAATCCACTGAGCCACCTAGGTGCCCCATCATGAGAATTTTTAAAAGAAAATTTTCTTTTCCATTTCTCTATAATCCACAAGTAATTTCTTTTCCTTAAAAAAGAAAAAAAAAAGTTGGGTTTTTCCCCCTCAAATGTCTCCTTGAAGGGGGAAGATATAAGAGGGAGAAGGAAGGAGAGCCTGGGCTGTCTTTTAAAGAAGTTTATCCCTTAAGATCCAGACAAAGTGATTTTTACCAAATGAAGAAACGTCAACAAATTTAGGGAGACTGTTTTCCCCTTTCTCTCCTCTTATACACATTTTGTCTCTTATCTTGATTTCTTAAAAGTTCAACATGGTCTCTAGCCCCCAAACAGGCAACGTGGACACTCGGCTAATGTCTGTTAGCATCTGCCGTGTTTGGGACACTGTTCTCAGAGCCACGGACACTAAACTAAGAAACGGTCCTCACCCCTAAGGACCTAGCACAGAGGATATAGGGTTTGAATTCATTTCTTTGATTAACTCAGGATAGGACCTGGACGAGGCTTTTCTCTGTCCACCTCCTGGTACTTCTGGTTCTCCCCCACCCCTGCTGTTGAACGTGTGTATGACTGCGGTGATGGGACACACTCGCGAAAGCTGCCTTCAGAGGGAGGCTGGATCTCATTTGTGGGTGCATCGCAGAGACGTGAGCTTTCCGAGGCTTGTAGGGCCATTTTGGAAAAAGCCTGGGATATCCGTGCTGCATTAGAGGTGGTGCCAGGGAGTCATGGCATCAGGAGCCCTTGCACAGAGCTCCCAGAGATGTTCTGAGAACCTCATCCGGATGGGTGAAAGGGACCCACGCAGGGACTTGAGGCCCCAGTTGCTCAGAACCATGCCAACGGAGCAATTGCCACCAGGAAGCTCCTCCGGAACCCTTTCCTGTCCAGCTCAGCTGTCACAGAGCCTTGCTTCTGAGAGTTGAAATTGGGTGCCATGGTGGTTTCTTGCTTTCTGACCCAGAAGCTTCTGGGATTTGTTTGCTGGGCTGGAAGGGAGAGGACGCAGTTGGGGTTTCACCTTAATTACCTCTTTGTTCCCGTTCTTTGCAAAGGAATTGATTTTTTCGTCCTTCAACAGAGTTGGTGCTCTCCCATAAGATGTTGCTCTAACTTGAATTTGGGGTTCAATCTTGAAACCAAACAGTGCCCGGCTACTTTTTGAAGTTAGGTCCTATCTTTTTTGTTTTTTGTTTTTTTTTAAAGACTTTATTTGTTTGAGAGAGAACGTGAGCAGGAGAAAAGAGTAGAGGGAGCTGAGCAGGCGGCCCGATGCGGGACTCGATCCCAGGACCCTGGGATCATGACCTGAGCCGAAGGCAGACGCTTAAACCACTGAGCCACCCAGGCACCCATATCTTGTGAGTTTTATTTAATAGGTCTGTGACATTTGGTTCATATATATGAGTCACAGAAATGTGGTTGCTCCTTTTTAAAAATATTTTAATATACTTGATGTAGGCTCATTTGTTACAGACTTTCTCTACCTCCCACTCCTTTTGTGAAGACAGATGGGCTCAGAGAGCAGCTGTGCTTATCACTGCCCATTGCCACTGAGTAATAAGGACAAAAAAGACCACGTGTGTGTGTGTGTGTGTGTGTGTGTGTGTGTGTGTGTATTTACAGTGACTAATTCTTACATGAACTCTATGATATTGCTGGTATGGTGCCATTTTACAGATAAGGAACTCAAGAATCAGAGAAAGTAAGGCCAAGATCACACAGCTAGAACGTGGCCGAGCTGGGACTTGAACCCTCTGACATCTAAGTTTTTTCCCCTCTGCTGTGTGTGCTCTTGTCATCATGGCAACATAGGGTTTTATAAAGGAGTATACTGAGAAATGCATTGGGTTTTTTTGTGTAGGATACATATCCCCACAGGCCCCCTACACCATAAACATAGGCCTTTGAGAATCTGATAATATGGGGTGAGGTGGAGAGGCACCAGCACGTCCTCGCTCTCGGAGCTTCTGTGACCTGTGGAGAGGCTGTGGAGAGGTCTTGTGGGACCCGCTGTAGCCCTTCAAGGGAAGGAAGAGGTCTGGGTGGGAAGACTTGCTGGGAGGCAGCAAAGTGGAGTGGAGAGAACATGGATGGCTTCTGGCTCCAGGAAGCCATGCTCTGTCCCCTGTAGGCAGTGTCTTTCCTGACCATCAGCCAAGTAAGGGTGATGGCACCAACCAGATGAGACTTTCGGGATGGTTGGAATTAGGTGAAATGAAGGCTGTAAACCCTTTGACATATACAGAACACTCAACAGTTGTTAGGTACGATTGAAAAAGGACTTAACCTTATTCTCTCTTTCCACAGCTTAACACACACATGCTCACTGATGGACACATACCCACAGCTGGTTGAAGTTTTGCACATAGTCTCTTTCATGCTAGCGTGAGAAACCCTAAATTTATCTTTTTAAAAAAATACTATTTCTGCCTAATTTCCCATTACCTCAGTGCTCCCTCTTCTGAGTTTAGATTAAGGGCTCGAAGGATACTGGGTGCCATCGGGCCAGCCAAGCGCGAGGCCTACCTCCTTCCTGCTTGGAGGGACGGGATGGCGGTTGGGTTTGGCTCTTGTCTCCCTCTTTTGCTGCGGGACATCTCGCTGACTTCTCCCGAAGCCTGATCGTCCAAGAGGACAAAAGTCTCCTCAGACTTGGAGGCTTGACGAGCCTGCCAGTGCCTAGAACCCGGCGCCCTCAGCCACTGGAAGTGGAAGAAGGTTTTGTCACTCTGTGCAGTACCCAACCCTTGTGTTCTTCGTTCTCTCTTGACAGAACCAGCTTCTTGCAAAAGGCCTGTTGTTCGTGGAGGAGAAGATTAAGCTGTGTGAAGGCAAGTACAAGGCAGCCCTCATATAGCGGGCTCCGTGACTCAGCCTCTGGTGTTTGGACAGCTGAAACGCTTCTGTCCAAAAGTGGCGGGCTCCAAGGGAGTGATTCACGCTGACTGTGTCTCTTCCAGCCAGGCGGCCACACTCGTCTGCAGTCGGCTGCTCGTGGCAGTGCGAGTTCGATCCATATTTTGAGAAGTGCGGTGGAATCAGGGTGGTCTTCTCAGAGACCCTGTTGAGGGTTCTCACCGGGTGCATGCTGGCGGTCTCCTGGGAAGGGATTAATGACACTACAGATCCTGCCACGCTGCTCCTTCTGGTCTGATCCAGGCTATTCTCGACTGGCCTTTTTCATGTTTCTTGAGGTCTTCTATGACAGGAGGCCCCTACCCATGTGGGGGACTGTATACCAGGCCGGTACCTGCTGAATGAGGTCTGATTTGACGGGGAAAGGAAGGTTCCTGGACTTAAAACGTTTTAGAGCCCATGGGACAGGATGGAGAGGCACCGAATGGAGATGGGAGGTGGGACCAAGGCAAGAATTGGCCAACCTCATGACTCTGGATCCTGAGAAGCTGGATCCTGATCTTAGCTCACCACCTGTTGCTTGGGGGACTTTTGGCAAGTTTCTAGTTTCTTTGAACATTTTTTTAAAATCATTTTAAAAATGATACAATTTTGAAAGGGAGTATAGGGAATATAATTGACCTAACCCCATTATCTGGCATGTAGTAGGTCCACAGAAGGTTTTTTTTTTTTTTTCCCCTACTCTAGCCTAGAAACTTCTTCCTGGAGGTCAAATCTACTACTACAGATTTACTACTGGGCATAGACATAGCAGGCAGGAGGGTGTGCCCTTTTTTTGCCCCTTCGTGCAAGCAGGGAGGAGGGGCAGAGGGAGAGGGAGAGAGGGAATCCTAAGGGGCTCCACACCCGGTGCTGAGCCTGATTTGGGGCTCGATGTCACAACCCGAGATTATGACCTGAGCTGAATTCAAGAGTCAGATGCTCGACCCACGGAGCCACTTAGGTGCCCTCCCGCCTCCCCCCGGCTAAGGCCTTATTTTTAAGTGACTGGCCTTGACAAGAAGAAGTCTGTGCCCCTTTTGCATGTTGGGGTCAGGCTGGTACACCAGCGTGGGAGGTGGCTGCCTCAGAAGGGGAGGGAAGAGACGCGCATGGTCTGTGGCCATGGCATTTGCTTGGAAGTCATCTGGGGAGTTATCACAAGCTCCTGGAAATGTGGAAAACCAGCTTCATGAAAAGGATTTCGAGCAAAACCAGAGCTCTATGGTGCTTTCAAAGGGAAGTTCAGGGCCTCTCATTTGAGTGATGCTTGCCCTAAATACATTTGGAGCGAAGGCTCAGGAATGCCGGTCATCTGAGGTTCTGTGCCTCTGCCCCCCAAGCGCGCTACAGGGCACTGGGCGGGGCGTTCTCCCCAGGTCCGCTCTCGTCCAGGCGTCTGAGCGGCTCTACTGCACAGCCAAGGGGCCTGTGGAAAACCTGTAAGGGCCTTGCCTGTCTTCCGAACATCCCCACTTTTTATGTTATGTACTACACCTCCAAGAAATATTTTATTCGGCTAAAAGGATCCTCTGGCTATATTTTTTAAGATTTTATTTGTTTATTTGACAGAGATCACAAGTAGGCAGAGAGGCAGGCAGAGAGAGAGAGAGGAGAAAGCAGGCTCCCTGCCGAGCAGAGAGTCCGATGCGGGAGTCGATCCCAAGATCCTGAGATCATGACCCGAGCCGAAGGCAGAGGCTTAACCCCCTGAGCCACCCAGGTCCCTGGATCCTCTGGCTATAAAACGTAGCTCGTAAACCAAGGATAGGATCCATCCTTTCACGGAACAGACCTCCCTGTTTATGCACCTGCAGCATAACGGCTGCAGAACCAACACACAGAGCTCCTCTCCGGGCAGGACAGGAGACAGTGACATTTCCCTAAGTTTTAGCGACCTTGACCGTGAGGAGTTTCTCATTTCCCTTCTGTAGACGTGCGGTGATCTAAACTCCCATGGCCCATTAAGAGGACAGTGTCTGTAGGGTGTCCATCTAGAACCTTCCATCCAGTCGCCCTTCATCTTTGCAGGAAGCTGAGTCCTCTGGGCTGTTTTCTGAAGGTGAAGTCACCTCCTTGTAACTCTCTTCCCCGGGGCTACCCTGTTTTGTTAGCCTGTGTCTGTCTGATGTTCTCTTCCGAATGCTTTCCAAAACGTCCATTACTCTGAAGTTTGAAGGCCGCAATTAGACCCAGGTTCCCAGAAGAGGTGCCTTCCAGCTGCTGGGTGGAAGGATTGCCTCGTGTGCTGACGAGCGTTCCGTCTTGGTGGGGGTGGGGGGGGAGTCAGTAGGCACCAGCACTGACCTGCAGGGGTCCCCTTCCCTTCCTCCATTTCCAGAAGGCCTCTGCTTGTCTGCCTCATGGAAGGCTTAGGATACAGGCCATCAGTAAAGGAGCTGGAGGAGCCCTTTTTCCTGGGAAGGACGTTATCCAGGTGTTGGATACCAGGATGGGTTCTTGGGTACCAGGATGAGAGCTAACATCTCAGATGTTCCTTTTGACCTCCTCGACTCCTCCCTGCTGTGAACTAGCATAGCCTGCGTTTGAAAAGATCTGTGCATTCAGACGGTGATTTTTGGTCAGCTACGTACCAGGCACTTTGCTAGGTGCTGGGGACACTGTGCTGAACAAAGCCATCGTAGGATTCCAGGCCCTCATGGAGCTCACAGCCAGTGGTGGAGAGAGAGATTAATCAAATCATCATCAAATATAAAACCGTAATTGCAACAGATACCAAGAGTATAGTCCGTAGGGGGAGGGTTTGACCAGTGGGCAGGACTTTGCTATAGAGGCAGTATTGGAGCTAAAACTAGAGGGACAGACAGATGTAAGTCAGGCAAAGAGTGGGGCGGGGGCTGGTGAACAGTCTAGGCAAAGGGACTAGCACATGCAAAAGCCCTGTGGTGTGAAGGATCATGGTGAGCATTAAGGGCTGAGGTAAAATCCACATAGTAGGGCCCAAAGGTCAAAGGGAAAGGTCAAGGGTAAGGTTGCAGAAGAAGGAAACAGACTTCTGCCCCTGCCCACCAGAATGCTCATTTTGTAGAGGTTTTCTTGATCTAAGAGCAAAGGAAAATGTTGGAGCGAATTATTTAGTCCTGTTCTGCCCCGTCCCATATTTGGATTAAATGGTAACCTCCTTTCACTCACCGGCCTTAGCATCTGGGAAAACCTGTACACTTGATCCTCGCCATTCATTTACTGAAAGATTTCTAAAAATGGATTTATTGATCCGTCTGGCATCGTGCTAAGCCCTAGAAATAATAATGGTGAGCAGGATGGACGGGGCTCATGCGCTCATTCCCGTTCTAGTGGAGGGGACGGAGAAGTCAATGAGAAATTCCAGCCAACTGTAATTAGCAGTCCAGGAGGGAAATTAAAGGGTGCTATGGATTTGCATTCCTCCCCCCAAGTGTGTTTCTCTCTGACCTTTCAAACTCTACACATCTTCGGCCCTGCTCACTGCTAGTTATGCCCTTGCTCTGCTCTCTCTCCCAGCCACTGCTTTTATTGTCCATTAAATTAATAGGCGGAAGATGCTAAATGAATCTTTCAAGATCTGCTCAGTGGAACTGGCAGTGTTTTGCCAAACGCATCTCTCGGTGTCTAATCTTGGATGACCCAGTTTCTCTGCCTCAGATGAGCAAAGACAGTGCTCAATCAGCTCTGTCATCTAGGTCATTAAAAAGCAGCCACTGTGCGGGCCCCTCTCTGCCCGTGCTCGCCTTCCTGCAGGTGCAGAGTTCCTGGCACCGCCTTCCGGTGGCATTGGGGTGACCCGTGTACAGGCAGCCCGGGACTGGTGCCTGACCGTGGTCAGCCTTATGGGTCCCAGGGGTGAGAGGAGGCACAGCAGCAGGTGGGTCCTGTGTCTAGCAGGTGACCACTGCAGAGTGTGCTGTCCACATCCCACCCTCCACCTGGCCTCTGGTTATTGCAAACCAGTGGGTAGAAGTGGCACTTTCTAGGTCCTTCTTTCTTCTCCCTGTACTGATAGCTCAAATCCAGAATTTAAAACAAAAAAAACCCCCAAAACAGTGTTGTCATGATTAGAAAATGAAAACAGTAAATAACTGTGCCCACGATCGTCCCAGATTAACTCTGTCAAGACCATGGGTTCTGGCCTCCCAGCTCTGCCTTCTAGCTGTGTGATGTTGAGCTAGACCCTTGGCCTCTCTGAGCCTATAAAATGAAGTCATAGAGTTTACTCATGAAATGGCCTATAGATAAGTTGTTTAGCACAGTGCCTGAGAATGTTGTAACCATTCCCATGATGGCACCAGTTGTCATGTGATTTCCAAACTTCAGCTCCCTTTCCTGGCATGGGGGGTAGAAGACATATTTGTCTATTTTCCGTGAAGTCTTCCCATCTAATCCCACATTTACTTGTAGTAATGCCTCCTAGAGCAAATGTAGATAATGAGCTTCTTCTGTACCCCTGTCCCCGTGCTGCATTTGACATGGGACTGTCTCTAGCCTGTCCTGCAAGTAATGACAAGTTCTTTTCTTTCTTTCTCCCCTCCTATCTTCTCGCCCTCGTGTAGGTGAAAATCGCATTGAGGTTCTGGCTGAAGTGTGGGACCACTTCTTCACTGAGACTCTCCCCACCCTGCAGGCAATATTTTATCCAGTTCAGGTCAGTCTCCCTGAGGAACGACCTCCTGCTGGCCTCGGCGCTCTGTCTCCTTCCTTGGCCTTTGGCCAGCTGGGGCCTCCTGGTGAACGGGGCAGAGGCAGGACGTTGGGCGCCGGAGTTGGCTAAGGACCTCGGCGCTCTCGGAGGGCTCTCTGGTCTGTGTTTCACATCTAACCTCAAGCAAAGGGAGAGTGCCCGCTGAACCAGCAATTTGTAGGCTCTCATCATGCTCTTGGTTTTGAGTCTGCCTGTATGTTCTTGGAGCGGTTTGTTTCATAAGTAGAGAAGACGGGGCAGGGAGACTTTTCTCTTTTCTCTTTTCTTCCCCCTCCCTTTCTTTGAAGCCCACGGATGCTGTTGTCTCAGATTGTGGGAAGGGAATCATGTTACTTGCCTTCCGTAAAGGATGGATGCCTGAAGACGAGTAGCCACAGGAGGTAGCAGAAAGGACACTGAACTCCATCGGTAGTTGGGCTTGGGCAAACTCGTTTCACTTCTCTGCGCAGAGCTCTGTCTCATCTGCAGAATGTGGGACTTCCAGCGAAAAATGAGCAGCATCTCCTTAGTATTCTTACTCTGTGACCGGAGCTTGTCCTAACACTTGAGTTGCCTTCCTCCACCTTTCTGCAGAGGCTGATAACAGGACTGGTCACTGCCCGGTCAGAATGGACACCCCTGCAGTCAGGTTGACTGATGGATTGTTCTCCCCAAGATTCACATCTGCATCCTCCATTTATCTTGCCCCCGGTCTGCCCGCTGGGGTGAAGGTGCAGATCTCATGGGGGCTTTGTTGAAGGGCGGGTGTGGGGCCCCACAGCAGCACAGCCCTTGGCCATGATACGTGCTGGACATAAGGGCCCACATGCTTTTCTTGCTCTGGATAGTGTGTGGGAACTTGGAATTCCATTAAATATATATCAATGTCTAAAAATTGGGAGATTATGCCTACAGAGTCCATATCCCATTTCTGGCCTGCCCCGAGTAGTTCCAGGAAAAGCTCAGATCGTTAGCTCACTGCTCTCTTCATCCCCTCCTCAGCTCTATCCTGTGCCCCTCCGAGAGGGTTTGGAGCATGTATAGGGTCCTTTCAGCTCCGATCCCCACAGACGTCCCCCTCCCGGTAATGGTCACTCCTAGGCCCATGTTGGGTCCTAAGAAGACCAGCCTGGGTGGTAGCGTGGCCAGAGTTAGCAAATAATATTAGAGGATGCTGAGTTAAGTTTGAATTTCAGATAAATGATGAATAATGCAAAATCTAGCACATACTTCTACTAAAAAATTATTCACATTCAACTGGACATTCTCCGTTTTATTTGGCCACCCTGTGTGTGTACACCCGAGTGTCTGTCTTAGGACCCCATGAGCACAGAATTCCAAGGTGTGGGTATCCGGATGGGTTAGAATGGGAGTGTGGCATCTGAGTGGGTGTGGCCCTGGTATAGTCACTGGATGGCCAAGAAGGGCCCTCACTGACATATATCCAGGCGGGATCCCAGTTGTGTGGGTCTGGAATGTTACCAGCTGCTTCTCTTGGAAAATAACAAGCTCCAGGGAAGTTGACTTGCCCCTGTCCACCCCCTGTCCCCCACAGAGTTTCCCAAGTGCTGCTGCCTACCCAGACTCCCCACCTTGAGAGGCCCAGAGTTAGGGGTCCTCATTGCTGATAGTAACACACCGAGATGTCTGTCAGGTCAGCTCGATCCTCCTTAGAGCCCCCTGTCTGTGTAGGTGTCTATGTCAGACCTAGTTCCTCTGTGGACAGACGGGGTTTTGAAGACCTACTGTGTTCAAGGACGTGGAAGCTTGCCTTCATTTTCCTACCTTAGAAAGGAACTTGGGAGATGAAGCGAGGGTACAGATAGTTACGAGGTCAGAGGTCAGTGTGGACTGTACTGCCTTGGAAAAGGCAAAGTTGGGGGGAGCACCGCTGCCATTGGAGATGGGTGGGGAAGGCAGTCAAAGAAGGGGGTGTTTGACCCAAGCCTGGAAGGTGCCAGGGGCGGTCATGTGAATCTCTGGGGACAGAAGCGGGCAAAGAGGAGGGGATGCGGGGAAGACAAAAGCACTCTGTGTGGTTCTGTGAAACCCTGAGTAGTTCTAGCAAATGTAGATCTTCCTTAAGCCTTGGTGGACCTGAGGGATGAAAAGTGACATCCTGTTTCGCAGGTCCCTTCAGATCTTGGCTCCGCCAAGAGCAGCCCATTTTTGGTGTGTGCTGTGTGTATACGCGCAAAGGGCAGTCTCGGAGAGAGACCCTCTTTTCTCTTTCTGCTTTGAGAAACTTTGGGAGCCCTAAAATCAGAGAGTTAAGGTTTGAGATCCGGCTCTACCCTGGGGCTAGAACCATAACTCTGGGCTCAAGGGATTTCACGTGTGAAGTAGGTTTTTTACCAGTACCTATCCCGAAGGGTGGGGATTAATCGTGTTAGTTCCATCTAAAATATTGAAAGTCCTGCCTAGCACCTGGAGCTTAGTAAATTGTCAGCTCTTAGGATTATTAGTTATTTCCAGCCCCCACCCACACCCTGCGTGGTCAGACTCGTCCGTGCGTTCTCCTTCTTGG
Organism: Martes martes; assembly: GCF_963455335.1. Taxonomy (NCBI): domain Eukaryota; kingdom Metazoa; phylum Chordata; class Mammalia; order Carnivora; family Mustelidae; genus Martes; species Martes martes. The sequence goes on along the minus strand of NC_137898.1, from coordinate 27,796,282 downwards.
CCTGGTGCAGGCTAAGTGCTCACGTACTGAACAGAGTTGAGGAAGCAGCCTGGAAGGGGGGTGGGGTGGGGTGTTGATCTTTTCTCTCGTTTCCCCCCATCTTGCTCTCTCTTCCTCCTTCCTGACCGCCCCCCCCCCCACCAAACTCATGACAGCATGGTCCCCATTTATGTGTCTTGTATCATCTTGGGTCACTCAGGCAGGTCCAGTCACGCCTTACTGTACATGAAGCTTTCCTTGGGGAGGACTGGGGCCAAGTCTTTGACTCTTTGGCAGCGTCCCCCCCGCTCCCCAAGTTCTGCGCATACCTCGTCTTGTCCCATCCTGGTGTTCTGTTCATACTGGGCATCCTGGACCCTGTGCTGGTGGCCTGTCCCACTGGCTCTCACCTCCCAGCGCTGCCCCCTCTTTCCTCTCCAGGGCCAGGAGCTGACCATCCGTCAGATCTCCCTGCTGGGCTTCCGTGACCTGGTGCTGCTGAAGGTGAAGCTGGGGGAAGTGCTGCTGCTGGCCCAGTCCCCGCCGCCTCCGTCCATCGTCCAGATGCTGCTCATCCTGCAGGTGGGTGAGGCCCCCTGGGGACATGGCCACCGGGCTGGGTTAGGAAGAGACCCTGTGGGACGGGGATGGGACCGGTCGACCTGGGCACCTTAGCTCAGCTCTTATGCTAGAGTGTCATCATTCCTGTTCATTAGCTCGTGTGTTCATTTGCTGCACCTGTGAGGCTGTGCTCCGTGCTAGGATCCCAGCTGTCGGGGGACGAGGAGGGGGGTGCGCGTGAGAACCGGGGTCCTGTCATTCAGGGAGCAGACACAAGGAGCACGTGACAGCAAGCGCCCCCTGCAGGTGAATGGAGCCAGACTATAGTCACTAAGGTTCCCCAGGGGCAGGTGGGCGTCCTAAGACCACAGATGGAAGGGAGACCACCTCAGACCCCAAAGCTGCCAGCCTGTCGCCACCTGCTGGTCTTTCCCTGTCTCTCCGACGCCGCCTCTGCTGACCCTGCCTGGTGTCTCTTGGACCGTGTGTCTCTGTCTCTCCCCCTCTCTCTGCAGACTTGCGTGCATTTCCCCGGTTTACACGTGGCCAAACGTGGCGTCACACACGCAGCTTACGTGTTTCCACCGAGAAATGACCCACGTGGTTGCCTCTTCCTCCGCATTCTGAATCAACAGTAGGAAGATGAGCTAGGTACCGGGTGCAGGCCGGGACTTTGTGCAGTATATTCTGAATCAGATCACCCAGAGGATTCCTCCGTAGGTAGTCGGTGTTGCTATTCCCATTTCCCAGGTGAAGAAACGGGAACCCAGGACATGTGCGCTTGTCCAAGGTCCCTCAGCCAGAAGTCGTAGGATTCAGAGCTGTGTCCACTCAGGGGAAGGCACTGGATTGGTCTAGCCCCGGCCACCCAACTCTCCTGTGCCAGTCAGCCGTGACCTTCAGTCACGTATATAAATACGGCCTCAGGGAACCCGATCCTATGGGTGGGGGTGCACGATTCCCACAAAACATAGATGTGGTCAGGGTCCTCCCCCCCCCCGCCGCCTTGCAAAAGATGGCTCCGGTGCCTCCATCTCTGTAACAAGTTCAAACGTCACAACGTTGGGTCTGAGCTGCTCCCTGGGGCAGCCGGTGTCACCCTTCCTCAGGCTGGCGGTGACCCCAGTGCCCTACGGCAGGCATGGGGTCTGGTCTCCCTCTCCCCCAGCTGCTGTTCTCTTCTGGGTCCCTGAGCTGGGCCACCCTTCTGGGCCTTCTCCTCCTTTTCTGAAGTCCCAGAGGAGCACGAGTTACCTAATAAGATGAGGATACTCGTCATTGGCTGGAGAGCCAGGTCGGGTGTTTTCCGGGCAGGAAGGAGAAGGAGGAGGGTCTGGAAAATATGGGAAGGGTTCGTGTCTGAGAAGCATGAAGTAGAGCTTGTATCCCGAGTGAGGAATCTAGAAAATGACCCCTTTGGGGTTCAGATGGGAAGATTGGGAAAGAGAAGTTGGGCTTTCCCCTTCTTTTTTCCGTTTACGTTGTTTTAAGGATGAGAGGTGATTTTTTTGTTGTGGGTGCTGTTTTTGTTCCTTGGAGGGAGACGGGGTGAGGGCCCCCACCTGCTGATAGCAGCCCAGGAAGGCCTCTGTCTGTGCTCATGAAAAACATCCACCACGTTCCCACATGGGACAACCCAGCAGCCCTATCGGAAGGCTGCCATCATCCCCTTGCAGCCCCACAGGGGTTGGCCTGCTTGCCTAGAAGACGCTTCCTTCACCCACCCTCCCCCCTAGCCCGCGTTGCTCTCCATGGGGTTCCTGGTGATCTTAGGAGAATGGCCTGATCTGTGTCCCGGCCTCTGGTCCTACCACCTCCCCAGCCTCACCTGGATCTTCTGGTCACACTGGTCCCTTTGCCTCCCCCTGTGGCAGCAGAGTCTTCGCACTTGGGTTCCCTCTGCAGAGGACACTGTCTCGCGGGGCCCACAGCCATCTTCCAGTCAAGGCAGGTCTGTCCGTGTTCTCTTCCCTCTTATGCTTTCAGCACCCAGCACGTGGTAGGCACGTGGTAGGCACGTGGTAGGTGTTAATGAAACATGTCCGGTGAGGGATGGCACAGCTAGAGAGAGCCTGAGCGGGACTGACCCCAGGCCTCTGGCCTCCCTCCAGTCCCCTGATGGTGACCATCGTGCAGGGATTTCTCTCCTGGCCGAGGGAAGGAAGTAGAGAGAAGCTCTGTGGTTGTGACAGGTGTCTGGGAAGTTGAGCAAGGGGACAGTCCCTGTTTTCCTATTTTCGCAGATGAGGTGAAGGTGCAGAGTTGGTCAAGCAGCTTAAGGTCACATAGTAATTTATAAGAGAGTAAATCTGTCACCCGTCCCTCAGCGCTTGGTCTTTCTACCTGCCCAGCCGGCCTTGCTCAGGTACCACGGCCTCCCTCCTGCAGTGCCCCAGGGCCCTGGGAGAGGCCGCAGAAGCTTCTAAGATGGTCCACTGTCCTTCCGGTCATTTGGCGCTGTTTCCCGGAGGGTCTCGTGGGACGAGTCCTGGCTTGTGTTCTTCCTCACTCCGGAAACTAAAGCCCAGAGCTGGGAATGTGACAGGGACGAATAGGGGATCCTTGGCCCGTCCGCGTCTATCTTCCTGAGCAGCAGGAATGAATGCTCTGGGTCTGAATGCCCTGGGACCGTGCTCATTACAGGAAACTGGGGCCCCAGTCATTGGAATTGCTCCCTTCTCTCCCCAGGCCCCCGCTCACCCCAGTGCCACGAGATCTGGAGCTGATTTCTCCTCGCCTGACCCTCATGCAGCGAAAAGAGCCGTTCCTCAGGCCTTCAGGTGTCCCCTTTTCGCAGCTCTTCCAGATGTCCCGGAACAAGCCCCTCCCTCCCCAACACGTGCAAGGGGCTGCCAAGTTCCCTGCTCTCTGGGTGGCACGCTTCTGTCCCCAGGGAGAAGGCTGCCCCAGGGAGAGGCTGAGCCTGAGATCTGGCTCCTCCTGACAGGTGCTGCCAGGTCTTGAGATCATCCTGGGACAGAGCCTTCCGAGGGGCACCCGTGCAGTCACCCGGGGTCCCCTGCCAAGCAGGGGACCCCACCCACATTTTCATTTTGTGCTGGGCCAGCCTGGCAGCCGGGCTGAGGGCTATGTGCAAGTCAGGTTGTCCGCGGCTGCCCTGGGGCAAAACTCTCCGGGCTCCAAACCATGCGCAAGTTACCCGTTTTCGCCCCACCTCTTGTCTCTTCCCCTTTCTCCATTGTCCCTCTCTTGTTGAGTCGAGGGAAGGCTTGGGGCGATGAGGCAGAGGAGAAGTAATCAAGGAGGAAAAAAATTGAAGGAAAAGAAAAGTCTCCTCAGCTCTGAACACCAGTCGAGGTGGTCTTGGGGCTGAAACTGCCCTGGTTTGAGTCCTGAGTGGTTTCCAGGGAGCCCGAGGAAGGTTCCCTTCTCTCTTCTGCCGCCTTGAGGAGTCCCTTCCTGGCTGAAGTGCTTTCCCCCTTCATTTCCACTGCTGGATTTTATAGGGCTTCAGCCCAGGCCGAGGGCCAGGTGTCAGAGCCCAGGGGCCATGAAAACCCTCCTGCCTCCCCCCTCCCAGCCCCGTGCAGTGCTGGGCACCCTTTGCTGCAGCCTATTTTTTCTGCATGTCCTCCCTTCTGACCCCCTCTCATCCCCAACCCCGAGTCTTCTGCCCTGTAACCCCCTTCCCTAGCCTGTTTGTGTTTTCTTAAGCCAGCCCCCCCTCCCTTCCACCGCCCCCAGCCCTCCCTGTCTCCGGGGGAAGGAGCTGACATGGGCCAAGTCAGCTGGCATCCAAGGGAGCCTCCGCCTCACCCAGCCATCCCCAGCCTGTGGGACGGGCTCTTCTGGCTTTACCCTCCCACCACCATCTTTTTCTCCCATCCCCCCAAACTCCAGCATGGTGGGGAGTTCTTACTTTTTAAGTGAAGATGATGGACCCTCCCTTCCAATTTGAGACTTCGGTGGGACATCCTGTTGGGCTGAGCACAGCTCTGCTCTCCTCCGACTCCTCGACACCCAGCAAGGCTTCGAGTCCTTTCCAGAGAGAAACTGGACCCCCTAGGAGTCTGCTGGTCTTCTGGAGAACCTTGGTCACTTTTGGTCTCCTTTTTTGTTTTTGACCATGGTCATTGGTGTTAGTTGGCGTTTGCCCAGGCTTAGCCCTGAGGACGCCTGTCATGTTGGGCTTTTGAACTGACTCTTTTATCTTGAGGCTAAATTCTATTCCCCGTTCTTTTCTAGCCTCCTTAACAAGTAGCAGTAAGATGGGCTCAGAGCCAAAGCAGCCTGCATTCCAGTCCTGGGTTACACGAGCCCTCTGGGTCTTAACTTTCTAGTCTGCAGAAGGGGGATGATGGGGGCATCTGGCTTCTTGCATTGTTGAGAGACCTCTGTGCTTTGGTCCATGTAAAGTGCTTATGCAAAGTGCCTGCCAAGCGTGAAGCAGCTACTGTGAGGGTGGGGTGGGACGACTGTGGTCGGGACCAGTCAACCCTCAGCCCTGAGCTGGTGTGTCCCGTCTACCCTGCGTGGCTGGGGCCCGGTGGGAGGACATGCCTTGGGGGCACAGTTCTGATCACTGTGACCTGTGGCAAGTGGCTCAGGCCTCGGGCCTCGGATTCCTTCGTTCCAGTCACGAGGATGCTGCCTGCTGGTGTCCCCGCTTTGAATGTAGCAGGAGGGCAATCAGGATTTGCTGGCTGGGTGCCAGCTGGCCCTGGCCGCTTTTGACTGACCTTTGTCTCTCTCGGCTGTTTATTTCCAGAGTGTTCATGAGCCCACGGGCCCCAGTGAGGGTTATTTGCAGCTGGAGGAACTGGTGAAGCAAGTGGTGTCTCCTTTCCTGGGCATCAGTGAGGACCGCAGCGTCTCCGGTCCCACGTACATGGCAGGTAAGGGGCGAGGCTCTTGGGTTGTGGGGATCCCCATTGAGAGCTGCCAGCAATGTCTTCCTGAGCCTGGACGGTGTCGCAAGCTCTTTGCTGCTGCTGTGGGTCCAGGCCGATCTGCGCGTGTTAATCACTTGTGTTTCCCGCTGGCCTGTGTCGTGGTAACCTCCCTGCCTCACCATCCCTCCCGGGGGACTGATGCTGAGCCTCTGTGGTCTTGCTTGTCTGATCTGCATCTTTGATCGGTGGCTTTGATCTTTTTTGTGTGCCTGTGGTGTTCATTTTCCCGTATGTGATAACCAGAAACTGCCTGGTAGCACGCACCACCCCCCCACACACACTTGAATGGAAAAACCACCGGTAGTGGATTTTCCCTTGAAAGCAGCTTGAGATGGAAAAACAGCTCGTTTTGTGTTGGGCCAGATGAAATGGAGCTGCTGTTCCCACCTCCTTGTCTGTAGGTACCGCCAAGGCCTATATGCCAAGGATAGGTGCTCCTCGATGGGGGACAAGTCCTTTTGGTGGCTCTAAAGCCATCATTAGTGTCAGCCTCTGCACTCGGCACCCTGGAGAATCTAGGGGTGGATGAGATCTGTTCCTTCTCTCCCGTGAAACTGCAGTCCAGATGCAGAAATAGTCCTATAACAGGCTTATCACAAGACACATTCTTCAGTTACCTTTTGAAATGAGAGCCCCCCAGATGCAGGAATTTTCCTATCTGCAGCAACTTTAATGCTGGTTCGCATATAAGAGGCACTCAAAAACGTATCTATTAGGTGGGTGACAGGCAATTGTACCCCGGGCAGGGGAGACCAGCACCTACACAGAGGTGCAGAGGTGGCAAGGGATTCCCTGAAATTGGAATCTTTTGCCCCGCTCTCCTGGCTTCCGTGGAATTGTAGCTGAGCTTCAAAGGAAAGGGCGGAGGAACTGTGTCCGGCGAGGTTCCGCCCCTCCCTGGGCCTCACTACTGCAGAAAAAGCAGGGCTGGCTGTCAGGTTTCCTGGCCCCTTCGTGTATCTGGAGACACCAGCCGCCACACCTCTGGGGTGCTGGCCCCAGCCTGGCTGGCAGGTTCTTCTCCCCACCACCCCCTTTCCTCTTGATCACTGGCTCATTCCACCCAGGAGCTGGTGCAAGCCAGAGTGACAATGCCAGCTGAAGGAAAACTGTCCCCCCGCCTCCCCAGCCATGAGCAGGCTGCCGCGTTTCTCTGCCCTCCCTGGAGCCCACCTTCTGACTTCAGCTCAGTCCTAACCCCAACCCTAACCAAATCTGTGGCGGGAGGAATCAGGCAGGTATGAGGATACAAGTGGGTGAGCTGGGCCGTGGCAGGGACCTGGCCATCAGCTGGGCCTAGAGCCAGGATTAAGGATAGATTTGGAAGTTTGTTCAGGAGTACTTCTCTAAGAGGGGATGCTTTTGGCTTTCCAGTTAAACTCAGAATAATACATACTTTTGGCAAATGATAAAGGCCTGAGGTTTTCTTATACCAAGGACAGTCCTCACGTCTGGGCTCTTGTCTCAGGAGGGGCAGAGGGGGAAGAAAAGGACTCTTTTTGATTGTTTTATTATTATTGTAGCAAATGTGTCCTGAGGCCCTCCCCCAGGTGCCGTGCGAGGTGTGGTGCTGCGGGTAAACCCATGACTCAGACTGACCCGTCTCTGCCCTCTGGCGTGCACAGTCCAGGGGGGAAGTCACAAACAATAGATCACAAACAATGATTCATTTATGTACAGGGACTCTTGGGGGTGGGGGGAAGCTCATCAGCCAAGGGGCCCTTCACCTGGACTGGGAGATCAGGGGAGGCCCTCCAAAGGAAGTGATACCTGAGATGCGTCCTGTAGGATGAATTTGAGTTAATCTGCCGTCCCCGTTTACTCAGTTGTCCCAGGCAAAGGGAAGGATCTTTGGGAGGGCTCTGGGGTAGGGGCAGTGGGGAACAGGAGGTTGGAGCCTTCGAGGAACTGAAAGGCCTTCAGAGTTACAAAGTGGCCTGTGTTCAGGGAAGGCTCGGCCACAGACTACCTCTTGGGCAGGCCCTCTACCAGGTGGGCTGGATACCTACCACAGAGTGGGCCCCACTGTACCCATTTTGCAGGTGAGACAAATGAGGATTAAGGTCGCATGGCTGTTGGAGCTGGGATTTCAAAGCCCCATGTTGGTCGCACTTGACAGCTCTCCTGCATGCTCCAACCTCACCTACTGCCTACCCCGGTCAGTTTCTAGAAGCTGATGATGATTTTTACCGAGGGACAGCTGAGGGGGTTCCTCAGCCCAGCAGAGTTCTGGGGCCAGACCTCTCACCCTGAACCTCTGCATGCCGAACAACTAAAATGGTCACGGTGGAGCCCTTCCCTGTTGAGGACACCCCTTTGCCAGATAAAAAGAGGACTCCCTGAGCCTCAGTCTTCCCCTTGGTAGAATGGAGACCATAACCTCTGTCCTGCCTGAAGGAGAGGAGCACAGAGACCACCAACCGGAGTGTAAAGCCCCATGGTCCACTCAGGGCCCATCGGGGGCTGGGCATGGTCCAAGACAGCTGGAGGGCTCATCTCAGAAGCCACCACTTACCAGATGCCTGTCATGCCGCAGGTGCCACCCAGATGCTTGTCTTCCTTGTACAGCTTGCTGAGGGGTGGCTGCTGTGCTGACCTCAGGCTCAGACTTGGGAAGAAAGCTCCTGAGGAGTGGTTCCCGGGGGGTTGGGGGGCACCTGCCCAGGCCTATTTGACTCCATGGGGATGCTTGGAAAGGCTTTCTTGCTGGGAGCCAGGCCGATGGGTTTGTGAAGGGAGCCTCACTCACTGAACGTGCAAGACTTGGGGTGGCGGCGGTGGCAGCCGGGGCGGGGGGCGGGGAGAGGGAGAGAGAGAAAGAGAGAGGAGCACGAGGCTCATGTTGGAGTCATGTTGGAGTGTCTCTCTGATGTACGGTTCTCCTCCAAAGCAGTCACCTTCCCAGGGCAGTGGGGATGTGGAGGCGAGGAGGAAGGGTGAAAGCTTTAAAAAATAAGTAAATAAAAATTTGTCAGAGGCCAGGCCCACATCCTACTTTTCCAGTTCCCAGAGTTTCCAGGCGGCTGGCCTGCCTGCTTCCGGGGCCCTTGGAGCAAACACTCAAGAACACTCGGTGTGCTGTGTTTCTCCCCAACAGAAGCCCTGGCCTCCCACAGATCTTCCTCCGTTATGTCTCCAGGGGGAGGGCCCTTTTCCTCAAGATACTGTAACTTCTCTTCGGGACAGGTAGGCTTTCGTGGGCTTCCGGGTGCCCAGGGCCCGGAGAGACACCCACCGTGGGCTTGGTGTGCAGAGGTCACAACACCCACATTATGGCGGCTGCTCCTGCGCACCCGGGAGATCAAAGGCCTGGGAACCGAGGGCCCCTCAGAGGCCCTGAGGACCGCCTCATCCAGGCTCTGCTTCTCCAGGAAAGGAGCTGCCATTGCCCGCTCCGGTTCAGGGGGATGAATGCCCAGAGCTCCGCGGGGCGCCTGGGGAGTGAGGAAGGAATAAAGGCTCCCCCAGGCCCCACCCCGTGTGAAAGGCAGGAGGAGGAGGGCTAGAGGTGGGTGCTGGCTGAGTTGGCAGGGCCCAGCTCCTCTCTCAGCTCAAAGGGCACCCCTGCAGGGAAAGGACATGTTTTAGCCCCCAGGGGATGTCCGCAGCTTAATCGGTCTCTTTAAGGGAGATTTCCTTCTCTGAGTGGCAGGGCCTGGCTCTCCCCGGTACAGACAAGAAGGCCGGGAAGGTGGCGGGCAGCCCCGGTGTGGGTAGCAGTCTCAGCTCCCAGCCCAGTGTGTGGCCTGACCCCACTGGGGACGCAGCTGACGTGCTTGTCTGAGGTTGACTCTGGAGTCTGGTGGGAGCTTATCGAGGAAACACTGTCTGCCCAGGGGACTCAGCACAGCCCAGCGGCCCCTGCGGTCTCTGTTCTGCCCACACCCAGTCCTGGGAACCAAAACATTCCCCCCAGAAGGCAGAAGAGTCCTAGGCCACTCCTGTGAGTCATGAGCAGGGAACAGCCTGAAGAAGAGAGGCGGGCCGGCCACAGAAGGAACTTGGCCTTGAAACCACAAGGGCTGGGCTTCTGCTGTGTGGCCTGGCATGAGTTGCTTGAGTCTCTGAGCAGCAGGGGGGTGAGCACAGAGAAGGAAGAAGGTGCCCTATCTCTAGGGCCCAGGCAGAGCTGATACCGGCTGGCTTACGGGCACCAGCTAGAGGGTGGCCTGGCCTCCTTGGAATCACTCCAGAGGAGAGATTGTGCCTCTCCCTGGGAGCCCAGACCACATCCTGGCTCTTGCTGTGCTGTGTGGTCCTGCCTGATGACCTGTCAGTCTCCCCCACAGACTGTCAGCTCGCTGGGAGCCGGGAGCATGTGTAACCCCTCGAACCCCAGGCCCTAGCACGGCTCTCGGCTCTGAGGGAGCGAGTGAGTGAATGTCTGGGTTCTGTCCGTCCGCCAGTCTGGAGCCCGCCCCTCCGAAACGACTCCTCTTCAGGACTTCTCCTGACTTCCCAGTGAGCTCCTGCCTTTACCTCTGCCCTGTCATTGGTTGACCGTGTCTGTTTTTAATTCCCTTACAGGTCCCGTACAGTATTGTATTCCAGGTGTACAGTAGAGTGATTCAGTAATTCCGTACTCATTGACCTTGTCCGAACGGTTACTCACGTGCAGGATTCCCAGCGGGCACAAGCGGGGGCTCTGCAATGAGCCCTCAGCTTGAACCATCACTAACAGGCTGCAAAGTCATTCAGCATCTTGACTTCAGGATCC